>NC_069071.1:88740527-89940527 GCF_025698485.1 Gossypium arboreum | reverse complement strand
AACAGTATGTTAAGAGATATTTAAGTTTTCGTGAGATAGGGCTAGAACGGTTTCTGGAGTCCCTCTTCCGACTTTGGAAATTCATTATAAATTGACCAGAGATAATTAGAAGCCATGCCATATATGTACAGATTCCTATTCGAGTCTACTTTCTGTAGAAAGAAACGGAATCAGTATTGAAGCCCTGTACAGGGAGATATCCAAGTTGTAATACAGAAAGGTCAGTGTAGTTGCACCCTGTAACAGGGGAGACTTTAACTAATAAACTGTACTAACTGGCCCGACCAAAAATTCTAGAAAAAATCTGTAGATGGACATATGAGTCTAGTTTTAGGGAAAAATTACGAAACTGATTTTCGAGTTGTCGAACTCAAGATATGATTTTTAAGGTTACAAGACACGCTTAGTGGGTTGTCTGGAAATTTTAAAATGAACTGCAAGTAAGTGGATTAAGCCCGTTAACCCCTCGTGTCCGACTCCGGCGACGGTCTTAGGTATGGGGTGTTACAGTTTTATTGGTATCAGAGCTATGGTTTAGTCGATTCTAGGACTACTGTAATGCGTTTGGGATTAGCTATACATGCCATTTTATGTGATTATTTGATAGTTTGGTGATTTCTGACATTTGCAAATGTGTTTATTTAAAGTAATGGATCCCGATCCCGACCGAGCGGTAGCTGATGATCTTGAGAGTGTAGCGCCTGCTCCCGCACAAGGGACAGTGTTGGCGGACTCTCAACCTAATGCTAGTAATCCGAATGATGAAGGTAGACAAGCTTTCTATAGCGTGATGAATGATTGGTTCAACCAATACATTCGAACTAATACGGCTGTTCCACAACCTCCATTCCCGACAAATACCACCCCCGCACCTACGATACCTCCAGTAGCTGACCAAATAAGGTCAAATAAGCCCCCAGTTGATAGAATCCGAAAACACGGGGCTACTGAATTTAAAGCTACGGACAGCGATGATGCCGAGCAAGCTGAATTTTGGTTGGACAACACTATCCGGGTACTCGATGAGCTATCTTGCACACCGATGAGTGCCTAAAGTGTACTATCTCCTTGCTACGTGATTACGCCTACTATTGGTGGAATACGTTGACTTCATTGTGCCTAGAGAGCAAGTAACTTGGGAGTTTTTCCAAACCGAGTTTCGGAAAAAGTATATCAGTTAGAGATTTATGGATCAAAAACGGAAGGAATTTCTTGAACTCAAACAAGGTTCCATGTCGGTTACCGACTATGAACGAAAATTTGTGAGGCTTAGCCGGTACGCATGAGAATGCATTTCCTCAGAAGCCGTAATGTGTAAACGTTTCAAGGATGGACTAAATGATGATATAAAGCTGTATGTTGGCATCTTGGAAATCCGAGAATTTGTGGTACTTGTTGAGCGAGCTTGCAAGGCCGAGGAGCTCAAGATGGAGAAAAGAAAAGCTGAGGTGGGAGCAAGGAGTTTCAGAAGAGGTCTTCGGGGAAGCCCTTCCCACAGTCATCGAAGAAATTTTGAGATGGCGTGGGCCGGTCTAGGGACACTTCGGGCTTTTCTAGACGAGATCGCGATCGACCCACTGTGAGCACACGAGTCACTTCGATCGCCAGTGTTGGAAATGATCGTCGAGACAGAGCGGAATGCCAGTATTGTGGTAAATGGCATTTGGGGAGTTGTAGGTTCCATGACTGCTCCTGTTACAAGTGCGGGTCAGCCGACCACTTTATCAAAGATTGCCCGAGATTGTCTAAATAGAATGTAAATCAGAATGGGAAACTGGGTGCTAACACTGCTCGGGGTAGACCATCTAGGAATATGGGCAATGCTAGCGGTGGTCAGAGAGGATCTAGAGATGCTACCACCAGATCTGAGGCTCGTGCTCCTGCTAGGGCTTATGCCATACGCGCACGCGAGGATGCTTCCTCGCCAGATGTTATTACCGGTACTTTCACTCTCTTTGATACTAATGTGATTGCTTTGATTGACCCTGGTTCTACTCATTCTTATATATGCGAAACCTTAGCATCCAGTAAGACTCTACCTATTGAGTCTACTGAGTTCGTAATTCGGGCGTCAAATCCCTTGGGTCGTTACGTGCTTGTTGACAAAGTGTGTAAGAAATGCCCCCTAGTAATTCGAGGTTCCTGTTTTTCGGCGGACTAGATGCTTTTGTCGTTCGATGAATTTGATGTTATTCTTGGTTTGGATTGGTTGACCGTGCATGATGCGGTTGTGAATTGCAAAAGCAAGTGTAACACCCCGTACCCGAGTCCGTTACCGGAGTCGAATACAAGGTGCACACAGACTTAACTTAATTGTTTTCACAGTCCATAAAAAAAAATTTCCAGACAAGTTGGTTACTGCATCACTGTCGCCTTAAAAATCATATCTGGAGTTTCAAAATTCAAAAATCAGTTTCGTAATTTTTCCCTGAAACTAGACTCATATTTCCATCTACATATTGTTTTCTAGAATTTTTGGTTGAGCCAATTAGTACAGTTTATTAGTTAAAGTCTCCCATGTTACAGGGGTTGACTACACTGACCTTCGTGCGTTACGACTTGAATATCTCCCTGTGAAGGGCTTAAATACTGATGTAGTTTATTTCTATAGAAACTAGACTCAAATAGGAATCTATATATATATGGTATGACTCCTAATTATCTCTGGTTAATTTATAATGAATTTCCAAAGTCAGAACAGGGAATCCAGAAACCGTTCTGGCCCTGTTTCACAAATACTTAAATATCTCTCAATATACAACTCATATGACTGTTTCGTTTCTTCCATATGAAAGTAGATTCATCAAGGCTCATTTACATAATTTATTCACTATTTAATTCCACTCCTGCAATTTTTAGTGATTTTTCACATCCACACCACTGCTGCTGTCAACATCTATTACTAAAACAAACCAGGCCTATTTCATGACTTTCCCTTAATTTAACTAATAATTCATCATGCATGTCCCAAATTATAACCATGATTTGTGTCCAAACAGCACAAAACCAATTCCAACCGAACATTTACGCCATTTTCGCATGGCTAAAAGTTTACATACCAAATTTCAACAAAGCATAACAGCCTATACATGCCGAAATGTACTCCTAGACCAACTACGAAGAAAATACCAAAAGTTGTTAGCCGGTGTGATGACTTCGATGACAGTCCCAAATGCACAAAAAGTCGAGTCCAAGGAACCTAAAATAAGTGACAAGCAAACACCGAATGAGTATATAACTCAAGAAGTCATAAGCAATGCACTATCATCCATTAATAACATTATTACAAGAGGAAACAAAATGGAACGAGGTTAATTACTCCATCCAAACCGAACTATACCATAGTTCCTTAGACCTTCGGTTCAATCTCATGCCAAGTTACACATTCACATTCCATATAATAATCAATAGGATATTAGAGGCATTTTATACATCATTTTGTTCTCGTTACAATCATACAACTAAATGACCTCTCACTTATTCCACGATAAGTCTTATGTACGTGGCTTCAATTAAAATTGTCACATAGGTTCAAAACTTACGAACTCAACTCCAAATATAAACACAGCGCCTATTAGCCATGAGCGCAACGTACTTACCCGATCCGCTGTCCGTGATCAACTCAATAATGTCGCACACTCAGTGTCAATAGTGATTTCAAAACATATAGTGAGTCCGCACACTTAGTGCTATATAATCAACTCGCACACTTAGTGCTATACAATCAAACTCGCACACTTAGTGCTGTACAAATTTTAAACCCGCACACTTAGTGCCAATTTCATGATCATAAATGTTTATACCCGCACACTTAGTGCCGAAATCAACAACTCAATACATCTCACCTCTTTTCTCTTCATTCGATACTTTCATCACCACATACATACATGTATATAGATTTATCATTCCTTTCGGCATAGTTACATAGACATCATGTCTATTTAAATCAATACAAAATATGCGCTTAGTGACTTACTTTGTGTTGGGTAAAATAGTTCCAAGTCGGCTACTCGATGACCTTCGTCTTTCCCTTGCTTGATTCTCCTCCTTTAACTTCTTGAGCTTAATCAATAAATCAACTAGTTTAACCATCTTGCTAAACATTCATAATTCAATTACACATGCATATGTATGTTTGTATATTCGGCAACCATCCACACTAATTACCCATTTAGTTGATTATACACTTCCAAATGGGCATCACAATTAGATTTAACACTACCTTCATACTCAATTGGATGGCCGAATGTATGTATATATATATACAATGTCAACTATAACATCTTTTAACCACCTAATTTCATCTCATGAACACTTAATCAAATTTTCCTAATCTAGCATATATTTTCACATCTATTTGTAACATCATGTAAATTCACATATAACTACATTTCTTAAGTTCTACATCTTAATGCCCATTATAGCCACTCCCAAAACCTAAATCTAAAAATCGGCAACATCCCTTTCAACTATGTTAGCGAACCCTCATCCTCTTCTTAGTCCTACATTCGGCTCCTCCAACACCATGACTTAACAACTTCAACTTTCATGCTAACATAACAAGCAACTTAACACATCCATATAACTAACACGTTAATAGCATCAAGGTATCAACTAAAATTTTAAGCTTCTTTGTCAAATCCCAACTCTCCAACAACCCCAAATCCAACCATGGGATAGATAGAATTCAAACTAACAACTAAAAACATGCATGAATCTCATGGACAAACATCAAACTTACCTTGGTCTAGCAACTACCATGGCTGATTTTCTCAAGCTCTTCCCCCCCTTCTTCTTAGGACATTCGGCCAAGCAAAGGAAATGAAAGGATGGACACTTTTTTTTTTCTTTTCTTTGTTTTCATCATATTTCTTTTTTCTTTTTTTTTTCATTATTTTATCACCCATGCTCCTTATTTTATTTATTCCAACATAAAGCACTTACACAACATGTTTCATGACATGTTTTGCCCATAATTCCTTGTCATGGCCGGCCACTAGCACTTGGGGGGAAATTTGACATGCAAGTACTCCCTTTTGACTACATGCACTATTAGGTCCTTATAGATTAGCCTATCACTTTTCGAAAGTGTCACACAAGTCCTACTAACTGAATTCACATGCAATCGACTAAATCGAAGCTTGAAATTTTCACACATTCATAAATACATATTCTAGACAATAAATATTACGTTCAAACATTTCGGTGACTCGGTTTAGCGGTCCCGAAACCACTTCCCGACTAGGGTCAATTATGGGCCATAACACTTTTACTAACGGAACCCTTTTGTTTCGCAACTCCTTCACTTCACGAGCTAGGATACGAATCGGTTCTTCTTCATAACTCATGTCGGCTTGAATTTCAACCTCTGATGGACTAATTACGTGTGACGGATCAGATCTATAACGTCGAACATCGAAACATGGAAGACGTTGTGAATCTTTTCAAGTTCAAGGGGCAAAATCAAACGATATGCAACTGGACCGACTCGTTCGGAGACTTCATATTGGCCGATGAACCTCGGACTCAATTTGCCTTTACGACCAAATCTGAGTATCTTTTTCCAAGGCGAAACTTTAAGAAACACTTTATCTCCCACCTGATACTCAATGTCTTTTCGCTTCAAATCCGCGTACGATTTCTAACGATCTGTGGCCGCCTTCAAACTTTCACGGATAACCTTTACTTTCTGTTCAGCATCTTTAATCAAATCAACTCCGAAAATTTTACTTTCACCGAGCTCGGTCCAAAACAATGGTGTACGGCATTTACGACCGTACAAAGCCTCGTAAGGTGCCATCTTAATACTTGATTGAAAACTATTGTTGTAAGCGAATTCAATCAAAGGTAAATATTGTTCCCATGAACCACTAAACTCGAGGATGCAACATCTCAACATATCCTTAAGTATCTGAATTATCCGCTCGGATTGACCATCGGTTTAAGGGTGAAAGGCGGTGCTGAAATGCAACTTGGAACCCAAAGCTTCTTGCAATTTCTTCCAAAATTGTGAGGTGAATCTCGGATCTCTATCCGACACGATAGAAATAGGTACCCCGTGTAATCTCACAATCTGAGAAACATACAATTCAGCTAATTTATCCATTGAAAAATCCGTACGTACGGGGATAAAGTGAGCCGACTTAGTCAATCTATCAACAACGACCCAAATCACATCTTTCTTACTTGCCGACACTGGCAACCCAGATACAAAATCCATCGTTACTCGATCCCATTTCCATTCAGGTATCATGATCGGTTGGAGTAGACCCGTAGGCACTTGATGTTCCGCCTTCACTTGCGACATATTAAACACTTGAAACAAAATCGAAATGTCTCGTTTCATACCATACCACCAAAATCGGCGTCTTAGGTCGTTGTACATTTTCGTACTCCCGGTGGACCGACATTCGGCTACAATGAGCTTCGTTCAGAATTATCGAAATAAGTTCTGAATTTCTTGGAATACACAAACGATTTCTGAACCTCAAACAATCGTCATCATCAACTTGAAATTCTGATTCCACATTCGGCACACATTCAGCCCGTCTTGCAACCAACTCATCGTCGACTTTTTGAGCTTCACGAATTTGATAAATCAATGATGGTTTGGCCTTTAATTCGGCTACTAACACATTGTCGGGTAGAATAGACAAGTGTACATTCATCGCTCGTAATGCAAACAGTGATTTCCGGCTTAAGGCGTCTGCAACCACATTAGCCTTTCCCGGGTGATAATCAATGACAAGCTCATAATCTTTTAACAACTCGAGCCAACGTCTTTGTCGCAGATTCAAGTCTTTTTGAGTCATCAAATATTTGAGACTTTTGTGATCCGAATACACATGGCACTTTTCACCAAATAAGTAATGTCGCCATATTTTCAAGGCGAATAGGATGGCAGCTAATTCGAGATCATGGGTCGGATAAGTTTTCTCATGTGGCTTTAATTGTCTCGACGCATAGGCCACAACTCAACCTTCTTGCATCAATACGCAACCCAACCCAAGTAGGGAGGCGTCAATATAGATGACAAACTCTTTGCCCGATTCGGTTTGCACTAAAATTGAGCTTCCACAATAAGTTTTCAGTTGATCAAAACTTTTCTGACATTTTTCCGTCCATTCGAACTTAACATCTTTTTGAAGTAGCTTCGTCATGGGTGTGGCTATCATCGAGAAACCTTTCACAAACCGTCGGTAGTAACCGGCAAGTCCCAAAAAGCTTCGAACCTCAGTAATATTTCTCGGAGGCTTCCAGTTAAGTATGGCTGAAATTTTGCTCGGGTCGACTCGAATACCCGATGCCGATACCACATGACCCAAGAAGCTAACCTCTCTTAACCAGAACTCACACTTGCTGAACTTAGCATATAACTGCTTATCCCGTAAAATTTGCAACACTAGTCTTAGGTGTTTAGCATGTTCGGTCTCATTTCTTGAATAGACCAAGATGTCATCAACGAACACAACTACGAACCGGTCCAAATACTGTCTGAAGATCCGATTCATCAAATCCATAAATACCGCAGGGGCATTAGTGAGCCCAAACGGCATCACTAAGAACTCGTAGTGACCATATCTTATTCTGAAAGCAGTTTTGGGTACGTCCGAATCTCGAATCCGCAACTGATAATAACCCGATCTCAAATCTATCTTCGAAAACACTGAGGCTCCCTTTAGTTGATCAAACAAATCATCAATACGCGATAACGGTATTTATTCTTTATCGTCACTTTGTTCACCGACGATAGTCAATACACAATCTCATAGTTCCGTCCTTCTTTTCACAAACAATCTTGGTGCACCCCAAGGTGAGAAACTTGGTCGGCGAAACCTCTATCCGTCAATTCTTGCAACCGAGCTTTCAACTCCTTTAACTCGGTTGGTGCCATACGATCACGGAGCTATCGAAATTGGCGTAGTCCCAAGTACAAGCTCAATACCAAACTCTATCTCCCGAACAGGTGGCAAATCCGGTAATTCTTCGGGAAAAACGTCCGGGTATTCGCTAACCACCGGCACAGATTCGGGTTTCTTTTCTAACTCTTTGTCACCAAGTACATACGCAAGGTACGCTTTGCACCCCTTTCTTACATATTTCTGAGCCAACATTGACGATAGTACAGCTGGCAACCCCTTTAAGTCCGTAGACTCAACTCGGATTGTCTCGTTATTTGCACACCTCAAATCAATGGTTTTTCTTTTGCAACTCACCACTGCGTCATATACGGTCAACCAGTCCATACCAAGAATAACATCGAATTCATCAAATGGTAAAAGCATCAAATCGGCGGAAAAGCGATTCTTGGATCATCGAGGCATCTCTTACACACTTTGTCAACAAGCGCATATTGACCCAAGGGATTTGACACTCGAATTACGAACTCAGTAGACTCAATAGGCAAAGTCTTACTGGATGCTAAAGTCTCACATACATAAGAATGAGTAGAGCCAGGGTCAATTAATGCAATTACATTAGTATCAAGAAGAGTGAAAGTACCAGTGATAACATCAGGGGAGGATGCTTCCTCTCGTGCACGGATGGCATATGCCCTAGCAGGAGTACGGGACTCAGATCGAACAGTAGTGTCAAGGCCCCTCTCTCGACTACCACCCCTACCTCCTGAAATTCTTGGTGGTCTACCTCTAGTCGTCATTCCACTAGGTCTTGCACCTTGCATCCTATTCTTCTCTTCAAGCTCCGTGCAATCTCTAATGAAGTGGTCCTTCGAACCGCATCCGTAACAGGCCCTGTTAGTAGACTTGCCCCAACATTCACCTATGTGTCTTCTTCCGCAGTCGTCCTCGATTTATTAGTGTCCTCCCTGAACTTCTTTACAGCCGAGAATGGAGCTTTACCCGTCGATCTCTTACGATAGTCTTTAGCTTCAAATTCAGCCTTCTTCTTCTCCTTTCCAAGTTCTTCCGCCTTGCAGGCTCGTTCGACTAGTATTACGAACTCCTTTATCTCCAAAATACCCACTAGTAACTTTAAATCTTCATTCAATCCTTCTTCAAATCTTTTGCACATAGCGACCTCATCGGCCACACACTCCGAGCATCTTGACCGAGTCTTACGAACTCATGTTCATATTCAGATATCTTGTCATACGGCCTTGCTTGAGTTCCAAGAATTCCTTACGTTTTGATCGATGAACCGTTGACTAATATACTTCTTTCAAATTCGTTTGAAAGAAATCCCAAGTAACTCGTTCGTTTGGGACTATGGAAATCAAGGTCCTCCACCAATAGTAGGTGAGTCCCGCAACAAGGATATAGCACACTTTAGACATTCATCGGTGTGCATGACAGTTCATCAAACACCGAATGGTGTTATCAAGCGAAACTTCGGCCCTTTCGGCATCATCGGTAACTATGGCCCTGAACTCCTCAGCCCCGCTTCCTAATCAAGTCTACGGTGGCTTACTCAAATCACACAGGTCGATGAATCGATGGCATTACGGGCTCTTGGGGTGGATTATTCAAATTCGTGAATTGTTGGACAGCCGGATTGGTTCGGGCATATTATGCGACCCACTCATTCATCATGGTAAAGAAGGCTTGTTTAGCCCCTCACCTTGATTATTCGCAGATGACCGAGGTTCAACAGCGGCGTCCCTTGTGCAGAGCAGCCGCTACACTTTCAACGTCATCCGCCAAGGTTCTCTCTACACCGGATCCATTTACTAATCAAAACAAAAATTTTAACCGTCGAAGTCATCACACATTTAAACATTAACATTAAGGCATGTATAGCTAGACTCATACGTGCTATGGTAGTCCTAGAACCGACTAAACCATAGCTCGATACCAATAAAATTGTAACACCCGTGCTCGAGTCCGCTAATGAGTCGAATACAAGGTGCACATAGACTTAACTTAATTGTTTTCACAGTCCATAAAAAAATTTCCAGACAAGCTGGTTCTTTGCGTCACTTTCGCCTTAAAAATCATATCTGGAGTTTCAAAACTCGAAAATCAGTTTCGTAATTTTTCCCTGAAACTAGACTCATATGTCCATCTACAGATTTTTTTCTAGAATTTTTGGTCGAGCCAATTAGTACAGTTTATTAGTTAAAGTCTCCCATGTTACAGGGTTGACTACACCGACCTTCGTGCGTTACGACTTGAATATCTCCTGCGGGGCTTCAATCATCGATGCCGTTTATTTCTATAGAAACTAGACTCAAAGAGGAATCTATACATATATGGTATGACTTCTTTTTAAGGTTAAATTTTTAGAGATAAGGGTCGATGTTCTTTTTTATTTTTTTGGCTTTTTTTCCCCTTTTTCGAGATAGAAATTTGTTGTTTTGCGGTGAAAAAATGGAGAGTAAGGAGGAAGTTTTTTCTGTTGAGCTTCCAGCACCTGCTTCTTGGAAGAAAATGGTGATTTTTTTTTTCAAATTTGGTTGAGTGCTTATGTTTTAATTTGCTTGTTCCTTTAAATTTTCTATCTCTTGTTAATTTATAATGAATTTCCAAAGTCGGAACAGGGAATCCAGAAACCGTTCTGGCCCTGTTTCACGAATACTTAAATATCTCTCAATATACAACTCATATGACCGTTTCGTTTCTTCTATATGAAAGTAGATTCATCAAGGCTCATTTACATAATTTATTCACTATTTAATTCCACTCCTGCTATTTTTAGTGATTTGTCACATCCACACCACTCTTCTTGTCAACATCTATTACTAAAACAAACCAGGCCTATTTCCCGACTTTCCTTAATTTAACTAATAATTCATCATGCATGTCCCAAATTATAACCATGATTTGTGTCCAAACATCACAAAACCAATTCCAACCGAACATTTACGCCATTTTCGCATGGCTAAAAGTTTACATACCAAATTTCAACAAAGCATAACAGCCTATACATGCCGAAATGTACTCCTAGACCAACTACGAAGAAAAACCAAAAGTTGTTAGCGGTGTGATGACTTCGATGACGGTCCCGAATGCACAAAAAGTCGAGTCCAAGGAACCTAAAATAAGTGACAAGCAAACACCGAATGAGTATATAACTCGAGAAGTCATAAGCAATGCACTATCATCCATTAATAACATTATTACAAGAGGAAACAAAATGGAACGAGGTTAATTACTCCATCCAAACTGAACTATACCATAGTTCCTTAGACCTTTCGGTTCAATCTCATGCCAAGTTACACATTCACATTCCATATACTAATCAATAGGATATTAGAGGCATTTTTATACATCATTTTGTTCTCGTTACAATCATACAACTAAATGACCTCTCACTTATTCCACGATAAGTCTTATGTACGTGGCTTCAATTAAAATTGTCACATAGGTTCAAAACTTACCGAACTCAACTCCAAATATAAACACAGCGCCTATTAGCCATGAGCGCAAGGTACTTACCCGATCCGCTGTCCGTGATCAACTCAATAATGTCGCACACTCAGTGTCAATAGTGATTTCAAACATATAGTGAGTCCGCACACTTAATGCTATATAATCAACTCGCACACTTAGTGCTATACAATCAAACTCGCACACTTAGTGCTGTACAAATTTTAAACCCGCACACTTAGTGCCAATTTCATGATCATAAATGTTTATACCCGCACACTTAGTGCTGAAATCAACAACTCAATACATCTCACCTCTTTTCTCTTCATTCGATACTTTCATCACCACATACATACATGTATATAGATTTATCATTCCTTTCGGCATAGTTACATAGACATCATGTCTATTTAAATTAATACAAAATATGCGCTTAGTGACTTACTTTGTGTTGGGTAAAATAGTTCCAAGTCGGCTACTCGATGACCTTCGTCTTTCCCTTGCTTGATTCTCCTCCTTTAACTTCTTGAGCTTAATCAATAAATCAACTAGTTTAACCATCTTGCTAAACATTCATAATTCAATTACACATGCATATGTATGTTTGTATATTCGGCAACCATCCACACTAATTACCCATTTAGTTGATTATACACTTCCAAATGGGCATCACAATTAGATTTAACACTACCTTCATACTCAATTGGATGGCGAATGTATGTATATATATATACAATGTCAACTATAACATCTTTTAACCACCTAATTTCATCTCATGAACACTTAATCAAATTTTCCTAATCTAGCATATATTTTCACATCTATTTGTAACATCATGTAAATTCACATATAACTACATTTCTTAAGTTCTACATCTTAATGCCCATTATAGCCACTCCCAAAACCTAAATCTAAAAATCGGCAACATCCCTTTCAACTATGTTAGCGAACCCTCATCCTCTTCGAGTCCTACATTCGCTCCTCCAACACCATGACTTAACAACTTCAACTTTCATGCTAACATAACAAGCAACTTAACACATCCATATAACTAACAAGTTAATAGCATCAAGGTATCAACTAAAAATTTTTAAGCTTCTTTGTCAAATCCCAACTCTCCAACAACCCCAAATCCAACCATGGGATAGATAGAATTCAAACTAACAACTAAAAACATGCATGAATCTCATGGACAACATCAAACTTACCTTGGTCTAGCAACTACCATGGCTGATTTTCTCAAGCTCTTCCCCCCCCTTCTTCTTAGGACATTCGGCCAAGCAAAGGAAATGAAAGGATGGACACTTTTTTTTTTCTTTTCTTTGTTTTCATCATATTTCTTTTTTCTTTTTTTTTTTCATTATTTTATCACCCATGCTCCTTATTTTATTTATTCCAACATAAAGCACTTACACAACATGTTTCATGACATGTTTTGCCCATAATTCCTTGTCATGGCCGGCCACTAGCACTTGGGGGGAAATTTGACATGCAAGTACTCCCTTTTGACTACATGCACTATTAGGTCCTTATAGATTAGCCTATCACTTTTCGAAAGTGTCACACAAGTCCTACTAATTGAATTCACATGCAATCGACTAAATCGAAGCTTGAAATTTTCACACATTCATAAATACATATTCTAGACAATAAATATTACGTTCAAACATTTCGGTGACTCGGTTTAGCGGTCTCGAAACCACTTCCCGACTAGGGTCAATTTTGGGCTGTTACAGCAAGACTATTGATTTGAGGTGCGCAAATAACGAGATAATCCGAGTTGAGTCTACAGACTTAAAGGGGTTGCCAGCTGTAATATCAGCAATGTTGGCCCAGAAATATGTAAGAAAGGGGTGCGAAGCATACCTTGCGTATGTACTTGATGACAAGGAATTGGAAAAGAAACCCGAATCTGTGCTGGTGGTTTGTGAATACCCGGATGTTTTTCCCGAAGAATTACCGGGTTTACCACCTGTTCGGGAAGTAGAGCTTGGTATTGAGCTTGTACCTGGGACTACGCCAATTTCGATAGCTCTGTATCGTATGGCACCAACCGAGTTAAAAGAATTGAAAGCTCAGTTGCAAGAGTTGACGGATATAGGTTTCGCTCGACCAGGTTTCTCACCTTGGGGTGCACCAGTATTGTTTGTGAAAAAGAAGGAGGGAACTATGAGGTTGTGCATTGACTATCGTCAGCTGAATAAAGTGACGATAAAGAATAAATATCCGTTACCGCGTATTGATGACTTTTTTGATCAACTAAAGGGAGCCTCAGTGTTTTCAAAGATAGATTTGAGATCGGGTATTACCGATTCTTGGTTCGAGATTCGGATATACCCAAAACTGCTTTCAGAACGAGATACGGCCACTACGAGTTCTTAGTGATGCCGTTTGGGCTCACTAATTGTAACACCCCGAACCCGAGACCGTTGCCGGTGTCGGACACGAGGGGCTAACAAGCCAAAACCACTTATGGCACCGACCAATTTGACATTCCCAGGCAAGCTGGAAAACTGCATCACTGTCTCCTTAAAAATCATATCTCGAGTTTCACAACTCGGAAACTGATTCCGTAAATTTTCCCTGAATTTAGACTCATATATCCATCCATGGATTTATTTCTAGAATTTTTGGTCAGGCCAATTGGTACAGTTTATTAGTTAAAGTCACCCATGTTACTGGGGTCGACTACACTGACCTTCGCGTGTTACAACTTGAATATCTCTCTGTACAGGGTTTCAATACTGATGCCGTTTGTTTCTAATGAAACTAGACTCAAAAGGGAATCTTCAAATATAAGGCATGACTTCTAATTTATTCTGGATAATTTATGGTAAATTTTCAAAGTCGCGACAGGGGACCCAGAAACCGTTCTGGCCCTGTCTCACGAGAACTTTAATATCTCTTGGTATACTGTTCATATGATCGTTTCGTTACTTTCATATGAAAATAGACTCGTCAAGGTTCGATCACATAATTTATTCACTATTTAACACCGTTCCTACAAATTTTGGTGATTTTCCACATCCACATCACTGCAGCTGGCAGCATCTGTTTTTAAGGTAGGCTTCACCTATATTGTAGTTCCCATGAACCAACTATAGTCTAGTCATACTTAGGTCCACATATGAGCATATTTAGCCATTCCAATGGCTGATCATGTGACCAACTCTCTCATTCCAAACCATAATCACATCATGAAACCAAATATAATTACAAACCACAAATGGTCTAATTCCATACTCCACTATTACGAACCATTTTCGCATGGCCGTACACATATACATCACAAGTACTTAAAAACAACCGAGGGTAGTCCTATACATGCCATATCCAAAACTCAACTAAAGGAGTACCAAAAAGGGCTTTGATAGTGTGGTTGACTTCAACTTCTATGATCCCGAATCCGATCGCTAACGAGCAAAATCTATAAACAGAGAAACAAAGAAACGGAGTAAGCAATTTATGCTTAGTAAGTTTCGAGCCATAATATACACACAACCAAAGCATAGCATTCAAGTAGCTAAACAATAATTCATATGCACAATTTCTCAAAGACATGCTTACTTCACAATCCCAACTCTTATATTCATACACAAATAACGGCCTAGTTAATGTCGATAGCTCATTTATCATTAGAGCGAATATTCATACGCACTTACTCATAGTGTGCAAAGCACACACAAAACATACCTTGTTGTTGGGAATTTCACAAGTGCATTAACTGAAAATTTTCCAGCAGCTTATAAATTTCAAATCACATACCTTCGGAGTTTATCCGGATATAGCTTGTGACAACCCGAATTAGGGCCTAATCGGAATAGTGGTTTCGTGACCACAAATCCGAGATAGAAATAATTGTTTTATAATTATTTTGGGGTTTATGATATGATTGCATGATTGTGTGAAAATTTCGTGATGAAATTCTATGCCTAAAGTGCTTAAATTGAAAGTAGGGACTAAATCGAATAAGTTGCAAAATTTGCATCCCAGAAGTTTTTAGTATGAAATTGTTTTGGAATATTAATTAGGAGGTCTTAAATAGCAATTTGACCAATTTTAAGTTCATGGACAAAATTAGGACATGGAAGGAATTTTTGAAAGTTTAGTAAGGAGGGCATTTTGGTCATTTGGATATTAAATGAAATAAAATGGGAAAAATAACACAAAATTGGTCATCATCCTCCTTAGTTGCTGCCGAATCTCCCTCTCTCCATAGCTAGGGTTTCTTCAATTTTCAAGCTCCATAGTAAGTGATTCCAAGCCCCGTTTTTAATGTTCTTTACGTTTTTGGAATCCCGGAAGCTCGATTAAGCTTATGCTAGTAATAATTTAACCTAGGGTTCATATTTGGAAAAATACCCATAGGTGAAATTTGTGTATTTTGATGTTTTATGATAGAATATGAGGTTTTAAATTATGTTATATAACTTGTGCTACTCGGTTTTAAGTGAAAACGAGTAAAAGCAGCATAATCGGTAAAAATACCTATTGTTCATAACTATATGATAGAGTGAGAATTTGATGTGGTTGTAGAAGAGAAAATGTTCAGCATATCATAAAACATAAGAATAAGGGCTGAAATTAATTCCGAGCCTAGGGGCAAAATGTAATTTTGTAAAAGTTAGGGGCAAAATGTAATTTTTCCATGATGTGATTTTTGGATTGAAATAAATAGTATGAGTATTAAATGAGCTAAATGTGTTATTATAGATCAAGAAAGGCGAATTGATCTCGAGCGGGGAAGGAAAAAGTTTTGGATTAAATTGCAAAATTTCCACATTTTGCACCAAGGTAAGTTTGTATGTAAATATTACAATAATTTCATGTACATTCTTATATTTCAGCCTATTATATGTATATACTAGCTGATGTTGAAGTATAAATCGACTATTGGAAGAATGGAAATAAATAATAGAGAGAGATCCGGTTGAACATTGAAAAAATCGAATAAAATAGATGGAGCGTAGCTAGGTCACATGTATGATGCCGAGTGCACATCATGTGTACAAGAAAGCTACGAGACACCCAGTAGTAGCTAGGTCACATGTGTGATACGAGATGTATCCCATGTAGACAAGAGAGCTACGTGAAAGATAAATGTAGCTAGGTGCATGCGTGATTCCAAGTGAAGGACACCATGTAGACAAGAGAGCTACGTGAAAGATAAATGTAGCTGGGTCGCATGCGTGATTCCAAGTGACGGACACCATGTAGACAAGAGAGCTACGAGACAAATCGGCTAGGTCGCATGAGTGGTACTAAGTGTTCACCATGTGTACAAGAGAGCCGAACTAAACGAAGTATGATGGTGGGGCTGTGTCTTTGAAACCATTAAATATCGAGGATTGATCCGAATTGTTCAACGGGATGGTTTTGTGGTGACATTGTGGTTTGGACCTATACTTATGGTGAATGAAATATGGTGAAAATGATTTGTGGTATATACAAATATAAGATAAAATGAGGTTAGCATAAAGAATTTGTGAAAGAGTGAAATTAGCATTAAAACTGTTTTTAGATGGTAGCAGTGACGTGATTTTGAAAAATCACCAAAAATAGGAGGAATATAATTAGAGGTTGAATGAGATGTGAAAATAAATTTTAATGAGTCTACTTTCATATAAAAGAAACTGAGCAAGCAAAGGAATTCTATATTTTGAGATATTTACAATTGTATGTGACTTGCTCAGGATGAATACGTGATCCCCTGTTCCAACTTTGAAAAATCATTAAAAATTGTACAAAGCAAATTAAGAAATATAGTTTACATGCCTAAATTCCTTATTGAGACTATTTTTAAATGAAAGAGACTTCATGGTTTTTTGAATTGTGTACTGAGAGAAATTCAATTTGTAGTGAACAGAGGTCAGATCAGTCGAGCTGTGTAACAGGGGAAACTTTAACTAATAAACTGTACTAATCGGCTGAACCAAAAATTATAGAAAAAAAATTAGCAAAAAGCTTTATGAGTCTAGATTCAGGGAAATTTTACGGATTTGAATTTTGAGTTTGGTAACTCGAGTTATGATTTATTTAGTGAATATGACGCAGCAGAGACAGCTTAATCAAAGTGGAATGAATAGTGAAGTTAAAGTAGATGTACTTGAATTGTTGTGTAAACATGTTAGATTTTTTTTTAATTAGTATTTACATACTTACTTACTAAGCTATAAGCTTACTTTGTTTCTCTCTTTTGTCTTATAGTGTTCTCCGGCTTGCTCAGGAGTTAAGGATCGTGAAGATCTATCCGCACTATCCTACTTTAGGGTATTTGAACTAAACGTTTTGAATTATGGCATGTATAGTAGGCTTAATTATTTTGTTACGTGTCATATTTGTCTAGGTTTAAAATATTAGTTACTGATTTTCGACCAGCTAATTTGTACAAGCCATTAAAGTTGGCTAATATTGTTCAAGACATATTTATATTTCGATTATGTTTAATGGTAGGTATTATGTTCTGGTAATACCTTGTATCCTGTTCCGGCGACGGTAACGGGTAAGGGGTGTTACATAGCTACTCGTTCAAAACACCTTCGGGACATAGCCCGGTTATGGTAACCCTTTCAAACGCCTTCGGGACTTAACCCGGATATCACAACTCGCACAATTGCCTTGGGCTTAGGCCGGATATCATAGCTCGCACAATTGCCTTGGGCTTAGCCCGATATCACATCGCACAATTGCCTTCGTAACACCCGAACCCGTGACCGTCGCGGTTGTCGGACACGAGGGTTAATGGGCCAAATCTTCTCAAGGTACCAACCAATTTTGCATTTCCGACAGCTGGAAAAGCTGCGTCCTTGTTGCCATAAAAATCATATCTCGAGTTTGAAACTTCGGAAACTGATTCCGTAAATTTTCCCTGAATTTAGACTCATATATCTATCCATGGATTTATTTCTAGAATTTTTGGTTGGGCCAATTGGTACAGTTTATTAGTTAAAGTCACCAATGTTACGTAAGTCGACTACACCGACCTTTGCGCGTTAAAACTTGAATATCTCTCTGCAGGGGCTTTAATTGTGAAAAATAAAATAGAATAAAATAAATAAAAATAAAGAACACATAAATTTTACGTGGAAACCCTTTCGGAAAAAAACCACAGGCGAGAGGAGAAGAAAATTCACTATGTCGAAAAATTTTACTCAAATACAAGAGGAATAGACTATGTCTATTTATAGGCTTGCAAAGCCATATTCTAGTAGGATTGAAACACCTTATCCTAATCAATATAAAATAGATGGAGTTTAATAAGGTTTAAAACCTTATTCTAAAATAAAATAAAAGAAGTCTAGTTCTATATGGATTTTACTTTTATTTTATTTTCCATCGTATTTTATTTAAATAAGAATTTTGGGTCACTTAATTCTAACAATCTCCACCTTGACACAAATTCTCAATGAACAAGTTCTTCATCGCGAACTTTCAATAAACAAGTTCTTCACCTCTTCCAAAAACCCTTAAGGGTTTAACTTCAACAATGAACACCAACCAAGTCTAAGCAATGCTCAAACTTGGTTATAGGAAGTGACTTAGTCATCATATCTGCAGGATTTTCATGAGTGCTAATTTTGCTCACAACAATATCACCACGAGCAATAATATCACGAACAAAATGATATCGAATATCAATGTGTTTTGTTCTCTCATGAAACATTTGATCTTTTGTAAGAAAGATGGCACTCTGACTGTCACCTTTGCAACAAGCCTTGCTTTATATCTGGGTTCTTCAACTCCTGGAGTCCCTTCTTTCTTTTTAAACACCCATTTACAACGAGCAGCCTTTTTACCTTTAGGAAGTTTTACAAGATCCCATGTTCGTTTTTGTGGAGTGATTCCATCTCCTCTTGCATAGCAAACATCCACTTTTACGAGTCTTCACACTAATCGCCTCGAGAATAATTAAATGGCTCTTGATTCGCATCTATATCTTCAGCCACATTTAAAGCATAAGCAACTAGATCAACCTCGGCATACTTCTTTGGAGGTTTAATTTCTCTTCTTGTCCTGTTTTTGGCGATAGAGTATTGCGGTGAAGAAGCAACTCTATTCTCAATTTTTGTCTTGGCTTGAGGAGTTGATTCGTATTAATCGATGCTCCACCGCTTTTGGTTTTCTTTATTGGAAGAGTCTTTAAGAGATAAGTTAGGTAGCATAGCGGTTTCATCAAAAACAACATCTCTGCTAATCACAACTTTTCTATTTTCAGACACCATAACTTATAGCCTTTTACACCAGCTTTATAACCAAGAAAACGCATTTAATGGATCTTGGTTCCAATTTTCCATTATCAACATGAGCATACGCAGACACCCAAAAATCTTTAAATCGAAATAATTAGCGGGATTACGGACCATACCTCTTGTGGAGTCTTTTTCTCAATGGCAGCGGATGGAGATCGGTTGATCAAAAACATGCATGAGAGGTCGCTACGCCCAAAATGACTTCGGTAAGTTGGCATTTGACAACATACATCGAACCTTCTCCATGATTGTTCTGTTCATTCATTCTGCAACGCCGTTTTGCTGTGGAGTATGATGAACTGTCAAGTGTCTCATGATCCCTTCTGACTTGCACAATCTATTAAACTCATCAGAACAGAACTCTAAGCCATTGTCTGTACGGAGGTATTTTATCTGTTTTCCCGTCTGTTTTTCAATCATAATTTTCCAAGACTTAAATGTGGAAAACACATCGCTTTTCTGCTTCAGGAAGAACGCCCAAACTTTTCTGGAAAAATCATCAATAAAGGTTAGCATATAATTAGCTCCACCTCTCGAAGGCACTCTGGACGGCCCCCACAGATCAGAATGGATATACTCCAACGTTTCCTTCGTGTTATGGATTCCTCTAGTGAATCGAACTCTCTTTTGCTTCCCAAAAACATAGTGCTCACAGAAATTCAGTTTGCAAATTCCTTGCCCATTAAGAAGTCCTCTTTGCTTAATTCGCCATGCCATTCTCACTCATATGCCCTAGGCGATATGCCAAAGTTTAGTAATATCATCATCGACAAGGAAGAGGAAGCAATTTGCATCACCGATAATAATGAGAACCACAGAAAACATATAACTTGGCAATCTTTCTTTGCCCTTTCATCACAACAAGGACCCTTTGAAATCTTTAAAACCCCACTTTCACCGTGTATCTCATGCCCTTTTGAATCAAGAGTACTCAACGAAATTAAATTTCTTTTCAATTCGGAACATGCCGCACGTCACTAAGTGTTACGACAACTCCATCAAACATCTTAACTTTAATTGTTCCAACACTGCGATTTTACATGAAGCATTATTTCCCATCAAAACAACACCTTCAGATCTTTGTTTCATAAGTTGTAAACCAATCCCGATTGGGACTCATGTGGAAGGTGCAGCTGAATCAAGTATCCACTCCTCGCTTACTTTAGAATCATTGATGAAGCAACTAGAAGTTCACCATCGCGTAGTCTTCTACAACATCGCCTTCATCGAATTTTCGGCTATTTTCCTTTTGATTCGCACCTCCCTTTTAATCTTATTTTTAGCTTATAGCACTTTCAGATTTAATGTGCCCTTTCTTCTTGCGAAGTTGCAAGTTTTACCTCTGTTTGAAGATTTCGATCTACCCTTAGATTTACCACGAGGATTCCGTTCTGTTCTACCACGATCATCATCAACATTCCGGTCTTGTCTCCCACGAACAATGAGACCCTCTCCCGAGAGTTGGGTTTAACCACAAGATGCTTCATCTTATCATACGAGGTTAAAGAATCATAAACCTCATCAACCTGTGAGAGACTCGCGGCTATATAAAATCGTGACTCTAAAGGTTGAATAAGACGGGGGCAACGAACAAAGTAGAATCAACCCTAGATCTTCCTTATCATACTGAACCTCCATGGCCTCCAAGGTTGAGAGAATTTCTTTAAACACTGTTAAGTGTTCGGTATGTCTGACGCACCTTCCTCCAAACGATGAGCATAAAGACGCTGCTTCATATGCAACTTGCTTGTTAGAGTTTTCGACATACATATTTGTTCTAGCCTCTTCCATAATGCAGCGGTAGTTTTCTCTTTCATCACATCCTGCAAAATTTCGTTGGACAAATGCAGATGTAATTGTGTTAATGCCTTTCGATCCTTACGTTTCTTCTCTTCATCTGTTAATGTCGAAGGCATCTTATCTATCCTAGCAGGGCATCCTCTAGATCCATCTGCAAGAACTCGCTTGCATCTTAATTTGCCACAACGCAAATCGGTGTTGCGATCCAACAAATGAATTTCATACTTCAAAGACGCCATTACCGTGATCGAGATGAATAACCCTAAGCTCGATACCAATTTGTGAAAAATAAAATAGAATAAAATAAATAAAAATAAAGAACACATAAATTTTACGTGAAACCCTTTCGAAAAAAACCACGAGCGGAGGAGAAGAAAATTCACTATGTCGAAAAATTTTTACTCAAATACAAGAGGAATAGACTATGTCTATTTATAGGCTTGCAAAGCCATATTCTAGTAGGATTGAAACACCTTATCCTAATCAATATAAAATAGATGGAGTTTAATAAGGTTTAAAACCTTATTCTAAAATAAAATAAAAGAAGTCTAGTTCTATATGGATTTTACTTTTATTTTATTTTCCATCGTATTTTATTTAAATAAGAATTTTGGGTCACTTCATTCTAACATTAATACTGGTGCCGTTTGTTTCTAATGAAACTAGACTCAAAATGGAATCTGCACATATAAGGCATGACTTCTAATTCTTTCTGGATAACTTATAGTAAATTTTCAAAGTCACAACAGGGACCCGAAACCGTTCGCCCTGTCTCACGAGAACTTTAATATCTCTCAATATACTGCTCATATGGTCGTTTCGTTCCATCCATATTAAACTAGATTCATCAAGGTTCAATTTCATAATTTATTCACTATTTAATTCTACTTCTACTATTTTTAGTGATTTTTCAATCTCAGCTCACTTCTCTGTCCGCAATGATTCTTTGCAGATGAGACTATGCCAATTTCATGAATCTTTCCTTGGCCTTAATCATCCATCAAACATGACACAAATTATGGCCACCTTATCAAAATTAAAGTTTCTAAGACTCGTGGCTATAGGTTCTAGCATCCCACTCGACGACCACATAGGCCATTTTCACATGGCTTAAAGTTTACAACCCACAGTTCAACAAAATATAATAGCCTATACATGCCAAATGTTCTTCAACAACGAAGACAATACCAAAATATTTCAGTCGGTGTGATGACTTCAACGACGGTTCGAGCACGCAACAATACGAGTCCAAGAGACCTAAAATGGGTGACAAGAAAACACCGAGTGAGTTTATAACTCAGAAGTCATAAGCACTTTACAATTATCCATTAGCTAAATTCATCACAAAGTGAAACAATGAAACAAGGCTAGGTACTTCATCCATATCGAACTATACCATAATTCCTCGGACCTTTGGTTCAATCTCATACCAAGCCATACATCCACATTTCATATTTATACGATAAGATATTTGAGGCATTTTCACACACTAACTCATTTTCACCACAATCACACAATTGCAATCATCACATAGATTTAAAGCTTACCAAGCTCAACCCCGAGCATGAACATATTGCCTATTCGTCATGAGCTCAAGGTACTTACCCGATTCATTTGTCCGGGATTAACTCGATAATGTCGCACACTCGGTGCCAATTGTAATACAAGAGCATATAGTGAATCCGCACACTTAGTAATATATATTTTCAGCTCGCACACTTAGTGCTATAGAATCAAACTCGCACACTTAGTGCTGTACAATTTTAAACCCACACACTTAGTGCCAATCTTGTCACCGTGTCCATTTATACCCGCACACTTAGTGCCGTGACCAATACCTTATGCATTTTGCTGCCTTTATACATTCAACAATGGCATCATTCCATACACATACATTTTCATTTACACATCAATTTATTAAACACAATTGCATATATATTATGATCATTTAAATCAATACCAAATATATGCTTGATGACTTACCTCGGATGTTGTCGCACGTTTTCAATGGCTATTCAATTACTTTGTCTTTCCCCTTGTCCAACTTTTATCCTTTGAGTTCTTGAGCTAGTTCACACAAATTTAACTTATTAAAACCTCATTATGCTAGCTTATGGCCGAATATGACAAGGAGTTTAAATGGTCATATGGCCACCCTTTTGCTTGGATACACATTGGTCATGCACATTTTATATTACATCAAGCAATTCAATACAATCCATTCAAGCATCAAGGAAAAGCTAAGGCCCTCAATAGGCTACCTAAGGCCGAATATACACATCAACATATGTATTCGTTCATGTGGCCGAACATACACATTCATGTTAAGGCCGATTTCCACACTTGATACATTCAACAAGTAAGGTCGCTTGTATCGACTTAACACCAATTTGATTCAAGTTCACAACTAGGCTAGTATGCATATATACACTAGTAAATCAAACACTAACATTTGTACTTCACCTTACTAGTACTTCTCATTCAAATGACATGAACAACGAACATAGTTTCCTTTTATTCCCTACCATGGCCAAATGCCATACAACACTATACCATGCATCATTACAAGCTTTACCTTTAGCATGCAAATAACATCCACAAATCCTCCTTAGTTGAACCTTAACTCATCTTCATGCCTCACCACCACAACATCAAGCATCAAACATCAATGATACCAAGAAGACAACACCCATGGCCGAATATCATCCCCATTTCATGGTAAAGGTTTAGACCATGGGTTAGGTGGAACTCAAACTATCAACTAAAAACATGCATAAATCTCATGGATAACATCAACATACCTTAGTCTAGCAAACTCCCATGGCTGATTTTCTCAAGCTTCCCCCCCTTTCTTCTTAGTACAATCGGCCAAGCAAGGAGAAAATGAGAGAATGAACATTTTTTTTTTCTTTCTTTCTTTGTTTTGTTTCTCTCATGTACTGCAAGGGGGGAAAGCATCCACACTCTTTTTTTTTTTTGTTATCATCATTTTCTTTTTTCCATTTCTTTAATGCTAACTTTCTTAATTTATTGTTTCCTACATGCATCACTAGTCTAACATGTTGGAGACATGTTTCCACCATAGTATGGCCGGCCATCATGCTTCATTTTGGCTAATTTGACATGCAAGGACAACACTTTCCCACATGTATTAATAGGCCACCTTACATTTGCCTAGCACATTTCTAAATTTTCTCACATAAGTCCTATTTGATAAAAATTCACTTACAATTAACAAAATCCAAACATGAAATTTTCACACATGCATATATACATATAATGAGCATCAATTATGATGGTTAATTATTATTATGACTCGGTTTAGTGGTCCCGAAACCACTTTTCGACTAGGGTCAATTTAGGGATGTCACAACTCTCCCCCACTTAAGAAATTTTCGTCCCGAAAATCTTACCGTAAATAGGCTCGGTATCGCTCTTTCATAGAGTCCTCAAGTTCCCAAGTGGCTTCTTCCATTCCGTGTTTATGCCACAACACCTTCACTAACGGGATTTTCCTATTACGCAACTCTTTTACTTCACGCCTCATAATGCGAACGGTTCCTCTTCATAGCTCAAATTAGGTGAATCTCAATCTCGGATGGAGCAATTACGTGCGATGGATCGACCTATATCGTCAAGCATCGAGGCATGAAAACGTTGTGAATCCTTTCGAGCTCGGGGGCAAAATTAATCGATATGCGATGGCCCAACTCGTTCGGATACTTCATATGGCCCGATGAACCTCGGACTCAATTTGCCCTTACGACCAAATCTCAAACCTTCTTCCAAGGTGAAACTTTGAGAAAGACCTTGTCTCCAACCCGATATTCAATATCTTTTCTTTTCAAATCAAGATCGACTTTTGGCGATCCGAAGCGACTTTCAAACTTTCACGAATTACTCGAACTCTTTGCTCGGCATCCTTAACCAAATCAACCTCAAGAATTTACCTTCACTAAGTTCACCCGAATAATGGGGTAATCTTGCATTTACGACCGTATAAAGCCTCGTAAGGCGCCATCTTAATACTTGATTGAAAGCTATTGTTGTGCGAATTCAATCAAAGGCGATCTGCTTCCATGAACCACTAAACTCAAGGATACAACATCTCAACATATCCTCGAGTATTTGAATTATCCGTTCGGATTGACCATCGGTTTGGGGGTGAAAGGCGGTCTTTGAAATGCAACTTGGTACCCAAAGCTTCTTGCAACTTCTTCCAAAATCGCGAGGTAAATCTCGGATCTCTATCCGACACGATGGAAATAGGCACCCGTGTAATCTCACAATCGAGAAGCGTACAATTCGGCTAGTTTGTCCATTGAAAAATCCGTGCGTCGGGGATAAAGTGAGCCGACTTAGTCGGTCTATCGACAACGACCCAAATCGCATCCTTCTTACTCACGACAATGGCGGTCGGATACAAAGTCCATTGTGACTCGATCCCATTTCCACTCGGGTATCGTGATCGGTGAAGTAATCCTGAAGGCACTTGATGTTCCGCTTTCACTTGTTGACATATTAAACATCTCAAACAAAATCGAGATGTCTCGTTTCATACCATGCCACCAAACCGACGTTTCAAATCGTTGGACATCTTCGTACTCCCGGGTGGATTGCCATTCGGCTACAATGGGCTTCGTTCAAAATTATTGGAATAAGTTCCAATTCTTTGGAACACAGACGACTTCCGAACCTCAAACAATCGTCATCATCGATTTGAAATTCCGAGTCCTTGTTCGAACACACTCATCCCGTTTTGCAACCAACTCATCGTCGACTTTCTGAGCTTCACAAATTTGACGTATCAATAATGGTTTGGCTTTCAATTCAGCTACTAACACATTGTCGGGTAGGATAGACAAGTGTACATTCATCGTCATAAAGCAAACAAAGATTTCGGCTTAAGGCATCCGCAACCACATCACCCTTCCCGGGTGATAATCAATGACGAGCTCATAATCTTTTAACAACTCGAGCCATCGCCTTTGTCGCAGATTTAAGTCTCTTTGGGTCATCAAATATTTGAGACTTTTGTGATCCGAATACACATGGCACTTCTCACCAAATAAGTAATGTCGCCATATCTTTAAGGCGAATACAATGGCGACCAATTCGAGATCATGGGTGGGATAATTTTTCTCATGTGGCTTTAATTGTCTCGACGCGCATAGGCCACAACTCGCCTTCTTGCATCAATACGCAACCCAACCCAAGTAGGGATGCGTCACTATAAATGACAAACTCTTTGCCCGATTCGGGTTGCACTAGAATTGGGGCTTCATCAAATAAGCTTTCAGTTGATCGAAACTTTTCGACATTTCTCCGTCCATTCGAACTTAACATCCTTTTGGAGTAACCGTCATTGGCGTGGCTATCGTCGAGAAACCTTTTACAAATCGTCGGTAATAACCGGCAAGCCCCAAAAAGCTCCTAACTTCGGTAATATTCCTTGGTGGTTTCCAAACGACTATGGCCAGAATTTTGTTCGGGTCCACCCTGACACCCGATGGGGACACCACGTGCCCCAAAAAGCTAACCTCTTTAAACCAAAATTCACATTTACTGAACTTTGCGTATAACTGCTTATCTCGTAAGATTTGCAACACTAGCCTCAGGTGTTCAGCATGTTCAGTTTCATCTCTCGAATAGACCAAAATGTCATCGATAAATACAACTACGAACCGATCCAAGTATGGCCTGAAAATTCTATTCATTAAATCCATAAACACCGTAGGGGCATTAGTGAGCCCAAACGGCATCACCAAGAATTCGTAGTGACCGTACCTCGTTCTAAAAGCGGTTTTGGGTATGTCCGATTCTCGGACCCTCAACTGATAGTACCCCGACCTCAAATCTATCTTTGAAAACACCGAGGCTCCCTTTAATTGATCAAACAAATCGTCAATTCGTGGCAATGGATGTTTATTCTTTATCGTCACTTTATTGAGTTGACGATAGTCGATGCACAACCTCATGGTTCCGTCCTTCTTCTTCACAAACAATACAAAGGTCGCCCCATGGAGAAAAACTTCGGTCGAGCGAAACCTCTATCCGTCAATTCTTGCAATTGAACCTTCAATTCCTTTAATTCCATTAATGCCATACGATACGGGGCTATTGAAATCGGCGTAGTACCCGGTACAACTTCGATGCCGAATTCCACTTCTCGAACCGGTGGCAATCCCGGTAACTCCTCAGGAAAAACATCTGAATACTCACAAACCACTGGTACCGATTCGAGTTTCCTTTCCGTCTCTTTACTTCCAAACACATACGCAAGGTATGTTTCACACCCCTTTTTCACATACCTCCGGCGGTCATAGAAGATATTATCGCCGGCGCTCCTTTTAAATCGATGAGACTCGACTTGGACTACCTCATTATTTGCACTCCTCAAATCAATGGTTTTCCTTTTGCGATCCACCACCGTGCATCATGTACTGGTCGACCAATCCATACCAAAATTACGGTCACCAATTCATGAAATGGTAGAAGCATCGGATCGGTAAAAAAAGATTCTCGAATTATTAGGGGCATCTCTTGCACACTTTATCAACGAGCACGTATTGACCCAAAGGGTTTGACACTCGAATTACGAACTCGGAGACTCAGCGGTGTAGAGTCTTCTTTGGATGCTAAGGTTTCACATACATATGAGTGAGTAGAGCGGGGTCAATCAATGCAATCACAATAGTATCAAAGAGAGTAAAAGTACCGGTGATAACGTCGGGGAGGATGCCTCCTCTCGTGCGCGGATGGCATATGCTCTAGCAGGAGCACGAGTCTCGGATCGGACAGCCATATTAGAGGCTCCTCTCTGATTACCACCCTTACCTCCAGAGATTCTCGGGGCCTACCTCCACCGTTGTTCCACTAGGTCTTGCACCTTGCGTCTTATTCCTCTCATCTAGCTCCGTGCAATCTCTAATGAAGTGGTCCTTGAACCGCATCCATAACGAGCCCTATTAATGACTTACCCCAACATTCACCTAGGTGTCGTCTTCCACATTGGGGGCATTCAGTCTCTCTTGACGATTATTGCCCACACTAGCTACTGAAGTAGCTCGGGAGTCCGTCAATGGTCGGGCTCTAATGGAAATTCCATGATCGTCCTCGACTTCTTCGGTGTCCTCCTGAACCTCTTTACAGCCGAGAACGGAGCTTTACTCACGATCTTTTACGGTAATCTCTTCTTCAAATTCAGCCTTCTTCTTCTCCTTCCCAAGTTCTTCCGCCTTGCGAGCTCGTTCGACTAGTGTCACGAACTCCTTTATCTCCAAAATTCCCACTAGTAACTTTAACTCTTCATTCAATCCTTCTTCAAATCTTTTGCACATCGCAACCTCATCAGCCACACACTCCCAAGCATACCGACTAAGTCCTACGAACTCATGTTCAGATTCGAATCTGATCATCCGGCCTTGCTTGAGTTCCAAGAATTCCTTACGCTTCGATCGATGAACTGTTGACTAATGTATTTCTTTGAAATTGGATTGAAAGAAATCCCAAGTAACTCGTTCATTTGGGACTATGGAAATTAAAGTCCTCCACCAATAGTAAGTGAGTCTCTTAACAAGGATATAGCACACTTAAGACATTCATCGGTGTGCATGATAGTTCATCTAACACTCTAATGGTGTTATCGATCCGAACTTCGGCCTTTTCGGCATCATCAAGAACTATGGCCTTGAACTCCTCGCCCCACGCTTCCTAATCAAGTCTCTGGTGGTTTACTCAGCCTCACGGGATCGATGAATCGGAGGCATTGCGGGCTCTTGGGTGGAGTATTTAAATTCGGAATGGTTGGACAGCCGGGTTGGTTCGGGCATATTATGCGACCCACTCATTCATCATGGTGAAGAAGGCTTGTTTCGCCCTTCATTTTGATTATTCGCGGATGACTGAGGCTCAGCAGGCGGTGTCCCTTGCTTGAAGCAGCCGCTACACTTTCAACGTCATCCGCCAAGGGTCTCTCTACCCCGGGTTCCATTGCTAATCAAAACAAAAAATTTCAACCGTCAGAAGTCATCACATTATTAAGCACTAACAATTTGGCATGTATAGCTAGACTCACACGCGCTATGGTAGTCCTAGAACCGACTAAACCATAGCTCTGATACCAATGAAATGTAACACCCGAACCGTGACCGTCATGGCGTTAGCCGGACACGAGGGGTTAATGGGCCAAATCTTCTCAAGGTACCAACCAATTTGGCATTTCCAGACAGGCTGGAAAACTGCGTCACTGTCGCCATAAAAATCATATCTCGAGTTTCGAAACTCGGAAACTGATTCCGTAAATTTTCCCTGAATTTAGACTCATATATCTATCCATGGATTTATTTCTAGAATTTTTGGTTGGGCCAATTGGTACAGTTTATTAGTTAAAGTCACCAATGTTACAGAAGTCGACTACACTGACCTTCGCGCGTTAAAACTTGAATATCTCTCTGTACAGGGCTTTAATACTGGTGTCGTTTGTTTCTAATGAAACTAGACTCGAAATGGAATCTGCAAATATAAGGCATGACTTCTAATTCTTTCTGGATAATTTATAGTAAATTATCAAAGTCACGACAGGGGACCCAGAAACCGTTCTGGCCCTGTCTCACGAGAACTGTAATATCTCTCAATATACTGCTCATATGGTCGTTTCGTTCCATCCATATTAAACTAGATTCATCAAGGTTCAATTTAATAATTTATTCACTATTTAATTCTACTTCTACTATTTTTAGTGATTTTTCAATCTCACCTCACTGCTGCTGTCCGCAACAGTTACTGCAGTAGACTATGCCAATTTCATGAATCTTTCCTTGGCCTTAATCATCCATCAAACATGACACAAATTATGGCCACCTTATCAAAATTAAAGTTTCTAAGACTCGTGGCTATAGGTTCTAGCATCCCACTCGACGACCAGATAGGCCATTTTCACATGGCTTAAAGTTTACAACCCACAGTTCAACAAAATATAATAGCCTATACATGCCAAATGTTCTTCAACAACGAAGACAATACCAAAATATTTCAGCCGGTGTGATGACTTCAACGACGGTTCCGAGCACACAACAATACGAGTCCAAGAGACCTAAAATGGGTGACAAGAAAACACCGAGTGAGTTTATAACTCAGTAAGTCATAAGCACTTTACAATTATCCATTAGCTAAATTCATCACAAAGTGAAACAATGAAACAAGGCTAGGCACTTCATCCATATCGGAACTATACCATAATTCCTCGGACCTTTCGGTTCAATCTCATACCAAGCCATACATCCACATTTCATATTTATACGATAAGATATTTGAGGCATTTTCACACACTAACTCATTTTCACCACAATCACACAATTGCAATCATCACATAGATTTAAAGCTTACCAAGCTCAACCCCGAGCATGAACATATTGCCTATTCGTCATGAGCTCAAGGTACTTACCCGATTCGCTGTCCGGGATTAACTCGATAATGTCGCACACTCAGTGCCAATTGTAATACAAGAGCATATAGTGAATCCGCACACTTAGTGCTATATATTTTCAGCTCGTACACTTAGTGCTATAGAATCAAACTCGCACACTTAGTGCTGTACAATTTTAAACCCGCACACTTAGTGCCAATCTTGTCACCGTGTCCATTTATACCCGCACACTTAGTGCCGTGACCAATACCTTATGCATTTTGCTGCCTTTATACATTCAACAATGGCATCATTCCATACACATACATTTTCATTTACACATCAATTCATTAAACACAATTGCATATATATTATGATCATTTAAATCAATACCAAATATATGCTTAATGACTTACCTCGGATGTTGTCGCATGCGTTTTCAATGGCTATTCAATTACTTTGTCTTTCCCCTTGTCCAACTTTGATCCTTTGAGTTCTTGAGCTAGTTCACACAAATTTAACTTATTAAAACCTCATTATGCTAGCTTATGGCGAATATGACAAGGAGTTTAAATGGTCATATGGCCACCCTTTTGCTTGGATACACATTGGTCATGCACATTTTATATTACATCAAGCAATTCAATACAATTCATTCAAGCATCAAGGAAAAGCTAAGGCCCTCAATAGGCTACCTAAGGCCAAATATACACATCAACATATGTATTCATTCATGTGGCCGAACATACACATTCATGTTAAGGCCGATTTCCACACTTGATACATTCAACAAGTAAGGTCGCTTGTATCGACTTAGCACCAATTTGATTCAAGTTCACAACTAGGCTAGTATGCATATATACACTAGTAAATCAAACACTAACATTTGTACTTCACCTTACTAGCACTTATCATTCAAATGACATGAACAACGAACATAGTTTCCTTTTATTCCCTACCATGGCCAAATGCCATACAACACCATACCATGCATCATTACAAGCTTTACCTTCAGCATGCAAATAACATCCACAAATCCACCTTAGTTGAACCTTAACTCATCTTCATGCCTCACCACCACAACATCAAACATCAAACATCAATGATACCAAGAAGACAACACCCATGGCCGAATATCATCCCCATTTCATGGTAAAGGTTTAGACCATGGGTTAGGTGGAACTCAAACTATCAACTAAAAACATGCATAAATCTCATGGATAACATCAACATACCTTAGTCTAGCAAACTCCATGGCTGATTTTCTCAAGCTTCCCCCTTTCTTCTTAGTACATTCGGCCAAGCAAGGAGAAAATGAGAGAATGAACATTTTTTTCTTTCTTTCTTTGTTTTGTTTCTCTCATGTACGGCAAGGGGGGAAGCATCCACACTCTTTTTTTTTTGTTATCATCATTTTCTTTTTTCCATTTCTTTAATGCTAACTTTCTTAATTTATTGTTTCCTACATCCATCACCAGTCTAACATGTTGGAGACATGTTTCCACCCATAGTATGGCTGGCCATCATGCTTCATTTTGGCTAATTTGACATGCAAGGACAACACTTTCCCACATGTATTAATAGGCCACCTTACATTTGCCTAGCACATTTCTAAATTTTCTCACATAAGTCCTATTTGATAAAAATTCACTTACAATTAACAAAATCCAAACATGAAATTTTCACACATGCATATATACATATAATGAGCATCAATTATGATGGTTAATTATTATTATGACTCGGTTTAGTGGTCCCGAAACCACTTTTCGACTAGGGTCAATTTAGGGATGTCACACTTCGGGCTTAGCCCGGATATCACAATTCGCACATTCATTCACATCTTTGTTTCAATTTCATAACAAACTTTTATGCACATTTTACTTAATCAAAAATATCATTTCGGCTCAATGGCCATATACAAGGGCACAATTTCGATTGCTTATTACTTCATTCAATCGAATCAAAATCTAAGTTTCGATACTCGAAAACTTACCTCGGATGTTGTTGAACGATTCCGATGGCTATTCGACTACTTTTTCCTTCCCTTTATCGGATTTGGTCCCCCTTTGCTCTTGAGCTTAATTTAACAAATAATTTGATTCAATCATTTGAGTATCGAAAAGAAGAACTCAAGGCACTTAGCCCACATATATTCACTAGACATTAAAGTCACATAAGTACGAATTCATGAATCGACTCAACACACAAAGCCTTCAACATGCTTACTCATGGCGAACAACACAACCTCTTAGGCACTCATTCATGGCCGATTATGCATGTTGATGTTGAGGCCAATTACATGTTTAACACCACACATGAATGGCACACATTTTACTAGCTAATGCTTTACATATTGTAGCTCAATACTTATAATATAGCATCAAGCACTCATATGGCCGATTATACTTAGTCATACTTGCACCAATCAACAATAAATTCCAAGATTTTCACATCATATGAGTACTAGGCCGAATGTACTTGCAATTTCACAACCATTCTTCAACATTTTCTTCTTTAAACAAACATATTTACCACTTACTTCATAACCAAAACATCATGTGCAAACATATACACACATATAGGTGCAAGGCCGAATTCTCAAGGTGTTCACAACCATCTAAAACACAAATTTTTACCAATCAAGTAACAAGCATAAATCATGCTCATGAATGCATCATGGCGAATACATCACATTCATACCCCTTTCAACTTCGGTCATGGTTAAACAAAGAACTCAATGTCCTACTCAAGAATACTAAAAGAAATTTCAAGAGTAGTCAATCCTTCATTACATGCATCATCAACAAGCTTCACATTTAGCATGCAATGGCTTTAACACAATATCAACCTTGGCCAAACACCATTTTCATGGCATAACAAGGATTTGAACCATGGCTAACATGCACATCAAGTTAGCAACCAAAACAAGCATGAATCTCATGACACAACCTCAAACATACCTTAATCTTGATGCAAGTATGACCAAATCTCCTTCTAGTTCTCTTCCAAGCCAAGCATGAAGCAAAACTCCTATCTTCTCCCTTAGTATTTTTGGCCAAGAAGGAAAGAACAAGGATGAACAATTTTTTTTCTTGTTTTTCTTTCACATACACGGCAATGGGGGGGGGGAATGCCACACTCACACACATTTTTTTTTTCTCTTCTCTTCCCACAACTTAATTATTAAATCATTTCCCTCATCATCCATTAACAAAACATGTTTCAACATGTTTCCTTTGCCCATAACCCTTGTCATGGCGGCCACTAAGCTTCCTTTTGGGGAAATTTGACATGCAAATCCTTATTTTTGCATGCATGATTAACTAGTCATCACACATTTCCCATCATACTTTCAAAGTTTACTACTAGGTCCTTTCTAGTGAAATTCACCTTTATAACACTAAATCGAATCATCAAAATGCCACACACAAATTAACACATATCATAAGCATCAAAATAAATTTTAAATTATTTTTATGCCTCGATTTTAATGGTCCGAAACCATATCCCGACTAGGGTCAATTTTGGGCATCACAACTCTCCTTCACTTAAGAAATTTTCGTCCCAAAAATCTTATCGGTAAATAGGTTTGGGTAGCGCTCTTTCATAGGGCTCTTGGGTTCCCAAGTAGCTTCTTCCATCCGTGTTTGAGCCATAACACTCTTACTAACGGAACCCTTTTGTTTATAACTCCTTCACTTCACGAGCTAGGATACGAATCGGTTCTTCTTCATAACTCACATCAGTTGAATTTGAACCTCGATGGACTAATTACGTCTGACGGATCGGATCTATAGCGTCGAAGCATCGAAACATGAAAGACATCGTGAATCTTTTCAAGTTCGGGGGCAAAATCAAACGATATGCAAGCGGACCGACTCGCTCGGATATCTCATATGGCCCAATGAACCTCGGGCTCAACTTGCCCTTACGGCCGAATCTGAGTATCTTTTTCCAAGGCGAAACCTTGAGAAACACTTTATCTCCCACGATGCTCGATGTCTTTACGCTTGGATCCGCGTCACGACTTGACGATCGGAGGCTATCTTGATTTTCACGGATCACTATCACTTTACATTCACATCTTTAATCAAGTCCACCCGAAAATTTTGCTTTCACCGAGCTCCGTCCAACACAATGGTGTACGGAATTTACGCCCGTACAAGGCCTCGTAAGGTGCCATCTTAATACTTGATTGAAAACTATTGTTGTGGCGAATTCAATCAAAGGCAAATACCGTTCCCATGAACCATCGAACTCGAGGATGCAACATCTTAACATATCCTCAAGTATCTGAATCATCTGCTCCGGATTGACCATCGGTTTGGGGGTGAAAGCGGTCTTTGAAATGCAACCGTGCCAGAGCCTCTCGTAACTTCTTCCAAAATCGCGAGGTAAATCTCGGATCTCTATCCGACCACGATGGAAATAGGCACCCGTGTAATCTTACAATCCGAAAACGTACAATTCGGCTAGTTTGTCCATTGAAAAATCCGTACGTACGGGGACAAAGTGAGCCGACTTAGTCAATCTATCTACAACGACCCAAATCGCATCTTTCTTACTCGCTGACAATGGCAGTTCGGATACAAAGTCCATTGTGACTCGATCCCATTTCCACTCGGGTATCGTGATCGGCTGAAGTAATCCTGAAGGCACTTGATGTTCCGCTTTCACTTGTTGACATATTAAACACCTCGAAGCGGCGTCGGAGATGTCTCGTTTCATACCATGCCACCAAAACCGACGCGTTTCAAATCATTGTACATTTCCGTACTCCCGGGTGGATTGCCATTCGGCTACAATGGGCTTCTTCGAATTATCGAAATATGTTCCAAATTCTTTGGAACACACGAACATTCTCAACCTCAAACAATCGTCATCATCGATTTGAAACTCGATTCCTTGATCGAACACACTCAGCCGTTTTGCAACCAGCTCATCGTCGACTTTCGAGCTTCACGAATTTGGCGTATCAATAATGGTTTGGCTTTCAATTCAGCTACTAACACATTGTCGGATCGAGCGGACAAGTGCACGTTCATCGCTCGTAAAGCTAATAATGATTTACGACTCAAGGCATCCGCAACCACATTCGCCTTTCCCGTGATAGTCAAGACCAGCTCATAATCCTTTAACATTCGAGCCAACGTCTTTATCGCAGATTTAAGTCTCTTTGAGTCATCAAATATTTGAGACTTTTATGATCCGAATACACATGGCACTTCTCACCAAATAACTAATGTCGCCATATCTTTAAAGGCGAATACGATGGCGACCAATTGAGACCATAGGTCGGATAATTTTTCACATGTGGCTTTAATTGCCTCGACGCATAGGCCACAACTCGACCTTCTTACATCAATACGCAACCTAACCCAAGTAGGGAGGCGTCACTATAGATGACAAACTCTTTGCCGATTCGGGTTGCACTAGAATTGGGGCTTCATCAAATAAGTTTTCGATTGATCGAAACTTTTCGACATTTCTCCGTCCATTCGAACTTAACATCCTTTTGGAGTAGCTTCGTCATTGGCGTGGCTATCATTGAGAAACCTTTTTACAAATCATCGGTAATAACCGGCAAGCCCCAAAAAGCTCCGAACCTCAGTAATATTTCTCGGAGGCTTCCTATTAAGTATGGCTGAAATTTTGTTCGGGTCGACTCGAATACCCGTCGAGATACCACATGTCCCAAGAAGCTAACCTCTCTTAACCGAACTCACGGTTGCTAAACTTAGCATATAATTGCTTATCCCATAAGATTCGCAGCACTAACCTCAGGTGTTCAGCATGTTCGGCCTCATTTCTTGAATAGACCAAGATGTCATCAATGAACACGACTACGAACCGATCCAAATATGGTCCGAAGATCCGATTCATCAAATCCATTTTCGAGAACACTGAGGCTCCCTTCAGTTGATCGAACAAATCATCACTACGCGGTAACAGATATTTGTTCTTTATCGTTGCTTTATTAAGCTGACGATAGTCGATGCACAGCCTTATGGTTCCACCCTTCTTTTTCACAAACAACACTGGTGCACCCCAAGGTGAAAAACTCGGGCGAGCAAAACCTCTATTCACCAATTCTTGCAACTGAGCTTTCAACTCCTTTAATTCCGTTGGTGCCATACGATACGGAGCTATCGAAATTGGAGTGGTACCAGGTACCAATTCAATGCCAAACTCTATTTCCCGAACAGGTGGTAAACCCGGCAATTCTTCAGGCAAAACATCCGGGTATTCACAAACCACTGACACAGATTCGGGTTTCTTTTCTAACTCCTTGTCATCTACAACATACGCAAGGTATGCTTCGCACCCCTTTCTTACGTATTTCTGGGCCAACATTGCTGATATTACAGCTGGCAACCCCTTTAAGTCCGTAGACTCATCCCGAATTATCTCGTTATTTGCGCACCTCAGATCAATAGTCTTGCTTTTGCAATTTACAACCGCATCGTGCATGGTCAACCAATCTAAACCAAGAATAACATCAAATTCGTCGAATGGCAAAAGCATCAAGTCCGCCGGAAAACAAGAACCTCGAAATACTAGGGGACTTTTCTTACACACTGTGTTGACAAGCACGTAATGACCCAAGGGGTTTAACTCCCGAATTACAAACTCAGTAGACTCAATGGGCAAAGTCTTACTAGATGCTAAGGTTTCGTATATATAAGAATGAGTAGGACCAGGGTCAATCAAAGCAATCACATTAGTGTAAAGGAGAGTAAGAGTATCGGTAATAACATCTGGCGAGGAAGCATCCTCACGTGCGCATATGGCAGAAGTCTTAGCAGGAGCATGAGCCTCGGATCTGATGGTAGCATCTCTAGACCCTCTCTGACCGCCACTAGCATTGCCCATATTTCTAGGTGGCCTACCTCGAGTTGTGGTAGCACCCGGGTTCCCACTTTGATTTACGTTTTGTTCGGATAAACTCGGGCAATCCTTAATGAAATGATTGGTGATCCGCACTTGTAACGAGGCGGTCACGGAATCTACAACTCCTAGAATGCCACTTGCCACAATATTGGCACTCCGTTCGTCTCGACGATCATTGCCAACACTGGCGATCAAGTGACTCAGCGTGCCCATAGGGGGTCGATCGCGGTCTCGTCTAGAAAAGGCGAAATATCTCTAGATCGGCCTAAGCCATCTCTAAATTTCTTTGATGATGTGGGAAGGGCTTCTCCGAAGACCTCTTCTGAAACTCCTTGCTCCCACTTCAGCTTTTCTTTTCTCCATCTTGAGCTCCTCGGCTTTGCGCTTCGCTCAACAAGAGCCACAAACTCTCGGATTTCCAAAATGCCAACATACGACTTATATCATCGTTTCATCCATCTTGAGCGTTTACATCATCACGACTTCGAAGAAATGCATTCAGCGCAGCGTACCGGCTAAGCCTCACAAATTTTCGTTCGTAGTCGGTAACCGACATGGAACCTTGCTTAAGATCAAGGAATTCCTTCCGTTTTTGGTCCATAAATCTCTGACTGATATACTTCTTTCGGAATTCAGTTTGGAAGAACTCCCAAGTTACTTGCTCTCTAGACACCACAGTCGAGTACTCCACCAATAGTAGGCGTAATCGCGTAGCAAGGAGATAGTACACTTTAACCATTCATCGGTGTACATGATAGCTCATCGAGCACCGGATAGTGTTGTCCAACCAAAATTCAGCTTGCTCGGCATCATCATTATCCGTAGCTTTAAATTCATGGCCCCATGTTTTGAATCACATCGATTGGGGCTTACTTGACCTTATTTGGTCGATTCACGGAGGTATTGTAGGTCTTGAGGTTGCATTAGTCGGGAATGGAGGTTGTGGAACAGTAGTGTTAGTTCGAATGTATTGGTTGAACCAATCATTCATCACACTATAAAAGGCTTGCCTAGCCTCATCATTCGGATTGCTAGCCATAAGTTGAGAGTCCGCCATTGTGTCCCTTGCGGGGAGCGAGCGCCGCACTCTTTACATCATCGATTATTGCTCGGTTGGGATCGGGATCCATTGCTATAAACAAACACAAATTCAGGTTGTAAATCACCACACTATCAATTTATCACTTAATGGCATGTATAGCTAGACCCCAAACATATCACGGTAGTCCTAGGATCGACTAAACCGTAGCTCGATACCAAAAATTGTAACACCCGAACCCGAGACCGTTGCGGTTAATGGGACACGAGGTTAACAAGCCAAAACCACTTATGGCACCGACCAATTTGACATTCCTGTGCAAGTGGAAAAGCGCATCATTGTCGCCTTAAAAAGCATATCTCGAGTTTCACAACTCGAAACTGATTCAGTAAATTTTCCTAAATCTAGACTCATATATCCATCCATGGATTTATTTCTAGAATTTTGGTTGGGCCAATTGGTACAGTTTATTAGTTAAAGACACCCATGTTACGGGTCGACTACACCGACCTTCGCGCGTTACAACTTGAATATCTCTCTGCATGGGGTTTCAATATCGATGCCGTTTGTTTCTAATGAAACTAGACTCAAAATGGAATCTTCAAATATAAGGCATTCTGGATAATTTATGGTAAATTTTAAAAGTCGCGACAGGGGACCCGAAACCGTTACGCCCTGTCTCACGAGAACTTTAATATCTCTCGTTATCTTGTTCATATGATCGTTTCGTTACTTTCATATGAAAATAGACTCGTCAAGGTTCGATCACATAATTTATTCACTATTTAACACCATTCCTACAAATTTTGGTGATTTTCCACATCCACATCACTGCAATTTGGCAGCATCATTTTTTAAGGTAGGCTTTACCTATATTGTAGTTCCCATGAACCAACTATAGTCTAGTCATACTTAGGTCCACATATGATCATATTTAGCCATTCCAATGGCTGATCATGTGACCAACTCTCTCATTCAAACCATAATCACATCATGAAACCAAATATAATTACAAACCACAAATGGTCTAATTCCATACTCCACTATTACGAACCATTTTCGCATGGCCGTACACATATACATCACAAGTACTTAAAAACAACCGAGGGTAGTCCTATACATGCCATATCCAAAACTCAACTAAAGGAGTACCAAAAAGGGCTTTGATAGTGTGGTTGACTTCAACTTCTATGATCCCGAATCCGATCGCTAACGAGCAAAATCTATAGACAGAGAAACAAAGAAACGGAGTAAGCAATTTATGCTTAGTAAGTTTGAGCCATAATATACACACAACCAAAGCATAGCATTCAAGTAGCTAAACAATAATTCATATGCACAATTTCTCAAAGACATGCTTACTTCACAATCCCAACTCTTATATTCATACACAAATAACGGCCTAGTTAATGCCGATAGCTCATTTATCATTAGAGCGAATATTCATACGCACTTACTCATAGTGTGCAAAGCACACACAAAACATACCTTGTTGTTGGGAATTTCACAAGTGCATTAACGAAAATTTTCCAGCAGCTTATAAATTTCAAATCACATACCTTGAGTTTATCCGGATATAGCTACTCGTTCAAAACACCTTGGGACATAGCCGGTTATGGTAACCCTCACAAATGCCTTGGGACTTAACCGGATATCACAACTCGCACAATTGCCTTGGGCTTAGCCCGATATCATAGCTTCGCACAATTGCCTTGGGCTTAGCCTAGATATCACAATTCGCACAATTGCCTTGGGCTTAGCCCTGATATCTGGTCGCACATTCATTCACATCTTTGTTTCAATTTCATAACAAACTTTTATGCACATTTTACTTAATCAAAAATATCATTTCGGCTCAATGGCCATATACAAGGGCACAATTTCGATTGCTTATTACTTCATTCAATCGAATCAAAATCTAAGTTTCGATACTCGAAAACTTACCTCGGATGTTGTCGAGCGATTCCGATGGCTATTCGACTATTTTTCCTTCCCTTTATCGGATTTGGTCCCCTTTGCTCTTGAGCTTAATTTAACAAATAATTTGATTCAATCATTTGAGTATCGAAAAGAAGAACTCAAGGCACTTAGCCCACATATATTCACTAGACATTAAAGTCACATAAGTACGAATTCATGAATCGACTCAACACACAAAGCCTTCAACATGCTTACTCATGGCGAACAACACAACCTCTTAGGCACTCATTCATGGCCGATTATGCATGTTGATGTTGAGGCCAATTACATGTTTAACACCACACATGAATGGCACACATTTTACTAGCTAATGCTTTACATATTGTAGCTCAATACTTATAATATAGCATCAAGCACTCATATGGCCGATTATACTTAGTCATACTTGCACCAATCAACAATAAATTCCAAGATTTTCACATCATTTGAGTACTAGGCCGAATGTACTTGCAATTTCACAACCATTCTTCAACATTTTCTTCTTTAAACAAACATATTTACCACTTACTTCATAACCAAAACATCATGTGCAAACATATACACACATATAGGTGCAAGGCCGAATTCTCAAGGTGTTCACAACCATCTAAAACACAAATTTTTACCAATCAAGTAACAAGCATAAATCATGCTCATGAATGCATCATGGCCAAATACATCACATTCATACCCCTTTCAACTTCGGTCATGGTTAAACAAAGAACTCAATGTCCTACTCAAGAATATTGAAAAGAAATTTCAAGAGTAGTCAATCCTTCATTACATGCATCATCAACAAGCTTCACATTTAGCATGCAATGGCTTTAACACAATATCAACCTTGGCCAAACACCATTTTCATGGCATAACAAGGATTTGAACCATGGCTAACATGCACATCAAGTTAGCAACCAAAACAAGCATGAATCTCATGACACAACCTCAAACATACCTTAATCTTGATGCAAGTATGACCAAATCTCCTTCTAGTTCTCTTCCAAGCCAAGCATGAAGCAAAACTCCGATCTTCTCCCTTAGTATTTTCGGCCAAGAAGGAAAGAACAAGGATGAACAAATTTTTTTCTTGTTTTTCTTTCACATACACGGCAATGGGGGGGGGGAAATGCCACACTCACACACATTTTTTTTTTCTCTTCTCTTCCCACAACTTAATTATTAAATCATTTCCCTCATCATCCATTAACAAAACATGTTTCAACATGTTTTCTTTGCCCATAACCCTTGTCATGGCCGGCCACTAAGCTTCCTTTTGGGGAAATTTGACATGCAAATCCCTTATTTTTGCATGCATGATTAACTAGTCATCACACATTTCCCCATCATACATTCAAAGTTTACTACTAGGTCCTTTCTAGTGAAATTCACCTTTATAACACTAAATCGAATCATCAAAAATGCCATACACAAATTAACACATATCATAGGCATCAAAATAAATTTTAAATTATTTTTATGCCTCGATTTTGTGGTCCCGAAACCACATCCCGACTAGGGTGAATTTTGGACTGTCACACTAATGCCCCTGCGGTATTTATGGATTTGATGAATCGGATCTTTAGACAGTATTTGGACCGGTTCGTAGTTGTGTTCATTGATGACATCTTGGTCTATTCAAGAGACGAGACCGAACATCTTTGAGCACACGAGATTAGTGTTGCAAATTTTACGGGATAAGCGGTTATATGCTAAGTTCAAGAAGTGTGAGTTCGGTTAAGAGAGGTTAGCTTCTTGGGTCACGTGGTATCCGCATCGTATTCGAGTTGACCGAGCAAAATTTCAGCCATACTCAACGGAAGCCTCAGAAATATTCTTGAGGTTCGAGCTTTTTGGGACTTGCGGTTACTACCGACGGTTTGTAAAGGTTTCTCGATGATAGCCACACCCATGACGGCTACTTCAAAAGATGTTAAGTTCGAATGAGCGGAAAAATGTCGAAAAAGTTTTGATCAACTGAAAACTTATTTGACTAAGCTCAATTTTAGTCCAAATTAATCGGGCAAAGAGTTTGTCATCTATAGTGATGCCTCCCTACTTGGGTTAGGTTGCATATTGATGCAAGAAGGTCGAGTTGTGGCCTATCGCGTCGAGACAATTAAAGCTACATGAGAAAAATTATCCGACCCATGATCTCGAATTAGGCGCCATCGTATTCGCCTTGAAAATATGGTGACATTACTTATTTGGCGAGAAGTGCCATGTATTTTCGGATCACAAAGTCTCAAATATTTGATGACTCAAAGAGACTTGAATCTGCGACAAAGGCGTTGGCTTGAGTTGTTGAAAGATTATGAGCTGGTCATTGATTATCACCGGAAAGGCTAATGTGGTTGCGGACGCCTTAAGCGAAATCACTTTGTTTGCTTCTGAGCAATGAATGTACACTTATGCATTTCTACCCGACAATGTGTTAGTAGCCAATTAAAGGCCAAACCATTATTGATTCATCAAATTCGTGAAGCTCGAGAAAGTCAACGATGAGTTGGTTGCAAGGCAATTGAATGTGTTCGAATGTGGAATCGGATTTCAAATTGATGATGACGATTGTTTGAGGTACAGAAATCGGTTGTGTGTTCCAAGAAATTCAGAACTCATTTCGATGATTCTGAATGAAGCTCATTGTAGCCGAATGTCAATTCACCCGGGGAGTACAAAAATGTACCACGACCTAAGACGTCAGTTTTGGTGGCATGGTATGAAACGAGACATTTCCGATTTTGTTTCGAAGTGTTTAATATGTTAGCAAGTGAAGGCGGAACATCAAGTGCCTACGGGTTTGCTCCAACCGATCATGATACCTGAATGGAAATGGGATCGAGTAACGATGGATTTTGTATCTGGGCTGCCAGTGTCGGTAAGTAAGAAAGATGCGATTTGGGTCGTTGTTGATAGATTGACTAAGTAGGCTCACTTTATCCCCATACGCACGGATTTTTCAATGGATAAATTAGCTAAATTGTATGTTTCTCAGATTGTGAGATTACACGGGGTACCTATTTCTATCGTGTCGGATAGAGATTCGAGATTCACCTCACGATTTTGGAAGAAATTGCAAGAAGCTTTGGGTACCAAGCTGCATTTTAGCACCGCTTTTTATCCACAAATAGATGGTCAATCCGAGCGGATAATTCAGATACTTGAGGATATGTTGAGATGTTGCATCCTCGAGTTTAGTGGTTCATGGGAACGGTATTTACCTTTGATTGAATTTGCTTACAACAATAGTTTTCAGTCAAGTATTAAGATGGCACCTTACGAGGCTTTGTACGGTCGAAAATGTCGTACGCCATTGTTTTGGACCGAGCTCGGTGAAAGTAAAATTTTCGGAGTGGATTTGATTAAAGATACTGAGCAGAAAGTAAGAATAATTTGTGAAAGTCTAAAGGCAGCATCAGATCGTCAGAAGTCGTACGCGGATTTAAAACAAAGAGATATTGAGTATCAGGTGGGAGACAAAGTGTTTCTTAAGGTGTCGCCTTGGAAAAAAATATTCAGATTTGGCCGTAAGGGCAAATTGAGTCCGAGATTCGTTGGGCAGTATGAGATCTCCAAACGAGTTGGCCTAGTTGCATATAGGTTGCTTTTACCCCCTGAACTCGAAAGGGTCCACAACGTTTTTCATGTTTCGATGCTTCGACGTTACAGATCTGATCCTTCACACGTAATAAACCCCTCCGAGGTTAAAATTCCAGCTTATATGAGTTATGAAGAAGAACCGATTCGTATCCTAGCTCATGAAGTGAAAGAGTTGCGAAGCAAAAGGGTTCCGTTAGTAAAAGTGTTATGGCTCAAACACGGGATGGAAGAAGCTACTTGGGAACCCGAGAACTCTATGAAAGAGCGATACCCAAACCTATTCTTGGTAAGATTTTCTGGGACGAAACTTTCTTAAGTGGGGAGAGTTGTGACAGCCCTAAAGTGACCCTAGTCGAAGCGGTTTGGGACCGCTAAACCGAGTCACCAAATTATTTGAATATGATATCTATTGTCTAAAATATGTGATTATGAATGTGTGAAGGTTTTAAGCTTGATTTAGTAAATTGCATGTGAAATTAGTCGATAGGACTTATGTGTGACACTTTTGAAATGTGATAGGTAAATCTATAAGGATCTATTAGTGCATGTAATCAAAGGGTGGACTTGCCGTCAATTTCCCCTTTTTAATTGCTAGTGGCGCCATGACAAAGGGTGATGGGCAAAACATGTCATAAAACATGTTGTGACAATGGTGTATGTTAGGAAAAATAAAATAAGGAGTATGGGTAATAAAGAAATGGAAAAAAAAAAAGGAATGGTGTGAGTGTTCCCCCCACCCATTGCCGTGAGTTGAGGGAAAGAAGAAAAAAAAAAGTGTCCATCATTTTTCACTTCTTTTGGCTGAAAATTCTAAGGAAGAAAGAAAACAAGTTATGTTCTTTGGTTCTTCTTGGCCAATTTGAGAGGGGGAAGAAAGGAGTGAAGCAATCGGTCATCTTAGGTCGATATTAAGGTAAGGAAGTTGATACTAGTTCTTGAAATCCTAGTTGATTTTGAGTGAGATATCAAGTTATTGTTTGTAACCCATGCTGAAATTGTGATTTTCGAATAAGTAAGGTTTTCGGCTATGGAGATTAATAAGGGTGATGGTTGTGTTTCATGCTAAATCTTGATGATTATGAGTTCCTTTCTTGGGTCTACCTTAGATCCATGAAGTATATTTTTATTTGGTGTTGTTGGAAGTATCGGCCATGGTATATCCATAGGCATGATTTATGCTTATTGCATGTAGGTAAGATTTGTGTTTTGGATATATGTTTATATTTGGTTATAATCAACTTGTGATTCGGCTCTTGCACATATATATATATATGTTTGCACATGATGTATTGGTATGACATATATACTATCTCAAGGTATATATTTACATATGATGATGTTTCGGTTATGAAGTAAATGATTGATGCGTATTGAGTTACAATATGTAATGCGTTAGTTAGTAAAATGTATGCCATTTATGTGTGGTATTAAGTATATAATTGGCCTCAACATGGACATGCATATTCGGCCACATGAGGTGGATTGGTGTGCATGCATTCGGTTAGAGGCAAGCATATTGATGCCTATTCTTGGCTTAGATAATCGGCTAAAAGAGAGTGTGGACTATTGTGTTGAGTTAGATTCATGATTTCGTACATATGTGACTTTAATGTCTAATGAATATATATGGGCTAAGTACCTTGAGTTCCTCTTTTTGATACTCAAATGATTAAATCAATTTATTTGTCAATTTAAGCTCAAGAGCAAAGGGGAACTAAATCCGATAAAGGGAAGGAAAAAGTGGTCGAATAGCCATCGAAATCGTTCGACAACATCCGAGGTAAGTTTTCGAGTAATGGAATTTGGATTATGATTTGATTAGATCATGTTTTAAGCAAAAATCAAAATCATGTTCTTTGTGTGTGGCTATTGAGCGGAAATTGCAAGTGTGATAAGTGTCTTGTGTTGAGTTTTGCTAATGAAAATGAAATACTGAATGTGTCATGATTTATTGATAATTGTGCTTGGTTATTCAAATGATGTCGGGCTAAGTCCGAAGGCTTTGTGCTAAGTGACTATATCCGGACTAAGATCCGAAGGCATTCGTATGCGAGTTACTAATTCGGGCTAAGCCCAAAGGCATTTAATGCGAGTTACTATAACCGGCTATGTCCCGAAGGCATTTGAACGAGTAGCTATATCCGGTTAAACTCCGAAGGTACGTGATTCGGGAATGAATGAACTTGCTGTAAAAATTTCAGTTAATACGCTTGTGAAATCCCAACAATGAGGTATGTTTCGTATGTGCTTTGAATTAGTTGAGCCCTTACAAATAAGTATTCGCCGGTTGATAAATGAGCTACCGGCCTTTGGCTAAGTTGATCTTTGTGTATGAATATAAGGGTTGGTAATGTGAAGTAAGTATGATATTGAGAATTTGTGCATATGAAATTATCTGTTTAGCTACATAAATACTATACTTTGGTTGTGTCTAAATTCATGACTCAAACTTACTAAGCATTAAATACTTACTCCGTTTCTTTGATTCTCTGTTTTATAGATTTTGGTTCTTCAGCTATCGGACTCGGGATTTTTGAAGTCGAAGTCGCCCACATTATCAAAGCTCCTTTTGGTATATTTTTGGTTGAACTTTGAAATGGCATGTATAGGACTACCCTTTTGTTGTAGGTCATGTACCTTTCGGTTTTGTGTAAATTTGGATAGCCATGCGAAAATGGCTTAAGTATACTTTGGGCATGGTATTATAATCATTGTATGTTGTTCATTAAGAGGTATGGAAATGTTTGGAAATGATTAGCCATTGGGATGGTTAATCACGATCATATTTTGTGCTATTTATGTTTAAGGGCTAGTTGAATCATGGAAACTATGAAATAGGTAAAGCCTACCTTAAAGGCAGATGCTGACAGCTGCAGTGACGTGGATGTGAAAAATCACTAAAAATAGTAGGAATGGAATTAAATAGTGAATAAATTATGTAAACGAACCTTGACTAGTCTATTTTCATAGGAGAGTAACGAAATGATCATATGAACAGTATGTTAAGAGATATTTAAGTTTTCGTGAGACTGGACCAGAACAGTTTCTGGAGTCCCTGTTCCGACTTTGGAAATTCATTATAAATTTAACAGAGATAATTAGAAGCCATTCCATATATGTACAGATTCCTTTTCGAGTCTAGTTTCTGTAGAAACAGACGTAATCAGTATTGAAGCCCTGTACAGGGAGATATCCAAGTCATAATGCGCAAAGGTTAGTGTAGTTGCACCCTGTAACAGGGGCGAATTTGACTAATAAACTGTACTAATTGGCCCAACCAAAAATTCTATAAAAAATATGTAGATGGACATATGAGTCTAGTTTCAGGGAAAAATTACGAAACTGATTTTCGAGTTGTGGAACTCAAGATATGATTTTTAAGGTGACATGACACGATTAGCCTATTGTCTGGAAATTTTTAAAATGAACTGTGCAAGTAAGTGGATTAAGCCCGTTAACCCCTCGTGTCCGACTCCGGCGACGGTGTCGGGTACAGGGTGTTACATAGCTAGCCAGTCCATTCCAAAGATAAGATCAAAGTCCCCAAATGGCAGCTCCTACAAATATCTTATCTTGTGTCTCTAAAGGCACAGCCCTAAAGAGTTTATCTACCTTAATCGAGTGTCCTAAAGGGCTTATCACCGATACCCCACTCACCGTCTCCTCGGGAAGCACTCCTAAAGCCCCAGATACATCACAAGCAACATACGAGTGAGTGGAACCCACATCAATCAAAATAGTGTAAGGCATGCTATGAATGAAGAACGTACCGGTTATAACATCAGGAGCGTCACCCTCCTCACGGTGTCGTGCAGCATAAACCAATGCCTGCTGTGGAGCTTCAGCATGCCCAGCACCCCTACCAAGTGTCCCACGTCCTCGTCCATTTACATTGCCACCTCTACCTTTCCCACGACCTCTCTGTGGTGGTGGTCCTCCTTGCTGTGGTTGGACGTCCCTTTGTTCCGTAGCTAGTTCCTGAGCTGTTCTCCGAGGACAATCTTTGAACTTATGCTCCTTAGACCCACATCAAAAACATGCTAGCTTAGAAATATATGAGAAAAGGTTGCGATGATGCTAGCTTAGAAATATATGAGAAAAGGTTGTGATGCATACCTTTGTGTATGTCCTGGATACAAAAGTGTCTGAATTGAAGATTGAATCAGTGCCAGTAGTTTGTGACTATCCGGATGTGTTTCTAAAAGAGTTACCTAGGTTGCCACCGACCAGAGAAGTCAAGTTTGCTATTGAATTATTACTGGGAACATCACTAATATCAATAGCTCCGTACAGAATGGTTGTAACACCCCAAACCTGGCCCAGACATTATGGCCAATTCTGATGTGCCACATTGAAGTTAAAAATCCATGTTTCATTTTAGTGTTTTATAAATCGACTTTTATTGAGCTAACAAAGTGTGTAACACCCCGAACCCGAGACCATTGCCGGTGTCGGACACGAGGGGTTAACAAGCCAAGTTCACATGGTTTGCCCACCAATTTGACATTTCCAGTCAGGCTGGAAGACTGCATCACCGTCGCCTTAAAAATCATATCTCGAGTTTCACAACTCGGAAACTGGTTTCGTAAATTTTCCCTGAATTTAGACTCATATATCCATCCATGGATTTATTTCTAGAATTTTTGGTCGGGCCAACTAGTACAGTTTATTAGTTAAAGTCACCCATGTTACAGGGATCGACTGCTCTGACCTTCGCGCGGTATAACTTGAATATCTCTCTGTACAGGCCTTTAATGCTGGTGCCGTTTGTTTCAAATGAAACTAGACTCAAAATGGAATCTGTACATATAAGGTATGTCGCCTAATTCTTTCTGGATAATTTATAGTAAATTTTTAAAGTTGCGACAGGGAACCCAGAAACCATTCTGGCCCTGTCTCACAATAGCTTTAATATCTCTTAACCTGTAACTCCTATGACCATTTCGTTTCTTCCATAAGAAAATAGACTCATCAAGGTTCATTTACATAGCTTATTCACTATTTAATTCCATTCCTATGAATTTTGGTGATTTTTCACATTCACGCCACTGCAGCTGGCAGCATCTGTTTTAAGGTAGGTCTTACCTATTTGGTAGTCTCCATGAACCAACTAGTCTTGCCATACATAGGTTCATATATGATCATTTTAACCATGCCAATGGCTGATCATATGACCAACATTCCCATTTCCAATCCATAGCCACATCATGACACCAAATATATACATACAAACCACAATTAGTCTAAGTTCATGCTTCCCTTTTGAGCCATTTTAGCATGGCCGTACATACTTACATTACAACATATTTAACAAACAAGAGGTAGTCCTATACATGCCATCTCAAGTTCAACCAAAATTTATACCAAAATGGAGGCTTGATAGTGTGGATGACTTGACTTCAACGATCCCGAATCCGATTGCTATCGAAATAAATCTAGAAAACGAGAGCCAAAGCGGCGGAGTAAGCATTTTTATGCTTAGTAAGTCTCAAGGAATATAATCAACTCTAATTACAGCAATACATTCACATAGTTAAATGCATCATTTCATTAATGCACATTCACATAATCATACTTACTTCACCATCCCAACTCTTATGTTCATACACAAATAACGGCTTCATTAAGGCCGATAACTCGCTCCATCATAGGAGCGGATATTCATCACGCTCTTACTCCTAGCGCATAAAGCACACACCGTACTTACCTTATCATTGGGAAATTTCACAAGTGCATTAGCTGAAATTTTCCAGCAAGCTATAATTTTCAAATCACATACCTTCGGAGTTTATCCGGATGTCGGTACTCGTTCAATCGCCGGGACATAGCCCGGTTATGGTAACCCGCACCAAGGCCTCACGGGACTTTACCCGGATATCACGATTTGCACAAATGCCTTGGTCTTAGCCCGGATTTAACAACTTGCACGAATGCCCTCGGTCTTAGCCCGGATATAGCTACTAGCACAATTGCCTTGGTCTTAACCCGGATATAAATTTCAGCATAATTGTCTTGGGGCTTAGCCGGATATCATTCAATTTCTCATGCACACATACATCAATAATCATTGGACATACATATTTCATTTTCGTTACTAAGGCTCAAACACAATTATAATCATTAGCATATTAGCCTTGGGACTTAGCCGGGTGGAATTCAAATACTCATACACACATGATCAATAATCATACACATCCATGTTTCATCTTACATAATTCAAGTAAGGTCACTTCTTGAGGACTTACCTCGGATGTTGTCGAGCGGCTTTTTCGGCTATTCGATCACCTTTTCCTTCCCTTGTCCAATTGTGGCCCTCTTAGCTCTTGAGCTAATTCAAACAAATTCAATTTATTAAAACCTCATTGTGCTTGCTTATGGCGAATATGACAAGGATTTTAAATGGTCATATGGCCACTCTTTAGCTTGAATACACAATGGTCATGCACATTTTATACTACATCAAGCAATTCAATACAATTTATTTGAGCATCAAGGAAATGCTAAGGCCTTCAATAGGCTACCCAAGGCGAATATTCATGTACATGTTGAGGTCAATTTTGCACTTAATACCTCACAAAAACAGCATGCAATTTACTAATTAATGCTTTGCACATTGTGGCTCAAAACTTATAATATAGCATCAAGCACTTATATGTGTGCTAGGCGAATTGTGCTTGCAATTTCACAAGCATTCTTCCACATTTTCTTCTTTAAACCAATATATTCATCACTTAGTTCATAACCAAACATAATGTGCAATCATATATATGCATATATGAGCATGGCGAATTTTCAAGGTGTCCATAGCCATCCAAAACACAAATTTTAACTAACATGCAAGAAGCATGAATCATGCTCAAGAATGCATCATGGCGAATATGACAATCATGCTCCTTTTCAATTTCAATCATGATAAAACAAAGAGAAAACTCAAAATCTTACTCAAGAGTAGACAATCCATCATTGCATGCATCATCATCAAGCTTCACACTTAGCATGCAATGGCTTTATCACCATAACAACTTTGGCCAAATACCATTTCCATGGCTTAACAAAGATTTGAGCCATGGCTAACATGCACATCAAGTTAGCAACCAAAGCATGCATGAAACTCCTAACACAACCTCATACATACCTTAATCTTGATGCAAACTTAGCCAAATCTCCTTCTAGATCTCTTCCAAACCAAGCATGAAGCAAAAATCCTCCTTCTTCCTTAGTTTTGGCTCAAAGAAAGGATGAACAAAATTTTTTCTTTCCTTCTCTACAACTCACGGCAATGGGGGGATTACCACACTCACACACATTTTTTTTTCATTTTTTATCACCCATACACCTTTGTTTATTATTTCACCCTAATGCACCAACAAAACATGTTTCATGACATGTTTAGCCCATCCTCCTTGTCATGGCGGCCACCACCTATAAAGGGGAATTTGACATGCAAGTCCATTATTTTGCATGCATGCTTTAATTAGTCATCACACATTTCCTATCATACTTTCAAAGTTCATTACTAAGTCCTTTCTTGTGGAATTCACCCTTATAACACTAAATCAATCATCATAAAATGTCATACATGAGCACACACATATTATAGGCATCAAAATAAATTTTTAATTATTTTTATGCCTCGGTTTTGTGGTCCCGAGACCACCTTCCGACTAGGGTCAATTTTGGGTGTCACAACTCTCCCCACTTAAGAAATTTTCGTCCCGAAAATCTTACCGTAAATAGGTTTGGATATCGCTCTTTCATAGAGTTCTCGGTCTCCCAAGTAGCTTCTTCTATCCGTGCTTGAGCCATAACACTTTTACTAGCGGAACCCGCTTGTTTCACAACTCTTTCACTTCTCGTGATAGGATACGAATCGGTTCTTCCTCATAACTCATATTAGCTTGAATTTCAATTTCGATGGACTAATCACGTGCGATGGATCGGATCTATAGCGTCGAAGCATCGAAGCGTGAAAGACATCGTGAACCTTTTCGAGTTCGGGGGCAAAATCAAGCGATATGCCATGGATCGACTCACTCGGATATCTCATATGGCCCAACGAACCTCGGGCTCAACTTGCCCTTACGGCCGAATCGAGTATCTTTTTCCAAGGCGATACCTTGAGAAACACTTTATCACCCACGATACTCGATATCCTTACGCTTTAGGTCCGCGTCACGACTTACGACGATCGGAGGCTATCTTGAGACTTTCACGGATTACTTTCACTTTCATTCAGCATCCCTAATCAAATCCACCGAAAATCTTGCTTTCACCGAGCTCGGTCAAAACAATGGCGTCACGGCATTTACGACCGTACAAGGCCTCGTAGGGTGCCATCTTAATACTTGATTGAAAGTCATTGTTGTAAGCAAATTCAATCAACGGCAAATACCGTTCCCATGAACCACTAAACTCGAGGACGCAACATCTTAACATATCCTCAAGTATCTAAATTATCCGCTCGGATTGACCATCGGTTTGGGGGTGAAAGGCGGTCTGAAATGCAACTTGGTACCCAAAGCCTCTTGCAATTTTTTTCCAAAATCGCGGCGTAATCTTGGGTCTCTATCCGACACGATAGAAATAGGCACCCCATTCAATCGAATAATTTGGGAGACGTATAATTCTGCCAATTTATCGAGCGAAAAATCTGTGCGGACAGGGATAAAATGAGCAGACTTGGTCAGTCTATCAACAATGACCCAAATCGCATCTTTCTTACTTGCCGACACTGGTAATCCAGATATAAAATCCATTGTCACTCGATCCCATTTCTATTCAGGTATCATGATTGGCTAAAGTAATCCCGATGGCACTTGATGTTCCGCTTTCACTTGTTGACATATCAGACACCTTGAAACAAATTCAGAAATGTCTTATTTCATACCGGGCCACCAAAATTGGCGTTTCAGGTCATTGTACATTTTAGTACTACCCGGGTGGATTGACATTCGACTACTGTGAGCCTCGCTCAAAATCATCGAAACAAGTTCCGAATCCCTTGGAATACATAATCGACCCTTGAGCGTCAGCGGTCATTGTCGTCAATCTGAAATTCCGATTCTTCATCCGAAACACATTCGGCTCGCTTAGCGACCAATTCAGCGTCGACCTTTTGAGATTCAAGTATTTGATGAATCAATAATGGTTTGGCCTCTAATTCGACTACTAGCACCTCCTCGGGTGAAACGGATAAATGAGCATCCATCGCTCTCAAAGCAGACAGTGCCTTGCGACTTAAAGCATCGGCCACCACGTTGGCCTTTCCCGGGTGATAATCAATGCTGAGTTCATAGTCTTTCAACAACTCAAGCCAACGTCTTTGTCGCAGGTTTAAATCGTTCTGAGTCATCAAATATTTTAGACTCTTGTGGTCCGAATAAATATGACACCTTTCTCCAAACAAGTAATGCCGCCATATCTTCAAGGCGAACACTATGGTCGCTAGTTCAAGGTTATGGGTCGGATAGTTTCTCTCATGCGGCTTTAGTTGTCTCGACGCGTAAGCCACAACTCGACCTTCTTGCATCAACACACAACCTAACCCAAGCAAGGATGCGTCACTGTATATGACAAACTCTTTACCGGACTCCGGCTGTACTAGCACTGGGGCCTCGGTTAAACAAGTTTTTAGTCGATCGAAACTTTCTTGACAGCGTTCCGACCACTCGAACTCAACATCTTTTTAGAGTAGTTTCGTCATCGACGCAGCTATCATCGAAAAACCTTTCACAAATCGTCGATAGTATCCGGCAAGCCCCAAAAAGCTCCAAACTTCGGTAACATTCCTTGGAGGTTTCCAATTGACTATGGCCGAAATTTTGTTCGGGTCCACCGACGACACCGATGCGGACACCACGTGCCCCAAAAAAACTAACCTCTTTCAGCCAAAATTCACATTTACCGAACTTTGCGTATAACTGCTTATCTCGTAAGATTTGCAACACTAGCCTCAGGTGTTCAGTTTCATCTCTCGAATTGACCTAATTGTCATCGATAAATACAACTACGAACCGATCCAAGTATGGTGCGAAAATTCTATTCATTAAATCCATAAACACCGCAGGGCATTAGTGAGCCCCAACGGCATCACCAAGAATTCGTAGTGACCGTACTTCGTTCTAAAAGCGGTTTTGGGTATGTCCGATTCTCGGACCCTCAACTGATAGTACCCCGACCTTAAATCTATCTTTGAAAACACCGAGGCTCCCTTTAATTGATCAAACAAATCGTCAATTCGTGGTAACAGATATTTATTCTTTATCGTCACTTTATTGAGTTGACGATAGTCGATGCACAACCTCATGCTTCCGTCCTTCTTTTTCACAAACAATCTTGAGTGCGCCCATGGAGAAAAAAAAAAAAAAAAAAAAAACTTCGGTCGGCGAAACCTCTATCCGTCAATTCTTGCAATTGGACCTTCAATTCCTTTAACTCCGTTAATGCCATACGATACGGAGCTATCGAAATTGGAATGGTACCGGTACCAATTCGATGCCAAATTCTACTTCGAACAGTGGTAAGCGGCAATTCTTGGGGAAAACATCCGGTATTCACAAACCACGGCACAGATTCGGGTTTCTTTTCGATTCCTTGTCATCGAGCACGTCGCAAGGTACGCCGCCCCTTTTCTTACATATTTACGGGCCAACATCGGCGATATTACGGTGGCAACTCCTTTAAGTCCGTAGACTCAACCAGTATTATCTTGTTATTCGAGCTCCTCAAATCGATAGTCTTGCTCTTTCAATTTACAACCGCATCGTGCATGGTCAACCAATCCGGACCAAGAATAACGTCGAACTCATCGAGCGGCAAAAGCATCAAGTTCGCGGAAAACAAGAACCTCGGAACACTAGGGGACTTTTCTTGCACACTTTGTTGACAAGCACGTAATGACCCAAGGGTTTGATACCGAATTACAAACTCGATAAACTTCGATAGGCAAGTCTTCTTTGGATGCTAAGGTTTCACATATATATGAATGAGTAGAACCGGGGTCAATCAAAGCAATCACATTTGTATTGAAAAGAGTGAAAGTACCAGTAATGACATCCGGAGAGGCAGCATCCTCGGCGTGCGGCGTATGGCATAAGTCCTCGCGAGGAGCACGAGCCTCGGATCGATGGTAGCATCTCTAGATCCTCTCTGACCGCCACTGACATTGCCCATATTTCTAGGTGGCCTACCTCGAGCAGCGGTAGTACCCGAGTTTCCACTCTGACTCACATTCTGTTCAAGCATCCTCGGGCAATCCTTCCTAAAGTGGTCGGCCGATCCACACTTTATAGCAGGAGTGATCACGAAACCAACAGCTCCCCGAATGCCATTTGCCACAATGTTGACACTCCGCCCTCTCTCGGCGATCATTTCCACCACTGGCGATCGAAGTGACTCGTGTGGTCACAGGGGGTCGATCGCGTCCTCGTCTAGAAAAGCCCGAAACGCCTCTAGACCGGCTCACATCATCTCGAAATCCCTTCGATGCTTGTTGAAGAGACTTTCCGAGGACCTCTTTCGAAATTCTCCGGTTCCCACATCACTTTTTGTTTCTCCTTTCTAAGCTCTTGACTTTACAAGCTTGCTCAACGAGTACTCGAACTCTCGTATCTCGAGAATGCCAACAAACATCCTTATATCATCATTCAGCCCATCCTCGGCGTTTACACATAATAGCTTCGGACGAAATGCATTCTCGCGCGTACCGGCTAAGCCTCACAAACTTTCGTTCGTAGTCGGTAACGGACATAGAACCTTGCTTAAGATCAAGAAATTCCCTCCACTTTTGGTCGATAAATCTCTGACTGATATACTTTTTTCAGAACTCGGTTTGAAAGAATTCCCAAGTCACTTGCTCTCTAGGCACCACAGAAGTCAGAGTACTCCACCAATAGTAGGCGGACTCGCGTAGCAAGGAGATGGTACACTTTAAGCACTCATCGGGTGTACAGGATAGCTCATCAAGCACCCGGATAGTGTTATCTAACCAAAAATTCAGCTCGCTCGGCATCATCATCATCCGTAGCCTTAAATTCGGTGGCCCCGTGTTTTCGAATCCTATCGACTGGGGGCTTACTTGACCTTATTTGGTCAGTCACCGGAGGTATTGTAGGTGCGGGGGTTGCATTTGTCGGGAACGGAGGTTGTGGAACAGCCGTGTTGGTTCAAATGTATTGATTGAACCATTCGTTCATCACACTATAAAAGGCTTGCCTAGCCTCGTCATTAAGATTGCTGGCCATAGGTTGAGAGTCCGCCGGCGCTGTCCCTTGCGTGGGAGCAGGCGCCACACTCTCCACACCATCAGCTATCGCTCGGTTGGGATCGGGATCCATTGCTAATAACAAACACAAAATCAAATTGTCAGAAATCCCCACACTATCGATTCATCATTTAATGGCATGTATAGCTAGACCCCAAACACATCACGGTAGTCCTAGAATCGACTAAACCGTGGCTCTGATACCAATAAAATTGTAACACCCCGAACCCGAGACCATTGCCGGTGTCGGACACGAGGGGTTAACAAGCCAAGTTCACATGGTTTGCCCACCAATTTGACATTTCCAGTCAGGCTGGAAGACTGCATCACCGTCGCCTTAAAAATCATATCTCGAGTTTCACAACTCGGAAACTGGTTTCGTAAATTTTCCCTGAATTTAGACTCATATATCCATCCATGGATTTATTTCTAGAATTTTTGGTCGGGCCAACTAGTACAGTTTATTAGTTAAAGTCACCCATGTTACAGGGATCGACTGCTCTGACCTTCGCGCGGTATAACTTGAATATCTCTCTGTACAGGCCTTTAATGCTGGTGCCGTTTGTTTCAAATGAAACTAGACTCAAAATGGAATCTGTACATATAAGGTATGTCGCCTAATTCTTTCTGGATAATTTATAGTAAATTTTTAAAGTTGCGACAGGGAACCCAGAAACCATTCTGGCCCTGTCTCACAATAGCTTTAATATCTCTTAACCTGTAACTCCTATGACCATTTCGTTTCTTCCATAAGAAAATAGACTCATCAAGGTTCATTTACATAGCTTATTCACTATTTAATTCCATTCCTATGAATTTTGGTGATTTTTCACATTCACGCCACTGCAGCTGGCAGCATCTGTTTTAAGGTAGGTCTTACCTATTTGGTAGTCTCCATGAACCAACTAGTCTTGCCATACATAGGTTCATATATGATCATTTTAACCATGCCAATGGCTGATCATATGACCAACATTCCCATTTCAATCCATAGCCACATCATGACACCAAATATATACATACAAACCACAATTAGTCTAAGTTCATGCTTCCTTTTGAGCCATTTTCGCATGGCCGTACATACTTACATTACAACATATTTAACAAACAAGAGGTAGTCCTATACATGCCATCTCAAGTTCAACCAAAATTTATACCAAAATGGAGGCTTGATAGTGTGGATGACTTCGACTTCAACGATCCCGAATCCGATTGCTATCGGCGAAATCTAGAAAACCGAGAGCCAAAGCAGCGGAGTAAGCATTTTTATGCTTAGTAAGTCTCAAGGAATATAATCAACTCTAATTACAGCAATACATTCACATAGTTAAATGCATCATTTCATTAATGCACATTCACATAATCATACTTACTTCACCATCCCAACTCTTATGTTCATACACAAATAACGGCTTCATTAAGGCCGATAACTCGCTCCATCATAGGAGCGGATATTCATACGCTCTTACTCCTAGCGCAAAGCACACACCGTACTTACCTTATCATTGGGAAATTTCACAAGTGCATTAGCTGAAATTTTCCAGCAAGCTCATAATTTTCAAATCACATACCTTCGGAGTTTATCCGGATGTCGGTACTCGTTCAATCGCCGGGACATAGCCCGTTATGGTAACCCGCACCAAGGCCTCACGGACTTTACCGGATATCACGATTTGCACAAATGCCTTGGTCTTAGCCCGGATTTAACAACTTGCACGAATGCCTTGGTCTTAGCCGGATATAGCTACTAGCACAATTGCCTTGGTCTTAACCGGATATAAATTTCAGCATAATTGTCTTGAGGCTTAGCCGGATATCATTCAATTTCTCATGCACACATACATCAATAATCATTGGACATACATATTTCATTTTCGTTACTAAGGCTCAAACACAATTATAATCATTAGCATATTAGCCTTGGGACTTAGCCGGGTGGAATTCAAATACTCATACACACATGATCAATAATCATACACATCCATGTTTCATCTTACATAATTCAAGTAAGGTCACTTCTTGAGGACTTACCTCGGATGTTGTCGAGCGGCTTTTTCGGCTATTCGATCACCTTTTCCTTCCCTTGTCCAATTGTGGCCCTCTTAGCTCTTGAGCTAATTCAAACAAATTCAATTTATTAAAACCTCATTGTGCTTGCTTATGGCGAATATGACAAGGATTTTAAATGGTCATATGGCCACTCTTTAGCTTGAATACACAATGGTCATGCACATTTTATACTACATCAAGCAATTCAATACAATTTATTTGAGCATCAAGGAAATGCTAAGGCCTTCAATAGGCTACCCAAGGCCGAATATTCATGTACATGTTGAGGTCAATTTTGCACTTAATACCTCACAAAAACAGCATGCAATTTACTAATTAATGCTTTGCACATTGTGGCTCAAAACTTATAATATAGCATCAAGCACTTATATGTGTGCTAGGCCGAATTGTGCTTGCAATTTCACAAGCATTCTTCCACATTTTCTTCTTTAAACCAATATATTCATCACTTAGTTCATAACCAAACATAATGTGCAATCATATATATGCATATATGAGCATGGCGAATTTTCAAGGTGTCCATAGCCATCCAAAACACAAATTTTTAACTAACATGCAAGAAGCATGAATCATGCTCAAGAATGCATCATGGCGAATATGACAATCATGCTCCTTTTCAATTTCAATCATGATAAAACAAAGAAAACTCAAAATCTTACTCAAGAGTAGACAATCCATCATTGCATGCATCATCATCAAGCTTCACACTTAGCATGCAATGGCTTTATCACCATAACAACTTTGGCCAAATACCATTTCCATGGCTTAACAAAGATTTGAGCCATGGCTAACATGCACATCAAGTTAGCAACCAAAGCATGCATGAAACTCCTAACACAACCTCATACATACCTTAATCTTGATGCAAACTTAGCCAAATCTCCTTCTAGATCTCTTCCAAACCAAGCATGAAGCAAAAATCCTCCTTCTTCCTTAGTTTTGGCTCAAAGAAAGGATGAACAAAATTTTTTCTTTCCTTCTCTACAACTCACGGCAATGGGGGATTACCACACTCACACACATTTTTTTCATTTTTTATCACCCATACACCTTTGTTTATTATTTCACCCTAATGCACCAACAAAACATGTTTCATGACATGTTTAGCCCATCCTCCTTGTCATGGCCGCCACCACCTATAAAAGGGAATTTGACATGCAAGTCCATTATTTTGCATGCATGCTTTAATTAGTCATCACACATTTCCTATCATACTTTCAAAGTTCATTACTAAGTCCTTTCTTGTGGAATTCACCCTTATAACACTAAATCAATCATCATAAAATGTCATACATGAGCACACACATATTATAGGCATCAAAATAAATTTTTAATTATTTTTATGCCTCGGTTTTGTGGTCCCGAGACCACCTTCCGACTAGGGTCAATTTTGGGCTGTCACAAAGTGAATGGAAGTTGGGCACTAGGTAGGAATCTGTAACAGAGGAGGTGAGCCATAAAGGCTGCTTAAGTACGAAGCTCTTCGATTGGATCCAATCGTAGACATGCCCACAACCATCGCTACACTTGGTTACAACGAGTTGAAATTTCTTTGATAAATCGATTAATCGTGACGTCGTGTTATTTTAAAAAAAAGTATCGTTTTAAAAACGTGTCCTAAGTCTGGCCCATTTGAATTATTATCAAACAGTTTAGAGTTATAAAAAAAAACGAAAGATAAAGAGAATAAACCCAGAAAAAAAAATTAAAATGGCGCTATTACAATCCAAAAATAAATAATAAATAAAGTAACCTAAAGAAACCAGTCATTTATTTTAAAAGCCCAAAAGCGAACATCGTGGCCACTCTGAATCCCCTCCGGCTCCAACTCTCCATATCAAGACCCACCTGCAAGGTTAAGGAAAGGGGTGAGTTTGGAAACTCAGTGCAACAAGCCCTTTCGAGCCCAAAACAATATCATTTCTTTGGCTTAAGCCCAAATTCCATCTCAAGATATCTTGGGCAAGCCTTTTCATATTTCATATCTCATAACACTGGGCCGAAGCCTTTTCATATTTCATATTATTGGGCCGAAGCCTTCACTGTAAACGGTATGGCCCATAGGTCCATTTCAATATCACATGTAATGTTAATGAAAGTATGCAAGCCCATTTGGGGAGACTACTCGACCCACCATCCGCTACTCTCCACCCGTACCAACCAAGCTCTCCATGTAGGAATAACTCAACCCACCCAACCAAAACTCTCCACTTTGGCAAAGATAGTCTTTATCATATAACTAGAGGCCTAGCCTCTTTTAATAACTGGGGCAAAGCCCTTTTGATAAACTGGGGCAAAAGCCCTTTTCGGTAAACTGGGCATAGCCCTTTTTGCACTTCCTCTATCCATATAATAACCCAACCCAATGCATTTATGAATACATCATGTGCATATCATACATATCATGTGCATATCGTACATATCATGTGCATATCATACATATCATGTATATCAAAATCCCATGTATCATATTTATAATTAAACCCTGAGGGTATAATAGTCATTTTTACCTAGGGGCAAAACAGTCATTTTCATATTATAAAGGTATTTTATAATTTTACCAAATATTAGGGTTTTCCATGTTCATTAACACTTACTAACAGTTCATGTGTTTAAACAGCGATTCTGGCCCATTTTTAACGAAACCGAGTTATAGGGCCAAAAACCCCTAATGGGCCCTACATAGCCGAATTAGTCTTCTAGGCCCATTTAGCCTATATTCCATAATGGTATTACCAGTCTTAACGCGTAATTTAATAGGATTTCATTTCCTACCAAATTTACCCAAATGGGCCCGTAAGCCCATTGGGCCTGATTTCAACCCCTTGAGGCCCAACTTATCGTGATGCCAAAAACCGTGTTCTTACCTATTCCAATGATCTCAATCATTAACTTAGTGAATCTAACTAACCAATGAGCGTTCGCTTGCTCACAAGTCCTCGAAATGCCGGAATTTTGGCATTTTGGCTTTTCGGCATTTATCGATTTCAGCTACGAAAGAAGGTTCGTTACACACCTGATTTGCGATATTCCTTGACGAGATCTCCTATGCGATTTCTCCTATAATCAACCGGTTATAGATCGGCTCATAATAATTAAACCAAATCGAGAACCATCCATTATCCACACTTACACATTCGGCCACCATCCATAATGGCCTTAGAATCCATACCTTTGTCGAAATTGATGACTAGATCTAGTCACTCCGATGATCCAAGCTAATCCAAGTCGACACTACGCCTTGCTGCTCCTCCACTATACAAACCATAAAAATATTAAAAGAAGAACCCAATCAGGCCTATACCCACATTCGGCCACCTCCCTAAACTATAGGGGTTTTGGCTTTTGCCAACAGTTACTATAGGAATCGTTTAGAGTTTGGGCATTTACCACAGTCTCTCTTCTTGAATCTATTTCTGCCTAGAAGATAAGGGAATTGACCACAAAAAAGTGAAGAGAAAACAGAGAGTTGCTGGTCAACAAGGTTTCGACACCACCTAGCCTCACAGGTTTCGGCTTTTGCGATTTTTTTCGGCAAAAGTGGGAGTAAGGGAAAGAAACAATAAATGAATAGAGGGAAGTAGTGGGCTGGTTTGGAAGAATGAAAAGGAAGAAAAGATGAAAAGGGTTGTAGATTCGGCTAGGGAAAAAGAAAGAAGAAAAAGAAGACTAATCCTATGGTTACAAAGAAGAAAACGGCACAACAAGTACCCAAGTGCCGAAAATCCCTAACTAAAACCCCTCTGCCGAAATTCCCTTTCCATACCCCCACAAACCAGCTAAACTCTATCTCCTTCTCAATCCCTAAAATCTCTCCCCTTATCCCTCCTTAATCCATGCATTTGACTGATTCAAACTCCCTCCCACAGAGTTCCATTCGGCTACAACTCCTATATGCTCAAAGCAAAAAAATTAGCATCGCATTTGCCATCACAGGGAATCGAACCCAGGTCTTCCCCCAACCACTTACACGCCACCTTCTTAGCTCCCTAGTGGTGCCACTTAGCCACTTTACCAGAGGCTCATTTGTGATACATTTTAGCCACAAATTTTAAAAAGACCACCTATCCAAGGCCCTTAATTTCTTAAGTCCAAAATTCAAAAATTCTATCGGGTTTTGGCCAACACATGGGCCTTCCATAAGCCCATTTACATACTCAAATTATGAATTTCACAACCAAATACCAAATTTTAAAAACTTTACCAAAATATCGAGAATCGCAAAAAAACCAGAAAATCAGGATGTTACAATGGCTTCAACGAAATTGAAAGAATTCAAAACTCAGTTGCAAGAGTTAACAGATAGAGATTTTGCTCAACCTAGTTTTTCGCCCTGGGGTGCACCAGTTTTGTTCATAAAGAAGAAAGATGGATCGATGAGACAATGTCTTGATTATCGTCAACTTGACAAGGTTACGATTAAGACTAAGTATCCTTTGCCGAGAATTGATGATTTGTTTGATCAGTTGAAAGGAGCAACTGATCTGCGATCAGGTTATTTATTAGTTAAGAGTTAAAGATTCGGATGTGCTGAAAACTGCATTCAAAACTAGGTACGAGCATTATGAATTTCTTATTATGCCAGTTGAATTAACTAACACACCTATAGTATTTACGGATTTGATGAATCAAATTTTTAGACCGTATTTGGACAGATTCGTAGTTGTGTTCATTGATTCTAACACCCCTAATCCGTATCTGTCGCCGGAATAGGATTACAAGGCATTACCGACCAATACACATCATTCACATACATTTATGCATTTCAACATCAAAATACATTCATCTCAATCATATTGTCACTTCTAAGGTCCTACGAGACCTTTAAACATGCTAGGATGTGGTTCGGGACTAAACTGATAACATTCAAAAACTTTGAGAAACTTATAAAATTTTCAAACTTTAAAAGATCACACGCCTGTGTGAACAGACCGTGTATGTGACAGCCCAAAATTGACCCTAGTCGGGAAGTGGTTTCGGGACCACTAAACCGAGTCACCGAAATGTTTGAACGTAATATTTATTGTCTAGAATATGTATTTACGAATGTGTAAAAATTTCAAGCTTCGGTTTAGTCGATTGCATGTGAATTCAGTTAGTAGGACTTGTATGTCACTTTTGAAAAATGATAGGCTAATCTATAAGGACCTAATAGTACATGTAGTCAAAAGGAAGGACTTGCATGTCAAAATCCCCCCCCAAGTGCTAGTGGCCGGCCATGACAAGGAAGCATGGGCAAGACATGTCATGAAACATGTTGGGTGAGTGTTTTATGTTGAAATAAATAAAATAAGGTGCATGAGTAATAAAAAAAAAGTGTGTGTGAAGGCTTTCCCTCCCTCCCCATTGTCGTGCAAGTGAGAAAAAAAAAAAAAAAATAGGACGTTGGCATTGACTTATGATTTACGTGTAAGAAAATGTCTAGGACATCGACATCGTATTTGATTTCGTGTAAGACCCTGTCTGGGACAGTGGCATCGATATTTGATTACATGTAAGACCATGTCTGGGATGTTGGCATTGTATGAGATTTTCGAGTTATCCGAGCATCCTTATGTTTCTGAACAGTTCAATGGGTATTCCAAGAAAAGAATGAATATATCAAATGTGTAATCGAATCAGGTACGTTTGAAATGTATACTATGTTTGAGAACAAAAGGTAAGTACATGTGCTAGTGATGATATATGATATAAGTATGAGAAAATATACTATATCAGCAAATGAATTGGGATTATGTGAATTGTATATGAACTATGTAGTGAGTGATAGTATTTGGCCATGAATTACATGAATGGTTTGGTTTATAATTGTGTTATATGATAAGTTTATTTATATATGGCTTACTAAGCTATTAAAAGCTTACTTTGTGTGTCTTTCAATTGTTTTATAAATATTATAGCTATCGGGAGCTCGTGGATTGTTGAGATCTTCACCACACTATTGAACTTCTTTTTGGTACCTTTTGAAAATGTGAATATTAAAGTATGGCATGTATAGGCTAGAAGTACTTTGATTATGTTTTGTGATGTATATTTAGCTATGTGATATGGCTTGGTTTTGGTTGTGATTATGATTTGATTTTGATATATGAAATGTGATGCTATATTATCAATATGATGTCTTTATGAATGGCCAAGAGATTTGGCATGTTTTTGGCTTAAGGAGTGACATGATTTGGTATGTGTTACAAGCAAGAAATTGTTGTTAATGAAATGGAATGAATGTTAAATTTTTTGTTGTGAATTGGATAAAAATTTGGTATAAAATGATGTGGATTTGATGCTTGTAGGAAGGACCCAAAATGGGTGGCAAATTGGCCTTGTAAATGGTCTATTTTTGCCCACACGGGCAGAGACACGGGGCTGTGTCTCATCCATGTTGCTGAAGGGCCATTTCAAAATAAGCCTGGGTAGATCACACGGTCGCACACACACGAGCATGTGCCAGGGCATGTGGCCAAATTAGTTTCGACCACGGGCTAGACACACGGGCATGTAGTCAACTGTGTGGCTAAGCCAGTAGCCTCCCTAATTTTCACATAGCCAGGCACACGGGAGTGGCTGGTGTCCGTCTGGACAAGTCAATATGTATGCCCTGTTAGACACATGAGCGTGTCTAATGCCGTGTGAGGCACACGGCCTGTTCACACGAGCATGTGACCTGTATAACTTTGAAAAATTGTTTATGTTTTGAAAAAATTTGTATGTGTTAGCTTTAGTCCCGACCCCTTTCTAAAGCATGTTTAAGGTCTCGATGACCTATATAAGGGTCTCTATGATAATGTTTGATTATGATTTTGGATGATGTTTATGAATTATTTGTAAAATGTTTCGATTTGTCTGGTAACGCCTTTAACCCTAGTCCAGCGATGGATACGGGTTAGGGGTGTTACATTTGGTTAGTATCAAAGCTATGGCTTAGTCAATTCTAGGACTAACGTAGCATACTTGAGTCTATCTATACATGCCATATTTACAAACTGTTATAGTGTGATGAATCCTGATAACGAAAATGTGTTTTTATATAGCAAATGGATGCCAAACGAACCATAGCTGACGATGTTGAGAGTAATGCGCCTGCTCCCACTCAAGGGACAGTGTCATCTGATTCTAGATTGGCTTTGAGTAGCCACAAAGGAGAGGCTAAACAAGCCTTCTATCAAATGATGAATGATTGGTTCACCCAATATATCTGAACTAATCTGGCTATGCCACAACCTTTACCCCTGTTAATCCTTCGCAAGTTCTTATTATGCCACAAGCTAACCCGATCCAGTTGAATAAGCCTCTGGTTGACAAAATTGGAAAATAGGGGACGAATAATTTCGTGCTACTACTAATGATGGTGCTGAGAGAGCCAAGTTCTGGTTAGAGAATACAATATGAGTATTCGATAAATTGTTACTGACTCTGGAAGAATGTATAAAATGTGTTGTTTCACTTTTGAGAGCTACGACGTATCATTGGTGGAAGACGTTGATATCAGTAGTTCCGAGAGAATGAGTTACTTGGGACTTTTTCCAAGTCGAATTCCTAAAAAATACATCAATCAGAGATTCATCGATCAGAAACGCAAAGAGTTTCTTGAGTTGAAATAAGGCTGTATGTCTGTTACAGAATATGAGCTAGAATTTGTGAGGCTGAGTCACGAGAATGTGTCTCGACTGAAGCAATTATGTGTAAGAGATTTGAGGATGGCTTGAATGAAGACATCAAATTGTTAGTCGAGATTCTAGAGATAAAAGAGTTTGTTGTACCTGTTGAACGAGCATGTAAAGTTGAAGAGCTCAGGAAAGACAAAAGGAAAGCTAATTCAGAAGCTATAGATGTGAGAAAGAGATCTGCAAATATATAATTTCAATCTGTGTCAAAATCGTTCTGAGATGATTATAGCCGTTCAAAGGCTAATGTGGGGCATTCTAGTAGAGATCGTACTAGATAACATTTGAGCTTTAAAGCTCCAGCTACTTCTGTAGCAAGTGTTGGAAATGTTAGATCTGATCGACCCAAGTGTAAACACTATGGTAAAAGACATTCTGGCAATTTTAGATTGTATGATCAGGCTTGTTTCAAATGTGGATCTTTAGATCACTTTATCCGAGATTGTCCTGGGTCTGTTGAACAAGAGATAACACAAAATCCAAAACTGAGTAACACCTCAACTCGAGGTAGACCACCCAGAAATATAGGAAATGTGAATGGCAGCCAAAGAGGGACTGAAGATAGTACTGTTAGATCTGAGGCTCGCGCACCTGCCAGAGCCTATGCCATTCGAGCTCGTGAAAAATCTCGTCTCCAAATGTTATTACTGGTACTTTCACTCTTTATGATACTTCTGTAATTGCATTGATTGATCCAGGATCGACGCATTCATATATATGCATAAATTTAGTATCCAGTAAGACGTTGCCTGTAGAGTTTACTAAATTTGTGATTAGATTATCAAACCCCCTAGGTAAAAGTGTTTTGGTTGACAAAGTCTGCAAGAATTGTCCGTTAATGTTTCGAGACATTTGTTTTCCGACCGATCTGATGTTTTCACCTTTTGATGAGTTTGATATAATTTTGGGTATGGATTGGTTAAATTTGCACGATGCTATTGTGAATTGCAAATAGAAAACTATTGATTTGAGATGTAAGAATGATGAAATAGTCTGAATTGAATCCAGTGATTTGAATGGGTTACCGGTTGTAATTTCATCAATGGAAGCTCTGACTATTGTGAGACAAGGTTGTGAAGCTTACTTTGCTTATGTGATTGATTTGAAAGTAATCAAAAAGAAAGTGGAATCAGTACCTATTATCTGTGAATTTCCTGATGTGTTTCCTAAAGAACTTCCAAGATTACCTCTGATTCGAGAAGTAAAATTTGGCATTGAGTTAGTACCGAGAACTACTTCAATTTTGATAGCTCTATATAGAATGGCTCTGACCGAGTTAAAAGAATTAAAGTCTCATTTGCAAGAATTGACTGATAGAGGATTCGCAAGAGTGAGTTTCTCACCTTGGGGTGCACCAGTTCTGTTTGTGAAAAACAAAGACAGTACAATGAGAATGTGTATTGATTATCGTCTGTTGAATAAAGTAACTATCAAGAACAAATACCCTCTGCCCCGAATTGATGATTTGTTTGATCAGTTGAAAGGAGCTACTGTGTTTTCAAAGATAGATCTGAGATCGGGCTATTATCAGTTGTGAGTAAAAGATTCAGACATTCCAAAAACTACTTTCCGAATGAGGTACGGACACTCTAAATTCTTATTATGCCTTTAGATTAACCAATGCACCTGTTACCTTTATGGATTTATTGAATCGGATATTCAGACCGTACTTCAATCACTTTGTTGTTGTATTCATTGATGACATTTTGATTTATTCACATGATGGAACCGAACATGCCGAGCATTTGAGAACAGTGATACAAACTTTGCGAGATAAGCAATTGTATGTGAAGTTTAGCAAATGTGAATTCTAGTTACAGGAAGTCAGTTTCTTGGGCCATATAGTGTCAACATCAGGTATCCGAGTTGATCCAAGCAAAATTTCAGCTATTTTGGGTTGGAAGCCTCCGAGAAATGTTTTAGAAGTTAGCAGTTTTCTTGGACTTGCTAGTTATCATCGAAGGTTTGTAAAAGGATTTTTAATAATCGCGACTCCGTTGATGAATCTACTTCAGAAGGATGTAAAATTTGAATGGTTTGAAAAGTGTCAGAGAAGCTCTGATCAGTTGTAAGCCCTATTTACTGAAGCTCCAATGCTAATCCAATCAGAATCGGGTAAAGAATTTGTGATCTATAGTGATGCTTTGTTGAATGGTCAGGGTTGTGTTTGATGTAGGAAGGCAAATTCATAGCCTATGCTTCGAGACAATTAAAGCCACATTAAAATAACTATCCGATGCATGACCTTAAGTTAGCTGCGATTGTATTTGCTTTGAAGATTTGGTGCCACTATTTGTTTGGTGAGAAATGTCATGTATATTCAGATCATAAGAGTTTAAAATATCTAATAACTCAGAAAGATTTGAATTTGTGGTAGAAAAGATGGCTAGAACTGCTAAAAGACTATAAACTTATTATCGATTATCATCCAGTAAAAGCAAATGTTGTTATTGATGCTTTGAATCAGAAATCATTATTTACATTGCGTACGATGAATACTCAGTTGTGTATGTCTGATGATGGTTCGGTTTTAGCTGAATTGAAAGCGAGACCGTTGTTTTTACAACATATTATTGATGCTCAAAAGGTTGATAATGATATAATAGAAAAACAAGCTCAGTGTGATTTAAATTCTGATTCAGAATTTAGAGTTGATGATAATGATTGTTTGAGATTCTGAGATCAGATTTGTGTTCCAAGAAATTTAGAGTTGATTCAGATGATTTTGAACGAAGCCCACAACAGTCGATTATATGTACATTCAGGTAGTATGAAAATGTATAACGATCTAAAACAACTTTGCTGGTGGTCTAGAATGAAAAGAGATATCTCTGACTTTGTTTCAACATGTTTTATCTGTTAGCAAGTTAAAGCTGAACATCAAGTGCCATCCGGTTTGTTACAATTGATTATGATTTGGGAATGGAAATGGGATAGAGTGATGATGGATTTTGTTTTGGGTTTGCCCCTAACTCCGCGGAAGAAAGATGTTATTTAGGTTGTGGTTGACCGATTGACGAAATCAACTTATTTTATTCCAATACGATCTGATTACTCGCTTGATAAATTAGCTGAGTTATACATTTCTGATATTGTGAGATTGCACAGAGTTCCATTATCTATTGTGTCAGATAGAGATCTAAGATTCACATCACGGTTTTGGAATAAACTGCAAGAGGCTTTAGGTACAAAATTGCATTTCAGTACTTCTTTTCACCCACAGGTGGGTGGACAATCTGAGCGGATTATTCAAATACTCGAGGATATGTTAAGATGTTGCATTCTTGAGTTTGAAGGCACATGGGAACAGTATCTGTCATTGATTGAATTTGCTTACAATAATAGTTTTCAATCGAGCATTAAAATGGCACCCTACGAAGCCTTATATGGTATAAAATGTCATACACCATTGTATTGATCAAAGCTTAGTTAGAATAAGATTCACATAGTTGATTTGATAAAAGAGACTGAACAGAAAGTAAAAGTGATCTAAGAAAGTTCGAAAATAGCTTTCGATTGTCAGAAATCTTATGCAGATTTGAAACGAAAAGATATTGAATTTGATATTAGTGACAAAGTGTTTCTGAAAGTATCTCCATGGAAGAAAGTACTTCGATTATTGAGCGTATCGGGCTAGTTACTTATCGATTGTTGTTGCCACCTGAGTTAAAAAAGATTCACAATGTATTTCACTTACCGATGCTTTGACGATACAGATCCGATCATTCGCATGTAGCATGTAATTTTTCCATTTGGGATTAAGATATAGTCCGATATGACCTATGAAGAAGAGCCGATTTGTATCTTGCCACACGAGGTTAAAGAATTACAAAATAATAAAATTCCATTAGTTAATGTGATGTGGCATCAACATGGTATTGAAGAGGCTACGTCGGAGCCCGAAGATGCTATGAGACAACAATATCTGAATCTGTTCAACGGTAAGATTTTCGGGGACGAAAATCCTTAAAGGGGAGAATTGTAATAGCTCGGTTTAGACCCTAGCAGAATAGTGGTTTTAGGACCACAATGTAATAGCCCGATTTAGACCCTAATCGAAATGGCTATTTCAGGACCACAAATCCGAGTAAAAAAATATTTTAAAATTATTTTCTGTGTTTATTTTGTGTGAATTTATATCTATGAAATTTTCCTGATTTAATTTTATCGTTTAGGTGTCCGATTAAATAAAAGGGCATAATCGCGTAAAATTAAAATTTGGTGGTTATTTCTAAAAGGGACTTATTTGTTAATGGGTTTTTAAGTGAGAACCTTTATGTGGTAAATATCCCACTTTCATGTTATTTGGACGGTAATGGACATATATTATATAATTCCATTATTATTTCATTAAGGTTAAAATAGGTAATGAAATAAAATGTTATATTATATCATATTATAACATAATAAGAAAGCCATATACATCATTTTTATTTCCTAATTGCCAAAACAAAAGAGAAGAACAACAAGCTAGGTTTCGGCCGTCTATTTAGCTCAATCAAGGTTCGTTTTTTGTTCGATTTTTGATAATTTCTACGTTTTCGAGATCGTTGCTTCGAGTAATACAAAACCCATGCTTGAATTTTTTATTTTGATGAATATTTTGTGTTGTGCCATTGTTGATAGCTTGTCATTTTTGTTTTTTGATGATGAAAAATGAAAGATATGTTTTAGATTAACATGTTTTGTATTGGAATTTTTGATGATTTTGAGTAATTAGGACTTCATTGCAAAAATAATAATTTGAGGGACTAAAATGTAAAATTAATGCAATATATGGACTTGTATGGTAATGGGTAAGATTCAGCCAAACATGGGTATAGGAAAATTTTGCATATTTTGGGTTTTGTCTAATAAGGACTAAATTGTAAAAATTGTAAATGTCAGGCGTAAAATGGTAATTTTCCCATTTATGTGTTTTTGGACTAAATTGAATGAAAATATGTTTGAATGAGCTTAAATTGAATATGTTTAGATCAAGAACCAAATAAATCGAATTTGGATCGGGGAAAAACGGAAGTTGTCGACTAGTTAATCCGTACCAATTTTTCAATCTCTGGGGTAAGTTTATAAGCAAATAGACGTACTTAATTTGAATTAAATGTAAGGTATAGATGCTAAATTGAAATATATGATATTATAAATGCAATTTCTGAATATGTATAAGCTTGGTAATCATGTACAAGCATTCGTTCCAATCAAGTTACGACGTCCGAAAGCCTCGTATGAACCTTAGGAATAGCTAGGATACATATGTCATGACATAGGATTCCTATATATGTGTGCGAGTAAGACCATGACATCGATTTGTGATTCCGATATGTGTTTACGAGTAAGACCCTGTCTGGGACAGTGGCATCGATATGTGGCTACATGTAAGACCACGTCTGGGACATTGGCATTGTACGATTTATGTGATTATCCGAGTGTCCTATCCAAACCCGAATGGTTTGTCGAGAAAAGGTAAATCGTGTACAGATGTGTAAAAATGAGCTAAATGGCCAGGTATGAATTAGCTTGTTGGTTACTAGTAAAAGAGTAAGTATATAGCTCGATATTTGTTACAAGTCATGTATTATGCATATGTTGAATCAATGGGAAATTGCTATGTGTATTCGGCGTTACGACTAAGTGAATTGAATATTATTGAAATGATGCCTAACTATGTGCACATATGAGACCATGTATATTCCGTCACATATCAAGCTTAGGTATAAAAAGTTTGTTCTGATATATGAGTTCTAATATTGGAGGTTATGTGAGGTTTTTACAATGTTTATTGACTTGGAAAATTTAAATGTTAAAATGCTAATTTGACCACATGGATATTCGGCTAAAGTGATTCCTTTATGTATGAAAATATATTAATAATGAAATTCATATGTTTGTGATTGAATATGGTAGTATTGATATAATTTTATTTAGTTTAGTTGAATAGTTAATATTATTAAATTGTTTATTTGTGTATGACTTACTAAGCTGTGGTAGCTTACTCTGTGTATTATGTTACTCTTTTTTATAGATTTTGAAGTCAAGCTACAAGCTCGGGGACTGTCAGCCAAGCTCATCACACTATCTACTGTTTTGGTATCTTATTAGCTAAACTTAAATTATGGCATGTATAGGCTAGAACATATATTTTTGAAATGTTGATTTTGGTTATGTATTAAAAGCCGTGCGAAAATGGCTTGTTATCTATCTTTAGATTTGATTTTATGTGTCTTAGTTATAATGTTCATGATCTTGGTTTGATATATGCGATTATGCTTGATTATGGTTTGATTTGTGGTAAGTATTTTGTGTAATGAAAATGGCTTTATTTTTAGGCTTGAATTCGGTTTGGGTTGAATTCTTGCTTAAGTCTTTTTGATAAATAAGCTATATGTTATGGTTGTTTAAAATCTTTGTGTTATTTTGAAAATGTATTTGAGTATATACAGCTTGCAAAGGTATTTTCTGGTTTGGCCATATGTTGATAACGGATGTTAATTATGTTAGGATTGCCATGTGTTTGTTAAGTAAAAATTATGTCATATGTTGGAAATAAATTAATGACCATTATAATTTATACTAGAACATGTGTATATGTGATATTCGGCCACATTGATTCAACTGAAATTTTATTTATACTTTACTTATGTGTAAGGTGATTATATTATGGATTACATGAATATATGTAAATATGAGTGTGGCTACATTTTTAAACTTGCAAGCTGCTTATAAGTTTGCAAATAGGTGGAAATGATCTATGATAGCCGAATAGACTAGATTAATGAGGAGTTTGGTGATGATAAGAATAGGTGTGCTTAAATATTTGGCCATGACATGTTGATGAGCTTTTATATGACTTTATATGTATATATACTTGGTATATTAGTTAGTTAATAATGGAAAAATGTAATGTGATAAATAAAGTGATTGTTAAATGTATGCTAGCTTAAATTATTCGGTTGTTAAATAGTAGGTGTAGCATGTATTGCATGAACATATTGGTCAGTTGGTTAATATGTAATTAATGCTATGTGTAGTTTTTATTTTCAAGGTAAAATGCGCACCATGTATATGTGCATTAATAGCATATTCGGCCAAGTTATAATGTATTAGTTATGTATGCTTGATTCCATATTAAATTATGTAATATGTTACAATTGGTTTGTTATAAGCCTAAACAGGTGTAGTTATACATGCTTAAATGTCAGATTGAAAATATAGTTAATTTCACATGTTTTGATATTGAGTTGTCATTATGTCCGAAAATTAGTAAGTTGAGTTGGTGAAACATGTTACATATGTTATATGCTGGTTATTTATTAAACCATTGAATAATTACATATTTTTGAATGGATGTAAATAAATATATATATTAAAGTCTAATATACGGTTAATGATGTGACATGTGTTATATATATGCATAAAGTGTAAATTCAAACTGTAAAGTGAAATGCTTATTTGTCCGAGCTGTGATATGATCGATAATGTCTCATAGCCTAATCTGACGACGGATACTAGCTAGGGGTGTTACATTTTATTGGTATCAGAGCTACGGTTTAGTCGGTTCTAGGACTAACATAACATTTGTGAGTTTAGCTATACATGCCATAATTATATACTACGATAGTGTGATGACTTCTGACATTTGAAATGTGTTTTCATATAGTAAATGGATCCAGACAGAGCTGTAGCTGATGATGTCGAGAGGTTAACGCCTGCTCCCACGCAAGGGACAGCACCAGTTGATTCTCGACCGATTCCCAGTAATCAAGAAAGTGAGGCTAAACAAGCCTTCTATCAAATGATGAATGACTGGTTTACTCAATATATTCGGACTAACCTAACTGCACAATAACCTCCACCCGCAATTGATCCATCTTTGATGCCTGTTGTACCTCAAGTAAGTGATCTGTTGAGATTGTGTAAGCCACCTGTTGATAAAATTAGAAAACATGGGGCTAAAGAGTTTAAAGCTACGGATGATGATGATGATGAGCGGGCTGAGTTCTGGCTTCATAATAGTATCCATGTGTTTGATGAGCTGCCCTATACCCCAGATGAATGTTTGAAGTGTGCCATATCTTTGTTTCGAGACACATCATATCACTGGTGGAATACCCTAGTATCATTAGTTCCAAGAGAGCGGGTGACCTAGGAATTCTTTCAGACTGAGTTTCGTAAGAAATATATTAGCTAGAGATTTATTGATCAGAAGCATAAAGGATTTCTAGAGCTGAAACAGGGTCGGACAACCGTAACAGAGTATGAGTAGAAATTCGTGAGACTCAGTAGGTATGCCCGAGAGTGTGTTTCTAGCGAGGCCATAATGTGTAAAAGATTTAAAGACGGACTGAACGAAGACATTAAATTGTTAGTTGGCCTACTTGAGATAAAAGAGTTTGTGGTACTTATTGAGCGAGCCTGAAAAGTTGAGAAGCTCAGGAAAGAGAAAAAGAAAGCTGATTTTGAAGCTAGAGACTCGCGTAAGAGATCATTCAGCAAGCCGGTCTAGTCAGCACCAAAGAAGTTTCAAGATGACTTCAGTTGTTTAAAAGCTACTTCGGGTTATTCTCGACGAGACCAGAACAGACCACCAGTGAGTTCGAGAGCTACCTCAGTAGCCAGTGTGGGTAATGTCATATCAAATCAGCCTGAGTGTAAACACTGTGGTAATTAACATCTCGGTAGTTGCAGATTACAAGATCAGACCTATTTTAAATGTGGATCGACAGATCATTATATTCGAGATTGCCTAAGGTTAGTTGAAGAGAATCCAGTACAAAATACGAGATCGAGTAATACTGCGGGTTGGGGTAGACCACGGAGAAATGTGGGTAATGCAAGCGGCAGTCAGAGAGGAAACAAAGATATAGTAGTCTGATTTGAAGCTCGTGCACCTACCAGATCCTATGCCATTCGAGCGCGAGAGGAGTCTTCATCCTCAGATGTTATTACTGGTACATTCATTATTTATGATACTAATGTAATTGCATTGATTGATCCTGGTTCTACTCATTCTTACGTGTGTGAGACATTAGTATTCAGCAAGACTCTACCTATTGAGTCTACTGAGTTTGTGATTAGAGTGTCAAACCTTTTGGGCCGGTATGTTATCGTTGACAAAGTATGTAAGAATTATCCCTTAATGGTTCGAGATCTATGCTTTCCAGCTGATTTGATGTTGCTGCCATTTGATGAGTTCGATATAATTCTGGGTATGGATCGGTTGACTTTACATGATGCTGTCGTGAACTGTAAGAGAAAGACCATTGATCTTCGAAGTCAGAATGATGAGGTTATTCGGATTGAATATAGTGATTTATACGGTTTACCTGTAGCAATTTCTTCGATGCTAGCAAAGAAATATGTGAGAAAAGGGTGTGAAGCTTATTTTGCCTACATGCTTGACAGTAAAGTGGCTGAAAGAAAAATTGAATCAATACCTGTTGTGTACGAGTATCCGGATGTGTTTCCTAAAGAATTACCAAGTTTACCACCTATTTGAGAAGTAGGGTTTGGTATTGAGTTAATGCCTGGGATGACTCCGATATATATAGCTCCGTATAGAATGGCACCTAAAGAATTAAAAGAATTGAAAGCCCAGTTACAAGAGTTGACAGATAAAGGTTTTGCGCGACCGAGTTTCTCTCCTTGGGGTGCACCCATATTGTTTGTGAAAAAGAAAGATAGAACTATGAGAATGTGCATTGATTATAGATAGCTCAATAAGGTGACTATAAAGAATAAGTATTCGTTGCCACAAATTGATGATCTGTTTGATCAACTGAAAAGGGATACAGTGTTTTCAAAGATAGATTTGAGATCAGGCTACTTACAGCTACGGGTTAAAGATTCAGACATACCAAAGGCTGCTTTCCGAACGAGGTACGGACACTATGAGTTTTTGGTTATGCTTTTTGGACTCACTAATGCACCTACTTGTGTTGTAGACTTTGCGAAATAAGCAGTTGTATGCGAAATTCAATAAATGTGAGTTCTGGTTAAGTGAAGTTAGTTTTTCGGGTCATGTGGTATCAGTATCGGGCATTCAAGTTGATCTGAGTAAAATTTTAGCTATACTTGATTGGAAACCTCTGAGGAACATTTCTGAAGTCTGAAGTTTCTTAGGACTTGCTAGTTATTATAGACGGTTCGTGAAAGATTTCTCTATGATTATAGCTCCGATGATGAAGCTATTACAGAAAGATGTTAAATTCGAGTGGTCAGAGAAGTACCAGAAAAGTATTGATCAGTTGAAAGCCCTTTTGACCGAAGCTCTAGTGCTAGTTCAGCCAGAATCGGGTAAAGAATTTGTCATTTATAGTGATCATCTTTAAATGGTTTTGGCTGTGTATTGATGCAGGAAGGTAGAGTAATAGCTTATGCCTCGAGACAGTTGAACCCACATGAAAAAAACTATCCGACACATGACTTAGAATTGGCAGCTATTGTGTTTGCATTAAAGATATGGTGCCACTATTTGTTTGGTGATAAATGTCATGTTTATTCTGATGACAAGAGCCTAGAATACTTGATGACTTAGAAAGATTTGAATTTGAGACAATGTCGATGGTTAGAATTGCTAAAAGACAACGAGCTTGTGATTGATTACCACCCGGGAAAGACTAATGTTATTGCTGATGCTTTAAGCCAAAAATCACTGTTTGCTTTGCAAGCAATGAATACACATATGGCCATGTCTGATGATGGTTTGATAGTAGCTGAATTGAAAGTAAGACCATTATTTATTCAACAAATTTGTGATGCCCAGAAGGTTGATAATGAATTGATCATAAAACGAGCTTAGTGTGAGACGGATGCTGATTCAAAATTCAGAATTGATGCTAATGACTGTTTGAGATTCAAAAATTGAATATGCATTCTGAGGAATTCAGAGTTGATTCAGATGATTTTGAATAAAGCTCATAAAATTTGGTTATCTGTTCACCCTGGTAGTACAAATATGTATAATGATCTGAAACAACTTTATTGGTGGCATGGTATGAAACGAGACATTTCTGACTTTGTTGTAAGATGTTTAGTCTGTCAACAAGTAAAAGCTGAACATCAGGTGCCTTCAAGATTACTTCAGCCTATCATGATACGTGAGTGGAAGTGGGATAGAGTCACAATGGATTTTGTATCTGGTTTGCTGTTGACACCGAGCAAGTAGGATGCAATTTGGGTTGTTGTGGATAGCATGACTAAATCGGCTTGTTTTGTTCCGATACGTACGGACTACTTGCTGGATAAGCTGGCTGAATTGTATGTTTCTCATATTGTGAGATTATATAGTGTGCCTATATCTATTGTTTTGGATAGAGATCCGAGGTTTACATCGCCGTTTTGGAAGAAACTGCAAGATGCACTAGGTACAAAATTACATTTCAGTACTGCTTTCCATCCGCAAACAGATAGCCAGTCTGAGCGAATTATTCAGATACTTGAGGATATGTTGAGATGTTGCATTCTCGAGTTTGAAGGTACGTGGGAACGATACCTACCTCTGATTGAATTTGGGTATAATAACAGTACCAATTGAGTATCAAAATGGCACCTTATAAAGCTTTGTATGGTCGTAAATGTCGTACGCCATTGTACTGGACTGAGCTCAGTGAAAATAAGATACACAGGGTTGACTTGATCAGAGCAAACTGAACAGAAAGTGAAAGTAATCCGTGAAAATTTGGAAGCAGCATCAGATAGTCAAAAATCTTATGCAGACTTGAAACGTAAAGATATAGAGTTTCAGATCAGAGATTAAGTCTTCTTGAAATTTCACCATAGACGAAAGTACTCAGATTCGATCGTAATGGAAAATTGAGTCTGAGGTTTATTGGGCCGTATGAGGTTATAGAGCGTATCAGGCCGGTTTCTTACACACTATTGTTGCCATCTAAGTTAGAAAAGATCCACAATGTATTCCATGTTTCAATGTTTCGTAGATACCGATCTGATCTTTCACATATGATTAGTCCATTTGAGATTGTGCAACGCCTCAAAAATCTCAAAATCCCAAACTTTTTTTTTTCAATTTCGATAAAAATTGTGGTTAACATTCCTAGTCAAGTGTTAATTATGTGATAGTAGGTCTTGGTTAAGGTTTGAGTTTGAACTTAGGGGTAAAGGAAATTATGGTTTAATTATTAAAAGAACCTTGTTGACAAGTAGGTTGGCTTTTAAATAAATGAAGGAAGAACTGGACACAAGAAAGCCTTGTGGTGGAGTGGCAAGTGGCGTCACATGCAAGGCAAGGAGGTAAAGGGTTCGAATCCCTCCTTGCTCAAAGGAAGGATTTATTTTTGCTTAAGGGATGGATAGTGGTGGCGTTGAACGTAAACTCTGTAGGGAGTGATAAGAGGAGAAATTTAAGGAGGGGATTAAGGGGTTATCAGGGAGAAAAATTAGGAGATAATGAGTCTAAAGAGATGGAGCTGAATTGGGAATTAGGCGATACGAAATCCGACTAGAGGCTATCTATAGATGTCGCATGTGAGGTTGCCAGGCTAATGCGGAATTCTCCCTCACATTGTTTCCAGAAAGAAATTTTTTTCTCCAAAGATCTAAAAGCCAAAAATCCCTTGTTCTTCACTGTTTTTCTTTGTGTCGATTCTCCATTCTTCCCTACTCAAAGTTTTCTTTTTTGATTCACCTCTGGTTTTAAATGATTTCTACTTTTCTTTGTGCTGAATAACCTTTTTCACCATACAAGTCTCAAGAGCCGAATATCCTCTGTGCCACCACTACTCTTTCTACTTCGACCGATTCTAGTGTAAGTGTTTTGCTCTCTCAACAGTTTTGCTAGTATAGATCACTCTATCCCTCACTTTTTCTAATCGATTTGGTAGGATTAGTATCAAATCCCAGTCTTTTGGATCTCTACCGATTTGCTCCCTAGGTGTTGAAGCTTTGGTAAGCGTTCTTCACTTCGGTAAAGGTAGGCCGACTAGGCTTTAGTAGAAAAGGGTGACATATGCTGGATACAAGTCACCCAATATGTTTTTAACGATAAAGGTTAATGCAGATCTGGGTAGCACTCAAGATTAGCGATCAAGGAAAAGCTATTAAGACTTGGTGTTTAGGTAAGGTTAAGGTGAGACTTCGGGTTTTGGTAAAGTATTCGATAGGTATATGTGAGTAATCATTGAGTGATATCGATTGTAGGTTCGTGGTAAGGGGGATCGCAGCACGCTTTATTACCAGGTGTGTACATACACTGCACACACACAACTAGATCGGCAAATCCCGAAATGCTAAAAAGTCGAAAAGTCAAAAGTTTGGCTATGATAGTCTTGCGAGTGCGCGAACACTCGTAAAGGGGAAACCGATACTTTATTTGAGGCCCCATGGGTGATTCCATGAACTTGGGTCACATTTTGGCAAACCGAGCCAGGATGGGCTAAGTGGGCCCGATGGGCTGTTGGGCCCATAATAGGCAAAATTGGCAACTTGATGTTAAGTGATGGAAATTATATGAAAGCATGTATATGAATGTCATTTGGGCTTAACGGGTCATATGAATGTGATTTGGGCCTAATGGGCCATATGAATGTGATTTGGGCTTAATGGGCCGTATGAATGTGATTTTGGCCTAATGGGCCGTATGAATATGATTTGGGCCTAATGGGCCATATGAATATGATTTGGGCCTAATGGGCCATATGCATGTATGTAGACTTGTTTGGGCTGTATAAGGGGTTTTGGGCCTAGTATCTGATAACTGATTAATTGACATAAAACTTAATTAATTAATTGCAACCGTGGACGAGTCATAAGGTTAAGGTGTGGTAATGGGTATATGCATGTCTAGGATTGGATCTAGGGAGAGCTTGGCACTGAAGCGGTCTTAATGACTCACCTCCTCTTTTCTGGAATCCTACCTGGTGCATAGTGTCTGTTCACTTTAGCCAATGAGGACTTGTTAACGGGCCAAGGTAAGTAATAAACCTAATAAAGAGAAATTACTGAAATGCCTCTAAGGGCAAAAATGACCAAAATAACCCTATGTGTTGAAGGTAAGATTTATGGATTTTACATGTATACCTACTGCGTTCATACGCACTCATATGATATTCTGTTTAGGTTCCACATGGGTTGAGAATTATGGAACGGAGGAAGTATATGAGGATCGCATGGTTGCTTGATGACCATGGATCCACCGATGGCTATTAAGCCCAATATTTGATTAACAGCTTGCTTCAATGAAGGTAGTACCACAACCGGGCTATCATTGATGTGTATCAGATGGGTGGGTCAATATTTATATCCCCACATAATGTGTACCGGGGGATGGAGTTAGTGTGTAGCGGTTGGATTATTGGGGTGGGTTGCACAGCATTGCATGTATGATATTATTGTGATATTATTGCGATGTGGGATTCATCCAACTGAGGCTAACATGGGTTATGGCCCAAAGGCCACCGTAATTGAATTGGGCTCAGGCCCAAAATGACTGATGATTACTTTATACTTGTTGAGGGTTGTATACACTGAGCTTTCAAAACTCACCCCCTCCTTCTAAATTTTTCAAGTGACTCTCAGTAGGCAGTTCGACGGATAGAGGGACTCAGAGGTGGCCAACTAGCATAAAAAGTTTAGACTTAGTCTTTATGTAATTTTTAATATTTTGATTTTCAATTATTTCTATTTGATTTGGGTTGTAACAAGGTCTTTCCTCTGGTTAATAATTCAAATTAGGTTTATTATTATTTTTATGTGTTGTAATTATGAGAAGTTGAACATGGATTTTCTAAACCATAGTTTTTATATACTACATTTCCGCAACTAAAGTTTTAAAGAATAAGTTTTCATAAATCATATGTTTTAAACAAGTTTTTGCGATTGAAAAGAGAGATTTTACAAAGTAATTAAGGTTTTTCATTTTAAAGAAGTGGTTCCAATGGAAACAAGGTTTTTGCTAAAACACTTCAATGTGACATGCCAAATTCGGGCATAACGTCCTGGCAGGGTTTGGGGTGTTATAGATTGAGATTAAACCTGATATGATGTATGAGGAAGAACCAATTCGTATTCTGGCTCACGAGATTAAAGCGTTATGAAGTAAGAAGATTCTGTTGGTTGTGGCATAAACATGGTGTTGAGGAAGCAACATGGGAACCAAAGGATGCAATGAGAGAACAATATCCGAACCTATTCACCGGTAAGATTTTCGGGGACGAAAATCCCTAAGGGGGGAAAATTGTAACAGCCTGGCTTAGACCCTAATCTGAACGGTGGTTTCGAGACCACGAATCTGAGTCAAAAAAATATTTTAAAAATATTTTATGTGTTTATTTTGTGTGAATTTATATCTGTGAAATTTTCGTGATTTAATTTTATCATTTAGGTGTCCAATTAAATAAAAGGGCTTAATCGCGTAAAATGAAAATTTGGTGGTTATTTCTAAAAGGGACTTATTTGTTAATGGCTTTTTAAGTGAGAACCTTTATGCGGTAAATAGGCCACTTTCATGTTAGTTGGATGGTAATGGACATATATTATATAATTCCATTATTATTTCATTAAGGTTAAAATAGGAAATGAAATAAAATGTTATAATATATCATATTATAACATAATAAGAAAACCATATTCATCATTTTTATTTCCTAATTGCCGAAACAAAAGATAAGAACAACACGCTAGGGTTCGGCCCTCTATTTAGCTCAATCAATATTCATTTTTTGTTCGGTTTTTAATAATTTCTAGTTTTTGAGATCGTTGCTTCGAGTACTACAAAACCCATCCTTGAATTTTTTATTTTGATGAATATTTTGAGTTGTGCCATTCTTGATAGCTTGTGATTTTTTTTTGTTTGATGATGAAAAATGAAAGATATGTTTTAGATTAACATGTTTTGTATTGAAGCTTTTGATGATTTTGAGTAATTAGGACTTAATTGCAAAAACAATAATTTGAGGGACTAAAATGTGAAATTAATGAAATATATGGACTTGTATGGTAATGGGTAAGATTCGGCCAAACATGGGTATAGGAAAATTTTGCATATTTTGTGCTTTGTATAATTGGGACTAAATTGTAAAAATTGTAAATGTCAGGAGTAAAATGGTAATTTTCCCATTTATGTGTTTTTGGACTAAATTGAATGAAAATATGTTTGAATGAGCTTAAATTGAATATGTTTAGATCAAGAACCAAAGAAATTGGATTTGGATCGGGGAAAAACGAAAGTTGTCGACTAGTCAATCCATACCGGCTTTTCGTTATCCGAGGTAAGTTTATAAGCAAATAAACGTACTTAATTTTAATTAAATGTAAGGTATAGATGCTGAATTGAAATGTATGATATTATAAATGCAATTGCCGAATATGTATAAGCTTGGTAATCATGTACGAGCATTCGTTCTGATCAAGTTACGACATCCGAAAGCTCCGTATGAACCTTAGGAATAAGTAGGATACATATGTCATGACATAGGATTCCGATATATGTGTGCGAGTAAGACCATGGCATCGATTTGTGATTTCGATATGTGTTTACGAGTAAGACCCTGTTTGGGACAGTGGCATTGATATGTGGCTACATGTAAGACCATGTTTGGGATGTTGGCATTGTACAATTTATGTGGTTATTTGAGTGTCCTATCCAATTCAGAATGGTTCATTGGGCAAAGGTAAATCGTGTACAGATGTGTAAAACCGACCTAAATGGCCAGGTATGAATTAGCTTGTTGGTTACTAGTAAAAGAGTAAGTATATAGCTCGATATTTGCTACAAGTCATGTATTATGCATATGTTGAATCAATGGGAAATTGCTATGTGTATTCGGCCTTATGACTAAGTGAATTAAATATTATTGAAATGATGCCTAACTATGTGCACATATGAGACCATGTATATTCAGTCACATATCAAGCTTAGGTATAAAAAGTTTGTTGTGATATATGAGTTCAAATATTGGAGGTTATGTGAATTAGGTTTTTACAATGTTTATTGACTTGGAAAATTTAAATGTTAAAATGCTAATTTGACCACATGGATATTCGGCTAAAGTGATTTCTTTTATGAATGAAAATATATTAATAATGAAATTTATATGTTTGTGATTGAATATGGTAGTATTGATATAATTTTTTTAGTTTAGTTGAATAGTTAATATTATTAAGTTGTTTATTTGCTTATGACTTACTAAGCTGTGGTAGCTTACTCTGTGTATTATGTTACTCTGCTTTATAGATTTTGAAGTCAAGCTACAAGCTCGAGGACTGTCAGCCAAGCTCATCACACTATCTACTGTTTTGGTATCTTATTAGCTAAACTTAAATTATGGCATGTATAGGCTGGAACATATATTTTTGAAATGTTGATTTTGGTTATTTATTAAAAGCCATGCAAAAATGGCTTGTTATTTATGTTTAGAATTGATTTTTATGTGTGCTTATTTATAATGTTCATGATCTTGGTTTGATATATGCGATTATGCTTAACTACGGTTTGATTTATGGAAAGTATTTTGTGTAATGAAAATGGCTTTATTTTTAGGCTTGAATTCGGTTTGGATTGAATTCTTGCTTAAGTTTTTTTTATAAATAAGCTATAAGTTATGGTTGTTTAAAACCTTTTTGTTATTTTGAAAGTGTATTTGAGTATATACAGCTTGCGAAGATATTTTGTGGTTCGGCCATATGTTTATAATGGATGTTAATTATGCTAGGATTGCCATGTGTTTGTTAAGTAAAAATTATGTCATATGCTGGCAATAAATTGATGACCATTATAATTTATACTAGAACATGTATATATGTGATATTCGGCCACATTGATTCAGTTAAAATTTTATTTATACTTTACTTATGTATAGGGTGATTATATTATGGATGATATGTATATATGTAAATATGCGTGTGGCTGTATTTTTAAACTTGCAAGTTGCTTATAAGTTTGCAAATAGGTACAAATGATCTATGATAGCCGAATAGACTAGATTAATGAGGAGTTTGATGATGATAAGAATTGGTGTGCTTAAATATTCGGCCATGACATGTTGATGAGCTTTTATATGACTTTATATGTACATATACATGGTATATTAGTTAGTTAATAATGGAAAAATGTAAGGTGATAAATAAAGTGATGGTTAAATGTATGCTAGCTTAAATTATTCGGTTGTTAAATAGTAGGTGTAGCATGTATTCATAAACATATTGGCCGGTTGCTTAATATGTAATTAATGCTATGTGTAGTTTTTATTTTCAGGGTAAAATGCGCACCATGTATATATGCATTAATAGCATATTCGGCCAAGTTATAATGTATTAGATATGTATGCGTGATTACATATTAAATTATGTAATATGTTACAATTGGTTTGTTATAAGCCTAAACAGGTGTAGTTATACATGCTTAAATGTCAGATTGAAAATATAGTGAATTTCACATGTTTTGATATTGAGTTGTCATTATGTCCGAAAATTAGTAAGTTGAGTTGGTGAAACATGTTACATCTGTTATATGCTGGTTATTTATTAAACCATTGAATAATTACATATTTTAGAATGGATGTAAATAAATATATATTAAAGTCTAATATACGGTTAATGATGTGATGTAACACCCCGAACTCGAGACCATCGCCGGTGTCGGACACAAGGGGTTAACAAGCCAAGTTCACTTGTTTTGCCCATCCATTTGACATTTCCAGTCAGGCTGGAAAACTGCGTCACTGTCGCCTTAAGAATCATATCTCGAGTTTCAAAACTCGGAAACTGGTTTCGTAAATATTCCCTGAATTTAGACTCATATATCCATCCATGGATTTATTTCTAGAATTTTTGGTCGGGCCAATTGGTACAGTTTATTAGTTAAAGTCACTCATGTTACAGGGATCGACTGCTCTGACCTTCGCGTGGTATAACTTGAATATCTCCCTGTACAGGGCTTTAATGCTGGTTCCGTTTGTTTATAATGAAACTAGACTCAAAATGGAATCTTTACATATAAGGTAGTCTCCTAATTCTTTTTGGATAATTTATAGTAAATTTTTAAAGTTGCAACAGGGAACCCAGAAACCGTTCTGGCCCTGTCTCACAATAGCTTTAATATCTCTTAACATGCAACTCCTATGACCATTTCGTTTCTTCCATATAAAAATAGACTCATCAAGGTTCATTTACATAGCTTATTTACTATTTAATTCCATTCCTACGAATTTTGGTGATTTTTCACATTCACGTCACTGCAGCTGGCAGCATCTGTTTTTAAGGTAGGTCTTACCTATTTGGTAGTCTCCATGAACCAACTAGTCTTGCCATACATAGGTTCATATATGATCACTTTAACCATGCCAATGGCTGAACATATGACCAACATTCCCATTTCCAAGCCATAGCCACATCATGACACCAAATATATACATACAAACCACAATTAGTCTAAGTCGATACTTCACCTTTACGAGCCATTTTCGCATGGCCGTACATATATACATCACAACATATTCAACCAACAAGGGGTAGTCCTATACATGCCATTTCAAAGTTCAACCAAAATTTATACCAAAATAGAGGCGTGGATAGTGTGTAACACCCCTAACTCGTGACCGACGCCGGTGTCGGACACGAGGGGTTAACGGCCAAATCCTCTCTAGATACCAACCAATTTGACATTACCAGTCAGGCTGGAAAACTGCGTCACCGTCGCCTTAAAAATCATATCTCGAGTTTAAAAACTCGGAAACTGGTTTCGTAAATTTTCCCTGAATTTAGACTCATATACCCATCCATGGATTTATTTTTAGAATTTTTGGTTGGGCCAATTGGTACAGTTTATTAGTTAAAGTCACCCATGTTACAGGGATCGACTGCTCTGACCTTCGCGCGTTACAACTTGGATATCTCTCTGTGCAGGGCTTTAATACTGGTGCCGTTTGTTTCTAATGAAACTAAACTAAAAATGGAATCTGTACATATAAGTCATGACTCCTAATTCTTTCTGGATAATTTATGGTAAATTTTCAAAGTTGCGACAGGGGACCCAGAAACCGTTCTGGCCCTGTCTCACGAGAACTTTAATATTTCTCAGTATACTGTTCATATGGTCGTTTCGTTTCGTCCATATAAAAATAGATTCATCAAGGTTCAGTTCCATAATTTACTCACTATTTAATTCTACTTCTACTATTTTTAGTGATTTTTCAATCTCATCTCACTGCTGCTGTCCGCAACAGTTACTGCAGTAGACTATGCCAATTTCATGAATTTTCCTTGGCCTTAATCATCCATCATACATGACACAAATTATGGCCACCTTATCAAAATTAGAGTTTCTAAGACTCGTGGCTATAGGCTCTAGCATCCCACTCGACGACCACATAGGCCATTTTCGCATGGCTTAAAGTTTACAACCCACAATTCGACAAAATATAATAGCCTATACATGCCAAATGTTCTACAACAACAAAAACAATACCACAAGATTTCAGCCGTTGTGATGACTTCAGCGACGGTCCCGATCACGCAAACAATACGAGTCCGAGAGACCTAAAATGGGTGACAAGAAAAACACCGAGTGAGTTTACAACTCAGTAAGTCATAAGCATTCATCAATCCATCGATAAAGTTACTACTACATGTACAACAAATGAGGCTAGGTACTCGTCCATATCGAATCTATACCATAATACCTCGGACCTTCCGGTCCAATCTCGCACCAATTCATACATCCACATTTCATATTCTACACAACAAGATAATCAAGCATTTTTACACATTAACTCATTTTCCAGCACAACCATACACATTTCAATCATCACATAGATTTAAGGCTTACCAATTTCAATCCCCAAGCATGAACGAATTCTCTATTCGTCATGAGCTCGAGGTACTTACCCGATCCGCTGTCCATACTCAATTCAATGGAGACACACCCTCCATATATATAGAGTACGCACACACAGTGCTTACTACTCGATTTCACACACTTAGTGCCACGTAATTTAAGCTCGCACACACAGTGCCATACCCTCCGAACTCGCACACCCAAAGGCAGTATTTTTCCAGCTTGCACACTTAGTGCCAAATATTTCCAGCACGCACACTTAGTGCCATATATTTCCAGCACGCACACTTAGTGCCATATATTTCCAGCACGCACACTTAGTGCCATATATTTCCAGCACGCACACTTAGTGCCAATCTCGTCACCATACACACGTATTGCCCGCACACATAGTGCCATATATTTCCAGCACGCACACTTAGTGCCATATATTTCCAGCACGCACACTTAGTGCCATATATTTCCAGCACGCACACTTAGTGCCAATCTCGTCACCATACACACGTATTGCCCAAGACACATAGTGCCGAAAGCAAACTTTCTACACATTCCACTATTTCTTTTACATTCAACAATTATCCTCATTCCATACACATACAATTTCATTTATACATATATATATAGCATTCCATTAAACACAATTGCATAGATTTTCCAATCATTTAAGCAATATCAAACATATGTGCTTAATGACTTACCTTGTGCTGGGTAAATAATTCCAAGTCGGCTACTCGATGATCTTGATTTCCCTTGTTGGACGCCTCTCCTTTAGGATCTTGAGCTTAAACAAATAAATTAACTCATTCAACCGCTTTGGTACATATATTGGTATCCACATTTTAATGATCTTATGACATACGAACGACATGGTAAAATTTTTATCTTACTACCTTACGTTCTTAGCTATTCGCTAATAGCCTTATGCAATTACCATACTATCAATAATCCAATCATACATACACATATACATATTCGTATATTAGGTAACCACCCTTACTAATTACCCATTTTAGTCAATTTTATACAATCGAAGGCAATATCATAAATGGGTATACTTATATAGCCGAATGTGCTAAATTTGATCTAACATCACCTATACACTTGATTGAATGGCGAATACCTATACTATCAATTATAGTGTCACTTTTATTCTTTCAAGCACATAGTTTCCTCCCATGAACACTTGGCGAATTTTCTTTTCTCTTCTAGCATAGCTTCACATCTCAAAATTAAGAGTTGCAAATTACAATTAGGTTACAACAATGCCCTAATTGACCGAATGCTTAAGCTCAACTAAGCCAAAAATTCATTCAACATCTTTTTAATTTGCCCTTCACTATTTTCTTCAATTCATCAAATACAAAGTGGTTTACATCTAATATTAAACCAAACTTGCTAGCACACAACATTCCTTAACCGAATGTTATAAACCCAAGCTACATATATTGTTCATTAAGACCCTTCGATGGCCACATTCGCACCCCCTTATGAACAAACCAATTTCAACCTTCAAAAGAAAAAAACATATGTACCAAGAGCTTCAACTACTTGGCGAATATCAAACCTCCAAACAACAAAATTTAATCCATGAAATGAGTAGAACTTGAACTAATCACCTCATTTATACCTAAATTTCCAAGGATTTCAAAGTGCTTACCTCTTCCTAAGCATCATCCAAGCCAAATCATGAACCAAAGAATTCCATTCTTCTTCCTCCTTCAAGTCACGGCAATGGAGAAAAGATGAGCATTCTCTTTTTTTTTTTTTCTTCTTTTACTAACATTATTTTATCTCCAATGACCCATTCCTTATTATTAAAATCTAATTAAACATATATATTGCCCATCAATATCCCATCTTGGCCGCCACCATTAATAAATTGGGCAATTTGACATGCAAGTCCACCTTTGTGTTAACATGCACTAATAAGCCATTTAAAACTAGCCTATCATATTTCACCATGTCTCACATTGATCCCTATTTAATAATTTCTCATACAATTGGTAAAATTAGAGAATGAAACTTCCACATGTGCATGTACACACACAATAAGCATAGAATATAACAATTAATTATTTTTATGACTCGGTTTTGTGGTCCCGAAACCACTTTCCGACTGGGGTCAATTTTGGGTTGTCACAACTCTCCCCCACTTAAGAAATTTTTGTCCCCGAAAATCTTACCGGTAAATAGGCTCGGGTATCGCTCTTTCATAGAGTCCTCGAGTTCCCAAGTGGCTTCTTCAATTCCGTGTTTATGCCACAACACCTTCACTAACGGGATTTTCTTATTGCGCAACTCTTTTACTTCACGCATCATAATGCGAACCGGTTCCTCTTCATAGCTCAAATTAGGCTGAATCTCAATCTCAGATGGAGCAATTACGTGCGATGGATCAGACCTATATCGTCAAGCATCGAGACATGAAAACATTGTGAATCTTTTCGAGCTCGGGGCAAAATCAAACGATACGCGATCGGACCGACTCGTTCGGATATCTCATATGGCCCGATGAACCTCGGGCTCAATTTGCCCTTACGGCCAAATCTAAGCACTTTCTTCCGGGGTGAGACTTTGAGAAATACCTTGTCTCCAACCTGATATTCAATATCTTTTCTTTTCAAATCCGCATACGACTTTTGGCGATCCGGCGCTTTTCAAACTTTCACGAATTACTCGAACTTTTTGCTCGGCATCCTTAACCAAATCAACCTCGAAGATTTTTCCTTCACTAAGTTCAGTCCAGAATAATGGGGTACGGCATTTACGACCGTATAAAGCCTCGTAAGGCGCCATCTTGATACTTGATTGAAAGCTATTGTTGTAAGCGAATTCAACCAAAGGTAAACACCGTTCCCATGCACCACTAAACTCAAGGATGCAACATCTCAACATATCCTCGAGTATTTGAATTATCCGTTCAGATTGACCATCGGTTTGGCGGTGAAAAGCAGTGCTAAAATGCAGTTTGGTACCCAAAGCCTCTTGCAATTTCTTCCAAAACCGCGACGTAAATCTTGGGTCTCTATCCGACACGATAGAAATAGGTACCCCATGCAATCGAACAATTTGGGAGACGATAATTCGCCAACTTATCGAGCGAAAAATCCGTGCGGACAGGATAAAATGAGCGACTTGGTCACTATCAACAATGACCCAAACCGAGTCTTTCTTATTCGAGTCAATGGTAACCCGGACACAAAGTCCATTGTTACTCGATCCCATTTCCATTCGGGTATCATGATCGGTGAAGTAATCCCGATGGCACTTGATGTTCCGCTTTCACTTGTTGACATATCGGACACCTTGAAACAAATTCGAAATGTCTCGTTTCATACCGGCCACCAAAACCGACGCTTTTGTGTCATTGTACATTTTAGTACTACCCGGTGGATTGACATTCGACTACAATGGGCTTCATTTAGAATTATCGAAATAAGTTCTGAATTCTTTGGAACACACGACGACTTCAAACCTCAAACAATCATCATCATCAATTTGAAACTCGATTCCTTGTTCGAACACACTCACCCGTTTTACAAGCAACTCCTCATCAACTTTCGAGCTTCCCGAATTTGATGAGCCAACAATGGTTTGGCCTTTAATTCGCTACTAACACATTGTCGGGTAGAATAGACAAGTGTACATTCATCGTCAGAAAAGCAAACGGTGATTTCGACTTAAGGCATCCGCAACCACATTAGCCTTTCCCGGTGATAATCAATGACGAGTTCATAATCTTTCAACAACTCGAGCCATCGTCTTTGTCGCAGATTTAAGTCTCTCGAGTCATCAAATATTTGAGACTTTTGTGATCCGAATACACATGGCACTTCTCACCAAATAAGTAATGTCGCCATATCTTCAAGGCGAACACGATGGCGACCAATTTGAGATCATGGGTTGGATAATTTTTCTCATGTGGCTTTAATTGTCTCGACGCATAGGCCACAACTCGACCTTCTTGCATCAATACGCAACCTAACCCAAGTAGGGAGGCATCACTATAGATGACAAACTCTTTGCCGATTCGGTCGTACTAGAACCGGAGCTTTCATCAAATGGGTTTTCAATTGGTGAAACTTTTCGACACTTTTCCGTCCATTCAAATTTGACATCTTTCTCAAGCGGTTTGTCATGGGTGTGGCCATCATCGAGAATCCTTTTACAAACCGTCGGTAGTAACCGCAAGCCCCAAAAAGCTCCTAACTTCGGTAACATTCCTTGGAGGTTTCCAATTGACTATGGTCAAATTTTGTTCGGGTCCACCTCGACACCGTCACGGACACCACGTGCCCCAAAAGCTAACCTCTTTCAACCAAAATTCACATTTGCTGAACTTTATGTATAATCGCTTATCTCGTAGGATTTGCAACACTAGCCTTAGGTGTTCGGCATGTTCGGTTTCATCTCTCGAATAGACCAAAATGTCATCGATAAATACAATTACGAACCGATCCAAGTATGGCCTGAAAATTCTATTCATTAAATCCATAAACACCGTAGGGCATTAGTGAGCCCAAACGGCATCACCAAGAATTCGTAGTGACCGTACCTCGTTCTAAAAGCGGTTTTGGTATGTCCGATTCTCGGACCCTCAACCGATAGTACCCGACCTCAAATCTATCTTTGAAAACACCAAGGCTCCTTTAATTGGTCAAACAAATCGTCAATTCGTGGCAATGGATATTTATTCTTTATCGTCACTTTATTGAGTTGACGATAGTCGATGCACAACCTCATGGTTCCGTCCTTCTTCGTCACAAACAATACAAAGTCGCCCATGGAGAAAAACTCGGTCGAGCGAAACCTCTATCCGTCAATTCTTGCAATTGAACCTTCAATTCCTTTAATTCCGTTAATGCCATACGATACGGGGCTATTGAAATCGGCGTAGTACCCGTACAACCGATCTTGAATTCCACTTCTCGAACCGGTGGCAATCCGGTAACTCCTCGGAAAAACATCTGAATACTCACAAACCACTGGTACCGATTCGAGTTTCCTTTCCGTCTCTTTACTTCCAAACACATACGCAAGGTATGTTTCACACCCTTTTCACATATCTCCGGCAAATCATAGAAGATATTATCGCGGCACTCCTTTTAAATCGATGAGACTCGACTCGGACTACCTCGTTATTTGCACTCCTCAAATCAATGGTTTTCCTTTTGCGTCCACCATTGCATCATGTACTGATCACCAATCCATACCAAGAATTACATCGAATTCATCAAATGGTAGAAGCATCGATTGGTAGGAAACAGATTCTCGAATTATTAGGGGCATCTCTTGCACACTTTATCAACTAGAATGTATTGACCCAAAGGGTTTGACACTCGAATTATGAATTCAGAGACTCAACAGTAGAGTCTTCTTTGGATGCTAAGGTTTCACATACATATGAATGAGTAGAGCCGGGGTCAATCAATGCAATCACACTAGTATCAAAGAGAGTAAAAGTACCAGTGATGACATCAGGGGAGGATGCCTCCTCTCGTGCGCGGATGGCATATGCTCTAGCAGAGCACGGTCTCAGATCGGACAGCCGTATTAGAGGCTCCTCTCGATTACCACTCCTACCTCCAGAGATTCTCGGGGCCTACCTCCACCGTCGTTCCACTAGGTCTTGCACCTTGCGTCTTATTCCTCTCATCTAGCTCCGTGCAATCTCTAATGAGGTGGTCCTTGAACCGCATCCATAACAGCCCTATTAATGACTTACCCCAACATTCGCCTAGGTGTCGTCTTCCACATTGGGGGCATTCAGGTCTCTCTTGACGATTATTGCCCACACTAGCTATCAAGTAGCTCGGAGTCCGTCAATGGTCGGGCTCTAATGGAAATTCCCGCATCGTCCTCGACTTACTGGTGTCCTCCCTGAACCTCTTTACAGCCGAGAACGGAGCTTTACTCGTCGATCTTTTACGGTAATATCTTGCTTCAATTTCAGCCTTCTTCTTCTCCTTCCCAAGTTCTTCCGCCTTGCGTGCTCGTTCGACTAGTGTCACGAACTCCTTTATCTCCAAAATTCCCACTAGTAACTTTAACTCTTCATTCAATCCTTCTTCAAATCTTTTGCACATCGCAACCTCATCAGCCACACACTCCGAGCATACCGACTAAGTCTTACGAACTCATGTTCAGATTCGAGATCTGATCATCCGCCTTGCTTGAGTTCCAAGAATTCCTTACGCTTCGATCGATGAACTGTTGACTAATGTATTTCTTTCAAATTGGATTGGAAGAAATCCCAAGTAACTCGTTCATTTGGGACTATGGAAATTAAAGTCCTCCACCAATAGTAAGTCGAGTCTCATAACAAGGATATAGCACACTTAAGACATTCATCGGTGTGCATGATTCATCTAACACTCTAATGGTGTTATCGAGCGAACTCGGCCCTTTCGGCATCATCAAGAACTATGGCCTTGAACTCCTCCCCACGCTTCCTAATCAAGTCCACGGTGGTTTACTCACCTCACAGGATCGAAGAATCGGAGGCATTGCGGGCTCTTGGGTGGAGTATTTAAATTGGGAATGGTTGGACAGCCGGGTTGGTTCGGGCATATTATGCGACCCACTCATTCATCATGGTGAAGAAGGCTTGTTTCGCCCTTCATTTTGATTATTCGCGGATGATCGAGGCTCAACGGCGGTGTCCCTTGCGCAGAGCAGCCGCTACACTTTCAACGTCATCCGCCAAGGGTCTCTCTACCCCGGGTTCCATTGCTAATCAAAACAAAAATTCCAACCGTCAAGTCATCACATTATTAAGTGCTAACAATTTGGCATGTATAGCTAGACTCACACGCGCTATGGTAGTCCTAGAACCGACTAAACCATAGCTCGATACTAATAAAATTGTAACACCTAACTCGTGACCGACGCCGTGTCGGACACGAGGGTTAACGCCAAATCCTCTCTAGATACCAACCAATTTGACATTACCAGTCAGGCTGGAAAACTGCGTCACCGTCGCCTTAAAAATCATATCTCGAGTTTCAAAACTCAGAAACTGGTTTCGTAAATTTTTCCTGAATTTAGACTCATATACCCATCCATGGATTTATTTTTAGAATTTTTGGTTGGGCCAATTGGTACAGTTTATTAGTTAAAGTCACCCATGTTACAGGGATCGACTGCTCTGACCTTCGCGCGTTACAACTTGGATATCTCTCTGTGCAGGGCTTTAATACTGGTGCCGTTTGTTTCTAATGAAACTAGACTCAATATGGAATCTGTACATATAAGGCATGACTCCTAATTCTTTCTGGATAATTTATGGTAAATTTTCAAAGTCGCGACAGGGGACCCATAAACCGTTCTGGCCCTGTCTCACGAGAACTTTAATATTTCTCAGTATACTGTTCATATGGTCATTTCGTTTCGTCCATATAAAAATAGATTCATCAAGGTTCAGTTCCATAATTTACTCACTATTTAATTCTACTTCTACTATTTTTAGTGATTTTTCAATCTCATCTCACTGCTGCTGTCCGCAACAGTTACTGCAGTAGACTATGCCAATTTCATGAATTTTCCTTGGCCTTAATCATCCATCATACATGACACAAATTATGGCCACCTTATCAAAATTAGAGTTTCTAAGACTCGTGGCTATAGGCTCTAGCATCCCACTCGACGACCACATAGGCCATTTTCGCATGGCTTAAAGTTTACAACCCACAATTCGACAAAATATAATAGTCTATACATGCCAAATGTTCTACAACAACAAAAACAATACCACAAGATTTCAGCCGTTGATGACTTCAGCGACGGTCCCGATCACTCAAACAATACGAGTCCGAGAGACCTAAAATGGGTGACAAGAAAAACACCGAGTGAGTTTACAACTCAGTAAGTCATAAGCATTCATCAATCCACCGATAAAGTTACTACTACATGTACAACAAATGAGGCTAGGTACTCGTCCATATCGAATCTATACCATAATACCTCGGACCTTTCGGTCCAATCTCGCACCAATTCATACATCCACATTTCATATTCTACACAACAAGATAATCAAGCATTTTACACATTAACTCATTTTCCAGCACAACCATACACATTTCAATCATCACATAGATTTAAGGCTTACCAATTTCAATCCCCAAGCATGAACGAATTCTCTATTCGTCATGAGCTCGAGGTACTTACCCGATCCGCTGTCCATACTCAATTCAATGGAGACACACCTCCATATATATAGAGTACGCACACACAGTGCTTACTACTCGATTTCGCACACTTAGTGCCACGTAATTTAAGCTCGCACACACAAGGCCATACCCTCCGAACTCGCACACCCAAGGTCGTATTTTTCCAACTTGCACACTTAGTGCCAAATATTTCCAGCACGCACACTTAGTGCCATATATTTCCAGCACGCACACTTAGTGCCATATATTTCCAGCACGCACACTTAGTGCCAATCTCGTCACCATACACACGTATTGCCCAAGACACATAGTGCCGAAAGCAAACTTTCTACACATTCCACTATTTCTTTTACATTCAACAATTATCCTCATTCCATACACATACAATTTCATTTATACATATATATATAGCATTCCATTAAACACAATTGCATAGATTTTCCAATCATTTAAGCAATATCAAACATATGTGCTTAATGACTTACCTTGTCTTTGGGTAAATAATTCCAAGTCGGCTACTCGATGATCTTCGATTTCCCTTGTTGGACGCCTCTCCTTTAGGATCTTGAGCTTAAACAAATAAATTAACTCATTCAACCGCTTTGGTACATATATTGGTATCCACATTTTAATGATCTTATGACATACGAACGACATGGTAAAATTTTTATCTTACTACCTTACGTTCTTAGCTATTCGCTAATAGCCTTATGCAATTACCATACTATCAATAATCCAATCATACATACACATATACATATTCGTATATTAGGTAACCACCCTTACTAATTACCCATTTTAGTCAATTTTATACAATCAAGGCAATATCATAAATGGGTATACTTATATAGCCGAATGTGCTAAATTTGATCTAACATCACCTATACACTTGATTGAATGGCGAATACCTATATTATCAATTATAGTGTCACTTTTATTCTTTCAAGCACATAGTTTCCTCCCATGAACACTTGGTCAATTTTCTTTTCTCTTCTAGCATAGCTTCACATCTCAAAATTAAGAGTTGCAAATTACAATTAGGTTACAACAATGCCCCTAATTGACCGAATGCTTAAGCTCAACTAAGCCAAAAATTCATTCAACATCTTTTTAATTTGCCCTTCACTATTTTCTTCAATTCATCAAATACAAAGTGGTTTACATCTAATATTAAACCAAACTTGCTAGCACACAACATTCCTTAACCGAATGTTATAAACCCAAGCTACATATATTGTTCATTAAGACCCTTCGATGGCCACATTCGGCACCCCCCCCTTATGAACAAACCAATTTCAACCTTCAAAAGAAAAAAAAACATATGTACCAAGAGCTTCAACTACTTGGCCGAATATCAAACCTCCAAACAACAAAATTTAATCCATGAAATGAGTAGAACTTGAACTAATCACCTCATTTATACCTAAATTTCCAAGGATTTCAAAGTGCTTACCTCTTCCTAAGCATCATCCAAGCCAAATCATGAACCAAAGAATTCCATTCTTCTTCCTCCTTCAAGTCACGGCAATGGAGAAAAGATGAGCATTCTCTTTTTTTTTTTTTTTTTCTTCTTTTACTAACATTATTTTATCTCCAATGACCCATTCCTTATTATTAAAATCTAATTAAACATATATATTGCCCATCAATATCCCATCTTGGCCGGCCACCATTAATAAATTGGGCAATTTGACATGCAAGTCCACCTTTGTGTTAACATGCACTAATAAGACATTTAAAACTAGCCTATCATATTTCACCATGTCTCACATTGATCCCTATTTAATAATTTCTCATACAATTGGTAAAATTAGATAATGAAACTTCCACATGTGCATGTACACACACAATAAGCATAGAATATAACAATTAATTATTTTTATGACTCGGTTTTGTGGTCCCGAAACCACTTTCCGACTAGGGTCAATTTTGGGCTGTCACATAGTGTGGATGACTTCGACTTTATTGATCCCGAATCCGATTGCTATCGAGCGAAATCTATAAAACAGAGAGCCAAAGTAACGAGTAAGCATTTTTTATGCTTAGTAAGTCTCAAGGAATATAATCAACTCTAATTACAGAGAATATATTCACATAGCCAAATGCATCATTTCATTAATACACATTCTTACTTCACACTTCATCATTATATACTTTCACAAAGTATCAATCAATTCAATAACTGAAATTCATTAGTCGATTGAGCGAATGTTGCTCAAACATGTCGACTTTGCAATGCACATATAACGTACCTTATCCTTTGGGCTTTTCGAGTGTACTAATTGAATTCATTACAGAAACCAACACTCACCTCCAGCCCAAGATTCTTCGAATATAACCGGATATAATCACGTGCACAAATGCCTTGGTCTTAGCCCTGGATAGAATAACTCGCATTTAATGCCTTGGGTCTTAGCCCTGATATAGCCACTAGCACAATTGCCTTGGTCTTAACCGGATATAATTTCTAGCATAATTGTCTTGGGCTTAGCCCGATATCATTCAATTTCTCATGTACACATACATCAATAATCATTGGACATACATATTTCATTTTCGTTACTAAGGCTCAAACGCAAATATAATCACAAGCATATTCGCCTTCGGGACTTAGCCCGGTAGAATTCAAATACTCATACACACATAATCAATAATCATACACATCCATATTTCATCTCACATAATTCAAGTAAGGTCACTTCTTGAGGACTTACCTCGGATGTTGTCGAACGGCTTTTTCGCTACTCGATCACCTTTTCCTTCCCTTGTCCAATTGTGGCCCTCTTAGCTCTTGAGCTAATTCAAACAAATTCAATTTATTAAAACCTCATTGTGCTCGCTATGGCGAATATGACAAGGAGTTTAAATGGTCATATGGCCACTCTTTAGCTTGAATACACAATGGTCATGCACATTTTATACTACATCAAGCAATTCAATACAATTTATTTGAGCATCAAGGAAAAGCTAAGGCCGTCAATAGGCTACCCAAGGCCGAATATTCATGTACATGTTGAGGCCAATTTTGCACTTAATACCTCACAAAAACAGCATGCATTTTACTAGTTAATGCTTTGCACATTGTGGCCCAAAACTTATAATATAGCATCAAGCACTTATATGTGTGCTAGGTCAATTGTGCTTGCAATTTCACAAGCATTCTTCCACATCTCCTTCTTTAAACCAATATATTCATCACTTACTTCATGGCCAAAACATCATGTGCAAACATATATATACAATATGAGCATGGCGAATTTCAAGGTGTCCATAGCCATCCAAAATACAAATTTTAACTAACATGCAAGAAGCATGAACCATGCTCATGAATGCATCATGGCCGAATATGACAATCATGCTCCATTCAACTTCAATCATGGTTAAACACAAAAAGAAAACTCAAAATCTTACTCAAGAGTAGACAATCCATCATTGCATGCATCATCATCAAGCTTCACACTTAGCATGCAATGGCTTTATCACCATAACAACTTTGGCCAAATACCATTTCCATGGCATAACAAAGATTTGAGCCATGGCTAACATGCACATCAAGTTAGCAACCAAAACATGCATGAAACTCCTAACACCACCTCATACATACCTTAATCTTGATGCCAATTTAGCCAAATCACCTTCTAGATCTCTTCTAAACCAAGCATGAAGAAAATCCTCTTTCTTCCCCTTATGATTTTCGGCCAAAAGGATGAGAAAGGATGAACACAACAAAATTTTTTCTTCCCCTTTCTCAACTTACTGCAAGGGGGATTACCACACTCACACACATTTTTTTTTTCATTTTTTATCACCCATACACCTTTGTTTATTATTTCACCCTAATGCACCAACAAAACATGTTTCATGACATGTTTAGCCCATCCTCCTTGTCATGGCGGCCACCACCTATAAAAGGGGGAATTTGACATGCAAGTCCTTTATTTTGCATGCATGCTTTAATTAGTCATCACACATTTCCCATCATACTTTCAAAGTTCACTACTAGGTCCTTTCTAGTGAAATTCACCTTTATAACACTAAACCAATCATCAAAAATGTCATACATGAATACACACATATTATAGTCATCGAAATAAATTTTAAATTATTTTTATGCCTCGGTTTTGTGGTCCCGAGACCACCTTCCGACTAGGGTCAATTTTGGCTGTCACAACTCTCCCCACTTAAGAAATTTTCGTCCCGAAAATCTTACCGGTAAATAGGCTTGGATTTCGCCCTTTCATAGAGTTCTCGGTCTCCCAAGTAGCTTCTTCTATCCCGTGCTTGAGCCATAACACTTTCACTAGCGGAACCCGCTTGTTTCGCAACTCTTTCACTTCTCGTGATAGGATACGAATCGGTTCTTCCTCATAACTCATATTAGCTTGAATTTCAATTTCTGATGGACTAATCACGTGCGATGGATCGGATCTATAGCGTCGAAGCATCGAAACGTGAAAGACATCGTGAACCTTTTGAGTTCGGGGGCAAAATCAAACGATATGCCACTTTGGACCGACTCGCCTCGATATCTCATATGGCCCAATGAACCTCGGGCTCAACTTGCCCTTACGGTAGAACACGAGTATCTTTTCCAAGGCGATACTTTGAGAAACACTTTATCACCCACGATACTCGATATCCTTACGCTTCAGATCCGCGTATGACTTCGGCGATCGGAGGCTATCTTCGACTTTCACGGATTACTTTCACTTTCTTCAGCATCCCTAATCAAATCCACCCGTAAATCTTGCTTTCACCGAGCTCGGTCCAAAACAATGGTGTACGGCATTTACGACCGTATAAGGCCTCGTGGGTGCCATCTTAATACTTGATTGAAAGTCGTTGTTGTAAGCGAATTCAATCAACGGCAAATACCGTTCCCATGAACCAATAAACTCGAGGACGCAACATCTTAACATATCCTCAAGTATCTGAATTATCCGCTCGGATTGACCATCGGTTTGGGGGTGAAAGGCGGTGCTGAAATGCAACTTGGTACCCAAAGCTTCTTGCAACTTTTTCCAAAATCGCGAGGTAAATCTCGGATCTCTATCCGACACGATGGAAATAGGCACCCCGTGTAATCTCACAATCTGAGAAACGTACAATTCCGCTAATTTTTCCATTGAAAAATCCGTACGTACGGGGACAAAGTGGGCCGACTTAGTCAATCGATCCACCACGACCCAAACCGCATCCTTCTTACTTGCTGACAATGGCAGTCCGGATACAAAGTCCATTGTGACTCGATCCCATTTCCACTCGGGTATCGTGATTGGCTGAAGTAATCTCAAGGCACCGATGTTCCGCTTTCACTTGTTGACATATTAAACATCTCGAAACAAAGTCGGAGATGTCTCGCTTCATACCATGCCTCCAAAACCGACGTTTCAAATCATTGTACATCTTCGTACTCCCCGGGTGGATTGCCATTCGGCTACAATGGGCTTCATTCAGAATTATCGAAATGAGTTCCGAATTCTTTGGAACACACAGACGACTTTTGAACCTCAAACAATCGTCATCGTCGATTTAAAACTTCGAGTCCTTGTTCGGAACACACGCAGCCCATTTTGCAACCAACTCGTCGTCGACTTTCTGAGCTTCTCGAATTTGGTGTGTCAATAATGGTTTGGCTTCCAATTCAGCCACTAACACACTGTCGGATCGGACAGACAAGTGCACATTCATCGCTCGTAAAGTGAATAACGATTTACGACTCAAGGCATCCGCAACCACATTCGCCTTTCCCGGGTGATAGTCAATGATCAGCTCATAATCCTTTAACAACTCGAGCCAACGTCTTTGTCGCAGATTTAAGTCTCTTTGGGTCATCAAATATTTGAGACTTTTGTGATCCGAGTATACATGGCACCTTTCACCAAATAAGTAATGTCGCCAAATCTTTAAGGCGAATACGATGGCGCCAATTCGAGATCATGAGTCGGATAATTTTTCTCATGTGGCTTTAATTGCCTCGACGCGATAGGCCACAACTCGACCTTCTTGCATTAATCGCAACCTAACCCAAGTAGAGAGGCGTCGCTATAGATGACAAACTCCTTGCGGACTCGGGTTGCACTAGAATTGGGGCTTCACCAAATAAGTTTTCAGTTGATCGAAACTTTTTGGCATTTCTCCGTCCATTCGAACTTAACATCCTTTTGGAGTAGCCGTCATCGGCGTGGCTATCGTTGAGAAGCCTTTACAAATCGTCGGTAATAACCTAAGAAGCCCCAAAAAGCTCGAACCTCAAGAATATTTCTGAGGCTTCCAATTAAGTATGGCTAAAATTTTATTCGGCCGACTCGAATACCGTCTGAATACCACATGACCCAAGAAGCTAACCTCTCTAACCGAACTCACACTTGCTGAACTTAGCATATAATTGCTTATCTCGTAAAATTTGCAAAGCACTAACCGCAGTGTTCAAAGATGTTCGGTCTCATTTCTTGAATAGACCAAGATGTCATCAATGAACACGACTACGAATCGATCCAAATATGGTCTAAAGATCCGATTCATTAAATCCATAAATACCGCGAGGGCATTAGTGAGCCCAAACGGCATCACTAGGAACTCATAGTGACCATATCTCGCTCAAGGCGGTCTTGGGTACGTCCGAATCTCGGATTCGCAATTGATAATAGCCCGATCTCAAATCTATTTTCGAGAACACCGAGGCTCCCTTCAGCTTGATCGAACAAGTCATCAATACGTGGCAGCGGATATTTGTTCTTTATCGTCGCTTATTAAGTCGACGATAGTCGATGCACAACCGCATGGTTCCATCCTTCTTCTTCACGAACAATCTTGGCGCACCCAAGGCGAAAAACTCAAGCGAGCAAAACCTCTATCCACCAATTCTTGCAACCGAGCTTTCAACTCCTTTAATTCCGTTGGTGCCATACGATACACGAGCTATCGAAATTGGAGTGGTACCAGTACCAATTCGATGCCAAATTCTATTTCCGAACAAGTGGTAAACCCGACAATTCTTGGAAAACATCCGGTATTCACAAACCACGACGCAGATTCGGGTTTCTTTTACGATTCCTTGTCATCGAAAGCACGTCGCAAGGTACGCTTCGCACCCTTTTCTTACATATTTCGGGCCAACATCAACGATATTACAAATGGCAACCCTTTAAGTCCGTAGATTCAACCCGAATTATTTCATTATTCGCGCACCTCAAATCGATAGTCTTGCTCTTGCAATTTACAACCGCATCGTGCATGGTCAACCAATCCAAACCAAGAATAACGTCGAACTCATCGAACGGCAAAAGCATCAAGTCCGTCGGAAAACAAGAACCTCGGAACACTAGGGGACTTTTCTTGCACACTTTGTTGACAAGCACGTAATGACCCAAGGGTTTGACACCGAATTACAAACTCAGTAGACTCAATGGGCAAAGTCTTACTGGATGCTAAGGTTTCACATATATATGAATGAGTAGAACCAGGGTCAATCAAAGCAATCACATTTGTATTGAAAAGAGTGAAAGTACCGGTAATAACATCCGGAGAGGCAAGATCCTCGCGTGCGCGTATGGCATAAGTCCTAGCAGAGCACGAGCCTCAAATCGATGGTAGCATCTCTAGATCCTCTCGACCGCCACCGACATTGCCCATATTTCTAGGTGGCCTACCTCGAGCAATGGTAGCACCGGGTTTACACTCGACTTACATTCTGCTCATGCATCCTCGGGCAATCCTTCATAAAGTGGTCGGCCGATCTACACTTATAGCGGGAGCGATCACGAAACCAACAGCTCCCGAATGCCATTTGCCACAATGTGGACACTCGCCTCTCTCTCGATCATTTCCACCACCGTGATCGAGGTGACTCGTGTGGTCACGGGGGTCGATCGCGTCCTCGTCTAGAAAAGCCCAAAAGCCTCTAGACCGGCTCACATCATCTCGAAATCTCTTCGATGCTTGTTGAAGAGACTTTCCGAGGACCTCTTTCGAATTCTCCGGTTCCCACATCAGCTTTTTGTTTCTCCTTTCTAAGCTCTTCTACTTTACAAGCTCGCTCAACAAGTACTACGAACTCTCGTATCTCGAGGATGCCAACAAACATCCTTATATCATCATTCAGCCCATCCTCGGCGTTTACATAATAGCTTCGGACGAAATGCATTCTCGCAGCGTCTGCTAAGCCTCACAAATTTTCGTTCGTAGTGATGGCGACATCGAACCTTGCTTAAGATTAAGGAATTCCCTCCGCTTTTGGTCGATGAATCTCGATGATATACTTTTTTCTAACTCGGTTTGAAAGAATTCCCAAGTCACTTGCTCTCTAGGCACCACAAGTCGAGTACTCCACCAATAGTAGGCGGACTCGCGTAGCAAGGAGATGGTACACTTTAAGCACTCATCGGTGTACAGGATAGCTCATCAAGCACTTCGGATAGTGTTATCTAACCAAAATTCAGCTCGCTCGGCATCATCATCATCCGTAGCCTTAAATTCAGTGGCCCCATGTTTTCGAATCCTATCGATTGGGGCTTACTTGACCTTATTTGGTCATCCACCGAGGTATTGTAGGTGCAGGGGTTGCATTTGTCGAGAATGGAGGTTGTGGAACAGTAGTGTTGGTTCGAATGTATTGATTAAACCATTCGTTCATCACACTATAAAAGGCTTGCCTAGCCTCGTCATTAGGATTGCTGGCCATAGGTTGAGAGTCCGGCGCTGTCCCTTGCGCGAGCAGCGCCACACTCTCCACATCATCAGCTATCGCTTTCGGTTGGGATCGGGATCCATTGCTATAAATAAACACAAAGTCAAATTGTCGAAATCACCACACTATCGATTCATCATTTAATGGCATGTATAGCTAGACCCCAAACACATCACGGTAGTCCTAGAATCGACTAAACCGTGGCTCTGATACCAATAAAATTGTAACACCCGAACCCGAGACCATCGCCGTGTCGGACACAAGGGTTAACAAGCCAAGTTCACTTGTTTTGCCCATCCATTTGACATTTCCAGTCAGGCTGGAAAACTGTGTCACTGTCGCCTTAAAATCATATCTCGAGTTTCAAAACTCGGAAACTGGTTTCGTAAATTTTCCCTGAATTTAGACTCATATATCCATCCATGGATTTATTTCTAGAATTTTTGGTCAGGCCAATTGGTACAGTTTATTAGTTAAAGTCACTCATGTTACAGGGATCGACTGCTCTGACCTTCGCTTGGTATAACTTGAATATCTCCCTGTACAGGGCTTTAATGCTGGTGCCGTTTGTTTCTAATGAAACCAGACTCAAAATGGAATCTTTACATATAAGGTATGTCTCCTAATTCTTTTTGTATAATTTATAGTAAATTTTTAAAGTTGCGACAGGGAACCCAGAAACCGTTTTGGCCCTGTCTCACAATAGCTTTAATATCTCTTAACATGTAACTCCTATGACCATTTCGTTTCTTCCATATGAAAATAGACTCATCAAGGTTCATTTACATAGCTTATTCACTATTTAATTCCATTCCTACGAATTTTGGTGATTTTCACATTCACGTCACTGCAGCTGGCAGCATCTGTTTTAAGGTAGGTCTTACTGCTTGGTAGTCTCCATGAACCAACTAGTCTTGCCATACATAGGTTCATATATGATCACTTTAACCATGCCAATGGCTGATCATATGACCAACATTCCCATTTCAAGCCATAGCCACATCATGACACCAAATATATACATACAAACCACAATTAGTCTAAGTCGATACTTCACCTTTACGAGCCATTTTCGCATGGCCGTACATATATACATCACAACATATTCAACCAACAAGGGTAGTCCTATACATGCCATTTCAAAGTTCAACCAAAATTTATACCAAAATAGAGGCGTGGATAGTGTGGATGACTTCGACTCTATTGATCCCGAATCCGATTGCTATCGAGCGAAATCTATAAAACAGAGAGCCAAAGTAACGAGTAAGCATTTTTTATGCTTAGTAAGTCTCAAGGAATATAATCAACTCTAATTACAGCAATATATTCACATAGCCAAATGCATCATTTCATTAATACACATTCTTACTTCACACTTCATCATTATATACTTTCACAAAGTATCAATCAATTCAATAACTGAAATTCATTAGTCGATTGAGCGAATGTTGCTCAAACATGTCGACTTTCAATGCACATATAACGTACCTTATCCTTTGGGCTTTTCGAGTGTACTAATTGAATTCATTACAGCAACCAACACTCACCTCCAGCCCAAGATTCTTGAATATAACCGGATATAATCACGTGCACAAATGCCTTGGTCTTAGCCCGGATAGAATAACTTCGCACGAATGCCTTGGTCTTAGCCCTGATATAGCCACTAGCACAATTGCCTTGGTCTTAACCGGATATAATTTCCAGCATAATTGTCTTGGGCTTAGCCGGATATCATTCAATTTCTCATGTACACATACATCAATAATCATTGGACATACATATTTCATTTTCGTTACTAAGGCTCAAACGCAAATATAATCACAAGCATATTCGCCTTGGGACTTAGCCCGGTAGAATTCAAATACTCATACACACATAATCAATAATCATACACATCCATATTTCATCTCACATAATTCAAGTAAGGTCACTTCTTGAGGACTTACCTCGGATGTTGTCGAACGGCTTTTTCGGCTACTCGATCACCTTTTCCTTCCCTTGTCCAATTGTGGCCCTCTTAGCTCTTGAGCTAATTCAAACAAATTCAATTTATTAAAACCTCATTGTGCTCGCTTATGGCGAATATGACAAGGAGTTTAAATGGTCATATGGCCACTCTTTAGCTTGAATACACAATGGTCATGCACATTTTATACTACATCAAGCAATTCAATACAATTTATTTGAGCATCAAGGAAAAGCTAAGGCCGTCAATAGGCTACCCAAGGCCGAATATTCATGTACATGTTGAGGCCAATTTTGCACTAATACCTCACAAAAACAGCATGCATTTTACTAGTTAATGCTTTGCACATTGTGGCCCAAAACTTATAATATAGCATCAAGCACTTATATGTGTGCTAGGCGAATTGTGCTTGCAATTTCACAAGCATTCTTCCACATCTCCTTCTTTAAACCAATATATTCATCACTTACTTCATAGCCAAAACATCATGTGCAAACATATATATACAATATGAGCATGGCGAATTTCAAGGTGTCCATAGCCATCCAAAATACAAATTTTAACTAACATGCAAGAAGCATGAACCATGCTCATGAATGCATCATGGCGAATATGACAATCATGCTCCATTCAACTTCAATCATGGTTAAACACAAAAGAAAACTCAAAATCTTACTCAAGAGTAGACAATCCATCATTGCATGCATCATCATCAAGCTTCACACTTAGCATGCAATGGCTTTATCACCATAACAACTTTGGCCAAATACCATTTCCATGGCATAACAAAGATTTGAGCCATGGCTAACATGCACATCAAGTTAGCAACCAAAACATGCATGAAACTCCTAACACCACCTCATACATACCTTAATCTTGATGCCAATTTAGCCAAATCACCTTCTAGATCTCTTCTAAACCAAGCATGAAGAAAATCCTCTTTCTTCCCTTATGATTTTCGGCCAAAAGGATGAGAAAGGATGAACACAACAAAATTTTTTCTTCCCTCTTTCTCAACTCACGGCAAGGGGGATTACCACACTCACACACATTTTTTTTTTCATTTTTTATCACCCATACACCTTTGTTTATTATTTCACCCTAATGCACCAACAAAACATGTTTCATGACATGTTTAGCCCATCCTCCTTGTCATGGCGGCCACCACCTATAAAAGGGGAATTTGACATGCAAGTCCTTTATTTTGCATGCATGCTTTAATTAGTCATCACACATTTCCCCATCATACTTTCAAAGTTCACTACTAGGTCCTTTCTAGTGAAATTCACCTTTATAACACTAAACCAATCATCAAAAAATGTCATACATGAATACACACATATTATAGGCATCGAAGTAAATTTTAAATTATTTTTATGCCTCGGTTTTGTGGTCCCGAGACCACCTTCCGACTAGGGTCAATTTTGGGCTGTCACATGTGACATATGTTATGTATATGCATAAAGTGTAAATTCAAATTGTAAAGTGAAATGCTTATTTGTTCGAGCTGTGATATGATCGATAATGTCTCGTAGCCTACTCCGGCAACGGATACTGGCTAGGAGTGTTACACACAAATTCGAGTCAAAAAAATATGTTAATCTTATTTTTCGTGTTTATTATATGTAAATTTATAACGACCCAAATTTGGGCCTAAAAGTACTGGGCCTTGGGTTTGGGTCCATAAGGAGGTTGTATATAAGTATTTAATTGTGCAAGGAAATGACACAATTAAATGTCTGCTGGAGTGGTTAAGGGTTCTAAGAGGAGTTGAAGAAGTCTTGGGTTCAAACTTGGGGTTTAGCAAAATTTTTGGTTTTAAGTGAATAAAACCTTGAATGTTAGGTAGTAATTCTTTTAAATAATTAAGGTTAAAAGGTGACGCAAGGAAGCAAGTGGTTAAGTGGCAAGGAGGCATTAGAAGTGTGTATGTGGTCAGGGGTTCGAGTGTTGCCATTGTATTATGATGGATATTTATTTTGTTACATGGACGACTAGTATTGGTGTTGGTTTGGGACTCTAAGTTGAAGTGGTCATGGAGGAGTTATTGGAGTGATTTGTGGAGTGATAAGGGGAGAGATTTAAGGAGAAAATCGAGGAAGATTCAAATTTGGAGAGTTTGAAGCTGATTGGGAAAAGTGAATATGCAAATTCGGCTAAGAGGGTTTGGGGAGTGCATGTACGGCAATTTAAGAGTCTATAGGTGCCGAAATTGTGCTCCTCATTTGGTTAGCCGTGTATTTTTGGTGTTTTTTTCCTCTTAGTTTTCTGATTCTTTTTGGGTTTTGGTATTTGGGGTCTTCCGATTCTAGTAAGTAATATTCTACTTTCATCTCCATCTTTCTCAACATTTTCTTTTGTTGACCGAAGTTGCCATTCTCTTCTTTTCTCATTTTTATTGTGGAAACACTTTCTATTGGTCGAATGCTCATTTGAGTTTTCTTTCCTTCCTTTTTTGGTTTTGATCTATTAAAGCTGATCTTGTCTTTTCTCTTGCTCTCTGACTTGTTGTAATCGAGTGCTCTCTATTTCTTCTTTGGTCGAATCGTGTTAGGGCATAAATAGCGTCCTTCTCTTTCTCTCATATTCGATTCTACTCGTTTCTGTGCGTAACTGTTCCTTGTGGTGGGACTATCGAATCTCTTGTGTGCTGGTAAGTTTTCCAAACCGAATCATGTGGTTGTTCTTTTGAAGTTGTGGTTTGTGTTCACCTTAGGCCGAATGGTGTTTTTCTTCTGGTTAAAAGAAGAAGCCTTTTGTTTAACACTCTCTTTTGTACGTTTATGCATAGGGATTGAATCTCTTTAGCAAAGGGTGGAGTCGATTGTTCTTTTTAAGTGACTACTCTTTGATTGGTAAGTGTTAAGGATTTAGATGTATTTTCATGGGTTTGCAAAACCTTATTAATCGATTAACTATTTTGTGAAGGATCAAGTTTGGGAAGGATGCGTGGTTGGAACAAGGAGGGGCTACGGTTGTTGTTTGGTGAGTAATGTTTTGGTTAAGGTTATATTCAATGCAAATATGGTTTGGATTAACAAGGATGTTAGATTAATGGAAGGTTATGGTTAATTGTAGGTAGATTGCGCGTGGGTTAATCTACTTCTTGTTTAACAGGTGTGTACCCACACTAACAAATTGTAGAAAGGCAAAAAGCCAAAATGCCGAAATGCCGAAAAGTCAAAAGTACGGCGATAGTTGCCACACTGACGTGTGAATGCATGTGTGGAAAATTTGAAACGATAGTAGAGGCTGCATTGAGCGATCTCATGGGACTAGGCTAATTTTGGGCCGAAATGGGTCCTGTGGGCCCAATGGGCTCATAGGCCCCACTTGGGTTTTGTCATGGAAATGTGGAAATATCGGACTGAGCTGTGTTGTTCACATGGCTAAGGTCGATTTTGGGCTTAGCGGGCCATTTGAGCATGTGGGCCCCACTTGGGCTACGTAATGGGCTTTAGGCTCAATTGTATGTTTTGATTGGAAAAGGTTGCACTAGTCACGCTTGACGATTGTGAACCTACTGATGGGTTAGTAAGTGTACTTAGACATCGATTTACAAAATGACCGTTATGCCTCCAAAGGGAAAAATGAATAAAATGCCCCTATGTGTTATATGATTGTTATTGTATGCTATTTATAATATGTTCGCATTCATGTGATATTATGCTGTATGGGGGATGAGATCATTGATTTGGAGGAAGTATATAATTTGTTAAGGTCGCATGGTCACTTGACGACTGTGGATCCACTGATGGTTTTAAGTCGATTATGTGACTGGTAGTTGTGCTACAATATTGGTTAGTCCCGCAACCAATGCTACAATAGGAGTGAAGGGATGGGTGGGTCGATTAAATCCCCACAGGAGTGTAAGGTTGGACGGGATACGGAATGCAGGGTTGGTTGGGTATTTGTGCATTGTATGATCTGATTCTGATTGTGACATGGGCTCAGGCCCAACCGAGGCTACTATGGGCTAAGTTCCAAGTGCCACCGTTATTGTAATGGGCTTAGGCCCAATTTGATGTGATGCATGCTTTGTGATCGATGAGGGTTGTACACACTGATTTTTTGTAAACTCACCCTCACTTTTAAATTTCTTTTAGGTAATCCTCAGTAGGCGGTTCAACATAAAGGAGGACTCGGAGGTGGCCACACTAAGAATGGCATTAATTATTCGTATTTTCTTTTATATTATTTAAATTATTTTCTCTTTGGGTTTTTGATGTAATAAGGCCATTTCTCTAATTTTCTAGTTTTAATTTGGGTGTTTTAACTATTACGATTTATTTCTGTTAAAAGTAGAGTGCAGTTTTCCAAAATGATATCTGTAACACCCCGAATTTGGGCCTAGAAGTATTGGGCCTTGAGTGGGGGTCCGTAAGGAGGTTGTATATAGGTATTTAATTGTGCAATGAAATGAAACAACTAAATGTTTGCTTTAGTGGTTAATGGCTTTGAGAAGTGTTGGAGAAATCTTGGGTTCAAACTTGGGCTTTAGCAAAAATTTTGGTATTAAGTGAAAAAAACCTGGATGCTTCGATGAGGGCCTTTTAAATTATTGTGGTAAATAAATGACACAAGGAAGCATGTAGTCTAGTGGTTGTGGCGTCATTAAGGTTGTATGGGAGCCTGGGTTCAAGTCTTGGCTCTTGCAATTTATTTTGTTTTTTTTAAGGGAACCTAGACTTTCGCCTTTAGACCTTATAATTAATTGGGGATAAAATATGACATAAAAAGCCTTGTGGCTTAGTGGCAAGAAGCGTTTGGAGCATCTGAGGGGAGGCATGGGTTCGAATCCCATGGCAAGCAAGGAGCATTTATTTTGTTAACAGGGGGCGGCAGGAGTTGGTGTTTAATTTAAACTCTGATGTTGGAGGGATCCCACATCGGGAAGCTAACATAAGAGTGGATACAAAGCTGGCTTTAAATAGAGGGAACCATGAGGAGAGTAAAGGTACCTTTCTTGGCTGATCCCTTTCACTGTATGGCGTGCTCGTTTGGGTTGGGCGTCGGCTAAGAGTGCTCGGAGCGTGGATTAACTCCAGTCTCCTATCAGGTGTGTATTTCTCACTACTCTAGCTGTAGGATGGCTACTTCGGGCGGCGATGGGCCGAAAAGGGCCATGTGGGCCCAATATGCCTACGGGCCCAATTGGATAAGTTGTTTGATTGTGTAGTAAATATTAGACTAGGCTAGGTGTGTGACAACCCGATTAGGGCCTAATCGGAATAGTGGTTTCGTGACCACAAATCCGAGATAGAAATAATTGTTTTATAAATATTTTGGGGTTTATGATATGATTGCATGATTGTGTGAAAATTTCGTGATGAAATTCTATGCCTAAAGTGTTTAAATTGAAAGTAGGGACTAAATCGAATAAGTTGCAAAATTTGCATACTAGAAATTTTTAGTATGAAATTGTTTTGAAATATTTATTAGGAGGTCTTAAATAGCAATTCTACCAATTTTAAGTTCATGGACAAATTTAGGACATGGAAGGAATTTTGGAAAGTTTAGTAGTAAGGGTATTTTGGTCATTTTGATATTAAATGAAATAAAATGGGAAAAATAACACAAAATAGTCATCTTCCCATTTAGTTGCTGCCAAACTTCACTCTCTCCATAGCTAGGGATTCTTCAACTTTCAAGCTCCATAGTAAGTGATTCTAAGCCCGCTTTTAATGTTCTTTACGTTTTTGGAATCCGGAAGCTCGATTAAGCTTATGTTAGTAATAATTTAACCTAGGGTTCATATTTGGAAAAATACCCATAGGTGAAATTTGTGTATTTTGATGTTTTATGATAGAATATGAGGTTTTAAATTGTGTTAAATAATTTGTGCTACTCGGTTTTAAGTGAAAACGAGTAAAAGCAAGATAATCGGTAAAAATACCTAATGTTCATAACTATATGATAGAGTGGGAATTTGATGTTGTTGTAGAAGAGAAAATGTTCAGCATATCATAAAACATAAGAATAAGGGCTGAAATTAAATTCCGAGCCTAGGGGCAAAATTGTAATTTTGTAAAAGTTAGGGGCAAAATGTAATTTTTCTACAATGTGATTTTTGGATTGAAATAAATAGTATGAGTATTAAATGAGCTAAATGTGTTATTATAGATCAAGAAAGGCGCTGAACCGACCTCGAGCAGGGAAAGAAAAAGTTTTGGACTAAATTGCAAAATTTCCATATGTTGCACCAAGGTAAGTTGTATGTAAATATTACAATAATTTCATGTACATTCTTATATTTCAGCCTATTATATAAATATACTAGCTGATGTTAAAATATAAATTGACTATTGGAAGAATGGAAATAAATACTGAGAGAGAGATCCTGTTGAACATTCTGGAGAGATCGAATGAAATAGAGGGCGTAGCTAGGTCACATGTATGATGCTGAGTGCACATCATGTGTACAAGAGAGCTACGAGACACCCTGTAGTAGCTAGGTCACATGCGTGATACGAGATGTATCCCATGTAGACAAGAGAGCTACGTGAAAGATAAATGTAGCTAGGTCGCATGCGTGATTCCAAGTGAAGGACACCATGTAGACAAGAGAGCTACGTGAAAGATAAATGTAGCTAGGTCGCATGCGTGATTCCAAGTGAAGGACACCATGTAGACAAGAGAGCTACTGAGACAAATCGGCTAGGTCGCATGAGTGGTACTAAGTGTTCCCCATGTGTACAAGAGAGCCGAACTAAATGAAGTATGATGGTGGGGTCAGTCTTTGAAACCGTTAAATATCGAGGATTGATCCGAATTGTTCAACGGGATGGTTTTGTGGTGACATTGTGGTTTGGACCTACACTTATAGTGAATGAAATGTGGTGAAAATGAATTGTGGCATATACATATATACGATAAAATGAGGTTAGTATAAAGAATGTGTGAAAGAGTGAAATTAGTATTAAAACTGTTTTTAGATGGCAGCAGTGACGTGATTTTGAAAAATCACCAAAAATAGGAGGAATATAATTAGAGGTTGAATGAGATGTGAAATTAAAGCTTAATGAGTCTATTTTCATATAAAAGAAGCAGGGCAAGCAAAGGAATTCTATATTTTGAGATATTTACAATTGTAACTGACTTGCTCAGGATGAATACGTGATCCCCTGTTTCCACTTTGAAAAATCATTAAAAATTGTACAAAGCAAATTAAGAAATATAGTTTACATGCCTAAATTCCTTATTGAGACTAGTTTTAAATACAACAGACTTCAGGGTTGTTTGAGTTATGTACTGAGAGAAATTCAATTCGTAGTGGACAGAGGTCAGGCCAGTCGAGCTGTGTAACAGGGGAAACTTTAACTAATAAACTGTACTAATCTGCTGAACCAAAATTATAAAAAAATTTAGCAAGAAGTTTTATGAGTCTAGATTCAGGAAATTTTACGGATATGAATTTCGAGTTTTGTAACTCGAGTTATGATTTATTTAGTGAATATGACACAGCAGAGACAAATTAATCGAAGTGGAATAAGTAGTGAAGTTAAAGTAGACATACTTGAATTGTTGTGTAAACATGTTAGATTCTTAAATTAGTATTTACATACTACTTACTAAGCTATAAGCTTACTTCGTTTCTCTCTTTTGTCTTATAGTGTTCTCCACTTGCTCAGAGTCAAGGATCGTGAAGATCTACCCGCACTATCATACTTTGGGGTATTTGGACTAAATGTTTTGAATTATGGCATGTATAGTAGACAAAAAATTATTTTGTTATGTGTCATATTTGTCTAGGTTTAAAATATTAGTTACAAGATTACTCGACCGGTTACTTTGTACAAGCCATAAAAGTTGGGTAATATTGTTCAAGATATATGTTATACGATGCATTATCAAATGGGATGACATATTTCTATCTTGGTATATGTTATGTTCTGGTAATACCTTGTATCCTGTTCCGGCGACGGTAACGGGTAAGGGGTGTTACAAGGTGAATCTCATATCTGTGGCTAGATTTGGGCTAAAAGGGCCACACGAGCGTGTAGGCCCATTTGGGCCGAGAATAGGCTTTAGGCCCATTCGTATTGTTATCCCTGTTTAGAATACTTTTGTTTACTAAAATTACTGAAATACCCTTAGTTTGTAAAAATACTGAAATACCCTCGATTTGTAAAATTACTGACATACCTTCGACTTGTAAAATTACCAAAGTACCCCCGATTTACAGATTATCGTTTTACCCCCGATTTACATAATTACCGTTTTACCCCCGATTTACATAATTATCGTTTTACCCTTGACTTACAAAATTACCGTTTTACCCTCGATTTACAGAATTACCGTTTTACCCTCGATTTATAGAATTACTGTTTTACCCTTGATTTACAGAATTACTAAAATACCCTTAGTTTGTAAAATTACCAAAATACCCCTAGTTTGTAAAATTACCAAAATACCCTTGGTTTGTGAAATTACCGAAATACCCTCAATTTGTAAAATTACCAAAATACCCCTGATTTACAAAGTTACAAAAATACCCTTGACTTTCTAAAAATTATAGAAATAACATTGGTTTACAAAATTACTGAAATACCCTTGGTTTGTAGATTTACCAAAACACCCTTGTAGGATGAAATGACTAAAATACCCCTATTAAGTAAAAAGACCTTAAAGCCCCTATAGGGTAAAGTGACCATAAAGCCCCTGTAGGGTAAAGTGACCGTAATACCCCTGTATGGTAAAATGACGAATATGCCCTTATGTTCCGTATGACTGATGTGCTTAGGATTTACATATATTGATATTGGATTAGTTAAGTTTGGGTGACAGCTGGTGGTTATCGTAGGCGATTGATTTTGGAAACGTTTCAACTTCAACCCGTAACAGGTGTGTACTAACCCTCGTAATAGCTTAGATTAATATTTGCTGAGAAGCCGAAATGCTAAAATACCGGTATTTCGAGAACTTGTAATGTTGCATTTGGGTATAGATGCGATAAATACGATAAGATCGGTGTTTGGATCGATGGAACAGGTAAGAACTCAATTTTGTGCACGATGGTAAGTTGGGCCTCAATGGGCTGAAATTGGGCCCAATGGGCTTTCGGGCCCATTTTGGTAGAATTGATAGAAAATGGAATTTGGAAAAGTTGCACGTTAACACGGTTAGCATTGTTGTAAAATTTGGGTTAAGTAGGCTAAATCAGCATTCGTAGGGCCCATTAGGGGTTTTGGGCCCAAAAGCCCGAATTTGATAAAGTGGGTTAAAGATCATTGTTTAAACACTCGAAAATATTGATAATTATAATGAACATGGAAAACCGTGATATTTGGTAAAATTATGACAATACCCTTATAATGTGAAAAATGACTATTGTGCCCTTGTGGGCAAGTGACTAACTTGGACTGTGTGGTTGACGGATTTTATTGTGAATATATGTTGATGATATGAATGATTTGACTGTGATTGTTTAATTCAAATATGGGCATGACATTCTGCATACATGACATGTTGCATTGCGTTGGGTTTTTATATGGATGGAGGAAGTGTAAACGGGCTTATGCCCCAGTTTACCGAAAAGGGCTTATGCCCCAGTTTATTGAAAAGGGCTTATGCCCCAGTTTATCGAAAAGGGCTTATGCCCTAGTTTATTGAAAAGGGCTTATGCCCCAGCTTACCGAAAAGGGCTTTGCCCCAGTTATTAAAAAGGCTAGGCCTCTAGATATATGATAAAGCAGCTATGCTGCCAGTGGTGTGTTGGTTGGGTGGGTTGAGTTATTCCCCACATGGTGTGTTGGTTAGTACGGGTGGAGAGTAGCGGATGGTGGGTTTAGTAGTCTCCCCAAATGGGCTTGCATACATTCATTGGTATTTCATGTGATATTGAAATGGGCTTGCATACATCCATTGACATTACATGTGATATTGAAATGGGCCTATGGGCCATACCGTTTACAGTAAAGGCTTCGGCCCAGTGAAATGATTTATGAAAAGGCTTTGGCCCAGTGATATGATTTATGAAAAGGCTTCGGCCCAGTAATCGTTAAACGAAAGGCTTCGGCCCAGTATATGTCAAGACTAAATAGGGCTTTGACCCAGATTGTACTGATACTGTGTTTTCACTGTTTGTTTGTTATTGGGATTACACACTGAGTTTTTGTAAACTCACCCGCTTCTAATGCAAGGTAATCCCTAAGCTTAGATGGTTTGGAGCTGCAAGGGACTCGGAGATGGCCACACTACTGTTTCTGTTTCTTTTAATTGCAATAAGTAGCCGATTTATTTCTTTATATGTTTTATCTTATTAATTTTATTGGTTGGTTTTGGGTTGTAATAAGGCCATTTTAATTATTTTTCTAGGATTATTTTATTTTTAATAACTTTAATCTATTTGTTAATAAATGGGCTAGACTTAGGTCGTGTTTTCAAAATGATAATTGTTTTCAAAATAACACCACGCCACGATTATCTGATTTATCAGAGATTTCAACTTAAATAAATTACAACTGGATTTAACCAAGTGTGGCAATGGTTGTGGGCATGTCTAGGATTGGATCCATTAGAAGAGCTTGGTACTTAAGCAGCCTTCATGGCTCACCTCCTCTGATACGGATTCCTACCTGGTGCCCAGCTCCCACTCACTTTGTTAGCTTAACAAAAGTAGGTTTTTAAAGCACCAAAACGAAACATGGGTTTTTAACTTCAATGTGGCACATCAGATTCGGCCATAACGTATAGGCCGGGTTTGGAGTATTACATTTAATGGTATCAGAGCCAGGTTGCAAAACTCTGTTGTGGTATGGGTAGCAGAAAATTATTGCTATTTTTTTTCTTTTCTTTTTCCGAAATTGGGGTTTGAAAAGGGTTTTTCTAAAATTTTGTTTTGAAATCTCTCAACAAAACCTGACTTGTTTCTGAAAAGATGTTACTGGAGGTGTGGCACACCGAGTCTCCCGCACCAAATCTGTAAGTTCTCTAACTCTGTTTACTGTTATAGATTGAAATGCTATATTGAGAAACCACTATAGATAGTAGCACTATACTGAAACTCACTAGTTAAGAGTAAACTGTAACACTTGAATTTAGATTTAGTATTTATTTGGTGTGTGTTCTGGAAATGTAGAAATTGTTTGCGTGTGAAATCTATCCACTCCGATGGATAAATGTTTTGGGTGTATGTTAGTATTATTAGTATTAGAGTGCGCAGCGGAAATGTGGTGGTGTAGTCTGAGAGTGGAAAATTTCGAGGACGAAATTTCTTTAAAGGGGTAGAATTGTAACACCCCGAATTTGGGCCTAGAAGTATTGGGCCTTGAGTGGGGGTCCGTAAGGAGGTTGTATATAGGTATTTAATTGTGCAATGAAATGAAACAATTAAATGTTTGCTTTAATGGTTAATGGCTTTGAGAAGTGTTGGAGAAATCTTGGGTTCAAACTTGGGCTTTAGCAAAAATTTTGGTATTAAGTGAAAAAAACCTGGATGCTTGGATGAGGGCCTTTTAAATTATTGTGGTAAATAAGTGACACAAGGAAGCATGTAGTCTAGTGGTTGTGGCGTCATTAAGGTTGTATAGGAGCTTGGGTTCAAGTCTTGGCTCTTGCAATTTATTTTGTTTTTTTTAAGGGAACCTAGACTTTGGCCTTTAGACCTTATAGGGATAAAATATGACACAAAAAGCCTTGTGGCTTACTGGCAAGAAACGTGTGGAGCTTCTGAGGGGAGGCATGGGTTCGAATCCCATGGCAAGCAAGGAGCATTTATTTTGCTAACAGGGGGCGGCAAGAGTTGGTGTTGAATTTAAACTCTGATGTTGGAGGGATCCCATATCGGGAAGCTAACATAAGAGTGGATACAAAGCTGGCTTTAAATAGAGGGAACCATGAGGAGAGTAAAGGTACCTTTCTTGGCTAATCCCTCTCACTGTATGGTGTGCTCGTTTGGGTTGGGCGTCGGCTAAGAGTGCTCTGAGCGTGGATTAACTCCAGTCTCCTATCAGGTGTGTATTTCTCACTACTCTAGCTGTAGGATGGCTACTTCGGGCCCTGATGGGCCGAAAAGGGCCATGTGGGCCCAATGGGCCTACGGGCCCAATTGGATATGTGACAGCCCTAAATTGATCCTAGTCGAAAAGTGGTTTTGGGACCACTAAACCGAGTCATAAAAATAATTAACCGTCATAGTTGATGCTCATTATATGTACATATGCATGTGTGAAAATTTAATGTTTAGATTTTGTTAATTGTAAGTGAATTTTATCAAATAGGACTTATGTGAGAAAATTTAGAAATGTGCTAGGCAAATGTAAGGTGGCCTATAAATGCATGTCGTGAAAATGCTGGGTTTGCATGTCAATTTACCCAAAATTTAAGCATAGTGGCCGGCCATGCTATGAATGGAAACATGTTGCAAACATGTTTAGTTAGTGGTTATGTTAGAAAGAATAAATAATGAAAAAGGAATATGATGAAAACAAAGAAAAGAAAAAAAAGTATCCATCCTTTCACATTTTGTTGGCTTGGCTGAATGTTCTAAGAAGGGGGGGGGAAGAGCTTGAGAAAATCAGCCATGGGAGGTTGCTAGACTAAGGTATGTTTGATGTTGTCCATGAGATTCATGCATGTTTTTAGTTGTTAGTTTGAGTTCTACCTAGCCCATGGTTTAAATCTTTGCTATGAGATGGGGATGATATTCAGCCATGGGTGTTGTCTTCTTGGTTGATGTTTGATGTTTGATGTTGTGGTGATGAGGCATGAAGATGAGTTAAGTTTTGCTAAGGTGGATTTGTGTTGATGTCATTTGCATGCTAAGGGTGAAGCTTTGTAATGATACATGTGTATGGTGCTTTTGATGTTGTGAATGGAAGTAGAGGAAAAGTAAAAGAAAATTTATGTAGAAATGTGATATATGTGGATTTATAGGATGTTACAAATATATGTGAAGCCATGCTAGATTAGGAAAAATTCAGTCAAGTGTTCATGAGATGAAATTTTGTGTTTAGGTGAATTAAAGATGATAGTATAGTTGATATTATATATATATATATATATATGCATATTCGGCCATCAAATTAAGAGCATAGGTGATGATGAGTCTAAGCTTTGTACATTCGCCACATATATATATATATATATATGCATGTGTGATTGGATTATTGATAGTAGGCGATAGCATATGGTTATTAATGAATAGCTAAGAGCATAAGGTAGCAAGATAAAAATTTTACCATGCCGCTCAGATGTCATAAAATCATTAAAATGTGAATACCAATATATGTAGCAAAGCGGTTGAATGAGTTAATTTATTTGTTTAAGCTCAAGATCCTAAAGGAGAGGCGTCCAACAAGGGGAAATCGAAGGTCATCGAGTAACCGACTTGGAATTATTTTACCCAACACAAGGTAAGTCATTAAGCATATAGTTGGTATTGATTTAAATGATCGTAATACCTATGCAATTGTGTTTAATGAGATGAAATGTATACAAAGGTATATGTATGTAGAGATGAAATTGTCGAATGTAAAAAAGAAGTGAAGCGTATATAGTGGCTGGTTTTCGGCACTAAGTGTGCGGACAATAAGTGTTCACGGTTGAGAGAATGGCACTAAGTGTGCGGGCTTCAAATGCATGGCACTAAGTGTGCGAGTTTAAAGTACATGGCACTAAGTGTGCGTGGTTGATTATTAAGCACTATGTGTGCGAAACCACTATATAAATATATATATATATATTTTCTATCAATTATTTATATTAAGGGTGCGACCTTACCGAGTCGATTTCGAACAGCGGAAAGGGTAAGTACCTTGAGTTCATGGCTAATAGGTGCTATGTTTATATATGGAGTTGAGCGTGGTAAGTTTTGAACCTATGTGATGATTATAATTGAAGTCACGTACATAAGGTTCATCGTGGAATAGGTGAAAGTTCGTTTAGTTGTATGATTGTAACGAAAATAAAATGATGTATGGAAATGCCTCAATTATCCTATTGAATAGCGTATGAAATGTCAATGTAGGACTTGGAATGAGATTGAATCGTAAGGTCTAAGAAACTATGGCATAGTTCGGTATGGATGGAGTACTTAGCCTCATTTCGTTGTTTCCTCTTGTGAAAATTTTATTAATGGATGGTAGTGTAATGCTTATGACTTACTGAGTTATATACTCATTCGGTGTTTGCTTGTCACCCATTTTAGGCTTCTTGGACTCGAATTTTTGCGTATTCGGGACCGTCATCAAGTCATCACACCGCTTGCAACTTTTTGGTATCTTCTTCTTAGTTGGTCTAAGAGAACATTTCGGCATGTATAGGCTATTATGTTTGTTTGAACTTTGGTATGTAAAACTTTGGATAGCCATGCGAAAATGGCTTATATACGTTTTTAGCATAGTACTATAATCGTTTGTATGTTGATCACTAAGAGGTATGGAAATGTTTGGAAACGATTAGCCATTGGAATGGTTAATCATGATTGTACTTTGTGCTATGTATGCAAAAAGGGCTAATTGAATCATGGAAACTATGAAATAGGTAAAGTCTACCTTAAAGGCAGATGCTGACAACAGCAGTGATGTGGATGTGAAAAATCACTAAAAATAGTAGGAATGGAATTAAATAGTAAATAAATTATTTAAATGAACCTTGATGAATCTAATTTCATATGGAAGAAACGAAACGGTCATATGAGTTGTATGTTAAGAGATATTTAGGTTTTCGTGAAACAGGGCCAGAATGGTTTCTGGATTCCCTGTTCCGACTTTGGAAATTCATTATAAATTAACCCGAGACATTTAGAAGTCATTCCATATATATATAGATTCCTTTTTGAGTCTAGTTTCTATAGAAACAAACGACATCAGTATTGAAGCCCTGTACAGGGAGATATCCAGGTCGTAATGCATGAAGGTCAGTGTAGTCACACCCTGTAACAGGGGAGACTTTAACTAATAAACTGTACTAATTGGCCTGACCAAAAATTCTAGAAAACAATTTGTAGATGGATATATGAGTCTAGTTTCAGAGAAAAATCACGAAACTGATTTTTGAATTGTAGAACTCAAGATATGATTTTTAAGGTGACAGTGACACGCTTAGCCACCGTCTGGAAATTTTTTTTATGAACGGTGAAATTAAGTGAACGAAGTCGTTAACTGCCGTGTCCCACCCAGCGACGGTCTCGAGTGCACGGGTGTTGCAATTTTATTGGTATCGAGCTATGGTTTAGTCGGTTCTAGGACTACCATAGCGCGTATGAGTCTAGCTATACATGCCTTAATGTTAGTGCTTAATAATGTGATGAGTTCTGACGGTTAAACTTTTTGTTTTGATTAGCAAATGGAACCCGAGGTAGAGAGACCCTTAGCGGATGACGTTGAAAGCGTAGCGGCTGCCCCTGCGCAAGGGACACCGCCTGTTGAACCTCGGTCATCTGCAAATAATCGGGATGAGGGGCAAAACAAGCCTTCTTCACCATGATGAATGAGTGGGTCGCATAATATGCCCGAACCATTCCTACTGTCCAACCATTCCCGAATTTGAATAATCCACCCCAAGAGCCCGTAATGCCATCGATTCGATCCTATGAGGCTGAGTAAACCACCAGAGACTTGATTAGGAAGCGCGGAGCCGAGGAGTTCAAGGCCATAGTTACTGATGATGCCGAAAGGGCTGAGTTCTGGCTTGATAACATCATTCGGGTGTTCGATGAACTATCATGCACACCCAATGAATGTCTAAAGTGTGCTGTATCCTTGTTGTGAGACTCAGCCTACTATTGGTGGAGGACCTTGATTTCCATAGTCCCAAACGAACGAGTTACTTGGGATTTCTTCCAAGCAAAATTTCGAAAGAAATATATTAGTCAACGGTTCATCGATCAAAAGCGTAAGGAATTCTTGAAACTCAAGCAAGGCCAGATGACAAGATCTCGAATACGAACATGAGTTCGTAAGACTCGACCAGTATGCCCGGAGTGTGTGGCTGATGAGGTTGCTATGTGCAAGAGATTTGAAGAAGGATTGAATGAAGATTTAAAGCTACTAGTGGGTATTTTGGAGATAAAAGAATTCGTAACACTAGTAGAACGAGCTCGCAAGGCGGAAGAACTTGGAAAGGAGAAGAAGAAGGCTGAATTTGAAGCTACAGACTATCGTAAAAGATCGATGGGTAAAGCTCCATTCTCATACGTAAAGAAGTTCGTGGAGGACACTATTAAATCGAGGACGATCAGGGAATTTCCATTAGAGCACGACCATCGACGGACTCCCGAGCTACTTCGGTAGCTAGCGTGGGTAATAATCGCCAAGAGAAACCTGAATGCCCCCAATGTGGAAGACGACACATAGGTGAATGTTGGGGTAAGTTTACTAACAGGGCCTGTTACGGATGCGGTTCAAGGACCACTTCATTAGAGATTGCACGAGCTTGATGAGAAGAATAGGATGCAAGGTGCAAGACCTAGTGGAATGACAACTAGAGGTAGACCACCGAGAATTTCAGGAGGTAGGGGTGGTAGTCGAGAGGGGCCTCGATCACGGTTGTTCGATCCGAGACCAGACTCTGCTAGGGCATATGCCATCCGTGCACGAGAGGAAGCATCCTCCCGATGTTATCATCGGTACTTTCACTCTTTTGACACTAATGTAATTGCATTAATCGACCACTGGCTCTACTCATTCTTATGTATGTGAGACTTTAGCATCCAAAGAAGACTCGCCTATTGAGTCTACTAAGTTCGTAATTCGAGTGTCAAATCCTTTGGGTCAATATGCGCTTGTTGACAAAGTGTGTAAGAGATGCCTCTAATGATCCGAGAATCTGTTTTTCAACCGATTTGATGCTTTTACCATTTGATGAATTTGATGTTATTCTTGGTATGGACTGGTTGACCGTATATGACGCAGATGGTGAGTTGCAAAAGAAAAACCATTGATTTAAGGTGCGCAAATAACGAGATAATCCGAGTTGAGTCTACGGACTTAAAGGGGTTGCCACCGTAATATCATCAATGTTGGCTCGAAATATGTAAGAAAGGGTGCGAAGCATACCTTGCGTATGTACTTGATGACAAAGAGTTAGAAAAGAAACCCGAATCATGCTTGGTGGTTTGTGAATACCCGGACATTTTTCCCGAAGAATTACGGGTTTACCACTGCTCGGAGGTAGAGTTTGGTATTGAGCTTGTACAGGACTACTCCGATTTCGATAGCTCAGATCGTATGGCACCAACCGAGTTAAAAGAGTTGAAAGCTCGCTTGCAAGAATTGACGGATAGAGGTTTCGCTCGACCAAGTTTCTCACCTTGGGGTGCACCAAAGATTGTTTGTGAAAAGAAGGACGGAACCGTGAGGTTGTGCATCGATCGTCGTCGCTTAAACAAAGTGACAATAAAGAATAAATATCTGCATTCAGCGTATTGATGATTTGTTTGATCAACTAAAGGGAGCCTCGGTGTTTTCAAAGATAGATTTGAGATCGGGTTATTATCGCCATGGATTCGAGATTCGGATATACCCAAAACCGCTTTAACGAGATACGGCCACTACAAATTCTTAGTGATGCCGTTTGGGCTCACTAATGCCCTCGCGGTATTTATGGATTTGATGAATCGGATCTTGAGACGATGATTTGGACCGGTTCGTAGTTGTGTTCATTGACGACATCGTGGTCTATTCAAGAGATGAGACCGAACATGCTTGAGCACCGAGATTAGTGTTGCAAATTTTACGGGATAAGCGGTTATATGCTAAGTTCGAGAAGTGTGAGTTCGGTTAAGAGAGGTTAGCTTCTTGGGCCATGTAGTATCTCAGATCGGGTATTCAAGTTGACTGAGCAAAATTTCAGCCATACTTAACTGAAGCCTCCGAGAAATATTGCTTTGAGGTTCGAGTTTTTGGGACTCGCGGGTTACTACGACGGTTTGTAAAGGTTTCTCAATGATAGCCACACCCATGACGGCTACTTCAAAAGATATTAAGTTCAATGGACGGAAAAATGTCAAAAAGTTTTGATCAACTGAAAACTTATTTGATGAAACCCCAATTTTAGTGCAAAATTAATCGTGCAAAGAGTTTGTCATCTATAGTGACGCCTCCCTACTTGGGTTAGGTTGCGTGTTGATGCAAGAAGGTCGAGTTGTGGCCTATGCGTCCGAGACAATTAAAGCCACATGAGAAAAATTATCCGACCCATGATCTCGAATTAGTCGCCATCGTATTCGCCTTTGAAAATATGGCGACATTACTTATTTGGTGAGAAGTGCCATGTATTTCCGGATCACAAAAGTCTCAAATATTTGATGACTCAAAGAGACTTAAATCTGCGACAAAGACATTGGCTTGAGTTGTTGAAAGATTATGAGCTGGTCATTGATTATCACCCGGGAAAGGCTAATGTGGTTGCGACGCCTTAAGCCGAAATCACCGTTTGCTTTTACGAGCAATGAATGTACACTTGTCTGGTTCTACCCGACAATGTGTTAGTAGCCAATTAAAGGCCAAACCATTATTGATTCATCAAATTCGTGAAGCTCAGAAAGTCGACGATGAGTTGGTTGCAAGACGGGCTGAATGTGTTCCGAATATGGAATCAGAGTTTCAAATTGATAATGACGATTGTTTGAGGTTCAAAAGTCGTTTGTGTGTTCCAAGAAATTCAGAACTCATTTCGATGATTCTAAACGAGGCTCATTGTAGCTGAATATCGATTCACCCGGGGAGTACGAAAATGTACAACGATCTGAGACGTCAGTTTTGGTGGCATGGTATGAAACGAGATATTTCCGATTTTGTTTCGAAGTGTTTAATATGTCAGCAAGTAAAGGCGGAACATCAAGTGCCTACGGGTTTACTTCAGCCGATCGTGATACCTGAATGGAAATGGGATCGAGTCACGATGGATTTTGTGTATGGGTTGCCATTGTCGACAAGTAAGAAAGATGCGATTTGGGTTGTTGTTGATAGACTGAGTAAGTCGGCTCATTTTATCCCCGTACGTACGGATTTTTCATTGGATAAACTAGCTGAATTGTATGTTTCTCAGATTGTGAGATTACACGGGGTACCGATTTCTATTGTGTCGGATAGAGATACGAGATTCACCTCACGATTTTGGAAGAAATTTCAAGAAGCCTTGGGTACCAAGTTGCATTTTAGCACCGCTTTTCACCCCCAAACCGATGGTCAATCTGAGCGGATAATTCAGATACTTGAGGATATGTTGAGATGTTGCATCCTCGAGTTTAGTGGTTCATGGGAACGGTATCTACCTTTGATTGAATTCGCTTACAATAATAGTTTTCAGTCAAGTATTAAGATGGCACCTTACGAGGCTTTGTACGGTCGAAAATGCCGTACGCCATTGTTTTGGACCGAGCTCGGTGAAAGTAAAATTTTCGGAGTGGATTTGATTAAAGATACTGAACAGAAAGTAAGTATAATTCGTGAGAGTCTGAAGGCAGCATCAGATCGTCAGAAGTCGTACACGGATTTAAAACGAAGAGATATTGAGTATCAGGTGGGAAACAAAGTGTTTCTCAAGGTATCACCTTGGAAAAAGATACTCAGATTTGGCCGTAAGGGCAAATTGAGTCCGAGATTCATTGGGCCGTATGAGATCTCCGAACGAGTTGGCCCAGTTGCATATAGGTTGCTTTTACCCCCTGAACTCGAAAGGATCCACAACGTTTTTCATGTTTCGATGCTTCGTAGTTACCGATCCGATCCTTCGCATGTAATAAACCCCTCCGAGATTGAAATTCAAGCCGATATGAGTTATGAAGAAGAACCGATCTGTATCCTAGCTCGTGAAGTGAAAGAGTTGCGAAACAAAAGGGTTCCATTAGTGAAAGTGTTATGGCTCAAACACGGAATGGAAGAAGCTACTTGGGAACCTGAGAACTCTATGAAAGAACGATACCCAAACCTATTTACCGGTAAGATTTTCGGGGACGAAAATTTCTTAAGTGGGGGAGAGTTGTGATAGCCCTAAATTGACCCTAGTCGAAAAGTGGTTTCGGGACCACTAAACCGAGTCATAAAAATAATTAACCGTCATAGTTGATGCTCATTATATGTACATATGCATGTGTGAAAATTTCATGTTTAGATTTTGTTAATTGTAAGTGAATTTTATCAAATAGGACTTATGTGAGAAAATTTAGAAATGTGCTAGGCATATGTAAGGTGGCCTATAAATGCATGTTGTGAAAATGCTGGGTTTGCATGTCAATTTACCCAAAATTTAAGCATAGTGGCTGGCCATGCTATGAATGGCAACATGTTGCAAACATGTTTAGTTAGTGGTTATGTTGGAAAGAATAAATAATGAAAAAGGAATATGATGAAAACAAAGAAAAGAAAAAAAAAAAGTGTCCATCCTTTCACATTTTGTTGGCTTGGCTGAATGTTCTAAGAAGAAGGGGGGGGAAGAGCTTGAGAAAATCAGCCATGGGAGGTTGCTAGACTAAGGTATGTTTGATGTTGTCCATGAGATTCATGCATGTTTTTAGTTGTTAGTTTGAGTTCTACCTAGCCCATGGTTTAAATCTTTGCTATGAGATGGGGATGATATTCGCCATGGGTGTTGTCTTCTTGGTTGATGTTTGATGTTTGATGTTGTGGTGATGAGGCATGAAGATGAGTTAAGTTTTGGCTAAGGTGGATTTGTGTTGATGTCATTTGCATGCTAAGTGTGAAGCTTTGTAATGATACATGTGTATGGTGCTTTTGATGTTGTGAATGGAAGTAGAGGAAAAGTAAAAGAAAATTTATGTAGAAATGTGATATATGTGGATTTATAGGATGTTACAAATATATGTGAAGCCATGCTAGATTAGGAAAAATTCAGTCAAGTGTTCATGAGATGAAATTTTGTGTTTAGGTGAATTAAAGATGATAGTATAGTTGATATTATATATATATATGTATGCATATTCGGCCATCAAATTAAGAGCATAGGTGATGATGAGTCTAAGCTTTGTACATTCGGCCACATATATATATATATATATGCATGTGTGATTGGATTATTGATAGTAGGGCGATAGCATATGGTTATTAGCCGAATAGCTAAGAGCATAAGGTAGCAAGATAAAAATTTTACCATGCCGTTCTGTATGTCATAAAATCATTAAAATGTGAATACCAATATATGTAGCAAAGCGGTTGAATGAGTTAATTTATTTGTTTAAGCTCAAGATCCTAAAGGAGAGGCGTCCAACAAGGGGAAATCGAAGGTCATCGAGTAGCCGACTTGGAATTATTTTACCCAACACAAGGTAAGTCATTAAGCATATAGTTGGTATTGATTTAAATGATCGTAATACCTATGCAATTGTGTTTAATGAGATGAAATGTATACAAAGGTATATGTATGTAGAGATGAAATTGTCGAATGTAAAAAGGAAGTGAAGCGTATATAGTGGCTGGTTTTCGGCACTAAGTGTGCGGACAATAAGTGTTCACGGTTGAGAGAATTGCACTAAGTGTGCGGGCTTGAAATGCATGGCACTAAGTGTGCCAGTTTAAAGTACATGGCACTAAGTGTGCGTGGTTGATTATTAAGCACTATGTGTGCGAAACCACTATATAAATATATATATATATATATTTTCTATCAATTATTTATATTAAGGGTGCGACCTTACCGAGTCGATTTCGAACAGCGGAAAGGGTAAGTACCTTGAGTTCATGGCTAATAGGTGCTATGTTTATATATGGAGTTGAGCGTGGTAAGTTTTGAACCTATGTGATGATTATAATTGAAGTCACGTACATAAGGTTCATCGTGGAATAGGTGAAAGTTCGTTTAGTTGTATGATTGTAACGAAAATAAAATGATGTATGGAAATGCCTCAATTATCCTATTGAATAGCGTATGAAATGTCAATGTAGGACTTGGAATGAGATTGAATCGTAAGGTCTAAGAAACTATGGCATAGTTCGGTATGGATGGAGTACTTAGCCTCATTTCGTTGTTTCCTCTTGTGAAAATTTTATTAATGGATGGTAGTGTAATGCTTATGACTTCATCGAGTTATATACTCATTCGGTGTTTGCTTGTCACCCATTTTAGGCTTCTTGGACTCGAATTTTTGCGTATTCGGGACCGTCATCGAAGTCATCACACCGGCTTGCAACTTTTTGGTATCTTCTTCTTAGTTGGTCTAAGAGAACATTTCGTCATGTATAGGCTATTATGTTTGTTTGAACTTTGGTATGTAAAACTTTGGATAGCCATGCGAAAATGGCTTATATAATGCTTTTAGCATAGTACTATAATCGTTTGTATGTTGATCACTAAGAGGTATGGAAATGTTTGGAAACGATTAGCCATTGGAATGGTTAATCATGATTGTACTTTGTGCTATGTATGCAAAAAGGGCTAATTGAATCATGGAAACTATGAAATAGGTAAAGTCTACCTTAAAGGCAGATGCTGACAACAGCAGTGATGTGGATGTGAAAAATCACTAAAAATAGTAGGAATGGAATTAAATAGTAAATAAATTATGTAAATGAACCTTGATGAATCTAATTTTATATGGACGAAACGAAACGGTCATATGAGTTGTATGTTAAGAGATATTTAGGTTTTCGTGAAACAGGGCCAGAACGGTTTCTGGATTCCCTGTTCCGACTTTGGAAATTCATTATAAATTAACCCGAGGCATTTAGAAGTCATTCCATATATATATAGATTCCTTTTTGAGTCTAGTTTCTATAGAAACAAAAGGCATCAGTATTGAAGCCCTGTACAGGGAGATATCCAGGTCGTAATGCATGAAGGTCAGTGTAGTCGCACCCTGTAACAGGGGAGACTTTAACTAATAAACTGTACTAATTGGCCTGACCAAAAATTCTAGAAAACAATTTGTAGATGGATATATGAGTCTAGTTTCAGAGAAAAATCACGAAACTGATTTTTGAATTGTAGAACTCAAGATATGATTTTTAAGGTGACAGTGACACAGTTAGCCAGCTGTCTGGAAATTTTTTTTTTATGAACGGTGAAATTAAGTGAACGAAGTCTGTTAACCCCTCGTGTCCGACCCCGGCGACGGTCTCGGGTACGGGGTGTTACAGGATAAGTTGTTTGATTCTGTAGTAAATATTAGACTAGGCTAGGTGAATCTCATATCTGTGGCTAGATTTGGGCCGAGCATAGGCTTTAGGGCCATTCGTATTTTTATCCCTGTTTGGAATACTTTAGTTTACTAAAATTACGGAAATACCCTTATTTTGTAAAAATACTGAAATACCCTCCATTTGTAAAATTACTGAAATTCCTTCGACTTGTAAAATTACCAAAGTACCCCCGATTTACAGAATTACCATTTTACCCCCGATTTACATAATTATCGTTTTACCCCCAATTTACATAATTATCGGTTTACCCTCGACTTACAGAATTACCGTTTTACCCTCGATTTATAGAATTACCGTTTTACCCTCTATTTATAGAATTACTGTTTTACCCTTGATTTATAGAATTACTATTTTACCCTCGATTTACAAAATTACTAAAATACCCTTGGTTTGTAAAATTACCAAAATACCCCTAGTTTGTAAAATTACCAAAATACCCTTGGTTTGTGAAATTACCGAAATATTCTCAATTTGTAAAATTACCAAAATACCCCTGATTTACAAAGTTACAGAAATACCCTTGACCTTCTAAAAATTATAGAAATACCATTGGTTTACAAAATTATTGAAATACCCTTGGTTTGTAGATTTACCAAAACACCCTTGTAGGATGAAATGACTAAAATACGCTTATTAGGTAAAAAGACCGTAAAGCCCCTGTAGGGTAAAGTGACCGTAAAGCCCCTGTAGGGTAAAGTGACCGTAATACCCCTATATGGTAAAATGACGAATATGCCCTTATGTTCTGTATGACTGATGTGCTTAGGATTTACATATATTGATATTGGATTAGTTAAGTTTGGGTGACAGCTGGTGGTTATCGTAGGCGATTGATTTTGGAAACGTTTCAACTTCAACCCGTAACAGGTGTGTACTAATGTGACAGCCCAAAATTGACCCTAGTCGGAATGTGGTTTCGGGACCACAAAACCGAGGCATAAAAATAATTTAAAATTTATTTTGATGCCTATGATATGTGTTAATTTGTGTGTGACATTTTTGATGTTTCGATTTAGTGTTATAAATGCGAATTTCACTAGAAAGGACCTAGTAGTGAACTTTGAAAGTATGATGGGGAAATGTGTGATGACTAGTTGCTCATGCATGCAAAAATAAGGGATTTGCATGTCAAATTTCCCCACCCCCAACATGAAGTGGCCGGCCATGGCAAGAGAGGATGGGCAAAACATGTCATGAAACATGTTTTGTTGGTGCATTAGGGAGAAATAATAAACAAAGGTGTATGGGTAAGAAAAGAATGAAAAAAATGTGTGTGAGTGTGGTATTCCCCCATTGCCGTGAGTTGTAGAGAAAGAAAGAAAATTTTGTTCATCCTTTCTTTGAGCCAAAACTAAGGAAGAAGGAGGATTTTTGCTTCATGCTTGGTTTAGAAGAGATCTAGAAGGAGATTTGGCTAAATTTGCATCAAGATTAAGGTATGTATGAGGTTGTGTTGGGAGTTCATGCATGTTTTGGTTGCTAACTTGATGTGCATGTTAGCCATGGCTCAAATCTTTGTTATGCCATGGAAATGGCATTTGGCCAAAGTTGTTATGGTGATAAAGCCATTGCATGCTAAGTGTGAAGCTTGATGGTGATGCATGCAATGATGGATTGTCTACTCTTGAGTAAGATTTTGAGTTTTCTTTTTGTTTAACCATGATTGAAGTTGAAAAGGGGCATGATTGTCATATTTGGCCATGATGCATTCATGAGCATGGTTCATGCTTCTTGCATGTTAGTTAAAATTTGTGTTTTGGGTGGCTATGGACACCTTGAAATTCGGCCATGCTCATATATGTATATAAATGTTTGCACATGATGTTTTGGTTATGAACTAAGTGATGAATATGTTTGTTTAAAGAAGAAGATGTTGAAGAATGATTGTGAAATTGCAAGCACATTCGGCCTAGCACACATATGAGTGCTTGATGCTATATTATAAGTTTTGAGCTACAATATGCAAAGCATTAACTAGTAAAATGCATGCTGTTTTTGTGAAGTATTAAGTGCATAATTGGCCTCAACATGGACATGAATATTCGGCCTTGGGTAGTCTATTGAAGGCCTTAGCTTTTCCTTGATGCTCGAATAAATTGTATCAAATTGCTTGATGTAGTATAAAATGTGCATGACCATTGTGTATTCAAGCTAAAGAGTGGCCATATGACCATTTAAACTCCTTGTCATATTCGCCATAAGCTAGCACAATGAGGTTTTAATAAATTGAATTTGTTTGAATTAGCTCAAGAGCTTAGAGGGCCACAATTGGACAAGGGAAGGAGAAAGTGATCGAATAGCCGTAAAAGCCGTTCGACAACATCCGAGGTAAGTCCTCAAGAAGTGACCCTACTTGAATTATGTGAAATGAAGTATGGATGTGTATTGATTATTGATTATGTGTGTATGAGTATTTGAATGATACCCGCTAAGTCCCAAGGCGATTATGCTAGTGATTATAATTGTGTTTGAGCCTTAGTAACGAAAATGAAATATGTATGTCCAATGATTATTGATGTATGTGTGCATGAGAAATTGAATGATATCCGGCTAAGCCCCAAGACAATTATGCTGAAATTATATCCGGTTAAGACCAAGGCAATTGTGCTAATGGCTACATCCGGCTAAGACCAAGGCATTCGTGCGAGTCATTCTATCCGGCTAAGACCAAGGCATTCGTGCACATGGTTATATCCGGTTGCATTCCGAAGAAGCTTGGGCTGGAGGTCAGTGTTGGTTGCTGTAATAAATTCAATTAGTACGCTCGAAAAGCCCAAAGAATAAGGTACGTTTATATGTGCATTGGGAAGTCGACATGTTTGAGCAACATTCGCTCAATCGACTAACGAATTTCAGCTATTGAATTGATCGATACTTTGTGAAAGTATATAATGATGAAGTGTGAAGTAAGAATGACTATGTGAATGTGTATTAATGGAATGATGCAATTGGGTTATGTGAATGTATTGCTTTAATTAGAGCTGATTATATTCCTTGAGACTTACTAAGCATAAAAAAAAATGCTTACCCGCTGCTTTGGCTCTCGGTTTTATAGATTTCGCCGATAGCAATCGGATTCGGGATCAATAAAGTCAAGTCATCCACACTATCAACGCCTCTATTTTGGTATAAATTTTGGTTGAACTTTGAAATGGCATGTATAGGACTACCCCTTGTTGGTTAAATATGTTATGATGTATATGTGTACGGCCATGCGAAAATGGCTCGTAATAGTGAAGTATCGACTTAGACTATGTGCGGTTTGTATATATATATTTGGTGTCATGATGTGACTATGGATTGGAAATGGGAATGTTGGTCACATGATCAGCCATTGCCATGGTTAAAATGATCATATGTGGACCTATGTATGGTAAGACTAGTTGGTTCATGGAGACTACAAAATAGGTAAGACCTACCTTAAAAACAGATGCTGCCAGCTGCAGTGACGTGAATGTGAAAAATCACCAAAATTTTTAGGAATGGTATTAAATAGTGAATGAACTATGTAAATGAACCTTGATGAGTCTATTTTCATATGGAAGAAACGAAATGGTCATAGGAGTTACATGTTAAGAGATATTAAGGCTATTGTGAGACAGGGCCAGAACGGTTTCTGCTTTCCCTGTCGCAACTTTAAAAATTTGCTATAAATTATCCAGAAAAAATTAGGAGTCATTCCTTATATGTACAGATTCCATTTTGAGTCTAGTTTCATTAGAAACAAACGGCACCAGTATTAAAGCCCTGTACAGTGAGATATTAAAGTTGTAACGCGCGAAGGTCAGAGCAGTCGACCCCTGTAACATGGGTGACTTAAACTAATAAACTGTACCAATTGGCCCAACCAAAAATTCTAGAAATAAATCCATGGATGGATACATGAGTCTAAATTCAGGTAAAATTTACGAAACCAGTTTCCGAGTTTTGGAACTCGAGATATGATTTTTAAGGCGACGGTGACGCAGTTTTCCAGCCTGACTGGAAATGTCAAATTGGTGGGCAAAATATGTGGACTTGGCTTGTTAACCCCTCGTGTCCGACACCGGCGATGGTCTCGGGTTCGGGGTGTTACAATTTTATTGGTATCAGAGCCACGGTTTAGTCGATTCTAGGACTACCGTGATGTGTTTGGGGTCTAGCTATACATGCCATTAAATGATGAATCGATAGTGTGGTGATTTCGACAATTTGACTTTGTGTTTGTTTATAGCAATGGATCCCGATCCCAACCGAAGCGATAGCTGATGATGTGGAGAGTGTGGCGCCTGCTCCCGCGCAAGGGACAGCGCCGGCGGACTCTCAACCTATGGCCAGCAATCCGAATGATGAGGCTAGGCAAGCCTTTTATAGTGTGATGAACGAATGGTTTAACCAATACATTCGAACTAACACTACTGTTCATAACCTCCATTCCCGACAAATGCAACCCCGCACCTACAATACCTCCGGTGATGACCAAATAAGGTCAAGTAAGCCCCAATCGATAGGATTCAAAACATGGGGCCACTGAATTTAAGGCTACGGATGATGATGATGCCGAGCGACCTGAATTTTGGTTGGATAACACTATCCGGGTGCTCGATGAGCTATCCTGTACACCCGATGAGTGCTTAAAGTGTACCATCTCCTTGCTACGCGAGTCCGCCTACTATTGGTGGAGTACTCTGACTTCTGTGGTACCTAGAGAGCAAGTAACTTAGGAATTATTTCAAACTGAGTTCCGAAAAAAGTATATCAGTCAGAGATTCATCGACCAAAAGCGAAGGGAATTTCTTGATCTTAAGCAAGGTTCTATGTCCGTTACCGACTACGAACGAAAATTTGTGAGGCTTAGCCGATACGCGTGAGAATGCATTTCGTCCGAGGCTATTATGTAAAACGCTTGAGGATGGGCTGAATGATGATATAAGGATGTTCGTTGGCATTCTCGAAATACGAGAGTTCGTAGTACTTGTTGAGCGAGCTTGTAAAGTCAAGAGCTTAGAAAGGAGAAACAAAAGTTGATGTGGGAACCGGAGAATTCGAAAGAGGTCCTCGGAAAGTCTCTTCAACAGCATCGAAGAGATTTTGAGATGATGTGAGCCGGTCTAGAGGCGTTTGGGCTTTTCTAGACGAGGACGCGATCGACCCCTATGACCACACGAGTCACTTGATCGGCGATGGTGGAAATGATCGCCGAGAGAGGGCGAGTGTTTACATTGTGGCAAATGGCATTCGGGAGCTGTTGGTTTCGTGATCGCTCTGCTATAAGTGTGGATCGGCCGACCACTTTATGAAGGATTGCCCGAGGATGCTTGAATGAATGTAAGTCGAGTGGAAACCCGGTGCTACCATTGCCGAGGTAGGCCACCTAGAAATATGGGCAATGTCGTGGCGGTCGAGAGGATCTAGAGATGCTACCATCGATCTGAGGCTCGTGCTCTCGCAAGGACTTATGCCATACGCCGCACGTGAGGATGCCGCCTCTCCGGATGTCATTACCGGTACTTTCACTCTTTTCAATACTAATGTGATTGCTTTGATTGACCTGGTTCTACTCATTCTTATATATGTGAAACCTTAGCATCCAAAGAAGACTTTGCCTATTGAGTCTCTCGAGTTTGTAATTCGGTGTCAAATCCTTGGGTCATTACGTCTTTGGTCAACAAAGTGTGCAAGAAAAGTCCCCTAGTGTTCCGAGGTTCTTGTTTTTGGCGGACTTGATGCTTTTGCCGCTCGATGAGTTCGACGTTATTCTTGGTTTGGATTGGTTGACCATGCACGATGCGGTTGTAAATTGCAAGAGCAAGACTATCGATTTGAGGAGCGCGAATAACAAGATAATTCGGGTTGAGTCTACGGAGTTAAAGGGTTGCCATTTGTAATATCGCCGATGTTGGCCCGTAAATATGTAAGAAAAGGGTGCGGCGTACCTTGCGTCGTGTTTCGATGACAAGGAATCGAAAAAGAAACCCGAATCTGCGCCGTGGTTTGTGAATACCCGGATGTTTTCCCAAGAATTGCGGGTTTACCACCTGCTCGAGAAATAGAATTTGGCATCGAATTGGTACCGGTACCACTCAATTTCGATAGCTCCGTGATCGTATGACACCAACGGAATTAAAGGAGTTGAAAGCTCGGTTGCAAGAATTGGTGGATAGAGGTTTTGCTCGCCCGAGTTTCTCACCTTGGGGTGCGCCAGTGTTGTTCGTGAAAAAGAAGGATGGAACCATGCAGCTGTGCATCGACTATCGACAGCTTAATAAAGCGACGATAAAGAACAAATATCCATTACCACGTATCGATGACTTGTTCGATCAACTGAAAGGAGCCTCGGTGTTCTCGAAAATAGATTTGAGATCGGGCTATTATCAATTGCGAATCCGAGATTCTGGACGTACCCAAGACGCCTTGAGCGAGATATGGTCACTATGAGTTCCTAGTGATGCCGTTTGGGCTCACTAATGCCCTACGGTATTTATGGATTTAATGAATCGGATCTTGCACCATATTTGGATCGATTCGTAGTCGTGTTCATTGATGACATCTTGGTCTATTCAAGAAATGAGACCGAACATGCTGAACACCGCGGTTAGTGCTGCAAATTTTACGGATAAGCAATTATATGCTAAGTTCAAGCAAGTGTGAGTTCGGTTAAGAGAGGTTAGCTTCTTGGGTCATGTGGTATCTCGCATCGGTATTCGAGTCGACCGAATAAAATTTCAGCCATACTTAATTGGAAACCTCAGAAATATTACTTGAGGTTCGAGCTTTTGGGGCTTGCCGATTATTACCGACGATTTGTAAAGGCTTCTCAACGATAGCCACGCCGATGACGGTTACTCCAACAGATGTTAAGTTCGAATGGACGGAGAAATGCCAAAAAGTTTCGATCAACTGAAAACTTATTTGATCAAGCCCCAATCCTAGTGCAACCTTGAATTGGGCAAAGAGTTTGTCATTTATAGTGACGCATCCCTACTTGGGTTGGGTTGCGATTGATGCAAGAAGGACGAGTTGTGGCCTATCGTCGAGACAATTAAAGCCACACGAGAAAAATTATCCGACCCATGATCTCGAATTGGTCGCCATCGTATTCGCTTTAAAGATATGGCGACACTACTTATTTGGTGAGAAGTGCCATGTGTACTCGGATCAAAAAGTCTCAAATATTTGATGACCCAAAGAGACTTAAATCTGCGACAAAGACGTTGGCTCGAGCTGTTAAAGGATTACGAGCTGGTCATTGACTATCACCCGAAAGGCGAATGTGGTTGCGGATGCCTTGAGTCGTAAATCATTATTCGCTTCTGAGCGATGAACGTGCACTTGTCTGTACGATCCGATAGTGTGTTAGTAGCTGAATTGAAAGCCAAACCACTATTGATACATCAAATTCGAGAAGCTCGAGAAAGTCGACGACGAGTTGGTCGCAAAAGGGTGAGTGTGTTCGAACAAGGACTCGGAATTTCAAATCGATGATGACGATTGTTTGAGGTTCAAAAGTCGTCTGTGTGTTCCAAAGAGTTCGGAACTCACTTCGATAATTCTGAATGAAGCCCATTGTAGCCGAATGGCAATCCACCCGGGGAGTACGAAGATGTACAATGATTTGAAACGTCGGTTTTGGTGGCATGGTATGAAGCGAGACATCTCCGACTTTGTTTCGAGATGTTTAATATGTCAACAAGTGAAAGCGGAACATCAGGTGCCTTCAGGATTACTTCAGCCAATCACGATACCTAAGTGGAAATGGGATCGAGTCACAATGGACTTTGTATCCGGACCGCCATTGTCGCAAAGTAAGAAGGATGCGGTTTGGGTCGTGGTAGATAGATTGACTAAGTCGGCTCACTTTGTCCCCGTCGCACGGATTTTTCAATGGACAAATTAGCCGAATTGTACGCTTCTCGATTGAGATTACACGGGTGCCTATTTCCATCGTGTCGGATAGAGATCCGAGATTTACCTCGCGATTTTGGAAAAAGTTGCAAGAAGCTTTGGGTACCAAGTTGCATTTCAAGACCGCTTTTCACCCCAAACCGATGGTCAATCCGAAGGGTAATTCGGATACTTGAGGATATGTTGAGATGTTGCGTCCTCGAGTTTAGTGGTTCATGGGAACGGTATTTGCCATTGATTGAATTCGCACAACAACAAACTTTCAATCAAGTATTAAGATGGCACCCTACGAGGCTTTGTACGGTCGTAAATGCCGTACACCATTGTTTTGGACCGAGCTTGGTGAAAGCAAGATTTTCGGGTGGATTTGATTAGAGATGCTTTGAATGAAAGTGAAAGTAATCCGTGAAAGTCTCAAGATAGCCTCCGATCGTCGAAAGTCGTGACGCGGATCTGAAGCGTAAGGATATCGAGTATCGTGGGTGATAAAGTGTTTCTCAAGGTATCGCTTTGGAAAAAGATACTCGATTCGGCCGTAAGGGCGGTGAGCTGAGGTTCATTGGGCCATATGAGATATCCGAAGCGAGTCGGTCCGATGGCATATCGTTTGATTTTGCCCCTAAACTCGAAAAGGTTCACGATGTCTTTCACGCTTCGATGCTTGACGCTATAGATCCGATCCATCGCACGTGATTAGTCCATCAGAAATTGAAATTCAAGCTAATATGAGTTATGAGGAAGAACCGATTCGTATCCTATCACGAGAAGTGAAAGAGTTGCGAAACAAGCGGGTTCCGCTAGTGAAAGTATTATGGCTCAAGCACGGGATAGAAGAAGCTACTTGGGAGACCGAGAACTCTATGAAAGAGCGATATCCAAACCTATTTACCGGTAAGATTTTCTGGGACGAAAATTTCTTAAGTGGGGAGAGTTGTGACAGCCCACAATTGACCCTAGTCGGAATGTGGTTTCGGGACCACAAACCGAGGCATAAAAATAATTTAAAATTTATTTTGATGCCTATGATATGTGTTAATTTGTGTGTGACATTTTTGATGTTTCGATTTAGTGTTATAAATGCTAATTTCACTAGAAAGGACCTAGTAGTGAACTTTGAAAGTATGATGGGGAAATGTGTGATGACTAGTTGCTCATGCATGCAAAAATAAGGGATTTGCATGTCAAATTTCCCCCAACATGAAGTGGCCGGCCATGGCAAGAGAGGATGGGCAAAACATGTCATGAAACATGTTTTGTTGGTGCATTAGGGAGAAATAATAAACAAAGGTGTATGGGTAAGAAAAGAATGAAAAAAAATGTGTGTGAGTGTGGTATTCCCCCATTGCCGTGAGTTGTAGAGAAAGAAAGAAAATTTTGTTCATCCTTTCTTTGAGCCAAAACTAAGGAAGAAGGAGGATTTTGCTTCATGCTTGGTTTAGAAGAGATCTAGAAGGAGATTTGGCTAAATTTGCATCAAGATTAAGGTATGTATGAGGTTGTGTTGGGAGTTCATGCATGTTTTGGTTGCTAACTTGATGTGCATGTTAGCCATGGCTCAAATCTTTGTTATGCCATGGAAATCGCATTTGGCCAAAGTTGTTATGGTGATAAAGCCATTGCATGCTAAGTGTGAAGCTTGATGGTGATGCATGCAATGATGGATTGTCTACTCTTGAGTAAGATTTTGAGTTTTCTTTTTGTTTAACCATGATTGAAGTTGAAAAGGGCATGATTGTCATATTTGGCCATGATGCATTCATGAGCATGGTTCATGCTTCTTGCATGTTAGTTAAAATTTGTGTTTTGGGTGGCTATGGACACCTTGAAATTGACCATGCTCATATATGTATATAAATGTTTGCACATGATGTTTTGGTTATGAACTAAGTGATGAATATGTTTGTTTAAAGAAGAAGATGTTGAAGAATGATTGTGAAATTGCAAGCACATTCTACTAGCACACATATGAGTGCTTGATGCTATATTATAAGTTTTGAGCTACAATATGCAAAGCATTAACTAGTAAAATGCATGCTGTTTTGTGAAGTATTAAGTGCATAATTGGCCTCAACATGGACATGAATATTCGGCCTTGGGTAGTCTATTGAAGGCCTTAGCTTTTCCTTGATGCTCGAATAAATTGTATCAAATTGCTTGATGTAGTATAAAATGTGCATGACCATTGTGTATTCAAGCTAAAGAGTGGCCATATGACCATTTAAACTCCTTGTCATATTCGGCCATAAGCTAGCACAATGAGGTTTTAATAAATTGAATTTGTTTGAATTAGCTCAAGAGCTTAGAGGGCCACAATTGGACAAGGGGAAGGAGAAAGTGATCGAATAGCCGTAAAAGCCGTTCGACAACATCCGAGGTAAGTCCTCAAGAAGTGACCCTACTTGAATTATGTGAAATGAAGTATGGATGTGTATTGATTATTGATTATGTGTGTATGAGTATTTGAATGATACCCGGGCTAAGTCCCGAAGGCGATTATGCTAGTGATTATAATTGTGTTTAAGCCTTAGTAACGAAAATGAAATATGTATGTCCAATGATTATTGATGTATGTGTGCATGAGAAATTGAATGATATCCGGGCTAAGCCCCAAGACAATTATGTTGAAATTATATCCGGTTAAGACCAAGGCAATTGTGCTAGTGGCTACATCCGGCTAAGACCAAGGCATTCGTATGAGTCATTCTATCCGGCTAAGACCAAGGCATTCGTGCACATGGTTATATCCGGTTGCATTCAAGAAGCTTGGGCTGGAGGTCAGTGTTGGTTGCTGTAATAAATTCAATTAGTACGCTCGAAAAGCCCAAAGAATAAGGTACGTTTATATGTGCATTGGGAAGTCGACATGTTTGAGCAACATTCGCTCAATCGACTAACGAATTTCAGCTATTGAATTGATCGATACTTTGTGAAAGTATATAATGATGAAGTGTGAAGTAAGAATGACTATGTGAATGTGTATTAATGGAATGATGCAATTGGGTTATGTGAATGTATTGCTTTAATTAGAGCTGATTATATTCCTTGAGACTTACTAAGCATAAAAAAAAAATGCTTACCCCGTTGCTTTGGCTCTCTGTTTAATAGATTTTGCTCGATAGCAATCGGATTCGGGATCAATAAAGTCGAAGTCATCCACACTATCAACGCCTCTATTTTGGTATAAATTTTGGTTGAACTTTGAAATGGCATGTATAGGACTACCCCTTGTTGGTTAAATATGTTATGATGTATATGTGTACGGCCATGCGAAAATGGCTCGTAATAGTGAAGTATCGACTTAGACTATGTGCGGTTTGTATATATATATTTGGTGTCATGATGTGACTATGGATTGGAAATGGGAATGTTGGTCACATGATCAGCCATTGCCATGGTTAAAATGATCATATGTGGACCTATGTATGGCAAGACTAGTTGGTTCATGGAGACTACAAAATAGGTAAGACCTACCTTAAAAACAGATGCTGCAAGCTGCAGTGACGTGAATGTGAAAAATCACCAAAATTTGTAGGAATGGTATTAAATAGTGAATGAACTATGTAAATGAACCTTGATGAGTCTATTTTCATATAGAAGAAACGAAATGGTCATAGGAGTTACATGTTAAGAGATATTAAGGCTATTGTGAGACAGGGCCAGAACGGTTTCTGGGTTCCCTGTTGCAACTTTAAAAATTTGCTATAAATTATCCAGAAAAAATTAGGAGTCATTCCTTATATGTACAGATTCCATTTTGAGTCTAGTTTCATTAGAAACAAACGGCACCAGTATTAAAGCCCTGTACAGTGAGATATTAAAGTTGTAACGCGAAGGTCAGAGCAGTCGACCCTGTAACATGGGTGACTTAAACTAATAAACTGTACCAATTGGCCCGACCAAAAATTCTAGAAATAAATCCATGGATGGATACATGAGTCTAAATTCAGGGAAAATTTACGAAATCAGTTTCCGAGTTTTGGAACTCGAGATATGATTTTTAAGGCGACGGTGACGCAGTTTTCCAGCCTGACTGGAAATGTCAAATTGGTGGGCAAAATATGTGGACTTGGCTTGTTAACCCCTCGTGTCCGACACCGGCGATGGTCTCGGGTTCGGGGTGTTACAACTAACCCTCGTAATAGTTTAGATTAATATTTGCTGAGAAGCCGAAATGCTAAAATACCGGTATTTCGAGAACTTGTAACGTTACGTTTGGGTATAGATACGATAAATACGATAAGATCAGTGTTTGGATCGATGGAACAGGTAAGAACTCAATTTTGTGCACGATGGTAAGTTGGGCCTCAATGGGCTGAAATTGGGCCCAATGGGCTTTCGGACCCATTTGGGTAGAATAGATAGAAAATGGAATTTGGAAAAGTTGCACGTTAACACGGTTAGTATTGTTGTAAAATTTGGGTTAAGTAGGCTAAATCAGCATTCGTAGGGCCCATTAGGGGTTTTGGGCCCAAAAGCCCGAATTTGATAAAGTAGGTTAAAGATCATTGTTTAAACACTCGGAAATATTGATAATTGTAATGAACATGGAAAACCCTGATATTTGGTAAAATTACGACAATACCATTATAATGTGAAAAATGACTGTTGTGCCCTTGTGGGCAAGTGATTGACTTGGACTGTGTGGTTGACGGATTTGATTGTGAATATATGTTGGTGATATGAATGACTTGACTGTGATTGTTTAATTCAAATATGGGCATGACATTCTGCATACATGACATGTTGCTTTGGGTTGGGTTTTTATATGGATGGAGGAAGTGCAAAAGGGCTTATGCCCCAGTTTACCGAAAAGGGCTTATGCCCCAGTTTATTGAAAAGGGCTTATGCCCCAGTTTATCAAAAAGGGCTTATGCCCTAGTTTATTGAAAAAGGGCTTATGCCCCAGCTTACCGAAAAAGGCTTTGCCCCAGTTATTAAAGAGGCTAGGCCTCCAGATATATGATAAAGCAGCTATGCTGCCAGTGGTGTGTTGGTTGGGTGGGTTGAGTTATTCCCCACATGGTGTGTTGGTTAGTACGGGTGGAGAGTAGCGGATGGTGGGTTGAGTAGTCTCCCCAAATGGGCTTGCATACATTCATTGGTATTTCATGTGATATTGAAATGGGTTTGCTTACATCCATTAACATTACATGTGATATTGAAATGGGCCTATGGGCCATACCGCTTCTGAAAAAGGCTTCGCCCAAAGAAATGATTTATGAAAAGGCTTTGGCTCGATGATATGATTTATGAAAAGGCTTCGCCCGATCGTTAAACGAAAGGCTTCGCCCAATATATGTCAAGACTAAATAGGGCTTTGACCCGATTGTACCGACATCGTGTTTTCACTTGTTTGTTTGTTATTGGGATTACACACGAGTTTTTGTAAACTCACCCGCTTTCTAACTGTGGTAATCCCTAAGCTTTGATGGTTTGGAGCTGCGAGGGACTCGGAGATGGCCACAGTACTGTTTCTGTTTCTTTTAATTGCAATAAGTAGCCGATTTATTTCTTTATATGTTTTATCTTATTAATTTTATTGGTTGGTTTTGGGTTGTAATAAGGCCAGTTTAATTATTTTTCTGGGATTATTTTATTTTTAATAACTTTAATCTGTTTGTTAATAAATGGGCTAGACTTAGGTCGTGTTTTCAAAATGATAATTGTTTTCAAAATAACACCACGCCACGATTATCTGATTTATCAAAGATTTCAACTTAAATAAATTACAACTGGATTTAACCAAGTGTGGCAATGGTTGTGGGCATGTCTAGGATTGGATCCATTAGAAGAGCTTGGTACTTAAGCAACCTTCATGGCTCACCTCCTCTGATACGGATTCCGACCTGGTGCCCAGCTCCCACTCACTTTGTTAGCTTAACAGAAGTCGGTTTTTAAAGCACTAAAATGAAACATGGGTTTTTAACTTCAATGTGGCACATCAGATTCGGCCATAACGTATGGGCCGGGTTTGGGGTGTTACAATATTTATTTTCACAAACATCACGTTTTCACAACATTGTTGAAATGCTTCCATAAAAATCATGTTTTAAAAGTAAGACTGGTTTAAAATGGTTGATAAATAATTAAGTCGACTTTAGAATTAAACAAAGGGGCTTTTCTCATTCAAGCAAGATTTAATAATAAGACAAAGTTTTTAGAAAAAGCATTTTAATGTGACACACCAGATTCAGTCATAACATCTAGGCTGGGTTTGGGGTTTTACAGAATTAGTATGTGTGAAAATTTCGTATGAAAATTTAATCATTTGTGTGCTCAATTTGATAAAAGGACCTAATCGCGTAAAATGTAAAAGTGGCCTTCTCTTTGTTAAAGTGCTTAATTGCTATGTCATTGTAAATGAGAGGTCCTTATGTTGTTAATAAGGCATTTATATGGTGATTGGGCATTTATGACCTTAATGTTAATGTCTTAAATGTTTATAATGCAAGGGTAAAATGGTAATTGATGAATTAATATATGATTAATAAAACAAAATGCATGAAATTAGCCATTTTGTTCATCATAGTGCCCAAAATATCAAATAAAAAAAAAAGAAAAAGGATTCCTAGGGTTCAGCCTTGAATTTTCTTTGAATAAGGTATGAGTTTTGTTCCGTTTTTGATAATTTTTACGTTTTTGTGATCATTTCTTTGTGTTTACTAAGCCCATGCCTCAATTTTTGATCTTGATGATGATTTTGAAATATTCCATTGATGAAATTGTGAGCTTTATGAAGTTAGATGATAGAAAATGAAAGATATGTGTTAGATTAATATGTTTTGTCTTTGAATTTTTAATGAATTTGAGTAATTTGGACTAAATTGTAAAAATGAGATTTTGAGGGACTAAAATGTGAAATAAATGAAATATATGGGTTTATATGAACACCATGTATATTCGGCTAAGCAAGTGTGTATGGAAGTTAAGTGTGTATGGAAGTTTGGTGTATTTTGTGATTTTATGAATTAGGGACTAAAATGTCAAAATATGAAAATGTGATGGCTAATTTGTAAAATGCCCTTAATATGCATATATGGATTGATTTGATTGAATGTGTGATTGAATAAGGCAAATTTGAATTTATATAGATCAAAAATAAAAGAGAACGGTATTAGATCAAGGAAAGTCGAAAGTCTTTAAGTAATTGGCTCTGTTCATTCAAATTCGTACGAGGTAAGTTTATATATAAATAAATGTGTTTGTAATATTTTATTTATGCTTATATGCTATTGAACATTGATGAATGGCTTATTGAATTAAATATGTGATATCCGGGAGAATATCAACAAAGTTCCAACGTCTGAAAAGCCCTGTACGAACCATAGGAATAGTTAGGATACATATGCCATGACATAGGATCCGATATGTGTTTTCCTGTAAGACCACGTCATCGACTTATGATTTACGTGTAAGATCAAGTCTAGGACATCGGCATCGTATTTGATTTCTTGTAAGATCATGTCTGGGACGTTGGCATTGTATGAGCTTTTCGAGTTATCCGTATATTCTTATGATTCCAAACGGTTCAACGGGCATTTCGAGAAAAGAGTGAATATATGTAATGTGTAACCGAATCAGGTACATTTGAAATGTATACTATGTATGAGAACAAAAGGTAAGTACATGTGCAAGTGATGATATATGATATAAGTATGAGAAAATATAGTGTATGAGCAAATGAATTGGGATTATGTGAATTGTATATAAACTATGTATGGCCATGAATTACATAATAGTTTGGTTTATAATTTTGTTATATGATAAGTTTATTTGTATATGCCTTACTAAGCTATTAAAAGCTTACTTTGTATGTCTTTCAACTATTTTATAGATATTGTAGCTACCAAGAGCTTGAGGATCGTTGAGGATCATCACCACACTATTGAACTTTTTTTTGGTACCTTTTGAAAATGTGAATATTAAAGTATGGCATGTATAGGCTAGAACTACTTTGATTATGTTTTGTGATGTATATATTTAGCCATGTGATATGGCTTGGATTTGGTTGTGATTATGATTTGATTTTGATATATGAAATGTGATGCAATATGATCAATATGATGTGTTTATGAATGGCCAAGAGATTTGTTAAGTTTTTGGCTTAAGGAATGACATGATTTGGTATGTGTTACAAGCATGAAATTGTTGTTAATGAAATGGTGTGAATGCTGAAGATTTTGGTTGAGAATTGGATGAAAATTTGGTATAAAATTGTGGATTTGATGCTTATAGGGAGGACCCAAAATGGGAGGCAAATTGGCCTTGTAAATGGCCTATTTTTGTCCACACGGGCAGAGACACGGGCGTGTGTATTATCTGTGTTGCTCGAGGGACATTTCGAAATGAGCCCGGGCAGACTACGCGATCGTACACACACGGGCGTGTTCCAGGTCGTATGGCCAAGTCAGTTTCGACCACAGGCTTGACACACAGGTGTGTGGTTAGCTATGTGTCTAATTCAGTAGCCTCCCTAATTTTCACACGGCCAGGCACAATTGCGTGTCTGGTGGCCGTGTGGACAAGTCAGTATGTATGCCCTATTTTGACACGGCCTAGACACATGGGCGTGTCTAACTTTGTATGTGCTCAGTTTAGTCTCGACCCCTTTCAAAGCATGTTTAAGGTCTTGATGACCTATATACGGGACACTATGATAATGTTTGATTATGATTGTGGATAATGTTTATAAATTATTTGTAAAATGTTCCGATTTGTCCAGTAATGCCTTTAACCCTAGTCCGGCAATGGATACAGGTTAGGGGTGTTAAAATGACATTCTAATCTATTCCTGAGAAATATATGAGCATTCTGAACATTTGAGAATTGTATTAAAAACATTGAGAGATAAGTAACTATTTGCTAAATTTAGCAAATGTGAGTTTTGGCTCCGGAAGTTGGATTTTTGGGACTTATTGTTTTAGCAGAAGGCATACAAGCTGATTCGAGTAAGATTTTAGCAGTTGTTGACTGGAAACCACCAAGAAACATGTCCGAAGTAAGAAGTTTTTTGGGATTAGCTGGCTACTGTTAGCATTTTGTAAAAGGGGTTTCAATGATTGCTACACTGATGACTGGATTGCTACAGAAAGATGTGAAGTTTGAATGGTCCGAGAAATGCCAATAGAGTTTTGAACAGTTGAAAGCACTGTTAACTGAAGCACCAGTTCTAGTTCAACCTGAGTTGGGTAAAAAGTTTGTGATTTTCAATGATGCGTCATTGAACAGTTTGGGATGTGTTTTGATGCAGGAAGGCAAAGTGATAGCTTATGCTTTCAGACAGTTAAAACCACATGAAAAGAATTGTCCAACGCATGAATTAGAGTTGGCTGCTGTTGTTTTCGCATTGAAAATTTGGCCAGATCATTTATTCGGTGAATAGTGTCACATTTTTACTGACCGCAAGAGTTTGAAGTAACTAACTTCTCAAAAAGATTTGAATTTGCGACAATGAAGATGGCTTAAATTGCTGAAAGGCTATGAATTAGTAATTGATTATCATCCCAGGAAAGCAAATGTAGTCGTGGATGCTCTAACTAGAAAATCATTGTTTTCTTTTTGGCCGATGAACACATAATTAACTTTGCCTGATGATGGTTTGATTTTAGCTGAGTTAAAAGCTAAATCGGTATTTTTTCAACAAATTTGAGAGGCTCAGAAATGTGATAATTAATTACAAGCTAAAAGAGTACAATACGAATTGACTACTGATTTAGAGTATCAGATCTGATCCGATGATTGTTTGATATTCTGAGGTAGAATTTGTGTACCGAGAAATTTCGAGCTTATTCAGAAAGTTCTACATGAAGCACACAATAGTTGTTTATATGTTCATCTAGGAAGTACTAAGATGAACAATGATTTGGAACAGTTGTATTGGTGGTCGGGTATGAAACGAGACATTTCAAAATTTGTGTCGAGATGATTGGTTTGTCAACAAGTTAAAGTCAAACATCAAGTGCCTTCGGGACTGTTACAGCCAGTGATGATACCAGAATGGAAATAGGATAAAGTTAAAACGGATTTCGTATGGGGGTTACCCCTATCTCCGAAAAAAAAAGATGTTATCTGGGTTGTGGTTGATCGATTAGTGAAATCTGCACATTTCATTTCAGTACGTATAGATTTTTCACTAGAGAGTTTAGCTGAATTGTACATCTCTAAGATTGTTAGATTACACGGGGTGCCAGTTTCTATTATTTCGGATAGAGATTCGAGGTTTACGTCACGATTTTTGAAGAAATTACAAGAAGCTTTGGATACACAGTTGCACTTTAGTACTGCATTTCATCTTCAAACTGACAGTCAGTCTAAAAGAGTAATTCAGATTCTCGAAGATATTCTTCATTATTCTATTTTAGAGTTTGAAGGCAATTGGGAAAAGTATTTACCGTTGGTTGAATTTGCGTATAACAATAGTTTTCAATCGAGTATAAAGATGGCAGTGTATGAAGCTTTATATGGTCGTAAATGCTAAATTCCATTGTATTGGACCGAGCTTAGTGAGAAAAAGATTCACGGGGTTGATTTGATTAGAGAGCCTGAAGATAAAGTGAATGTAATTCGCGACAGTTTGAATGCAGCTTTAAACCGGAAAAAATCATATGCGAATTTGAGACGTAGAGACATTAAATTTCAAATCAGCGATAGAGTGTTTCTAAAAGTATCTTCGTGGAGGAAGATTCTTCGTTTTGGTCGCAAAGGAAAATTAATTTTGCGGTTTATCAGACCGTATGAGATTATTGAGAAAATAGGGTCAGAGTCATATCGGCTAGCTTTATCGTCAAATTAGAAAAGATCCATAATATGTCTCATGTGTTGATGTTATGACAGTATCCATTAGATCCATCACATATCATTTCTCTGGCAAAGATTGAAATTCAGCTTGATATGTCGTATAGCGAAGAACCAATCAAAATTTTGGCTCGAGAGATTAAAGAGTTGATAAATAAAAGCATAGCTTTCGTGAAAGTTCTATGGCAACGTCACAGTGTTGAGGAGGCTATGTGGGAACCTAAGGAAGCTATGAGAAAATAGTACCCTAACCTATTTTCTGGTAAGATTTTCGGGGACGAAAATTCCTAAAGGGGGAGAGTTGTAACAGCCTGTTTTCAGTCAGATCAAAACAATGGTTTTGGGACCACAAATCTAAGGTTGAAATATTTATTTTATTATTATTTTGAGGTCTACAACATGATAGTATGATTGTATGAAAATTTCATTAAGAAATTTTATCATTTGAATGTTCAATTCGATAAAAAGGACTAAATCGCGTAAAGTGTAAAAGTTGAGTTTCATTAGCTAAAGGTGTCTAATAGATATGGAACCTTAAAGTGGAGGTCCTTAAGTGACAATTAGACCATTTGTGTGGTTAGTGGATATTCATGGCAAGGTTTGTTTGAAATTTTGAATGTTTTTAAAGGTTAAAAAGGTAAATGAGTAATTAAGATTAAATTAAATAAAATAAACATTTCTTCATCTTCATCCATTTCCCACCACCAAAATTAAAGAACAAAAGACACCATTTTAAGGCTTAAGCATTTGGCAAGGTTTTTCTTAGCATGTAAGTGATTTTTCACTCAATTTTTAATGATTTCTATGTTTTTGGAGTCATTGTAGATTAATCTAGCTAGCCCAGATACTAATTTGCAAAATTGTTACAGGTTTAGGGTTTTACCATTAATGAATATGTGTGTATTTTGATGTTTGATGATAGAAAATAAATGGTTGTTGTTAGATAAACAACATTTGTTAAGTGATTTTTGATAAAATTGTCAATTAGGGATTAAATTGAGTAATGTGAAAATTATGTGGTAAATGTGTGAAATAAATAGGATATATGGCTTGCTAGGGACTTAATTGATATTCGATTAGCATGGGTATAAGTTGAATTGCATGAATTTGCATTTTTATGAGCTATGGGCTAAATTGTAAATATTTTGAAATATTAAAGGTAAAAGTGTAATTTTGTCATAATATAAAATTTGGATTCATTTTAATAGAATGATAATTAAATAAGTTAAATTTAATTATATATAGATCTAGAAAAGAGAAGTTTAGAATTAGATCGGGGAAAAGATAAGATAGTTGATTGATAGCTCGTTTCTCTCCGTATAAATTCGAGGTAAGTTAGCATGTTAATAAGCATTAATATAATTGTGTTTTAAATGCTTTATGATTTTGTTGTTGATGAATAAAACCTTACGGAAATTGTGACACCCCTAATGTGACCCTAGTCGGGAAGTGGTTTTGGGACCACAAAACTGAGTCATAAAAATAATTAACCGTCATAATTGATGCTTATTATATGTATATATGCATGTGTGAAAATTTCATATTTGAATTTTGTTAATTGCATGTGAATTTAGTTAATAGGACTTATGTGTGACACTTTTGAAATGTGATAGGTTAATCTATAAGGATCAATTAGTGCATGAAATCAAAAGGGTGGACTTGCATGTCAATTCCCCCACTTAATTAGTAGTGGCCGGCCATGACATTGAGGATAGACAAAATGGGATGGGTAAAACATAATATAAACAATTTGTGATAACATGTTGTGGGAAGAACAATAAAATATGAGGGGAGTGGGAGGAGAAACAAAAGTTGTCTCATCCTTGCTCCCCCCCCCTTTTGCCGCACCTAGAAGAAAAAAAAAAACGAAAAAGGCTTCATCCTCTTTGTTCTTCTTGACCGAAAAATCAAAGGAAGAAGAGAGGAGTTCTCTTGCTTCATGTTCGGCTTGGAGGAGGTTTGGAAGAGGTAAGTACCTTGAAATTCTTGGAAAATTATGTATAAAGAAGGTGGTTAGTTCAAGTTCTAATCATTCAATGGCTTGTTTATTTTGTTAAGTTCGGTTTCAAGGTTTGATCAAATTATGGTTATATTTGACATGGTTGGTTTATTTTGTTATGCTTGTTATATGATAGGTATGATTTGTGTTTTGGTGATGTGTTTGTGATGTTGATTATATGATTCGAAAATGAGATATGTTAATGATGAAATATAATCGGCCATGGAAGTAGCTCATTTTGGAAGTATGATTTGTGGTATGTTTTTTTTGTGGTTGATTATAAAATTTGGCTTAAGTAAGGTAATTGGTAAAAGATGTGTTTATGATATAATACATATGCTTTCATAAGCTAAGTTACGAATATGTGATATCTTGCATATTGGTTGATGAGGTAAGGTTTGAGATATTAATGTATGAATATGTTTTGTATACTATTTGATGTTCATTTAGGTACGGTTATAAATGATGCAATTAGTTTTGATTTAAATTGTGAAATTGGTTGAATTATTAAAGAATAAGTTTTATGACCGAATATATGGTTAAAAGGTTGGCCATGCATATGTATTTTGGAAATGGTAAAGGGTTGTATATTTATCTTTGGCTATCAACTGGTAAAATATGTTTTTACATGCCTATGATATGTTTTGTTTGTGGTTAGGCAACTAATGGTTAAGTTGTTAAGTTACATGCTTGAGTTTAAAATGTGCCTTATATGTGGTTTATGAATTTGGTAAATGATAGATTGATATTTTGGATATTTCATTAGTCAAGTGATATTGTAACTATGGTATGATTTGATTCAGCACTTATGTGTAAAATTGGTAGTTATTATTTTGGTAAAATGTGCAAAATTTGGTAAGACCAAATTTTATACTTAAGCTTAAGTGAATTTGTTAATGCTGTATATATATATATATTAACGATTAATGAATCATGTGGTTTGGCTTGACTTAGTAAATAGTGAAGAAATGCATATTTATACATTGTGTTTATGAAAGGTAGTTTTATAAATGTGATATGAGTATTTTGTTTGTAAATGAGTAGTAAATATGTTAAGAATGGTTCTAAAATGTATATGGATGCCGTGTGATTGTGTTTGATTGGGAAGTAAATTGTTTAATTTAGCTCAAGAGCTTAGAGGATCAAAGTCGGATAAGGGAAAAGAGAAAGTAAACGAATAGCTGTGGATATCTAGTCATCGACCACTTTCGAGGTAAGTTTTAAGTGACTAAACGTTGAGTAAATTCAATCATAATAGGACACAATGAGTTGATTCAATAAGATATGATGTGGCCATGATATGTTTTAGACTCAAATGGTGAGTTCATAAGTGTTTGGACTTGGAAATTTAAGAGCAAATTGTAATATTTTGCTTAGGACAGCAGCATAACGTGATTTTAGAAAATCACCATAAATTGATGGTGTGGAATTATAGGCTGAATAAAATATGAAATCAAAGCTTAATTAGTCTAGTTTCTTATAAAAGAGACCGTGTGAGCAAAGAAATTTCCTATAAAGAGATTTTTAAAGTTGAGTGAGATGGTGTCGAATGACTCAAAATCCCTGCTCGGTTTTTAGAAAATCATTATAATTTGTAAAAAAATGGTTATAAGATATTAGACTCCTTAATGAGTCTAGTTTCAAATGAAATCCAATAGAACACATTTTGAATTCTGTACAATGATAAATTTGATTCGTAGTGAAGAGTGGTCAGATTAGTCAAACAGTGAAACAGGGGAAACTTTAAGAAAAATCTGGTATTTATTGGCCGAACCTAAAATTCTAAAAATTTTATGGATGGAATATATATGAGTCTATATTCAAGGAAAATTAACGGCAATTGATTTTGAGTTTTGTAGCTCCAATTATAAATAATTTAGTGACTATTGCTCAGGAAAACAGCTTGTAGCGAATATGTGAATTTGTTGTAAACATTGATGAAACTATTTGAGTTGCTTATAAGCTGTTGAGGAAATTGATGTATGAGATATGTATATGTGGTAAAGTCGAATGGCTAATGTGAAATATATATATGAGATATGTATATGTGGTAAAGCCGAATGGCTAATGTGAAATATATATATGAGATATGTATATGTGGTAAAGCCGAATGGCTAATGTGAAATATGTATGAGATAAGTATATGTGGTAAAGCCGAATGGCTGATGTGAAATATGTATGAGATATGTATATGTGGTAAAGCCGAATGGCTAATGTGAAGTATGTATGAGATATGTATATGTGGTAAAGCCGAATGGTTAATGTGAAATATATATATGAGATATGTATATGTGGTAAAGCCGAATGGCTAATGTGAAATATGTATGAGATATGTATATGTGGTAAAGCCGAATGGCTAGTGTGAAATATGTAGGCGATGTGTGTATATTGTGGCCCAATGACCAAATGTGAAAGGTGTGTATTATTAGATATTTGATGAGGCAAATGAATTACAAATATGACAGTCGATTGAATGTTGTAACATGTGATTAAATGTACATGAAACTTGGAAATATATTCCGGGTAAGACCCGATGACTACGTGTGGAGATTATGTCCGGGTAAGACCCGATGACTACGTGTGGAGACTATGTCCGAGTAAGACCCGATGACTACGTGTGGAGATTTTGTCCGGGTAAGACCCGATAACTTCGTGTGGAGATTTCATCTGAGCTAAAGGTCTCGCCGATAATTCGAGTAGAGGTTAAAGCTATAAGACTTCGTAATAAGAATTTCTTATAAATATATTCAATGCGAAAGGTTAAATAGGTATGTACTCCAAGTTTATATGTGAGCTTGATTTGAACTAAATCATAAGGTAGTTATGTGATGCATACGAGAGCAATCTATGAGACTATTCCTATGATTATGTGACATCGGATCAGTGTGAGAGGTTATGTGAAATTATACAATATATCCATGTCACATGAGCTCACTTTTATGTGAAAGTTTATCTACCTATTGTATATGATGAGATGTGCATATTCGGTAAAGGGATGTTAGGCCCGAAGGAAGAGTGAAATAAAAATACGAACAACTATGTTATAATTTGATTGTTATCTGTTGACACTGCTTAAAACTTACTAAGCATTGTAATGCTTACTCCGTTTACTTGTTTTCTCTATTTTATAGATCTCATTTCGAAGCTACAGGCTCGGGGATCGTCAGCAACTAGTCGCACTATCACTATCCACTGTTTGTTACTGTTATGTTTAAAATTATTTTATGGCATGTATAGAATAGACCAGTGGCCGAAGAATATTTTGGTTAATGTATATAAGCCATGCGAAAATGGCATTTTTTTTTAATGTGTACTTATAGAAGTTTAAATTGTATCCCTGACTGTCTTTAGTACTTATCTAAAGGAATGTTCAAAAAAAAATTTACTGTTCTGATATGAGTTTCAAGTCCGGTAATGCGCCTTTACCTATTCCGGCGACGGATACGGGATTGGGGTGTTACAGAAATGTTCGATGAAAATTAGGCAATGTTTAAGTCCCGGTTGAACCTGAGGAATAGATAGGATACAAATGACATGTCATTAAGGGTTATTGTGTTCAGGTGCTGGTCCGTAGATTCTACCGATGGCTAAGTTATTCGGCACGGGTGTGGACCCCTATCAGCTTGTGGGAGCAGCACCGTGTATGATACGAACTCGGTTGTAGATGTTACGAGTCATATTAGTTTTCCCGATCGTGAAATGGTAAGGTTATGTTCGTTTCAAGTTAAATGGAAAAGTTAGAATATTTGGACTCAAACAAGGTTCAAAATAAGATGGCTAAATACAGAAATGGATAGTTTGCAAAGGGCCGAGAATGAACCAGCAATATTGGAATAGTTGACCCAAAATTTTCGGGTTAGGATAAATCAGTAAAAACCATGATCCGCTAGCAAAAAGTGATAGGAACCAAAGGTATATGAACACCACACCAAAGGTGATAAGTTCGGTCTAGAAAAAGGGAAAGAATGATGCCACAAGACAACTTGATAAGTCAATTCAGACCCGAAAAGAACTATGAGAATTGGATATCTCACAAGTTTCAATTTAAACATAAATTTAGCAAAACAATTGTTCAAACAAGCTGATTACAAAGTATTTATAATGCTAACTAATGCCAGGCCGAATAGTCACTTGGATTCAGCTTAAATGAGTTGATTTAATGAGCTTGAATGCCTAGGCAGCAAGAATTCATTCTTGAGAAGCCAAAGAGTTTAGAATAAGCTTTAAATTCTCCCTTAGGCAACCGAATAGACACCAGCAATATTGATGACATTTTTGGGCACACAAACAGACCATGGTGTGAACATTAAGAGGCAATCGGTTATGGAATGTTAAAAAGATTCATGAACTGAATGGCCATGTGTGAACACTCCTTTTTCCATTGCTATTCTTGAACAGCTCCTTGGAGAAGAGGAATAGGTTCGAATTAAATGGTGTATAATGCTCACTTTAAATGTTTTCCAAGTACATAACTGACATAACTGATTCCAGCTGAATAGTCACCTATAAGCATTAATTACTATTCAGCCAAAAACAACTTAATAAGCTTAATTAATAGACTTAATTAATAAACACATTAAACACTTAACTAACTTAATTAATAAACTTACAAACACTTTAACAGAAATTTATTCCATTAACTCAATTACTAACTAAGATGAGTTTAATTAAAAATAAAGTTCAGCTTGCAATAAATTGCAAGGGACGCCTATTGAGCTAGTCCAAGCATAATCAATGGATTCAGCTACTTGCTCTCCCCAAACTCAATCAACATAGCTTACTAACGCATCTTTGAACCTCTTAGCATAAGACCGAGTTATAGGTCCTTGTGGTAGCTCAACAAGTTCAGTGGTAACTTCCCCAGCTAGAGTCGCATCATCCCCCCCTCTTCGAGGCGATTTGTCCCCAAATCATCGCCCACATCAAAAAGGGATAAATTAGCGATGTTAATAGTAGCACTAACCCCATACTCACCAGGTAAGTCTAACTTATGGGCATTATCATTAATCCATTCCAAGATTTCAAAAGAACCGTCTCCCCTCGGCAAAAGTTTGGATCGTCTTTGAGCTGGAAATCTCTCCTTACGCATGTGAATCCAAACCCAGTCACCGGGCTCAAACGTCACTCATTTACGTCCCTTGTTGACTTTATGAGCATATTGCCCGGCAAGGTTCAATATTATCCCTAAATTGCTGATGCAATTGTTTCACAAATTCTGCCTTTTTCTTTCCATCTATATGCACCAACTGATTAGAGGGTAAAAGCAACAAATCTAATGAAGTTAAGGGACTAAAACCATACACTACCTCAAATGGTGAATACTTAGTAGCCGAGTGTACTGATAGATTGTATGTGAATTTAATATGGGGTAGACACTCCTCCCAAGTCTTTAGATTCTTTCAAAAAATTGCCCGCAGTAATGTTGACAAAACCCAATTAATGACCTCCATTTGACCGTAGGTTTGGGGATGGCTTATTTTTGAAAATAATAGCTTGGTGCCAAGCTTGCCCCATAAGGTCCTCCAAAAATGGCTGAAGAACTTGGTATCTCAGTCAGAAATGATAGTCCTCAGAACCCCATGCAGCCGCACAATCTCCTTGAAAAACAGATTAGCAACATTTAAGGCATCATTAGATTTATTACATGAAATAAAATGAGCCATTTTTGAAAATCTATCGACTACAACAAACACAGAGTCTTTACCATTCTTTGTCCTAGGAAGCCCTAGAACGAAATCCATAGAAATATCCATCCGTGGTGCTTCCGGAATCGGCAACAGAGTATAAAGTCCATGTGGCTGAATCCTTGATTTCACCTTTTTGCAAGCAATACAGAGCTCGCACACTTTAGCCACGTCTCGTTTCATCTTTGGCCAATAGAAGTGTTCTTGAAGTACAGCCAAAGTCTTGGATATGCCGAAGTGACCCATTAAACCCCTGCTATGCACTTCCTAAACCAACATGTCTCTAATTGATCCTTGGGATATGCACAACTTGTTTTCTCGAAAAAGGAATCCATCTTGCCAAAAATACCTATCATACGCACCTTGCACACGTAGCTTGTAAATTTCTCCAAAATCAGAATCATCATCATATAAATCCTTCAAGTAAGCAAATCCAAGCAATTTAACATCCAAACAGTTTATAACAGCATACCTACGCGAAAGTGCATCCTCAACGATATTTTCCTTACCTTGCTTATGTTTAAGCACATAAGAAAAGGATTCTAAGAATTCGAACCATTTGGCGTTTCGTTTTTTGACTTGGTTTGCCCTCTCAACTGCTTCAAGGCCTCATGGTCCGTGTGTATAATGAACTCCTTTGGCCAACGGTAATACTTCCATGTCTCTTATGCACGAAACAACGCGTACATTTCCTTGTCATAAGTAGGGTAGTTGAGTGTAGCCCCGTTAAGTTACTCACTGAAATAAGCCACCGGGCACCCATCTTGTGTTAAAATCGTACCTATACCTATACTAGAGGCATCACATTCCACCTCAAAAGTTTTGTTAAAATCCAGTAAACACAAAAGTGGAGCATTAGTTAGACAATATTTGATTTTAATAAAAGCAGATTCTTGTTCATCAAACCAAATGAAAGGAGAATTTTTTTTTATAATACCAGTTAATGGGAAGCCAGAGTGCTAAAGTTGGGCACAAACCTCCAATAAAAGCTTGCAAGGCCATGAAAGCTTCTAACTTGGCTGATGTTGATCGGGAGTGGCCATTCTTGTATCGCCTTAATCTTGTCATGATCCACCTTGAGGCCACTCGCACTTACAACAAAACCTAAAAAAATAACTTTGTCAGTACAAAAGCTACATTACTTAAGGTTTACATACAAGACTTCATTTTGCAAAACCTCCAAAATAGCACGCAAATGTTCAAGATGATCAGATAAGGATTTACTATAAATTAAAATATTGTAAAAATAAACTACACAAAAACGACCAATGAAAGACCTCAAAACATCCTTCATAAACCTCATGAAATTTCTCAGGGCTTTGGTAAGGCCGAATGGCATCACTAGCCACTCATACAAATCGTATTTGGTCTTGAATGTGGTTTTCCACTTGTCCCACTCCTGTATGTGAATTTGAAGATAGTCACTTTTCAGATTGATCTTAGAGAACAATTTAGCACCACTAAGCTCATCTAACATATCATCGAGTCTATGGATGGGATGACGGTATTTGATAGTAATCTTTTTGATGGCTCGGTAATCTATGGAAATCCTCCATGAACCATCCTTTTTAGGCACCAACAAAACGGGTATCACGCATGGACTTAGGCTTTCCCGTATACAACCTTTTTCCATTAACTCTGCTACTTGTCATTGCGACTCCTTAGTTTCCTCGGGGTTGCTTCGGTAAGTTTCTCAATTTGGAATTGTAGCCCCAGGAACAAAGTTTATTTGGTGTTTGATTCCTCAGAGAGGAGGCAACCAACTAGGCACTTCTTTCGGGAAAACATCCTCATATTCCTGAAGTAACAAAATAATAGAAGGCAAAGAATTATCATGTTCGTTAGCATCAAATAAACATTCCTTGTACCTAAGTACAAGCACGGGCTGGGGCATTAACAAAGACTTTCTTATTTCTCTTTTCCTCGCAAATACGCTTATGTTATCACTCTCATTTTCTTTTTGACTTCCTTCTGCCTCACGTGCTTTTACCTCAACTCTCTCATTTTTTCCTTTCTATTTTTTGTTTTTCTTTTCTTTCTCTTTTTCAATTTTTTTCTTGTACTTTTTCTTTTACCTTTTCTACAAATTCTTTCAATTTCAATTGATCTTGGTACACTTGTTTTGGGATAAGTAGGGCTGAGGTTACATTTTTGCCTAGGTGCTTAAACGTATAATGGTCTGTGCAACTTTCATGGATCATGCATCTATCGAACTGCCATGAATGCCCCAAAAGGAGATGTCCACATGCATGGGAACTACATCGCACACCACCTCGTCTTGGTACTTCCCGATCGAAAACTCTACTACCACTTGCTTCATCACTTTAAGTTCACCTCCATCATTCAACCATTGCAACTTATATGTAGTTGGGTGTTTGGTCATGGACAAACCGAGTTCCACCAGCATGCTACTTGCAACGTTAGTCGAGCTTCCGCTGTCGATGATCATACTACACACTTTACTTTGGATGTGGGATCGAATGTGGAAAATGTAACACCCCGTACCCGAGTCCGTTACCGGAATCGGACACAAGGTGCACACAGACTTAACTATTTTCACAGTCCATTTAGAAATTTCTAGACTAGCTGATCACTGTGTCACTGTCGCCTCAAAAATCATAACTTGAGTTCTACAACTCGAAAATCAGTTTCGTAATTTTTCCCTGAAACTAGACTCATATGTTCATCTAAATATTTTTTTCTAGAATTTTTGGTCAAGCCAATTAGTACAGTTTATTAGTTAAAGTCTCCCATGTTACAGGGGTCGACTACACTGGCCTTCGAGCGTTGCAACTCGAATAACTCCCTGTGCAGGGCTTCAATACTGATGCCGTTTGTTTCTATAGAAAGTATACTCAAAAAGGAATCTATACATATATGGCATGATTTCTAAATGTCTAGGGTTAATTTATAATAAATTTTCAAAGTCGGAACAGGGAATCCAGAAACCGTTCTGGCCCTGTTTCACGAAAACCCAAATATCTCTCAACGTACAACTCATATGACCGTTTCGTTTCTTCCATATGAATATAGATTCATCAAGGTTCATTAACATAATTTATTCACTATTTAATTAAATTCCTACTATTTTTAGTGATTTTCCACATCCACATCACTGTTGCTGCCAGCATCTATTTCTAGGGTAGACTTTCTCTAACACATAGTTTCTATGATTCAACCACCCCTTTTCATATATAGTCCAAAATATAATCATGATGACCCATTCTAATGGCTGGTCATTGCCAAACATTTCCATGCCTCTTAATGAGCATATACATACCAAATGATTTTAACATTATGCTCAAAACATTTATAAGCCATTTTCGCATGGCTATTCAAAATTTTACATACCAAGTTCAAACAAAACATAATAGCCTATACATGCCGAAATGTTCTCTTAGACCATCTAAGAAGAAGGTACCAAAAAGTCGCTAGTTGGTGTGATGACTTCGGTGACGGTCCCGAATACGCAAAAAGTCGAGTCCAAGAAACCTAAAATAGGTGACAAGCAAACACCGAATGAGTATATAACTCAGTAAGTCATAAGCAATGCACTACCAACCATTAATAACATTATCGCAAAAGGAAACAAAATGGAACGAGGCTAATTACTCCATTCTAACCAAACTATACCATAGTTCCTTAGACCATTCGATTCAACCACCTACCAAGTTACACATTCACATTCCATATACTAATCAATAGGATATTTGAAGCATTTCTATACACCATTTTGTTTTCGTCACAATCATACATCTACATGACCTTTCACTCATTCCACGATAATTCTTATGTATGTGACTTCAATTTACATTGTCACATAGGTTCAAACTTACCATGCTCAACCCCAAATATAAACATAGCGCCTATTAGCCATGAACTCAAGGTACTTACCCGATCCGCTGTCCGTGATCAACTCAATAGTGTCGCACACTTAGTGTCAATAGTGATTCAAAAGCATATAGTGAGTCCGCACACTTAGTGCTATATAATCAACTCGCACACTTAGTGCTATATGATCAAACTCGCACACTTAGTGCTGTACAAGTTTTAAACCCGCACACTTAGTGCCATTCTCATGATCACAAATGTTTATACCCGCACACTTAGTGCCAAAATCAACAACTCAATACATCTCACCTCTTTTCCTTTCATTCAATACTTCCATCACCACATACATACATGTATATAAATTCATCATTCCATTCGGCATAATTATATAGACATTATGTCTATTCAAATCAATACAAAATATATGCTTAGTGAATTACCTTGTGTTGGGTAAAATAGTCCAAGTCGGCTACTCAATGACCTTCATCTTTCCCTTGCTTGATTATCCTTCTTTAACTCCTTGAGCTTAATCAATAAATCAACTAGTTTAACCATCTTGCTAAACATTCATAATTCAATTACACATGCATATGTATGTTTGTATATTCGCAACCATCCTCACTTATTACCCATTTAGTCAATAATCTAAGCCAAGATAAGGCTTCAATATGGTTGCCTCTAACCGAATACATGCACACCAATCTACTTCATTTGGCGAATATGCATGTCTATGTTGAGGCCAATTTTACACTTAATACTACACAAAAAACAGCATACATTTTACTAACTAACGATTACATATTGTAGCTCAATACACATCTCTCGCTTACTTCATAACCAAACAACATCACAAGCAAATATACACCTTAAAATAGTATATATGTCATACCAATACATCATGTGCAAACATATATTCATGTAGGTGCAAGGGCCGGATCTCAAGTTGTTTATATCCAAATATAAACACATATCCAAAGCTCAAATCTTACCTACCATGCAACATGCATGAATCATACTTATGGATATACCATGACCGAATACATCACAACACCATAATTTTGGTCATGATTAAGCAAAGAACTTAATGTCTTACTCAAAAATACTAAAAAGAAAGTCCAAGAGCCATCAATCCACCATCACATATACCATTAGCAAGCTTCATATTTAACATGCAATGGCATTAACTCAAAATCCACCTTGGCCAAATACCATCCCCATGATATAACAAAGATTTGAACCATGGGCTAATAAGAACATCAAGTTAGCAACCAAAAACATGCATGAATCTCATGGCACAATAGCAACCAAAAACATGCATGAATCTCATGGCACAACATCAAACATACCTTAATCTTGATGCAAGTATAGCCAAACCCCTTCCTAATCCTCTTCCAAACCAAGCATGAAGCAAAACTCCTTCCTTATCCTTAGTATTTTCGGCCAAAAAGAGAGTGAAATGGATGAACAAAATTTTTTTGTTTTCTTTCCTACCTACACGGCAATGGGGAGGGAGAGAAGCCTTCACACACACATTTTTTTTTATTCCCATCTCCTTATTTTATTCATTCCAACATAACCCACTTACCAAACATGTTTCATGACATGATTTTGCCTATAATTCCTTGTCATGGCCGGCCACTAGCTATTGGGGGGGGGGGGAATTTGACATGCAAGTCCATTGTTTTGCATGCATGCTTTAATTAGTCATCACACATTTCCCCATCATACTTTCAAAGTTTTCTACTAGGTCCTTTCTAGTGAAATTCACATTTATAACTCTAAATCAAACATCAAAAATGTTACACACGAATTAACACATATCATAAGCATCAAAATGAGCATTAAATTATTTTTATGCCTCGGTTTTATGGTCCCGAAACTACATTCCGACTAGGGTCAATTTTGGGATGTCACAACTCCCCCACTTAAGAAATTTTCGTCCCGAAAATCTTACCGTAAATAGATTTGGGTATCGCTCTTTCATAGAGTTCTCGGGTTCCCAAGTAGCTTCTTCTATCCCGTGTTTGAGCCATAACACTTTCACCAATGGAACCCTTTTGTTTCAAACTCCTTCACTTCACGAGCTAGGATACGAATCGGTTCTTCTTCATAGCTCATATCGGCTTCAATTTCAACCTCTGATGGACTAATTACGTGCGATGGATCAGATCTATAGCGTCGAAGCGTCGAAACATGAAAGACGTCGTGAATCTTTTCAAGCTCAGGGGGCAAAATCAAACGATACGCAACCGGACCGACTCGTTCGAATATCTCATATGGCCCGATGAACCTCGGACTCAATTTGCCTTTACGGCCAAATCTGAGTATCTTTTTCCAAGGCGAAACTTTAAGAAACACTTTATCTCCCACCTGATACTCAATGTCTTTTCGCTTCAAATCCGCGTACGATTTCTGATGATCTGTGGCCGCCTTCAAACTTTCATGGATTACCTTTACTTTCTGTTCAGCATCTTTAATCAAATCCACTCCGAAAATTTTACTTTCACCGAGCTCGGTCCAAAACAATGGTGTACAAGATTTACGCCCGCACAAGGCCTCGAAGGCGCCATCTTAATACTTGATTGAAAACTATTGTTGTGCGAATTCAATCAAAGGTAAATACCGCTTCCCATGAACCATCGAACTCGAGGACGCAACATCTCAACATATCCTCAAGTATCTCGAATTATCCGCTCGGATTGACCATCGGTTTGTGGATGAAAAATGGTGCTAAAATGCAGCTTGGTACCCAAAGCTTCTTGCAATTTCTTCCAAAATCGCGAGGTGAATCTCGGATCTTTATCCGACACAATGTAAATCGATACCCGTGTAATCTCACAACTGAGAAACGTACAATTCAGCTAGTTTATCCAATGAAAATCTGTACACACGGGGATAAAGTGAGCCGACTTAGTCAGTCTATCAACAACAACCCAAATCGCATCCTTTTTGCTCGCTGACAATGGCAGTCTGGACACAAAGTCCATTGTGACTCGATCCCATTTCCACTCGGGTATCATGATCGGTTGAAGTAACCTCAAGGCACTTGATGTTCGCTTTCACTTGTTGACATATTAAACATCTCAAACAAAGTCGGAGATGTCTCGTTTCATACCATGCCACCAAAACCGACATTTCAAATTGTTGTACATCTTCGTACTCCCGGGTGAATTGACATTCGGCTACAATGAGCTTCGCTCGTAATCATCGAAATGAGTTCAATTTCTTGGAACACACAAACGATTTCTGAACCTCAAACAATCGTCATCATCAATTTGAAACTCCGATTCCTTGTTCGGAACACACTCAGCCCATTTTGCAACCAACTCATCGTCAACTTTCTGAGTTTCACGAATTTGATGAGTCAATAATGGTTTGGCCTTTAATTCGGCTATTAACACATTGTCGGGTAGGATAGACAAGTGTACATTCATAGCTCGTAAAGCAAATAGTGATTTTCGGCTTAAGGCGTCCGTAACCACATTAGCCTTTCCCGGGTGATAATCAATGACAAGCTCATAATCTTTTAACAGCTCGAGCCAACGTCTTTGTCGCAGATTTAAGTCTCTTTGAGTCATCAAATATTTGAGACTTTTGTGATCCGAATACACATGGCACATCTCACCAAATAAGTAATGTCGCCATATCTTTAAGGCGAATACGATGGCGACCAATTCGAGATCATGGGTCGGATAATTTTTCTCATGTGGCTTTAATTGTCTCGACGATAGGCCACAACTTGACCTTCTTGCATCAATACGCAACCTAACCCAAGTAGGGAGGCATCACTATAGATGACAAACTCTTTGCCGATTCGGGTCAGTATTAGTATCGAGCTTGATCAATTGAGTTTTCAATTGATCGAAACCTTTCGACACTTTTCCGTCCATTCAAACTTGACATCTTTCTCAAGCGGTTTACGTCATGGGTGCGGCTATCATCGAGAATCCTTTTACAAACCGTCGGTAGTAACGGCAAGTCCCAAAAGCTCGAACCTCAAGAATGTTTCTCGAGGCTTCCAGCTAAGTATGGCTGAAATTTTGCTCGGTCGACTCGAATACCCGATCTGATACCACATGACCCAAGAAGCTAACCTCTCTTAACCGAACTCACACTTGCTGAACTTAGCATATAACCGCTTATCCCGTAATATTTACAACACTAATCTCGGGTGCTCGCATGTTCGATCTCATCTCTTGAATAGACCAGGATGTCGTCAATGAACACAACTACGAACCGATCCAAATATGGTCGAAGATCCGATTCATCAAATCCATAAATACCGCAGGGCATTAGTGAGCCCAAACGGCATCACTAAGAACTCGTAGTGACCATATCTCGCTCAAGGCGGTTTTGGGTATGTCCGAATCTCGGATTCATGGCTCGGTAATAGCCCGATCTCAAATCTATTTTTGAGAACACCGAGGCTCCTTCAGCTTGATCGAACAAATCATCGATCTGTGATAACGGATATTTGTTCTTTATTGTCACTTTATTAAGTCGATGATAGTCGATGCACAACCTCATGGTTCCGTCCTTCTTTTCAAAAACAATCTGTGCACCCCAAGGTGAAAAACTTGGTCGAGCGAAACCTCTATCTCGTCAACTCTTGCAATCGAGCTTTCAACTCCTTCAACTCGGTTGGTGCCATACGATCTGGAGCTATCGAACTGGCGTAGTCCCGTACAAGCTCAATACCAAACTCTACTTCCCGAATGTGGTAAACCCGGTAATTCTTCGGAAAAACATCCGGTATTCACAAACCACCGCGCAGATTCGGTTTTATTTCTAACTCCTTATCATCAAGTACATACGCAAGGTATGCTTCGCACCTTTTCTTACATATTTCGGGCCAACATTGATGATATTACGCTTGGCAACCCTTCAAGTCCGTAGACTCAATTCAATCATCTCGTTATTTGCGCACCTCAAATCAATAGTCTTGCTTTTGCAATTCACAACCGCATCATGCACGGTCAACCAATCTAAACCGAGTATAACATCAAATTCATCAAACGGAAAAAGCATCAGGTCCGCCGGAAAGCAGGACCCTTGGATTACTAGGGGACATTTCTTGCACACTTTGTCGACAAGCACGTATTGACCCAAAGGGTTTGACACTCGAATTACGAACTCAGTAGACTCAACAGGTAGAGTCTTACTGGATGCTAAGGTTTCACATACATATGAATGAGTAGAGCCAGGGTCAATCAACGCAATCACACTAGTATCAAAGAGAGTGAAAGTACCAGTGATAACATCAGGGGAGGATGCTTCCTCTCGTGCACGGATGGCATATGCCCTAGCAGAGTACGGTCTCGGATCGAACAGTAGACAAGGGTGGCCCTCTCGACTACCACCCCTACCTCCTGAAATTCTTGGTGGTCTTCCTCTAGTCATCATTCCACTAGGTCTTGCACCTTGCATCCTATTCTTCTCATCAAGCTCTGTGCAATCTCTAATGAAGTGGTCCTTCAACCGCATCCGTAACAAGCCCTATTGGTAGACTTACCCCAACATTCACCTATGTGTCTTCTCCCACATTGGGGGCATTCAGTTTCTCTTGACGGATATTGCCCACACTAGCTACCAAGTAGCTCGGAGTCCGTCAATGGTCGTGCTCTTATGGAAATTCCCATGATCGTCCTCGATTTATTGGTGTCCTCCCGAACTTCTTTACAGCCGAGAACGGAGCTTTACCCGTCGATCTTTTGCAATAGTCTCTAGCTTCAAATTCAGCCTTCTTCTTCTCTTTTCCAAGTTCCTCCGCCTTGCAGCTCGTTCAACTAGTGTTACGAATTCTTTTATCTCCAAAATACCCACTAGTAGCTTTAAATCTTCATTCAATCCTTCTTCAAACCTCTTGCACATAGCAACCTCATCAGCCACACACTCCGGGCATACTGATCGAGTCTTACGAACTCATGTTCAGATTCAGATCTTGTCATACTGGCCTTGCTTGAGCTCCAAGAATTCCTTACGCTTTTGATTGATGAACCGCTGACTAATATATTTCTTTCGAAATTCTATTTGAAAGAAATCCCAAGTAACTCGTTCGTTTGGGACTATGGAAATCAAAGTCCTCCACCAATACTAAGCTGAGTCTCGCAACAAGGATATAGCACACTTTAGACATTCATCGGGTGTGCATGACAGTTCATCAAACACCCGAATGGTGTTATCAAGCCAGAACTCGGCCCTTTCGGCATCATCAGTAACTATGGCCCTGAACTCTTCAGCCCCGCGCTTCCTAATCAAGTCTACAGGTGGCTTACTCAACCTCATAGGGTCAGTAACTGATGGCATTACGGGCTCTTGGGGTGGATTATTCAAATTCGGGAATTGTTGGACAGCCGGATTGGTTCGGGCATATTGCGCGACCCACTCATTCATCATGGTAAAGAAGGCTTGTTTAGCCCCCTCACCTTGACTATTCACAGATGACTGAGGTTCAAAAGACGGCGTCCCTTGTGCAGGAGCAGCCGCTACACTTTCAACGTCATCCGCCAAGGTTCTCTCTACATCGGGATCCATTTACTAATCAAAACAAAAAATTTTAACCGTCAGAAGTCATCACACATTTAAACATTAACATTAAGGCATGTATAGCTAGACTCATACGTGCTATGGTAGTCCTAGAACCGACTAAACCATAGCTCCGATACCAATAAAATTGTAACACCCCGTACCCGAGTCCGTTACCGGAATCGGACACAAGCTGCACACAGACTTAACTATTTTCACAGTCCATTTAGAAATTTCCAGACTAGTTGGTCACTGCGTCACTGTCTCCTCAAAAATCATAACTTGAGTTATACAACTCGAAAATCAGTTTCGTAATTTTTTCCTGAAACTAGACTCATATGTCCATCTACAAATTTTTTTCTAGAATTTTTGGTCAAGCCAATTAGTACAGTTTATTAGTTAAAGTCTCCCATGTTACAGGGGTCGACTACACTGACCTTCGAGCGTTGCAACTCGAATAACTCCCTGTGCAGGGCTTCAATACTGATTCCGTTTGTTTCTATAGAAACTAGACTCAAAAAGGAATCTATACATATATGGCATGATTTCTAAATGTCTCGAGTTAATTTATAATGAATTTTCAAAGTCGGAACAGGGAATCCAGCAACCGTTCTGGCCCTGTTACATGAAAACCCAAATATCTCTTAACGTACAACTCATATGACCGTTTCGTTTCTTCCATATGAATATAGATTCATCAAGGTTTATTTACATAATTTATTCACTATTTAATTCCATTCCTACTATTTTTAGTGATTTTCCACATCTACATCACTGTTGCTGCCAGCATCTATTTCTAGGGTAGACTTTCTCTAACACATAGTTTCTATGATTCAACCACCCCTTTTTCATATATAGTCCAAAATATAATCATGATGACCCATTCTAATGGCTGGTCATTGCCAAACATTTCCGTGTCTCTTAATGAGCATATACATACCAAATGATTTTAACATTATGCTCAAAACATTTATAAGCCATTTTCGCATGGCTATTCAAAATTTTACATACCAAGTTCAAACAAAACATAATAGCCTATACATGCCGAAATGTTCTCTTAGACCATCTAAGAAGAAGGTACCAAAAAGTCGCTAGTCGGTGTGATGACTTCGATGACGGTCCCGAATACGCAAAAATTCGAGTCCAAGAAACCTAAAATAGGTGACAAGCAAACACCGAATGAGTATATAACTCAGTAAGTCATAAGCAATGCACTACCAACCATTAATAACATTATCGCAAAAGGAAACAAAATGGAACGAGGCTAATTACTCCATTCAAACCAAACTATACCATAGTTCCTTAGACCATTCGATTCAACCACATACCAAGTTACACATTCACATTCCATATACTAATCAATAGGATATTTGAAGCATTTCTATACACCATTTTGTTTTCGTCACAATCATACATCTACATGACCTTTCACTCATTCCACGATAATTCTTATGTATGTGACTTCAATTTACATTGTCACATAGGTTCAAACTTACCATGCTCAACCCCAAATATAAACATAGCGCCTATTAGCCATGAACTGAAGGTACTTACCCGATCCGCTGTCCGTGATCAACTCAATAGTGTCGCACACTCAGTGTCAATAGTGATTCAAAAGCATAAAGTGAGTCCGCACACTTAGTGCTATATAATCAACTCGCACACTTAGTGCTATATGATCAAACTCGCACACTTAGTGCTGTACAAGTTTTAAACCCGCACACTTAGTGCCATTCTCATGATCACAAATGTTTATACCCGCACACTTAGTGCCGAAATCAACAACTCAATACATCTCACCTCTTTTCCTCTCATTCAATACTTCCATCACCACATACATACATGTATATAAATTCATCATTCCATTCGGCATAATTATATAGACATTATGTCTATTCAAATCAATACAAAATATATGCTTAGTGACTTACCTTGTGTTGGGTAAAATAGTCTAAGTCGGCTACTCGATGACCTTCGTCTTTCCCTTGCTTGATTCTCTTTCTTTAACTCCTTGAGCTTAATCAATAAATCAACTAGTTTAACCATCTTGCTAAACATTCATAATTCAATTACACATGCATATGTATGTTTGTATATTCGGCAACCATCCTCACTTATTACCCATTTAGTCAATAATCTAAGCCAAGATAAGGCTTCAATATGGTTGCCTCTAACCGAATACATGCACACCAATCTACTTCATTTGGCCGAATATGCATGTCTATGTTGAGGCCAATTTTACACTTAATACTACACAAAAAACAGCATACATTTTACTAACTAACGATTACATATTGTAGCTCAATACACATCTCTCGTTTACTTCATAACCAAACAACATCACAAGCAAATATACACCTTAAAATAGTATATATGTCATACCAATACATCATGTGCAAACATATATTCATGTAGGTGCAAGGGCCAAATCTCAAGTTGTTTATATCCAAATATAAACACATATCCAAAGCTCAAATCTTACCTACCATGCAACATGCATGAATCATACTTATGGATATACCATGACCGAATACATCACAACACCATAATTTTGGTCACGATTAAGCAAAGAACTTAATGTCTTACTCAAAAATACTAAAAAGAAAGTCCAAGAGCCATCAATCCACCATCACATATACCATTAGCAAGCTTCATATTTAACATGCAATGGCATTAACTCAAAATCCACCTTGGCCAAATACCATCCCCATGATATAACAAAGATTTGAACCATTGGCTAATAATAACATCAAGTTAGCAACCAAAAACATGCATGAATCTCATGGCACAACATCAAACATACCTTAATCTTGATGCAAGTATAGCCAAACCCCTTCCTAATCCTCTTCCAAACCAAGCATGAAGCAAAACTCCTTCCTTATCCTTAGTATTTTCGGCCAAAAAGAGAGTGAAATGGATGAACAAATTTTTTTTGTTTTCTTTCCTACCTACACGGCAATGGGGAGGGAGAGAAGCCTTCACACACACATTTTTTTTTTATTCCATACTCCTTATTTTATTCATTCCAACATAACCCACTTACAAAACATGTTTCATGACATGATTTTGCCCATAATTCCTTGTCATGGCCGGCCACTAGCTATTGGGAAATTTGACATGCAAATCCATTGTTTTGCATGCATGCTTTAATTAGTCATCACACATTTCCCCATCATACTTTCAAAGTTTTCTACTAGGTCCTTTCTAGTGAAATTCACATTTATAACTTTAAATCAAACATCAAAAATGTCACACACGAATTAACACATATCATAAGCATCAAAATGAGCATTAAATTATTTTTATGCCTCGGTTTTATGATCCCGAAACTACATTCCGACTAGGGTCAATTTTGGCTGTCACAACTCCCCCACTTAAGAAATTTTCGTCCCAAAATCTTACCGTAAATAGATTTGGGTATCACTCTTTCGTAGAGTTCTCGGGTTCCCAAGTAGCTTCTTCTATCCCGGGTTTGAGCCATAACACTTTCACCAATGAACCCTTTTGTTTCATAACTCCTTCACTTCACGAGCTAGGATACGAATCGGTTCTTCTTCATAGCTCATATCGGCTTCAATTTCAACCTCTGATGGACTAATTACGTGCGATGGATCAGATCTATAGCGTCGAAGCATCGAAACATGAAAGACGTCATGAATCTTTTCAAGTTCAGGGGGCAAAATCAAATGATACGCAACCGGACCGACTCGTTCGGATATCTCATATGGCCCGATGAACCTCGGACTCAATTTGCCTTTACTGGCCAAATCGAGTATCTTTTTCCAAGGCGAAACTTTAAGAAACACTTTATCTCCCACCGATACTCAATGTCTTTTCGCTTCAAATCCGCGTCACGATTTACGACGATCTGTGGCGCTTTCGACTTTCATGGATTACCTTTACTTTCTCAAAGATCTTTAATCAAATCCACTCCGAAAATTTTGCTCTCACCGAGCTCGGTCCAAAACAATGGTGTACGGCATTTACGCCCGTACAAGGCCTCGTAAGGCGCCATCTTAATACTTGATTGAAAACTATTGTTGTAAGTTAATTCAATCAAAGGTAAATACCGTTCCCATGAACCACTGAACTCGAGGACGCAACATCTCAACATATCCTCAAGCATCTGAATTATCCGCTCGGATTGACCATCGGTATGTGGATGAAAAGCGGTGCCAAAATGCAGCTTGGTACCCAAAGCTTCTTGCAATTTCTTCCAAAATCGCGAGGTGAATCTCGGATCTCTATCCGACACAACAGAAATCGGTACCCCGTGTAATCTCACAACTGAGAAACGTACAATTCAGCTAGTTTATCCAATGAAAATCAGACGACGGGATAAAGTGAGCCGACTTAGTCACCTATCAACAACAACCCAAATCGCATCCTTCTTGCTCACGACAATGGCGGTCCGGACACAAAGTCTATTGTGACTCGATCCCATTTCCACTCGGGTATCATGATCGGTTGAAGTAACCTCAAGGCACTTGATGTTCCGCTTTCACTTGTTGACATATTAAACATCTCAAACAAAGTCGGAGATGTCTCGTTTCATACCATGCCACCAAAACCGACATTTCAAATTGTTGTACATCTTCGTACTCCCCGGGTGAATTGACATTTGGCTACAATGAGCTTCGTTCAGAATCATCGAAATGAGTTCTCAATTTCTTGGAACACACAATCGATTTCTGAACCTCAAACAATCGTCATCATCAATTTGAAACTCGATTCCTTGTTCGAACACACTCAAATTGTTTTGCAACCAACTCATCGTCAACTTTCTCGAGTTTCGCGAATTTGATGAGTCAATAATGGTTTGGCCTTTAATTCGCTATTAACACATTGTCGGGTAGGATAGACAAGTGTACATTCATAGCTCGTAAAGCAAATAGTGATTTTCGGCTTAAGGCGTCCGTAACCACATTAGCCTTTCCCGGTGATAATGAATGACAAGCTCATAATCTTTTAACACTCGAGCCAACGCCTTTGTCGCAGATTTAAGTCTCTTTGAGTCATCAAATATTTGAGACTTTTGTGATCCGAATACACATGGCACTTCTCACCAAATAAGTAATGTCGCCATATCTTTAAGGCGAATACGATGGCAGCCAATTTTAGATCATGGGTCGGATAATTTTTCTCATGTGGCTTTAATTGTCTCGACGATAGGCCACAACTCGACCTTCTTGCATCAATACGCAACCTAACCCAAGTAGGGAGGCATCACTATAGATAACAAACTCTTTGCCGATTCGGTCAGTATTAGTATCGAGCTTCCGCAATTGAGTTTTCAATTGATCAAACCTTTCGACACTTTTTCGTCCATTCAAACTTGACATCTTTCAAGCGGTTTCGTCATGGGTGTGGCTATCATCGAGAATCCTTTTACAAACCGTCGGTAGTAACCAAGTTCCAAAAGCTCGAACCTCAAGAATGTTTCTGAGGCTTCCAGCTAAGTATGGCTGAAATTTTGCTCTGTCGACTCGAATACCCGTCGATACCACATGACCCAAGAAGCTAACCTCTCTAACCGTAACTCACACTTGCTGAACTTAGCATATAACCGCTTATCCCGTAATATTTGCAACACTAATCTCAGGTGCTCCGCATGTTAAGTCTCATCTCTTGAATAGACCAGGATGTCGTCAATGAACACAACTACGAACCGATCCAAATATGGTCTGAAGATCCGATTCATCAAATCCATAAATACCGTCGGGGCATTAGTGAGCCCAAACGGCATCACTAAGAACTCGTAGTGACCATATCTTGTTCTGAAGGCAGTTTTGGGTATGTCCGAATCTCGGATTCAAGAATCGTAATAGCCTCGATCTCAAATCTATTTTTGAGAACACCGAGGTTCCTTGATTGATCGAACAAATCATCGATATGCGTAACGGATATTTGTTCTTTATTGTCACTTTATTAAGTCGACGATATTCGATGCACAACCTCATGGTTCCGTCCTTCTTTTTCACAAACAACACTGGTGCACCCCAAGGTGAAAAACTTGGTTGAGCGAAACCTCTATCCGTCAACTCTTGCAATCGAGCTTTCAACTCCTTCAACTCGGTTGGTGCCGTGCGATACGGAGCTATCGAAATTGGCGTAGTCCTGTACAAGCTCAATACCAAACTCTACTTCCCGAACAGTGGTAAACCCGGTAATTCTTTGGGAAAACATCCGGTATTCACAAACCACCGCATGATTTGGGTTTTATTTCTAACTCCTTATCATCAAGTACATACGCAAGGTATGCTTCGCACCCTTTTCTTACATATTTCGGGCCAACATTGATGATATTACAGCTTGGCAACCCTTTCAAGTCCGTAGACTCAATTCAATCATCTCGTTATTTATGCACCTCAAATCAATAGTCTTGCTTTTGCAATTCACAACCGCATCATGCACGGTCAACCAATCTAAACCGAGTATAACATCAAATTCATCAAACGCTAAAGCATTAGGTCCGCGGAAAGGTGACCCTTGGATTACTAGGGACATTTCTTGCACACTTTGTCGACAAGCACGTATTGACCCAAAGGGTTTGACACTCGAATTATTTAACTCAAGAGACTCAACGGTAGAGTCTTCTCGGATGCTAAGGTTTCACATACATATGAATGAGTAGAGCCGTGGTCAATCAACGCAATCACACTAGTATCAAAGAGAGTGAAAGTACCAAAGATAACATCGGGGAGGATGCTTCCTCTCGTGCACAGATGGCATATGCCCTAGCAGAGTACGGGTCTCAGATCGAACAGCCGATCAAGGGCCCTCTCTCGACTACCACCCCTACCTCCTGAAATTCTTGGTGGTCTACCTCTAGCTATCATTCCACTAGGTCTTGCACCTTGCATCCTATTCTTCTCATCAAGCTCCATGCAATCTCTAATGAAGTGGTCCTTCGAACCGCATCCGTAACAAGCCCTATTGGTAGACTTACCCCAACATTCACCAATGTGTCTTCTCCCACATTGGGGGCATTCAGGTTTCTCTTGACGGTTATTGCCCACACTAGCTACCAAGTAGCTCTGAGTCCGCCAATGGTCGTGTTTTATGGAAATTCCCGCAGTCGTCCTCGATTTATTGGTGTCCTCCCTGAACTTCTTTACAGCCGAGAACGGAGCTTTACCCGTCGATCTTTTGCGATAGTCTCTAGTGTAACACCCCGAACCCGAGACCATCGCCGGTGTCGGACACGAGGGGTTAACAAACCAAGTTCACTTGTTTTGCCCACCAATTTGACATTTACAGTCAGGCTGGAAAACTGCGTCACCGTCGCCTTAAAAATCATATCTCGAGTTTCAAAACTCAGAAACTGGTTTTGTAAATTTTCCCTGAATTTAGACTCATGTATCCATCCATGGATTTATTTCTAGAATTTTTGGTCAGGCCAATTGGTACAGTTTATTAGTTAAAGTCACCCATATTACAGGGATCGACTGGTCTGACCTTCGCGTGTTACAACTTGAATATCTCACTGTACAGAACTTTAATACTGGTTCTGTTTGTTTCTAATGAAACTAGACTCAAAATGGAATCTGTACATATAAGGCATGACTCGTAATTATTTCTGGATAATTTATAGCAAATTTTTGAAGTTGTGACAGGGGACCCAGAAACCGTTCTGACCCTGTCTCTGAATAGCTTTAATATCTCTTAACATGTAACTCCTATGACCATTTCGTTTCTTCCATATGAAAATAGACTCACCAAGGTTCATTTACATAGCTTATTCACTATTTAATACCATTCCTACAAATTTTGGTGATTTTTCACATTCACGTCATTGCAGCTGGCAGCATCTGTTTTTAAGGTAGGTCTTACCTATTTGGTAGTCTCCATGAACCAACTAGTCTTGCCATACATAGGTTCATATATGATCATTTTAACCATGCCAATGGCTGATCATGTGACCAACATTCCCATTTCCAATCCATGGTCACATCATGACACCAAATATATACATATACAAACCGCAAATAGCCTAAGTCGATACTTCACTTTTACGAGCCATTTTCGCATGGCCGTACACAAATACATCACAACATATTTAACCAACAAGGGGTAGTCCTATACATGCCATTTCAAAGTTCAACCAAAAATTTATACCAAAATAGAGACGTTGATAGTGTGGATGACTTCGACTTTATTGATCCCGAATCCGATTGCTATCGAGCGAAATCTATAAAACAGAGAGCCAAAGCAACGGGGTAAGCATTTTTATGCTTAGTAAGTCTCAAGGAATAAAAATCAGCTTTAATTAAGGCAATATATTCACATAACCAAATGCATCATTTCATTAATACACATTCTCATAATCATTCTTACAACACACTTCATCATTATATACTTTCAACAAGTATCAACCAATTCAATAGCTGAAATTCGTTAGTCGTTTGAGCGAATGTTGCTCAACATGTCGACTTCCCAATGCACATATAAACGTACCTCATTCTTTGGGCTTTTCGAGCGTGCTAATTGAATTTATTACAGCAACAATACTCACCTCCAGCCCAAGCTTCTTCGGAATACAACCGGATATAACCACGTGCACAAATGCCTTCGGGTCTTAGCCCGATAGAATGACTCATACGAATGCCTTGGGTCTTAGCCCGGATGTAGCCACTAGCACAATTGCCTTCGGGTCTTAACCCGGATATAATTTCCAGCATATTTGTCTTCGGGGCTTAGCCCGGATATCATTCAATTTCTCATGCACACATACATCAATAATCATTGGACATACATATTTCATTTTCGTTACTAAGGCTCAAACACAATTATAATCACTAGCATAATCGCCTTCGGGACTTAGCCCGGTATCATTCAAATACTCATACACACATAATCAATAATCAATACACATCCATACTTCATTTCACATAATTCAAGTAGGGTCACTTCTTGAGGACTTACCTCGGATGTTGTCGAACGGCTTTTACTGGCTATTCGATCACTTTCTCCTTCCCTTGTCCAATTGTGGCCCTCTAAGCTCTTGAGCTAATTCAAACAAATTCAATTTATTAAAACCTCATTGTGCTAGCTTATGGCCGAATATGACAAGGAGTTTAAATGGTCATATGGCCACCCTTTAGCTTGAATACACAATGGTCATGCACATTTTATACTACATCAAGCAATTTGATACAATTTATTCGAGCATCAAGGAAAAGCTAAGGCCTTCAATAGGCTACCCAAGGCCGAATATTCATGTCCATGTTGAGGCCAATTATGCACTTAATACTTCACAAAAACAGCATGCATTTTACTAGTTAATGCTTTGCATATTGTAGCTCAAAACTTATAATATAGCATCAAGCACTCATATGTGTGCTAGGCCGAATGTGCTTGCAATTTCACAATCATTCTTCAACATCTTCTTCTTTAACAAACATATTCATCACTTAGTTCATAACCAAAACATCATGTGCAAACATATATATACATATATGAGCATGGCCGAATTTCAAGGTGTCCATAGCCACCCAAGACACAAATTTTAACTAACATGCAAGAAGCATGAACCATGCTCATGAATGCATCATGGCCAAATATGACAATCATGCCCCTTTTCAACTTCAATCATGGTTAAACAAAAAGAAAACTCAAAATCTTACTCAAGAGTAGACAATCCATCATTGCATTCATCACCATCAAGCTTCACACTTAGCATGCAATGGCTTTATCACCATAACAACTTTGGCCAAATGCCATTTCCATGGCATAACAAAGATTTGAGCCATGGCTAACATGCACATCAAGTTAGCAACCAAAACATGCATGAACTCCCAACACAACCTCATACATACCTTAATCTTGATGCAAATTTAGCCAAATCTCCTTCTAGATCTCTTCTAAACCAAGCATGAAGCAAAAATCCTCCTTCTTCCTTAGTTTTGGCTCAAAGAAAGGATGAAGAAAATTTTTCTTTCTTTCTCTACAACTCACGGCAATGGGGGGGGGAATACCACACTCACACACATTTTTTTTTCATTCTTTTCTTACCCATACACCTTTGTTTATTATTTCTCCCTAATGCACCAACAAAACATGTTTCATGACATGTTTTGCCCATCCTCTCTTGCCATGGCCGGCCACTTCATGTTGGGGGAATTTGACATGCAAATCCTTATTTTTGCATGCATGAGCAACTAGTCATCACACATTTCCCCATCATACTTTCAAAGTTCACTACTAGGTCCTTTCTAGTGAAATTCAGCATTTATAACACTAAATCAAACATCAAAATGTCACACACAAATTAACACATATCATTGGCATCAAAATAAATTTTAAATTATTTTTATGCCTCGATTTTGTGGTCCCGAAACCACATTCCGACTAGGGGCAATTTTGGGCTGTCACAACTTTCCCCCTCTTAAGAAATTTTCGTCCCCGAAAATCTTACCGGTAAATAGGTTTGGATATCGCTCTTTCATAGAGTTCTCGGTCTCCCAAGTAGCTTCTTTTATCCCGTGCTTGAGCCATAACACTTTCACTAGCGGAACCCGCTTGTTTCGCAACTCTTTCACTTCTCGTGATAGGATACGAATCGGTTCTTCCTCATAACTCATATTAGCTTGAATTTCAATTTCGATGGACTAATCACGTGCGATGGATCGGATCTATAGCGTCAAGCATCGAACGTGAAAGACATCGTGAACCTTTTCGAGTTCAGGGGCAAAATCAAACGATATGCCATCGGACCGACTTGCTCGGATATCTCATATGGCCCAATGAACCTCGGCTCAGCTTGCCCTTACGGCCGAATCCGAGTATCTTTTTCCAAGGCGATACCTTGAGAAACACTTTATCACCCACCGATACTCGATATCCTTACGCTTCAGATCCGCGTCGACTTACTCGACGATCGGAGGCTATCTTCGACTTTCACGGATTACTTTCACTTTCTTCAAAGATCTCTAATCAAATCCACCCGAAAATCTTGCTTTCACCGAGCTCGGTCCAAAACAATGGTGTACGGCATTTACGAATCGTATAAGGCCTCGTAGGGTGCCATCTTAATACTTGATTGAAAGTCGTTGTTGTGCGAATTCAATCAACGGCAAATACCGCTCCCATGAACCACTAAACTCGAGGACGCAACATCTTAACATATCCTCAAGTATCTGAATTATCTCGCTCGGATTGACCATCGGTTTGGGGGTGAAAGGCGGTCTTGAAATGCAACTTGGTACCCAAAGCTTCTTGCAACTTTTTCAAAATCGTGAGGTAAATCTCGGATCTCTATCGACACGATGGAAATAGGCACCCGTGTAATCTCACAACTGAGAAACGTACAATTCCGCTAATTTGTCCATTGAAAATCCGTGCGACGGGACAAAGTGGGCCGACTTAGTCAATCTATCTACCACGACCCAAACCGCATCCTTCTTACTTGTCGACAATGGCGGTCCGGATACAAAATCCATTGTGACTCGATCCCATTTCCACTCGGGTATCGTGATTGGCGTAGTAATCTCAAGGCACCGATGTTCCGCTTTCACTTGTTGACATATTAAACATCTCAAACAAAGTCGGAGATGTCTCGCTTCATACCATGCCACCAAAATCGACGCTTTCAAATCATTGTACATCTTCGTACTCCCCGGGTGGATTGCCATTCGGCTACAATGGGCTTCATTCAGAATTATCGAAATGAGTTCCGAATTCTTTGGAACACACAGACGACTTTTGAACCTCAAACAATCGTCATCGTCGATTTGAAATTCCAAGTCCTTGTTCGGAACACACTCATCCCGTTTTGCAGCCAACTCGTCGTCGACTTTCTGAGCTTCTCGAATTTGATGTATCAATAGTGGTTTGGCTTTCAATTCAGCTACTAACACACTATCGGATCGAATGCATAAGTGCACGCTCATCGCTCAGAAGCGAATAATGATTTACGACTCAAGGCATCCGCAACCACATTCGCCTTTCCCGGTGATAGTCAATGACCAGCTCATAATCCTTTAACAATACGAGCCAACGCCTTTGTCGCAGATTTAAGTCTCTTTGGGTCATCAAATATTTGAGACTTTTGTGGTCCGAGTACACATGGCACCTTTCACCAAATAAGTAATGTCGCCAAATCTTTAAGGCGAATACGATGGCGCCAATTCAAGATCATGGGTCGGATAATTTTTCTCGTGTGGCTTTAATTGCCTCGACGATAGGCCACAACTCGACCTTCTTGCATCAATACACAACCTAACCTAAGTAGGGAGGCGTCGCTATAGATGACAAACTCTTTGCGGGACTCGGGTTGCACTAGAATTGGGGCTTCACCAAATAAGTTTTCATTGATCGAAACTTTTTGGCATTTCTCCGTCCATTCGAACTTAACATCCTTTTGGAGTAGCCGTCATCGGCGTGGCTATCGTTGAGAAGCCTTTTACAAATCGTCGGTAATAACCTAAGAAGCCCCAAAAGCTCCGAACCTCAAGAATATTTCTCGGAGGCTTCCAATTAAGTATGGCTGAAATTTTATTCGGTCGACTCGAATACCCGATCGAGATACCACATGACCCAAGAAGCTAACCTCTTAACCGTAACTCACACTTGTTGAACTTAGCATATAATTGCTTATCCCGTAAAATTTGCAGACTAACCGCAGTGTTCAAGATGTTCGGTCTCATTTCTTGAATAGACCAAGATGTCATCAATGAACACGACTACTAATCGATCCAAATATGGTCCAAGATCCGATTCATTAAATCCATAAATACCGCAGGGCATTAGTGAGCCCAAACGGCATCACTAGGAACTCATAGTGACCATATCTCGCTCAAGGCGCCTTGGGTACATCCGAATCTCGGATTCGCAATTGATAATAGCCCGATCTCAAATCTATTTTCGAGAACACTGAGGCTCCCTTCAGTTGATCGAACAAGTCATCGATTCGTGGCAACGGATATTTGTTCTTTATTGTCGCTTTATTAAGCTAACGATAGTCGATGCACAGCCGCATGGTTCCATCCTTCTTCTTCACGAACAACACTGGCGCACCCCAAGGCAAAAAACTCGGGCGAGCAAAACCTCTATCCACCAATTCTTGCAATCGAGCTTTCAACTCCTTTAATTCCGTTGGTGCCATACGATCAGAGCTATCGAAATTGAGTGGTACCGGTACCAATTCGATGCCAAATTCTATTTCTCGAATGTGGTAAACCCAGAATTCTTCTGGAAAACATCCGGTATTCACAAACCACGGAGCACAGATTCGGTTTCTTTTCCGATTCCTTGTCATCGAAAGCACGTCGCAAGGTACGCCGCACCCTTTTCTTACATATTTCGGGCCAACATCGCTGATATTACAGCTGGCAACCTCTTTAAGTCCGTAGACTCAACCCGAATTATCTCATTATTCGCGCACCTCAAATCGATAGTCTTGCTTTTGTAATTTACAACCGCATCGTGCATGGTCAACCAATCCAAACCAAGAATAACGTCGAATTCATCGAACGGCAAAAGCATCAAGTCCGCCGGAAAACAAGAACCTCGGAACACTAGGGGACTTTTCTTGCACACTTTGTTGACAAGCACGTAATGACCCAAGGGGTTTGATACCCGAATTACAAACTCAGTAGACTCAATAGGCAAAGTCTTACTGGATGCTAAGGTTTCACATATATATGAATGAGTAGAACCGGTCAATCAAAGCAATCACATTAGTATTGAAAAGAGTGAAAGTACCGTAATGACATCCGGAGAGGCAGATCCTCACGCGCGCCAGATGGCATAAGTCCTTGCAGAGCACGAGCCTTAGATCCGATGGTAGCATCTCTAGATCCTCTCCGACCGCCAATCGACATTGCCCATATTTCTAGGTGGCCTACATCGAGCAAAGATGGTAGCACCGGGTTTCCACTCAATTACATTCTGCTCATGCATCCTCGGGCAATCCTTCATAAAGTGGTCGGCCGACCCATACTTATAGCAGAGCGATCACGAAACCAACAGCTCCCGAATGCCATTTGCCACAATGTGGACACCCGCCTCTCTCGGCGATCATTTCCACCATCAAGCGATCAAGTGACTCGTGTGGTCACAGGGGTCGATCGCGTCCTCGCCTAGAAAAGCCCGAACTCCTCTAGACCGCTCGCATCATCTCGAAATCTCTTCGATGCTTGTTGAAGAGACTTTCCCGAGGACCTCTTTCGAATTCTCCGGTTCCCACATCAGCTTTTTGTTTCTCCTTTCTAAGCTCTTCGCTTTACAAACTCGCTCAACAAGTACTACGAACTCTCGATCTCGAGAATGCCAACGAACATCCTTATATCATCATTCAGCCCATCCTCGGCGCTTACATAATGGCTTTGACGAAATGCATTCTCGCTGCATCTGCTAAGCCTCACAAATTTTCGTCAGTAGTCGGAATCGACATAGAACCTTGCTTAAGGTCAAGGAATTCCTTCGCTTTTGGTCGATGAATCTCGATCGATATACTTTTTTCGAACTCGGTTTGAAAGAATTCCCAAGTCACTTGCTCTCTAGGTACCACAAAAGTCGAGTACTCCACCAATAGTAGGCGGACTCACGTAGCAAGGAGATGGTACACTTTAAGCACTCATCGGTGTACAGGATAGCTCATCGAGCACCCTTGATAGTGTTATCCAACCAAAATTCAGCTCGCTTCGCATCATCATCATCCGTAGCCTTAAATTCAGTGGCCCCATGTTTTCAATCCTATCGACTGGGGCTTACTTGACCTTATTTGGTCGATTCTGGGAGGTATTGTAGGTGCGGGGTTGCATTTGTCGGGAATGGAGGTTGTGGAACAGTAGTGTTAGTTCGAATGTATTGATTAAACCATTCGCTCATCACACTATAAAAGGCTTGCCTAGCCTCATCATTCAGATTGCTGGCCATAGGTTGAGAGTCCGCCGCTGCTGTCCCTTGCGCGGAGCAGCGCCACACTCTCCACATCATCAGCTATCGCTTTCGGTTGGGATCGGGATCCATTGCTATAAACAAACACAAAGTCAAATTGTCAGAAATCACCACACTATCGATTCATCATTTAATGGCATGTATAGCTAGACCCCAAACACATCACGGTAGTCCTAGAATCGACTAAACCGTGGCTCTGATACCAATAAAATTGTAACACCCCAAACCCGAGACCATCGCCGGTGTCGGACACGAGGGGTTAACAAACCAAGTTCACTTGTTTTGCCCACCAATTTGACATTTCCAGTCAGGCTGGAAAACTGCGTCACCCTCGCCTTAAAAATCATATCTCGAGTTTCAAAACTCGGAAACTGGTTTTGTAAATTTTCCCTGAATTTAGACTCATGTATCCATCCATGGATTTATTTCTAGAATTTTTGGTCAGGCCAATTGGTACAGTTTATTAGTTAAAGACACCCATGTTACAGGGATCGACTGCTCTGACCTTTGCGCGTTACAACTTGAATATCTCACTGTACAGAACTTTAATACTGGTTCCGTTTATTTCTAATGAAACTAGACTCAAAATGGAATCTGTACATATAAGGCATGACTCGTAATTATTTCTGGATAATTTATAGCAAATTTTTGAAGTTGTGACAGGGGACCCAGAAACCGTTCTGACCCTGTCTCTGAATAGCTTTAATATCTCTTAACATGTAACTCCTATGACCATTTCGTTTCTTCCATATGAAAATAGACTCACCAAGGTTCATTTACATAGCTTATTCACTATTTAATACCATTCCTACAAATTTTGGTGATTTTTCACATTCACGTCATTGCAGCTGGCAGCATCTGTTTTTAAGGTAGGTCTTACCTATTTGGTAGTCTCCATGAACCAACTAGTCTTGCCATACATAGGTTCATATATGATCATTTTAACCATGCCAATGGCTGATCATGTGACCAACATTCCCATTTCCAATCCATGGTCACATCATGACACCAAATATATACATATACAAACCGCAAATAGCCTAAGTCGATACTTCACTTTTACGAGCCATTTTCGCATGGCCGTACACAAATACATCACAACATATTTAACCAACAAGGGGTAGTCCTATACATGCCATTTCAAAGTTCAACCAAAAATTTATACCAAAATAGAGACGTTGATAGTGTGGATGACTTCGACTTTATTGATCCCGAATCCGATTGCTATCGAGCGAAATCTATAAAACAGAGAGCCAAAGCAACGGGGTAAGCATTTTTATGCTTAGTAAGTCTCAAGGAATAAAAATCAGCTTTAATTAAGGCAATATATTCACATAACCAAATGCATCATTTCATTAATACACATTCTCATAATCATTCTTACAACACACTTCATCATTATATACTTTCAACAAGTATCAACCAATTCAATAGCTGAAATTCGTTAGTCGTTTGAGCGAATGTTGCTCAACATGTCGACTTCCCAATGCACATATAAACGTACCTCATTCTTTGGGCTTTTCGAGCGTGCTAATTGAATTTATTACAGCAACAATACTCACCTCCAGCCCAAGCTTCTTCGGAATACAACCGGATATAACCACGTGCACAAATGCCTTCGGGTCTTAGCCCGGATAGAATGACTCGCACGAATGCCTTCGGGTCTTAGCCCGGATGTAGCCACTAGCACAATTGCCTTCGGGTCTTAACCCGGATATAATTTCCAGCATATTTGTCTTCGGGGCTTAGCCCGGATATCATTCAATTTCTCATGCACACATACATCAATAATCATTGGACATACATATTTCATTTTCGTTACTAAGGCTCAAACACAATTATAATCACTAGCATAATCGCCTTCGGACTTAGCCCGGTATCATTCAAATACTCATACACACATAATCAATAATCAATACACATCCATACTTCATTTCACATAATTCAAGTAGGGTCACTTCTTGAGGACTTACCTCGGATGTTGTCGAACGGCTTTTACGGCTATTCGATCACTTTCTCCTTCCCCTTGTCCAATTGTGGCCCTCTAAGCTCTTGAGCTAATTCAAACAAATTCAATTTATTAAAACCTCATTGTGCTAGCTTATGGCCGAATATGACAAGGAGTTTAAATGGTCATATGGCCACCCTTTAGCTTGAATACACAATGGTCATGCACATTTTATACTACATCAAGCAATTTGATACAATTTATTCGAGCATCAAGGAAAAGCTAAGGCCTTCAATAGGCTACCCAAGGCCGAATATTCATGTCCATGTTGAGGCCAATTATGCACTTAATACTTCACAAAACAGCATGCATTTTACTAGTTAATGCTTTGCATATTGTAGCTCAAAACTTATAATATAGCATCAAGCACTCATATGTGTGCTAGGCCGAATGTGCTTGCAATTTCACAATCATTCTTCAACATCTTCTTCTTTAACAAACATATTCATCACTTAGTTCATAACCAAAACATCATGTGCAAACATATATATACATATATGAGCATGGCCGAATTTCAAGGTGTCCATAGCCACCCAAGACACAAATTTTAACTAACATGCAAGAAGCATGAACCATGCTCATGAATGCATCATGGCCAAATATGACAATCATGCCCTTTTCAACTTCAATCATGGTTAAACAAAAAGAAAACTCAAAATCTTACTCAAGAGTAGACAATCCATCATTGCATGCATCACCATCAAGCTTCACACTTAGCATGCAATGGCTTTATCACCATAACAACTTTGGCCAAATGCCATTTCCATGGCATAACAAAGATTTGAGCCATGGCTAACATGCACATCAAGTTAGCAACCAAAACATGCATGAACTCCCAACACAACCTCATACATACCTTAATCTTGATGCAAATTTAGCCAAATCTCCTTCTAGATCTCTTCTAAACCAAGCATGAAGCAAAAATCCTCCTTCTTCCTTAGTTTTGGCTCAAAGAAAGGATGAACAAAATTTTCTTTCTTTCTCTACAACTCACGGCAATGGGGGGAATACCACACTCACACACATTTTTTTTTCATTCTTTTCTTACCCATACACCTTTGTTTATTATTTCTCCCTAATGCACCAACAAAACATGTTTCATGACATGTTTTGCCCATCCTCTTGCCATGGCCGCCACTTCATGTTGGGGGAAATTTGACATGCAAATCCTTTATTTTTGCATGCATGAGCAACTAGTCATCACACATTTCCCATCATACTTTCAAAGTTCACTACTAGGTCCTTTCTAGTGAAATTCGCATTTATAACACTAAATCGAAACATCAAAAATGTCACACACAAATTAACACATATCATAGGCATCAAAATAAATTTTAAATTATTTTTATGCCTCGGTTTTGTGGTCCCGAAACCACATTCCGACTAGGGTCAATTTTGGGCTGTCACAACTAGCTTCAAATTCAGCCTTCTTCTTCTCTTTTCCAAGTTCCTCCGCCTTGCAGGCTCGTTCAACTAGTGTTACGAATTCTTTTATCTCCAAAATACCCACTAGTAGCTTTAAATCTTCATTCAATCCTTCTTCAAACCTCTTGCACATAGCAACCTCATCAGCCACACACTCTAGGCATACCGATGAGTCTTACTTAACTCATGTTCAGATTCAGATCTCATCATACGGCCTTGCTTGAGCTCCAAGAATTCCTTACGCTTTTGATCGATGAACATTGACTAATATATTTCTTTCAAATTCTATTTGAAAGAAATCCCAAGTAACTCGTTCGCTTGGGACTATGGAAATCAAAGTCCTCCACCAATACTAAGTTGAGTCTCGCAACAAGGATATAGCACACTTTAGACATTCATCGGTGTGCATGATACCATCAAACACCAATGGTGTTATCAAGCCGTAACTCGGCCTTTCGGCATCATCAAGAACTATGGCCCTGAACTCTTCAGCCCCGCTTCCTAATCAAGTCTACAGGTGGCTTACTCAACCTCATAGGGTCAAGAATCGATGGCATTACGGCTCTTGGGGTGGATTATTCAAATTCGGAATTGTTGGACAGCCGGATTGGTTCGGGCATATTATGCGACCCACTCATTCATCATGGTAAAGAAGGCTTGTTTAGCCCCTCACCTTGATTATTCACAGATGACTGAGGTTCAAAAGACGGCGTCCCTTGTGCAGGAGCAGCCGCTACACTTTCAACATCATCCGCCAAGGTTCTCTACATCGGGATCCATTTACTAATCAAAACAAAAATTTTAACCGTCAAGTCATCACACATTTAAACATTAACATTAAGGCATGTATAGCTAGACTCATACGTGCTATGGTAGTCCTAGAACCGACTAAACCATAGCTCCGATACCAATAAAATTGTAACACCCCGTACCCGAGTCCGTTACCGGAATCGGACACAAGGTGCACACAGACTTAACTATTTTCACAGTCCATTTAGAAATTTCCAGACTAGCTGGTCAATGCATCACTGTCGCCTCAAAAATCATAACTTGAGTTATACAACTCGAAAATCAGTTTCGTAATTTTTCCCTGAAACTAGACTCATATGTCCATCTACATATTTGTTTCTAGAATTTTTGGTGGAGCCAATTAGTACAGTTTATTAGTTAAAGTCTCCCATGTTACAGGGGTCGACTACACTGACCTTCGAGCATTGCAACTCGAATAACTCCCTGTGCAGGGCTTCAATACTGATTCCGTTAGTTTCTATAGAAACTAGACTCAAAAAGGAATCTATACATATATGGCATGATTTCTAAATGTCTCGGGTTAATTTATAATGAATTTTCAAAGTCGGAACAGGGAATCCAGAAACCGTTCTGGCCCTGTTTCATGAAAACCCAAATATCTCTTAACGTACAACTCATATGACGGTTTCGCTTCTTCCATATGAATATAGATTCATCAGGGTTCATTTACATAATTTATTCACTATTTAATTCCATTCCTACTATTTTTAGCGATTTTCCACATCCACATCACTGTTGCTGCCAGCATCTATTTCTAGGGTAGACTTTCTCTAACACATAGTTTCTATGATTCAACCACCCCTTTTTCATATATAGTCCAAAATATAATCATGATGACCCATTCTAATGGCTGGTCATTGCCAAACATTTCCGTGTCTCTTAATGAGCATATACATACCAAATGATTTTAACATTATGCTCAAAACATTTATAAGCCATTTTCGCATGGCTATTCAAAATTTTACATACCAAGTTCCAACAAAACATAATAGCCTATACATGCCGAAATGTTCTCTTAGACCATCTAAGAAGAAGGTACCAAAAAGTCGCTAGTCGGTGTGATGACTTCGATGACGGTCCCGAATACGCAAAAAGTCGAGTCCAAGAAACCTAAAATAGGTGACAAGCAAACACCGAATGAGTATATAACTCAGTAAGTCATAAGCAATGCACTACCAACCATTAATAACATTATCGCAAAAGGAAACAAAATGGAACGAGGCTAATTACTCCATTCAAACCAAACTATACCATAGTTCCTTAGACCATTCGATTCAACCACATACCAAGTTACACATTCACATTCCATATACTAATCAATAGGATATTTGAAGCGTTTCTATACACCATTTTGTTTTCGTCACAATCATACATCTACATGACCTTTCACTCATTCCACGATAATTCTTATGTACGTGACTTCAATTTACATTGTCACATAGGTTCAAACTTACTAAGCTCAACCCCAAATATAAACATAGCGCCTATTAGCCATGAACTCAAGGTACTTACCCGATCCGCTGTCCGTGATCAACTCAATAGTGTCGCACACTCAGTGTCAATAGTGATTCAAAAGCATATAGTGAGTCCGCACACTTAGTGCTATATAATCAACTCGCACACTTAGTGCTATATGATCAAACTCGCACACTTAGTGCTGTACAAGTTTTAAACCCGCACACTTAGTGCCATTCTCATGATCACAAATGTTTATACCCGCACACTTAGTGCCAAATCAACAACTCAATACATCTCACCTCTTTTCCTTTCATTCAATACTTCCATCACCACATACATACATGTATCTAAATTCATCATTCCTTTCGCATAATTATATAGACATTATGTCTATTCAAATCAATACAAAATATATGCTTAGTGACTTACCTTGTGTTGGGTAAAATAGTCCAAGTCGGCTACTCGATGACCTTCGCCTTTCCCTTGCCCGATTCTCCTTCTTTAACTCCTTGAGCTTAATCAATAAATCAACTAGTTTAACCATCTTGCTAAACATTAATAATTCAATTACACATGCATATGTATGTTTGTATATTCGCAACCATCCTCACTTATTACCCATTTAGTCAATAATCTAAGCCAAGATAAGGCTTCAATATGGTTGCCTCTAACCGAATACATGCACACCAATCTACTTCATTTGGCCGAATATGCATGTCTATGTTGAGGCCAATTTTACACTTAATACTACACAAAAAACAACATACATTTTACTAACTAACGATTACATATTGTAGCTCAATACACATCTCTCGCTTACTTCATAACCAAACAACATCACAAGCAAATATACACCTTAAAATAGTATATATGTCATACCAATACATCATGTGCAAACATATATTCATGTAGGTGCAAGGGCGAATCTCAAGTTGTTTATATCCAAATATAAACACATATCCAAAGCTCAAATCTTACCTACCATGCAACATGCATGAATCATACTTATGGATATACCATGACCGAATACATCACAACACCATAATTTTGGTCATGATTAAGCAAAGAACTTAATGTCTTACTCAAAAATACTAAAAAGAAAGTCCAAGAGCCATCAATCCACCATCACATATACCATTAGCAAGCTTCATATTTAACATGCAATGGCATTAACTCAAAATCCACCTTGGCCAAATACAATCCCCATGATATAACAAAGATTTGAACCATGGGCTAATAAGAACATCAAGTTAGCAACCAAAAACATGCATGAATCTCATGGCACAACATCAAACATACCTTAATCTTGATGCAAGTATAGCCAAACCCCTTCCTAATCCTCTTCCAAACCAAGCATGAAGCAAAACTCCTTCCTTATCCTTAGTATTTTCGGCCAAAAAGAGAGTGAAATGGATGAACAAAATTTTTTTGTTTTCTTTCCTACCTACACGGCAATGGGGAGGGAGAGAAGCCTTCACACACACATTTTTTTTTATTCCATACTCCTTATTTTATTCATTCCAACATAACCCACTTACAAAACATGTTTCATGACATGATTTTGCCCATAATTCCTTGTCATGGCCGCCACTAGCTATTGGGGAAATTTGACATGCAAGTCCATTGCTTTGCATGCATGCTTTAATTAGTCATCACACATTTCCCCATCATACTTTCAAAGTTTTCTACTAGGTCCTTTCTAGTGAAATTCACATTTATAACTCTAAATCAAACATCAAAAATGTCACACACGAATTAACACATATCATAAGCATCAAAATGAGCATCAAATTATTTTTATGCCTCGGTTTTGCGGTCCCGAAACCACATTCCGACTAGGGTCAATTTTGGGCTGTCACAGAAAATATTCTCCCTTTGTTGTTCATTTTCATCACTTTGAATGTTGAGACTTCACTTCACCACAAGGATTTCACCTTCAACCGGTAACTCTAAATCTTCTTCTTCATCAGATGGCATTTCGGATGTAAATTTCGAAATAAGGCTAAATAGAATAGTGGTTGCGAAACCATGAATCTGAGGTAAAAAAAATTATTCCAATTAATTTTTAAGGTTTATTCATTGATTGAATAATTGTGTGAAAATTTTGTGAAGAAATTTTATGTATAAGTGCCTAATTTGATAATTAGGACTAAATTGTAAAATTAACAAAATGTGTGTTCTAGATAATAAAGAGGATTTAATTGAAATGGTTCTTAAAGTGGAGGCCCTTATTTAGAATTAGACCATTATATTTAAGTTTGGACAAAAATAGGACAAATTTGAACAAAAAGCCTTTAAGGGCATTTTGGTTATTTAGTAATTAAAAGAATTAAAAAGGGAAAATAAAGCCAAAATTGGTCCATCTTCTTTATGGAGGCCGAATGTAGCATGGGGGAAGACATGGTTAGGGTTTCCAAGCTTTCCAAGCTCAATAGTAAGTCCGTCTAGCCTCGTTTTTAATGTTCTTTACGTTTTTGGAGTCCTAGTAACTTGATTTAGCTTATTCTAGCAATAATTCATGCTAGGGTTCATATTTGGAAAAATACCCATAGGTTAAATGTGTTTATTTTTATGTTTTATGGTAGAATATGAAGCTTGAAATTATTTTAAAAAACTTTTTCTAAGCAATTTTAAGTGAAAACGAGTAAAACGACATAATCGGTAAAAATACCTAATGTTCATAAGTACATGATAAAGTGGGAATTTGATGTTGCCATAGAAGGAAAAAATGTTCAGCGTGTCATAAAACATAAGAAAAATGGATAAAATTTAATTTCTGAGCCTAGGGGCAAAATCATAATTCTGCAAAGGTTTAGGGGCAAAATTGTAATTTTTCCAAAGTTTGAGTTAGTGAATATTTTGAATAGTACATTAATTAAATAAGTGAAATATGATGTTTTAGATCCTGGAAAATGAGATTTGGACCTAGAACGGGAGAAAAATTGAAAATTGGGAAAGTTGGTAAAATGGTTATTTTGGTATCGAGTTAAGTTCATATGTTTAATAAGCATTTAATTATGGATATTTGAATGATAAATTTATATTTTGGCCATAAATACTTTAGTATTGAGTTTCATATATAATGATTAATGTTCGATAATAATTCGATATTGGAAAGAGAACTTGTATAATTTATATGTAAGATCATATTTTGTATTATGGCTTTGTATGATAACAAGAAAGTATTGACTAGCATAGTTTGATGAGAATAAGTTAAGTTGATGATATGATGAGATTGATAATGTAAGTATGTAAGTTGAGTAGCATTTTATTATTATGCAATTATTGTTATTAGTATTGTTATTATTGAGTTATGCGACTAACCTTGAGAATTTGAGTAAGTATGTTTCAGTTATGACTTGACAAGCATTGATATCTCAAAGTCCATGGTCAAGACATGGCATTGGTAAGGCAAGGATCTCGTGTAAGACCATGTCAAGACATGGCATCGGCATTGATTAAGGATTCCATGTAAGACCACATCAAGATGTGGCATTGGCACTAAGACAAGGATACCATGTAAGGCCATGTTCGGAACATGGCATTTGGTAAGACAAGAATACCATGTAAGACCATGTTTGGAACATGGCATTTGGTAAGTTTAGGATATCATGTAAGACCATGCCAAGGCACGGCATTGATAAGTTCTATAAGGCAATGAAATCATGTAAGACCATGTCAAGACATGGTATTAATTAGTTACTATAAGGCAAAGGTCCCGTGTAAGACCATGCCAAGGCATGGCATTGATGAGTTCATAAGGCAAGGATACCACGTAAGACCATGTCAAGACATGGCAATGGAAAGTTCAAAAAGGAAAAGGTTCCCGAGTAATCCAAAAAGTAAGTCAAAGAAACGACAAGGTGAGAACATGAAGAAAGATTACAGATATGCATTTAAGGCTTATTTAATATTGAGATTGTAAGTAATTAAGATTATCAAGTATTAAGTAAGTGACGAGTTTTCTGTTATGCTTGTGACACTTTATTGACATGATTGGCAATATGCCTATATTATGAAAGAGTACTCATGTGTTAAGTGAGATGTTGCAGGTATGTAAGCAAGCTATTAAGTGAGGTGCCTTTTTTATTATGAGCCTTTGGTAAGGTTACCGATGAGTAAGATGGGAAAGTAAGAACTAAACATTGTTTAAGCAAATTATGACAGCATAGTAGTAAGCTAAATTGATTGCTAATGCTTATTACTTTACATGTGAACTTACTAAGCTTTATAAGCTTACTTCTTTCACTTTACCATGTTTTAGAGTACTTAAAAGCAAGCTCGGGTTGGAGGTCGTTAGAGATCACTTCACACTATCGACTGTCAAGTTACCAAATGGGTATCTTTGTTTACAAATGTTCTAGTTTATGGCATGTATAGGGACTTAACCATTTTGAGTGTATGTCATTATGATATGGCTAAAGAATGGTATGTAAATATTTGATAATGATTATCCATTGAAATTGCTAATGAAAAACATGTTTTGGTGTTATGTATGCCTAAATGGTAGTTAATACAAAGAAATCACTAAAAAGTGAAATTAGCATTAAAATAGTATTGAACAGCAGCAATGATGTGATCTTGAAAAATCATCAAGAATAGAGTAAATAGAATTAGGTGATGAATAAGATATATAATTAAAGCTTATTTGTCGTTCACCCAACTCCGTCCAACACGTAGGCATACGACATCTCCGCCCATAAAGTGCCTCATATGGAGCCATCTGAATACTTGTTTGGTAGCTTTTGTTGAATGTAAACCCCACCAATGGAAAGTAGTCCTCCCAACTACCACGAAAATCGATGATACAACCTCTTAACATATCCTCCAAAATTTGAATAACCCTTTTCGACTGTCCATCCGTCTGGGGATGAAAAGCAGTACTGAAATCCAATCGTGTACCCAATACCTCCTGCAACTTCTGCCAGAACCAAGATGTAAACCTAGGGTCTCGATCAGAAATAATCGACACTGGCACTCCATGCAGTCGTACTATCTCTGCCACATACAACCTGGCCAATTTTTGCAGTGAACAATCAGTACGAACTGGTATGAAATGTGCAGATTGTGACAGCCCAAAATAGACCCTAGCCGGAATGTGGTTTCGGGACCACAAAACCGAGGCATAACAATAATTTAAAATTTATTTTGATGCCTATAATATGTGAGTATTCATGTATGACATTTTTTGATGATTGATTTAGTGTTATAAAGGTGAATTTCACTAGAAAGGACTTGTGTGAGAAAATTTAGAATTTGAGATAGGCAAATGTGGAAGTGGCCTATTGATGCACACTAGGAAATGTTGTCCTTGCATGTCAAATTCCCCAAATTTGACTATAGTGGCCGCCATGGTGATGAATATGGGCAAAAGAAAACATGTCTTAAACATGTTTTGCTAGTGGTGCATGTTTGAAATAATAAAATAAGAGTATGAAAAAGAAAAAAAAGAAAAAAAATGTTCATCCTTCTCCATAGGCTTGGCGAATGTACTAAGGAAAGAAAAGAAAAATTTGTTCATCCTTTCTCATCTTCTTGGCCGAAATTACTAAGGAAAAAGGGGGAGGATTTTTGCTTCATGCTTGGGTTGGAAGAGACCTAGAAGGAGATTTGGCTAAGTTTACATCAAGATTAAGGTATGTATGAGGTTGTGTTAGGAGTTTCATGCATGACTTGGTTACTAACTTGATGTGCATGTTAGCCATGGCTCAAATCTTTGTTATGCCATGGAAATGGTATTTGGGCAAAGTTGTTATGGTGATAAAGCCATTGCATGCTAAGTGTGAAGCTTGATGATGATGCATGCAATGATGGATTTTCTACTCATGAGTAAGATTTTGAGTTTTCTCTTTGTTTTATCATGATTGAAGTTGAAAAGGAGCATGATTGTCATATTCGCCATGATGCATTCTTGAGCATGATTCATGCTTCTTGCATGTTAGTTAAAATTTGTGTTTTGGATGGCTATGGACACCTTGAAAATTCGCCATGCTCATATATGCATATTTATGATTTCGCATTATGTTTTGGTTATGAACTAAGTGATGAATATATTGGTTTAAAGAAGAAGATGTGGAAGAATGCTTGTGAAATTTCAAGCACAATTCTGCCTAGCACACATGTAGGTGCTTGATGCTATATTATAAGTTTTAATACAAATGTGCAAAGCATTAATTAGTAAATTGCATGCTGTTTTTGTGAGGTATTAAGTGCAAAATTGACCTCAACATATACATGAATATTCGCCTTGGGTAGCCTATTGAAGGCCTTAGCATTTCCTTGATGCTCAAATAAATTGTATTGAATTGCTTGATGTAGTATAAAATGTGCATGACCATTGTGTATTCAAGCTAAAGAGTGGCCATATGACCATTTAAAATCCTTGTCATATTCGCCATAAGCAAGCACAATGAGGTTTTAATAAATTGAATTTGTTTGAATTAGCTCAAGAGCTAAGAGGGCCACAATTGGACAAGGGAAGGAAAAGGTGATCGAATAGCCAAAAAGCCGCTCGACAACATCCGAGGTAAGTCCTCAAGAAGTGACCTTACTTGAATTATGTGAGATGAAATATGGTTGTGTATGATTATTGATTATGTGTGTATGAGTATTTGAATTCCACCCGGCTAAGTCCCAAGGTGAATATGCTAATGATTATAATTGTGTTTGAGCCTTAGTAACGAAAATGAAATATGTATGTCCAATGATTATTGATGTATGTGTGCATGAGAAATTGAATGATATCCGGGCTAAGCCCAAGACAATTATGCTGGAAATTATATCCGGTTAAGACCAAGGCAATTGTGCTAGTGGCTATATCCGGCTAAGGCCCAAGGCATTCGTATGAGTTATTCTATCCGGCTAAGACCAAGGCATTTGTGCACGTGATTATATCCGGTTATATTCAAGAATCTTGGGCTGGAGGTGAGTGTTGGTTGCTGAAATGAATTCAATTAGTACACTCGGAAAGCCCAAAGGATAAGGTACGTTATATGTGCATTGGAAAGTCGACGTGTTTGAGCAACATTCGCTCAATCGACTAATGAATTTCAGTTATTGAATTGATTGATGCTTTGCGAACTTATATAATGATGAAGTATGAAGTAAGAATGTGTATTAATGAAATGATGCATTTGGCTATGTGAATGTATTGCTGTAATTAGAGTTAATTATATTCCTTGAGACTTACTAAGCATAAAATGCTTACCCGCTGCTTTGGCTCTTAGTTTTCTAGATTTCGCTCAAGCAATCGGATTTGGGATCGTTGAAGTCAAGTCATCCACACTATCAAGCCTCCATTTTGGTATAAATTTTTTGGTTGAACTTGAGACGGCATGTATAGGACTACCCTTGTTTGTTAAATATGTTGTAATGTAAGTATGTACGGCCATGCGAAAATGGCTCGAAAAGGAAGCATGAACTTAGACTAATTGTGGGTTGTATGTATATATTTTGTGTCATGATGTGGCTATGGCTTGAAATGGGAATGTTGGTCATATGATCAGCCATTGGCATGGTTAAAATGATCATATATGAACCTATGTATGGTAAGACTAGTTGAATCATGGAGACCACCAAATAGGTAAGTCCTATCTTAAAACAGATGCTGCCAGCTGCAGTGGCATGAATGTGAAAAATCACCAAAATTCATAGGAATGGAATTAAATAGTGAATAAGCTATGTAAATGAACCTTGATGAGTCTATTTTCATATGGAAGAAACGAAATGGTCATAGGAGTTACAGGTTAAGAGATATTAAAGCTATTGTAAGACAGGGCCAGAATGGTTTCTGGGTTCCCTGTCGCAACTTTAAAAATTCACTATAAATTATCCAAAAAGAATTAGGAGATATACCTTATATGTACAGATTCCATTTTGAGTCTAGTTTCATTAGAAACAAACGACAACAGCATCAAATCCCTGTACAGAGAGATATTCAAGTTATACCGCCCGAAGGTCAGAGCAGTCGATCCCTGTAACAGGGGTAACTTTAACTAATAAACTGTACCAATTGGCCCGACCAAAAATCCTAGAAATAAATCCATGGATGGATATATTAGTCTAAATTCAGGGAAAATTTACGAAACCAGTTTCCGAGTTTTGAAACTCGAGATATGATTTTTAAGGCGACAGTGACGCAGTTTTCCAGCCTGACTGGAAATGTCAAATTGGTGGGCAAAAACATGTGAACTTGGCTTGTTAACCCCTCGGGTCCGACACCGGCGATGGTCTCGGGTTTGGGGTGTTACACAGATTTTTTTAACCTATCCACAACTACCCATACAAAATCTTTCTTGGTGGGTGTCAAAGGTAGCCCACTCACAAAGTCCATAGTTACTCTCTCCTACTTCCATAGTGGAATTTTCACCAGTTGCAGTAATCCAGAAGGCAATTAGTGCTCGGCCTTAACTTGCTGGCACGTCAGACATTTCCCAACAAATTCAGTCACCTCCTGTTTTAGTCCAGGCCACCAGTACACCTCTCGTAGATCTCGATATAACTTATTCCCTCCAGGATGCATGGCCCAGGGTCCACCATGAGCCTCCTTTAAAATTAACCGCCTCAATTCAGGGTCTTTCGGAATACAAACTCTTCCACGAAAGCACAGAACTCCGTCAGTGTTCAGTCCAAAATCCTCATTCTATCCATTCTCAACTTGCCGAAACCGAAGAACTAACAAATCATCCTTCAATTTTTTTTCTTTAATCTGCTCAGTCCAAGTAGGCCTCGCCAACAGACTTCCATCATCGAACAGACTCAAACGTGCAAACAAGGCTCTCAAATCAGTAACAACCCTTCAACTCAACGCATCAGCCAAAATGTTAGCCTTACCTGGGTGGTACTCAATCGAATAGTCGTAATCCTTAAGCAACTCAACCCATCTTCGTTGCCTAAGGTTTAACTCCTTCTGAGTCAACAGATACTTTACGCTCTTATGGTCTGTGTATATGATACACTTTTTTCCATATAAGTAATGTCTCCAGATTTTCAACGCGAAGATCACTGTTGCTAGCTCTAAATCGTGCGTAGGGTAGTTCGCTTCATGAGGCTTAAGCTATTGCGAAGCATAAGCGACCACCTTACCCTCTTGCATCAGTACACATCCTAACCCCACATGCGACGCATCGCTGTACACAATGAAGTCCTTCCCAGACTTCAGTTGAATCAAAACTGGCGCTTCAGTCAATACCTTTTTCAAATGGTCAAAAGCTTTTTACTGTTTCTCACCCGCATAAATTCTACCCTTTTCTTAATGATTCGTCAATGGTGCAAAGAATCGAGAAAATCCTCTACTTAACCTTCTGTAATAGCCTGCCAAACCCAAAAAACTCTGAATTTCCAATACTAACTTTGGTGTTTTCCATCCCAAAACTGCCTCAATTTTTCGAGGATCCACTCTAATTCCTTCAGCAGAAACCACATGACCTAGAAAAGCCACTTCTCGCAACCAGAATTCACACTTACTATACTTTGCATACAGTTGTTTCTCTCTCAGTACTTGTAGCACAATACGTAGATGCTCCTCATGTTTTTTCTCAGTTTTCGAATATACCAGAATATTATCGATGAAAACTACCACGAATCGGTCCAAGTAAGGTTAGAATACTCGATTCATCAAATCCATGAAAGCGGCAGGTGCATTCGTCAACCCAAACAGCATAACCAGAAAATCGTAATGACCATATCGAGTTCTGAATGTTGTCTTATGAATATCCACTTCCTTTACCCTTAGCTAATGGTATCCAGATCGAAAGTCAATCTTGGAAAATACCGAAGCTCCTCTAAGTTGGTCAAATAAATCATCAATTCTTGGCAGTAGGTATTTGTTCTTTATCATCAGTTTGTTCAACTGGCGATAATCGATGCACATGCACATCGTCCCATCCTTTTTCTTTACAAACAGGACCGGTGTTCCCCATGGAGACACACTAGGTCCAATGAAGCCTCTATCCAACAACTCTTGGATTTGAGCTTTCAGTTCTACCAACTCCTTCGGTGCCATCCTATAGGGTGCAATGGATACTGGAGCTGTTCCAGGCAGCAAATCGATTCCAAATTCAACTTCCCGATTTGGAGGTAATCTAGGAAGCTCTTCTGGGAAAACATCCCAGAATTCCCTAATCGTTCTGACGGCCTCCACAGTCAGATACTCAGTTTTAACTTGGCTTACAAAAGCCAAATATGCCTCGCATCCTTTACGCATCAGTTTCTCAGCCCTCAAAGCCGATACCACATTGGACAAGTAATCTCTTCGTTCTCCAATAATCATTACCTCTTCATCCTCAATAGTCCTTAACACCATCCTCTTAGCTGGACAATCCAGCATTGCCCTATGGTTGGTCAACCAATCCATCCCTAGGATCAAATCGAATTCTCCGAACGGTAACTCCATCAAGTCTCCACAGAAAATCCTACCTTGAGTCTCTAAAGGCACCTCCCTAAAGAGTTTCTCTACTTTAACCAAGTGACCTAAAGGACTTATCACAATTACCCCACACACAGTCTCCTCAGAGTGAACACCCAATGCCCCAGAAATGTCACATGCAACATACGAATAAGTTGACCCTCCATCTATCAGAGCAATATAAGGTACGCTAGAGATAAAAAACGTACTAGTTATGACATCAAAAGGCCACCTCCTCATTGTGACAAGCAAGCATATACCAAAGTGGCCGACGAGCCTCAGATAATAAGACCCTCGCCAGTGCCCCACGTCCACGGCCATTGCCACCGCGACCTTGGCCACGACCTCTCGGCGGCAGCGGTCCACCTCGCGCTAGTTGGACAGGTTGCACAGCCCCTTGTTCAGCCACTTGAGTCTGAGCTGGCCTTCTAGGACAATCCCTGATCCTATGTTCCTTTGATCCACAATGAAGACAAGCCCTAGAACGCTTCCTGCATTCCCCCAGATGCATTCTACCACAATGTCCACAAGCTTGTGGTCTAACTGTGTTCACTGGAACTACTCGAACTGGTTCCTCCATCTTAGCTCTCTTAACATTTTGATTTGCAGCACCAGCTGGTCCAGCATCCCTTCTGAATTGGTTTTGATCCCTGTCACGGTTCTTTCATTCGGCTTTCTTCACCTCTTCATCTATCTTAGCCTTCTCTACCAGTGCAACAAAATCGCGCTCTCTCTGTGGAGCTATGAGTACCCTTAGCTCATCCTTGAGGCCATCCTCAAAATGAACACTACGCTCATATTCGGTGGAGACAATGCCACTGGCGTATCGGCTCAATCGTAGAAACTCTGCCTCATATTCAGCAACGGTCTTACTACCCTGGGTCAAGTTCAGAAATTCCTTTCTTCGTGCATCGACATAGCTAGCTCCGGCATATTTCACCTTGAAGGACTGCTTGAACAACTCCCAAGTTACCCTCTCAGCTGGGGTACCCTCTCTCACAGTGATCCACCACTGATACGCCTCGTCCCGCAGTAATGAACACTACACTCATATTCGGTGGAGACAATGCCACTAGCATATCGGCTCAATCGTAGAAACTCTGCCTCATATTCAGCAACGGTCTTACTACCTTGGGTCAGGTTCAGAAATTCCTTTCTTCGTGATCGACATAGCTAGCTCCGACATATTTCACCTTGAAGGACTGCTTGAACAACTCCCAAGTTACCCTCTCAGCTGGGGTACCCTCTCTCACAGTGATCCACCACTGATACGCCTCGTCCCGCAATAATGACACTGCCCCTTTTAACTTCTATTCCACTGAGCAGTCCAGGTCATCCATAATCCGCTTCGTGGCTTCCAGCTAGTACTCAGCCACATTTGGGGCTACTCCAGATATACCCCTAAAAACCTCCACTCTGTTGGCCCGGAGTCGCTTAGAAATGGACCCCCTACTCATGGGCCCGACATTAGCTCCAGCCACCCTTTCCAAAATTCTTAACATAGCCTGGGACAGAGCGTCATCCCCCGCGGATCGATCATACGGCCCATTTTCATCCACCGGTGGTGGTCGTGCCACTTCAGCTGGTATGTGTTCAGAAGACGAAGATCCAGCTTGAGTACTACCTCGGCCTCGACCACGGCCTCTTCCCCGAGTAGCTCTCGTACTCATATCGATTTATCTGATTATGAATTTTATGCCGTTAGTTTACTGTTTCCACTATTTATTACAGAATATCTTATGAGCAGATAAAGTTTCAGACTTGTTCTCATGCGACCGCAGTTTAGCTACTGTCTTAGTTCCCTAGGGCTTAGTTTACCCTACAGTCTCAGTTTTGTAGCCTTAATGCTACATTATCTATAGTACTATCTCTAAGGCTCAGTACTATCTATAGTACAATTCAGTATATAAAACAGAAAGATACTTATAGACTTGGTGCCGGGGATTCAGTGTGCCACCTCATCAGTTTTCAGACAAACTTAAAAGATTTAAGCCTTTTTGAAATCCATTTCTCACACCTTTGGTTTAAAGAAAATAGGTTTGAAAATTATCTCTTTTCAAAAAAAAATTTATTTTCAAAAATCAGATTTTTTTTCAAAAATACCCTCTTTGGGCTCAAAGCTTTGAAAACCTTTTTGGACCCGATCCACAGCTGAGTTGCTGCAACCTGGCTCTAATACCATTAAATGTAACACCCCAAACCCGGCCCAGACGTTACGGCCGAATTCAGCGTGTCACATGGAGAATGTTACTAAAGAAGTTATGTTTTATCCAAAAATCTTTCATAGGGTTTGAAGAATATTTTGTTTTAAGTTAAAGTGAATGGAAGCTGTGCCCCAGGTAGGAAGCCAGAAAAGAGGAGGTGAGTCTGTTGGACTGCTTAAGTACCAAGCTCTTCGCGGATCCAATCCTAGACATGCACACATCCATTGCCACACTTTAAGCCTGTTACTAGTCCACGAATAATTAATTAAGTTTAAGTCTATTTAAAATATTCATTTCCTTTGAAAACGTTTACATTGCGAAAGCTTTGCTCGGTTATCGTGTTATTTTGAAAATAAGTAACTTTTATAAACTGCGCCCTAGAGCAAACCAATTTAATAACCAAAATAATAAAAATAATAAGAAGAGCGGCCTTATTACAACTTAAACCAGAATAAAAATAGTCAAAATAATAAATGCGAAACTTAAAAAAAAAATAGAAATTAATCTTCGTGGCCACTCTGAATCCCGCCCAGCTCCAAGTCCACCAACTAGGGCTCACCTGCAAGAATGGAAGAGAAAGGGGTGAGTTTAGAAAACTCAGTGTGTAAGGAAAACCCATCCAAAGCCCAAGTCAGCTCAAGCCCATTGGGTCTAAACTCATTCAGATAACAGTGGGTATTGGGTCGAAACCCTTTTTAGAATACAATAAACTGGACCTTAGCCCCATTTTCAGATAACAGTATGGCCCAGAGGCCCATTCCAGAACAGACTAGACATATTCATGTATGCAAGCCCAACCCAGCCTATAACCAACCGCTAAACTCCACCCGTACCAGCCCTACACTCCATGTGGGGAATAGCTCAACCCATCCAAATTTACACTCCACAGCTTGCATTGTCGCTCAGTTATCAGTAAGTTGAGGCAAAGCCTCCAGTACATGGACAAGCCACTTTCAGTACTTCCTCCATCAGTATCCTAGTCCCATGCATCAGATAATAATAACATGGCATGCAGTAAATAATAATAGTCAAACATGCATTCAGGTCAACCTTAACCCTAGGTGTATATTAGTAATTTTACTCCTAGGGGTAAATTTGTAAACTGTCCACCTATAAAGGTATTTTAGTAATTTTATCAGATTTAAGGGTTTCCATGCATATTCCCACCTATCATGTACTAATAGAAACACTTACCGAGGGTTCTTACCGAATTGGGCCCGTTGCCCACTATCCTAATTTTGGCCCATAAAGCCCAAAAATATCGAAGGCACAGAAATCATGCATTCTGTAGTTTAAACATTGTAGTTTACCAAAAATGTTAATCAATTTACCTCACGAGCATTCGCACACTCGCAAGTCCACAAAATACCGATTTTTTGGCATTTCGGCTTTTCGACTTTTACCGAACTAGACTATGAAAGGGTGTCAGTTACACACCTGTTTGGACGATATGCTGACGAGATCCACACACGAACTGCCTACAATTGGATTACTAACATGTTAATCTAACTATTAAAACAAACTACATATTAACCCCCTTACCATATTCGGCCAAAAACACATTAGGCACTAGCGATCCTACCTTTGCCGAAATTAGCGACTATGTTTAGATCCAGTCGTTCCACTTGTCCAAGCCTTCAATCAGCAGCCTCTAGATCACACTACTACCAAAATAAAACAATTATATAAACCCTTAGAGCTACAAGCCCAAATCGACAGCCTCCCTAACCTTTAGGGGGTTTCGGCTTTTTCTAAAACCTGAAATAAAGATTAGGCTCGAAAACTTACCACCAGTTCCTTCGGTCAATGATTCCAATTAACTCCTACTTGATTTTGATACAGATCTAACCCCTCAAATGATAACAAAAGTCGAGCCCTTAGAGATCTCAAAATTCGGCTATGTCCCTAAGGCTATACGTTTTTGGCTTTTTGCAACAGTGAAGAAAAGGTGAGGGTTTTGTAGTGGCTTTGTCGACAGAGGTTTGGGGTTCAAAAAAAGAAAGAATTGATTAAAAAGGATGAAGAAAGATCAGTAGGTTTTGCTAGGAGAATTCGACACAGACAATATGAACCTTCGGGATTTCGGCTTTTGTGATATTCGGCTATAAAGCTTAAAAATAATAGTAATGAAGTGGTGTAAGGAAGAGTGGTAGAAGGATTCAGCTATGGAGAAAAGAAGAGGAGAAGGTAGATGGAGAGAAAAAGAAAAGAAAGGAGGAAGAGGAAAGATGGTCAGAAAAAACGGCACACTTACCCCTAAATGCCGAATTTATACTTGGCATTTAACCTAGTCGAAATTTGCCCCCTAAGCAAACCCTTGGCCGGCCAACTCTTGCTCCCCAAGAGTCCACCATTTGGCCAATACTGCTCTCCCTAATCAGCTCCTAAATCCTCTCTCTTATCCCCTCCTTACTCAATCCCTTGAGCAATTTAAACTCCTCCTGACAGTCTTTCACTTGAGTTCCATTACTTGCCCTTTCCAACCATAAAAATAATTCCCTTAATATGCTTTCATTGTGACTTGAACCTTGGTTCTCCATAGCATCCACACGCCACCTTTATAGTCTCCCCAGTGGCGTCACATGCCACTTTGCCACCTGCTTCCTTGTGTTTAATTTTTACCCAATTAATACTTAAAAGCCCAATTAACCAGAACCCCTTATTCCTATGGAATCAAAACTAATTAAAATTACCAGGTTTTAACTTAAGCTTGGTCCTTCTAGAGGCCCACTAACCTGATTAAATCTACGCCAAGCAGACAAAACACCAAAAATGTAAAATTTGCCAACATCCGCAGAATTCCCGAAAATTGGGGCGTTACAGATAAATCGTTTCTGCATGACCAACTTCATTTCAACCCAAGTAGAGATGGATCTTTCACCATTTCATCTTTGACTTGTCACGAGCTGGTCCCACCACACAATGGCATAATTCGAGAACTCAATTTATGCAAGCTTCACCTTTTTGCTCTCCGAATAATTGTGGCCTTCGAAAAAGAGCTCGATCTTCTTTTCCCACTCCAAATAATCTTCGGGATCGCTCTTACCTTAGAATGGTGGGATTGTCATCTTAATATTCTTAAGCTTGCCATCGGGACGGTCTCGACCTCTAGGGCCCCGATTTCATTGGAGACCTCGTTGATGTTCACTTCGAGCAGAAGAGTGGTCACTTTCTTACTCGCTTAATTCATAAGGATCTTCTCGATTTTGGTTAAGATGCCCATGCCCACGCCTGGAAACTTTGGGGGTTTCTTTGTGTGGCTCTCGGGTTTTGACTCAAAATAGTCGATCTTCGATGGGCACAATTTTACGGTTGATTAGCCTTTCCATTTCTCGCATGAGTGCTTGAAGGGTGAGATCTGGCACACCTCCTCCAACATTTCTTACAGGAAGAAACCCAACTCCCTCGTTTGGATTTCTTTCTGAACTTTGCAGCATTTTTGACACTCATAAAAAAAACTCACCAATTCTCTCACAAAGAAAATCACTCACACTTGGCTTTTTCTACACTCGGATGAGCTCACATCGTGCCTTTTTCCACTCACTCCGCCTCTCTAAGTTCTTAAAGGGACTAGTTAGACTTAGAAGCATTCGTTGTGGGTTGGTTGGCAAAATTGATGTACGGTTTTGGTAGGAATATTGTAGGACAAAGAGGGTAGGCTTGAAACAAAGAAATAGAAAGGGTTGTGTGTGGCCGAATAGTAGGATATTGAATGGATGTTTCAGGTAACAAGCAGAATTTCAATTCGGCAACAAGAACTTGAACACTTTTTTTTTTAATTTCAAATTTTTTTATTTAATTACAAAATGCTAATTTTCAATAAAATCTTTTAATTCACAAATTTTTTTGATTGAATTTACAATACTATTATGTCGAAAATGACGATTCTTATTCAAATTCAACTAGCTCTGATACCAAATGATACAAACTCGATTGTAGATATTACTAGTCGTATTAGCTTGCCCGATCGTGAAATGGTAAGGTTATGTTCGTTTCAAGTTAAATGGAAAAGGTAGAATATTTGGAATCAAACAAGGTTCAAAATACAATGGCTAAATACAGAAATGGATAGTTTGGCTAAGGGTCGAGAATGAACCAACAATATTGGAATAGTTGACCCAAATCTCAAAGTAGCTCTTAGGTGGATTTCGGGTTAGGAAAAATCAGTAAGAACCTTGACCCGCTATCAAAAAGTGATAGGAATCAAAGGTATATGAATGCCAGACCAAAGGTGATAAGTTTGGTTTAGCAAAGGGGAAGAATGAAGCCACAAGATAACTTGATAAGTCAATTCAGACTCAAAAAGAACTATGAGAATTGGATATCTCACAATTTTCAAATTAAACATAAATTTAGCAAAAAAAAGTCGCTCAAACAAGCTGATTACAAAGTATTTATAATGCTAGCTAATGCCTAGCTAAAGAGTCACTTAGATTCAACTTAAATGAGCTGATTTAATGAGCTTGAATGCTTAGGCAAGAAGAATTCATTCTTGACCAGCTAAAGAGTTTAGAATACGCTTTAAATTCTCCCTTCGGTAGTCGAATAGACACCAACAATATTGATGACATTTTTGGGTACACAAACAGACCATGGTGTGAACATTAAAAGGCAATCAGTTATGGAATGTGAAAAAGATTCATAAACTGAATGGCCATGTGTGAACACTCCTTTGTCTATTGTTATTCTTGAACAGCTCCTTGGAGAACAGGAATAGGCTCAAATTAAATGGTGCATAATGCTCTCTTTAAGTATTGTCCAAGTACTTAACTGACATAACTAATTCCAGCTGAATAGTCACCTACAAGCATTAATTAACATTCAGCCAAAATCAACTTAATAAGCTTAATTAATAGAATTAATTAATAAACACATTTAACACTACACTAACTTAATTAATAAACTTAAAAACACATTAACAATAATTTATTCCAGCAACTCAATTATTAACTAAGATGAGTTTAATTAAAAATAAAGTTTAGCTTGCAATAAATTGCAAGGGACGCCTATTGAGCTGGTCCAAGCATAATCAATAGATTCAGGTATTTGCACTCCCGAAACTCGATCAGCACAGCTTACTAATGCATCTTGGAACCTCTTAGCATGAGATAGAGTTATAGGTCCTTATGGCAGCTCAACAGGTTCGGTGGCAACTTCCCTAGCTAGGGTCGCATCAGTGTTGCTACGTCTTGACCGTTAGGTTGTGTGAACAAACCCGTTGATAGCTCGAAAGTGAGCATTATATGAGATATGAGATTGATTTGGCTTCGGCCTTGTATTGGCACTTAGGGTGCGAGATTCTCGAGTATCCGATATTATTCCAAATGGTTCAATGGGTATATTGAAGATATGAAATGCTGAGAGATAGATACGCATTAGTATAGGTATGTACGGAAAACATATAAGCATTGAATCCATGAAATTTGTGAGTTCATGACTAATTTTATGAATGAATATATGTTAACCTTGTGATTAAACGGTTTTTTAGTATATTATGTTTATATTACTTGAATGATGAATGAATGGTAAGTTTTCTTACTAACTATACGAGCTTACTAAGCTTTATAGCTTACTCTGTTTACCTTTTTGTGTTTTATAGAGGTTATCGAAGCTTGCTCGAATTGGGAGTTGTCCGAGATCTCATCACACTATCCCACTATCGTTTTGGTACTTTTGAATTTATGTATTTGGTTATATGGCATGTATAGGAGTTTTGATTAATATGGTTTATATATTTATAATGGATTTAGCCAGTGATTTGGTTTGTAAATAAAATATGTTTTGGTTATGTGTATAGCCATGTGATTTGACTTATTTTGGTATATTTGGTTATGTATATATATGTGCAAATGACCTTTTGTGATGTGGTTTAAAATTGATATATGAATTCTTGTTGTGGATTTATATTTTAAGTACCAAATGGTGGAATTTTAAGGTATGGTATGCTTGTGGTTTTAGGCAAGATAATGCATATATGAAGTTAACCATTTAGGTGATTTGAAAATGTGAAATTGGTATGTTTTGAATTAGCAAAACATGATGTTATGAGTCTTATAGTTGTTCGTATGAAAATAGCATGATTTAGGCTTAGATGAGATTGGTTTGAATGCTTATTGATGCTATGTTATATGTCATTTGATTTGTGCAGGTGAATGCAAATTTGGGTGAGAAAGAAAGCTTGGTAAATAACCTATTTTTGTCCACACGGGTAGAGATACGGGCGTGTGTCTCAGCCGTGTGTGAACACGGTTTGATGACATGGTCATGTGTCCCCTGATGTTTATTTAGAAATTAAGTCAGTATGCTCAAAACAGTCCAGCACACGGGTCTGTGACTTGGCCGTGTGGCATAAGTTAGTATACACTATAGGTTTAGCATGGCCTAGCACATACCTCGGAGCACGGACGTGTGTGGCCATTTCGAAAGGTACACGGGCTAGCCACTCGGGCGTGTGGTTGGCCGTGTGACCCAAGTCTGAGAGTTACATAGGGTTGGACACGGGCTAGGACACGGCCATGCAATCCCATTTCGAATGTCCACACGGCCTCTGACACGGGTGTGTCTTTGGCCATGTGTATTTTGAAAAATTTTCTATATTTTCTAAAAATTTCTTGAGTTATCGGTTGAGCCCCAAACCACTTCTAATGCATGATTGGGGCCTCGTAGGCTCGTATTAGGGACTGTATGATTGATTGTGAATGAATTTTATTTGTAAATGAAAAATGTATGTGAAATGTATGTTTTGTTTAAGTAATAAGTACGGTAATGCTTTGTAACCCTATTCTGACTATGAATACGGGTTAAGGGTGTTACACATGACTTGTGCATGGCATGGCTTTACTAGCAGCAGTAGAATTCATAGCTCAATTAAAGAGTTAATGATATCCTCTCATTGGAATTGTGTGGATTGATAAATATAGAACGTTGCCATGGGTTGCTTGTTCTTGAACGGGCAATTTATCACAGTCATTTTTTGGTAGTGATCATATTAATCATTCAGAAGACACAATTGTGACAATGAGATAAAATAGGATTGTATTTAGTGAATAGAATTAACTCAAATGAGTCAAGGATATCATATGAGGGTAACACACACATGATGAGATCATTGGACAAAGCAGTTGGATGAATTGCTTTCTTAAAGAGTATACAATAAGGAGTTTTCAATCATGGTACTTCTTACGGATTGGCTCCATGGTTAAGTAATTGTGAATTATCGAAATGATGCTTCTGGACACAATTGCAATTACTAGAGCCTAATTATATATGTCTGATTGGTCCCTTCACTATTGGTCCCTTCACTAGCTCAACAAAAACTCAATCGAACTACATTTGAATCAGAAGAAAATTCTATGACTTTGGAAATAATTTAATTGAGACGATTTATTCTATGTGGAATTTAAATTAGGTGGTCATGAGAATTATTAAACTAGAAATTTTTTATTAAAGAATTCTCTTGAAAATTTAATTTGGAAACTCTAAGTGATTTTTGGGAAAATTAATTTTGATCAAGTAAAATTAAATTAATCAAATTAATTAAAATTAACATGATATTTTTGAAAATTAATTTTTAAGTCAGATAATTGGCCCAATGGGTAATTCAACTTAAAAATTGGACCTGATATTGTAAATTAGGCCCGGGAGCCCAAAATTGAGACCAAGACCCAAAAACTGGTCGAACCGGGCCCTATATGTGAAATCGAGTTGACGGTCCAATCGGTGACTAGACCAAACCAATCGGGTCATCACTAACCTAGACCAAATTGGCAGTAACCAAACTGACTTGGGGTGTCGTAAAGGTGTCGCACCTGCATCACCAGACACGGCGGTGTTTGGTCTTTGGTGATTGAGTAGTGGAAGAATTACACTCCTACTGGGACTTTGCCAGAGAATTTGATTTCAAATTAACTATTCAAAAATAATAATATTTTAACAAGTTAATATTAAATTTAACTTATTACTAATCTTAATGATTTTATTATTTTAATATTAAATTGATTATCTTAATACTAAATTAAATTTAATGTTTATCTAATATAAATAAGATTAAATTTAATATTAAAGTGATTAAGTTTAATTATAGTTAAAACTCTCTAAAATCTCCCTATATAAAGAGAGATATGGGTCATTATTTTACACACACTTGAATTCAAGAGAAAGTTGTAGAGAGAAAATTCTATGAAGAGATTATTTCATAAAATTTCTAGAGATATTTTTCTGATTAACAACTTGACCCAAAAGTTTAGAGAAATTACAAAATTACCCCACCAATAATTTTTGTGAAAACTTTTATGATTCGAAGCGAGCCCACACTAGGTAGATGTGAGCTTGAGGATAGCGGAGAAGACTACTCAGTCGAAGCGCTCATCCTAGATGAATTGAAATGGTACAATTTTGAATAATTGGTTATTACTTTAGATATCACAACTAAAATATTATTTTGGAAAAAAATTATAACTCTAGTTTTTCCCTAAATTTATTTTCTGCTGCGTTTTCCAAACTCGTTTTTACCAATTATGTGTTTTGGAGATCCGTTTATCTAATGAGTATATAATTTGACTATGTTTCATATTCAGAAATTGCCAATATATCATGTTGTGTATGAAAATTGTGTTATATGTGAATTGTTCAAATATGTTCAAATCCTTACATGTTTGGTGTGTTTACTTGTGTTGTATACATGTGTACTCACTGAGCTTTACCGAGCTCACACTCCTTACTTTACCTTGTAGATAAATAGTTTGTGAGTTAGCAAGAAGGGTGGTAAATCGGTGATCCATTGCAACGCATTTTTTTTTACAGTATCTGTGTTGACTTTTAAACTCCAAAATAAAGGCAATGTGGGTCGTTCTAAGGGTTTAGTACAAAAATTAGACTTAGACTTTTTAAATAAAATTTTCAATGGTTTTCAATGGACATTATGGATTGCTTGATTTTTTGGATTTTCTTTGAATATTATAATTGCTTGCTTGATTGCTTTTATGGATGGTTTTAATTACTACTTTAATGTGATGACAATTAAATGAAAAAATAATTTTTTGCAATTAATATAGCCACCGAGTATTAAGGTACACCTTATACCTTCTGATTGTGCGAATAAAATAATTAATTTAGGAAAGCATGTAGTTAGGTCTAATTTCCTATGTAAATTATTCTGCAATTGTGTGGTGTGTATGGTTGGTTGGTGTGGTTCGTAAAGTTTTAAATGGAGAGTCACCTTGGTGGCTAATGTGATGTTCAAAATTTGGGTCGAACTATCCTGGTTAGGTTTGGGGTGTCACAACCAAAACAAAAATCATTCACTTACCCGACACAAGAAAAATTCAAGTGATGAAAACACACCATACCAACACAAATTGAATTAGCAAAAGAAAGAAAGAAGGAAACCAAATCGAGAAAAAAATAAAGTAAAGAAGATTGGAATTGGAACAAAAGAAAGAAATAAAATAAACTGGAACAAATGAAAAAGATGGGGCGGTTGACTAGGGAAAAAGAGAAAAAAGTGTAGGAAGTGGGTGAGAAATTTAAGGGGTAATTGCAAAGTAAATCACACCAAATCCACTCTCTCTAACCACTTATCCATTTTCTTCAAAATTTGAATCCAATCAAAACTCTTTCCTATGGACAACCCTTACTGGAATTTAACACAAAAAGAAATATTTCCCATTTACCTCCTTGAGGCTTCAAACACAGAACCTTAACCAGACAACCAATACACTCAACCACTAAACCAAATGAAATTTCTTGACGATTTTAACAATTTAAATCTAAGAAATTTGGGGCGTTACAAAATAGCTTGGCAGATACAGTTATAGTATCATCTTCATGCATGTATGCTAATTTCCATACTTAACCTTTCATTCCAATTTTGGGTGGACACTTTCAGAATCTTTGGACATTCACTTATACACCAATAGTAATACTTAACATTTCAGCTTCCACTTCACTACTTTGCTAAGTTTAGATATTATAAACAATATTCCATTATCATTTTCTTCATATAACCCCGAAGATACCTCTCAAAGGGGCACCTCTACAGAGTTCATTTTTTACGGTTGTTCTCTTCAAACCAACCCTTAACATTTTCCCAGAATAGATGTTAACAAGACGGATACTTACTATATAGATTCACATTTGACAGATTCCCAAGTTGAGTTTCAAACTATCAATATACCAAAAAAATCATAACCTAGTTCAAACCCAACACCTGCTTATATTAGTAATGAACTATCCATATCTGTAACAACCCTAACCCATATTCAGCGCTGGATTAGGGTTACGAGGCATTATGGATCCATACACATCATTCACATACATTTATGCATTCATATATAATACCTATCCAACACATTCACATCGTCCCTTATAAGGCTATACGAGGCCTTAAAACATGCTTAGAAGAGGTTCAGGACTAAACTGATAACATTTGAAAACTTTGGGAAACTTAGAAAATTTTCATGCATTTAAGGGTCACACGCCCGCGTGAACAGGTCGTGTGCCTCAAACGACCACCAGACATGCCCGTGTCACAAGCCATGTGAAAATAGGGCATACAAACTAACTTGCACCACACAGTCGAGGACACGCCCGTGTACCACAGGGGTGAGAAATCTAGTGGGGTTACTGACTTGGGTCACACGGCCGGCCACACGCCCATGTGCCAACCCGTGTGTTGCACACGGCCAATCGACAAGCCCATGTGTTTAGACCGTGTCAAACCTATAAGGTATACAGACTTAAATTCGAAGGGTACCCCAAGGGACACACGGCCATGTAGCATGACCGTGTGTCGCACACGACTGAGACACACGCTCGTGTGTCTGCCCATGTGGACAAAAATAGGCTATTTACAAAGCCAATTTTCCACCCTTTTCTCACACACACTTAGCAACCAAAATGGTACCAATTCATGCCATTTTATAATCAAACATTTCACTACTCAAATCCATAACCAAAACATCCCAAATCAATATGCCAAAATCATCAAACTTACATAACTTCTAAATGTATTTCCTCATCATCTTATCATCTATTTCATGCTTCAAAACATACCATAGCATCATCTCAAAACCAAGCCACAACATGCCATCTTTTCAATATTAATACACCAATTGACAAATAGCTATACAACAAACATATAACCATCATAAAATATGCCAAAACATAAAACCATATTTCTACATCACATATATCACTTATCAAACACATAATTCAATCTAACTTGAATGATCATACACACCATCATTTACAAGCCAAATCTCATGGCTAATACCATAACTCAAAACATACCAAGATGACACTAGCCTATACATGTCATATACCAAATATACAAAGCTTCAAAAATACCAACAAGATGATCAATAGTGTGACTATTCCTAATGACCCCCGAGTCTAAGCTAGCTCTGATTTATCTATAAAATAAGGAAAGAACACACAAAGTAAGCTTTAAAAGCTTAGTAAGCCATATACAAATAAATTATCACATGAAATAATATCATTTCTGTCAAATGGAAACTATAAGTAAACATTGATAAGATCACAAACTTTTCTCATAGTACACATATTCATTATCATAATTGAATTCATCACATACTTCCCTTTCATTACTCGTATGAATCTCGTACGTACCTGAGCCATTTAACTTATTCACACATTCTTTCTTGGCTTGACTTTGCCCGTTGAACCATTTGGAGTCATTAAAGATACTCAAAAATCACAATAGCTCGTACAAAGCCATATCCCAGATATGGTCTTACATGTTGTCACATATCGATGCCACTGTCCCAGACAGGGTCTTACATGAAACCGAATAACGATGCCAATGTCCCAGAAATGGTCTTCCACTTAATCACAATACAATGCCAATGTCCCAAACATGGTCTTACATGTAATCACATCTCAGTAACCTAATGTTTTGACATTGGTATCCTATACTATTCCTAAGAACCTACGGGACTTTTGGATGTCGTAACTTCATCAATTCTTGCTCGTATTTGATCGTTCAAAAATCATAGAAATTCAATGACAAATAAACACATATAATTCAATTTAAATGTATTTATTTGCATACGAACTTACCTCGTATTAAGAACAAACGGACTGGATCGACCATTTGACAACTTTCGATTTCCCCCGATCTAAATTTGATTTCTTTATTTCAGGATCTATATGAATTCAAAATTAACTTATTTATTCATTGATTCAATCAATTCAGTCCAAAAACACATATTTATGCCAATTTGTACTTTGGCCCTAATTTAACACCCTAATTTTCGGGTTTTCTGTGTTTCTGTGATTTTTAAAATTTGTGTGTGTTCTAGTTGGTTAAAATATATATTTTAGTAGGTTAGTGGGCCTTTGGAAGGCCCAAACTTAAGTTAAATCCGTGGTAGTCTTTGAAATTTTAATTTTATGAACAGGTGATGCAATTGGCGTTTGGGCTTTTAAGAGTAAAGGGGTAAAAGATGACACAAAAAAGGAGTCTGGTGTAGTGGCAAGGTGGTGCCACTTAGGGGACAAGGAAGTGATGCCATAGAGGAAGCAAGGGGTCTAAGGTTCAAGTCTTAGATCTTGCAATATATTTTGGTTTTCTTTTCAATAAATCTGGAATCACGTACGTGCGCTTTAAAGTTTAATGTGTTGGATTTATGACACAAATGATTTGATGGCCTAGTGGTGGCGGCGTGAGTTGGCATGTGAGAGGACTTTGGTTCGAATCCCTTGGTACGCAAAGGTTGATTATTTTGCTATGTTGGGACGGCAAGAGTTGGTGTTGGTTTTAAACTCTAGTGATGGAGGGATCCCACATCGAGTAGCTAACATAAGAGTAGATGGAGAGCTGGCTTTAAATAGAGCAAACCATGAGGAGAGTAGGCATACCCTTCTTGGCTGATCCCTTTCGCTTTGTGACGTGCTCGTTTGGGTTGGGCGTCAGCTAAGAGTGTTTGGAGCGCGGACTAACTGTAGTCTCCTAACAGGTGTGTATTTCTCATTACTCTAGCAGTAGGACGGCTATTTCGGGCCGCGATAAGCTGAAATGGACCATGTGGTCCCAATAGGTCCGTAGGCCCAAGTGGATAAGTTGTAGAATTACTAAAATACCCCTGTAGGGTAGGACTATCAATTTACCCCTAGAGGGTAAAATGACTATTTTGCCCCTCGTGCGTAAATGACTAACTTGTGTGATGATTGGGTTAGTTGACGTGGATTTATGTTAGTTATCGTCAATTCGTCAGTCTAATGTGTTAGTGATCGATTGTAGGATTATCGCATGGGAGATATCGTCATCAATCGTCATCAACCAAGTGTGTAAACGACACCCTCCCTTAGACTGAATCGGTAAAAGCTGAAATACCGAAACGTTGGTATTTTGTGAACTCGCGAGCGTGCAAGCGCTCGTGAGACAGTTGTTAACGAATATGGTAAATTTGGATGATTAGAGTGCAGAGTGTGCATTTTCGTGCATAACGGTATTTTTGGGTTTAATGGGCCGAAAACGGGTCAATGGGCTAACGGGCCCACTTTGGTAAAAAGATGAGATAAGTACTTCTGATTACTTGGTAAACATTAGAATAAGCATGAAACCTTGGCAATAGGTAATAATTACTGAAATACCCTTATGCATGCAAAATTACGATTTTACCCCTAAGGTTATTTTTTTTTTGAAAAGCATGATGTTCTGTTTCTGTATACGTATGCCATGACATATTATTTATGTTGCATGGGACATGGGTTTATATTGATAGAGGAAGCGTTTTGGCAGCCTCACTATCTGGTAGCCTCGCCACATATATTCGTTACGGTGACTTCACACAATATCCGCGACCTCATTTGCAATCTGGTGGTAACCGCCACACACATATATATATATATATACGCTCGGTGGCCTAGCCATAATATCTCAGATCTGGTGAATTTATCACAATATCCGCGACCTCGCTGCAATTTACGTGGTGTGTAGCGGTTGGGTGGGTCGAGTAGTCTCCCACATGGTGTAAGGTGCACGGGGTGTTATGGATGGCTCGGGTTGTGATTTACGCATTCATGATATATTTGTTTTGTATCTTCTATGGGCCTATGGGTTTCATTCGATTTACATACTAGGCCAAGGCCCGATAAGTCGACTCGAGGTTTGATCTATTTTGGGCTATGGTTGGGTTATGTTACACAATCGAGTTTACCGAACTCACTCTTTATTTTCATCTCTGCAGAAATCCCCAACCATAGTGGGCTTGGAGCGTGAGGGATTCGAGTGGCCACATCATCTGCAGAGTTGGTTTTCTAAGTTAGTTTATTTTATTATTTTTATATTCGATTTAATTTTGGGTTTTAAGTTGTAATAAGGCCGCTATTTAAATTTCTTTTTTCCGCTATGGTTTTATTTTCTGATTCTATTTATACTATGACGAAACTGCTAGTGTTAGGCTGCGTGGGTTTTCAAAATTAATAAACATTTTCAAGACTCAACAAGCACAACAAATGGATAGCCTAAAGATTGATAAACCGGCTTTTCATTCAACCTCTGTTTTTACAAAGACCGCCCCAATCACTTAAACTAGTGAATGCATACTAAGTCGTAAGTCCATGTGACACGTCAGATTTGGCCATAACGTTTGCGCCGAGTTTGGGTTGTTACATTTAGTGGTATCAAAGCCAAGTTGCAACAACTCGGCTATGGAACAGGTCTAAAAACGGGAGTTTGTAAAGAAACACTGAATAAAGGTTTTCGAAAATCTTTTTTTTTTTTGAAACTTGATTATAAATTGTTTTCGAGAATGTTTCCGATATTTTCTCTTTACAAATAGATGATTTTAAAGATTAAAATCAGTTTTCTAAAATTAGGTTTTTTAGAAGGTGGCACACCGAATCTTCAGCCCAAGTCTGTAAGTTTTCTGAGCCTTTTTGATTGTTTCTGAAATATCTGTTATATGCTTGTACAAAACCTTATCATGGTAATTTAGTTAGGGTAACACTGGAACTATAGAAACTCTGATAAGTAGACTGAGACTGTTACTAGGCTACCGCAAAAGGAAACAAACTCAAACTCTAAATTACTATTATTCATAAGACATCTGTAATAAACACTGAAATATTAAACTGATTCATAAAATTCTTAATCAAACAATACAAAATGAGTACATGAGCAGCTCGTGGAAGAGGCCGTGGACGTGGCCGAGGTAATGCTCAGGCTGAATCTTCGTCTTCAGGACATGTGCTGGCAGTAGATGCACCGGTACCACCAGCAACGGAGGTAGAGTCTCATGATCGAGGTGTCGGGGACGATGCTCTGTCCCAGGCAATGCTCTGAGTTTTGGAAAGGGTTGCTAGGGCAAGTACGAGAAACAAAATTCAGGGGTCTATTTCTGAGCGGCTCTGGGCCAATGGAGCAGAGATATTTAGGGGCGTATCTGGTGTAGCTCCGAATGTGGCTGAGTATTGGTTAGAAGCCACAGAGCGGATTATGGATGGTCTGGACTGCTCTGTGGAGCAGAAGCTGAAGGGAGCCATATCGTTACTCAGGGATGAGGCTAGTTACGTGGACGCTTTTTAAGTCAGCCTTCAATGGAAAGTATGTTGGGGCTAGTTACGTGGACGCTCGCCGGAAAGAATTTCTGAACCTGGTCCAAGGGAGTAAGTTAGTGGCTGAGTATAAGTCTGAGTTTCTGAGACTGAGCTGGTATGCTTCTAGGATTGTCGCTACAGAGTATGAGTGTAGCGTACGCTTCGAGGATAGTCTGGGAGATGAACTTAGGGTGCTGATTGCTCCGCAGAGGGAGTGTAACTTCGCTGCTTTAGTGGAGAAAGCTAAGATAGCTGAGGAAGTGAAGCATACAGAAAGACAAAATTGTGAGAAAGATCGAAACCGTTTTAGGAGAGATTCAGGACTTTCAGGTGGTATGAACAGGAATGTTAAGAGAGCAAGGGTAATAGAGCCAGTTCGAGCAGTATCGATGAATGCTGTTAGACTGCAGGGTTGTAGGAATTGTGGGAAGATGCATATGGGCGAGTGTCGAAAATGTTCTGGTGCTTGTTTCTGATGCAGATCTATAGAGCATAGGATTAAGGATTATCCCCAGGAACCAGATCAGGTTCAAGTTTTAGAGCTGAGGGTCGCTCAACCAGTGTGGGGTGGACCACAGTTTCCGAGAGGACGTGGGCAAGGCAGAGGTGGTAATGGAAACAGTCAAGGAAGAGGAGCACCTAGCAGGGGTGTTGGATTTGCTAAGGCTCGTCAGCCGGCGTTGGTGTATGCAGCTCATCGCCGAGAGGAGAGTGATGCACCTGATGTCATAACTGGTACATTTCTGATTTCCAGTATGCCATACACTACGTTGATAGATGTTGGATCTACCCATTCATATGTTGCATGTGCTATATCTGGGTCGCTGGGTGTGCGCTCTGAGGATGTAACACCCCGAACCCGAGACCATCGCCGGTGTCGGACACGAGGGGTTAACAAGCCAAGTTCACATATTTTGCCCACCAATTTCCACTTTTCCAGTCAGGCCGGAAAACTGCGTCACCGTTGCCTTAAAAATCATATCTCGAGTTTCAAAACTCGGAAACTGGTTTTGTAAATTTTCCCTGAATTTAGACTCATATATCCATCCATGGATTTATTTCTAGAATTTTTGGTTGGGCCAATTGGTACAGTTTATTAGTTAAAGTCACCCATGTTACAGGGATCAACTGCTCTGACCTTTGCGCATTATAACTTGAATATCTCTCTGTACAGGGCTTTAATACTGGTGCCGTTTGTTTCTAATGAAACTAGACTCAAAATTGAATCTGTACATATAAGGAATGACTCCTAATTATTTCTGGATAATTTATAGTAAATTTTTGAAGTTGCGACAGGGGACTCAGAAACCGTTCTGGCCCTGTCTCACAATAGTTTTAATATCTCTTAACATGTAACTCCTATGACCATTTCGTTTCTTCCATATGAAAATATACTCATCAAGGTTCATTTACATAGCTTATTCACTAATTAATACCATTCCTACAAATTTTGGTGATTTTTCACATTCACGTCACTGCAGCTGGCAGCATCTGTTTTTAAGGTAGGTCTTACCTATTTTGTAGTCTCCATGAACCAACTAGTCTTGCCATACATAGGTTCATATATGATCATTTTAACCATACCAATGGCTGATCATGTGACCAACACTCCCATTTCCAATCCATAATCACATCATGACACCATATATATACATACAAACCACAAATAGTCTAAGTTCATGCTTCCTTTTACGAGCCATTTTCGCATGGCCGTATACATATACATCACCACATTTTTTAAACCAACAAGGGGTAGTCCTATACATGCCATTTCAAAGTTCAACCAAAAATTATACCAAAATGGAGGCTTTGATAGTGTAGATGACTTCGACTTTAATGATCCCGAATCCGATTGCTATCGAGCACAATCTATAAAATAGAGAGCCAAAGCAACGGGGTAAGCATATTTATGCTTAGTAAGTCTCAAACAATAAAATCAGCTTTAATTAAAGCATTACATTCACATAACCAAATACATCATTTCATTAATACACATTCACATAATCATACTTACTTCACCATCCCAACTCTTATGTTCATACACAAATAACGGCTTCGTTAAGGCCGATAACTCGTTCCATCATAGGAGCGGATATGCATACGCTCTTACTCTAGCGCAGCAAAGCACACACCACACTTACCTTGTTATTGGGAAATTTCACAAGTGCATTAGCTGAAATTTTCCAGCAAGCTTATAATTTTCAAATCACATACCTTGAGTTTAACGGATGTAGCTACTCGTTCAAACGCCTTGGGACATAGCCCGGTTATGGTAACCCGCACCAAGGCCTACGGACTTAACCCGGATATCACGATTTGCACAAATGCCTTGGTCTTAGCCGGATTTAACAACTTGCACGAATGCCTTGGGTCTTAGCCGGATATAATTACTAGCATAAATGTCCTCGGGACTTAGCCCGGATATCACAATTTGCTCATGCACACACATACATCAATGATCATTACACATTCATGTTTCATTCTCGTTACTAAGGCTCAAACACAAACATATTACTAGCATAATCGCCTTCGGGACTTAGCCCGGGTATCATTCAATTGCTCATACACCCATAATCAATAATCATTACACATTCCTATTTCATTTCACATAATTCGAGTAGGGTCATTTCTTGAGGACTTACCTCGGTCGCTAATGTACGTCAATTCCGACTATTCGATCAATTTCCCCTTTTTCCACGATCCGACTTTGTTTCCTTGAGTTCTTGAGCTAATGAACCAAATTTAAACTTATCACATCACTATTGTGTAAAACCACATTCGATTATATTATAATTCGGTTAGCAAGAAATACACTTATTCCTTATAACATTTAGCTTTAATTTCTACAATAATTAACTAAAGCGAAATAACATGTAAGGGTTCCAAATATGTGACATTTGTCTTATTTACAAGTATCTATGTCAAAAACCCTTATTAATAACTTACAAACCGTTTTATTAGTATCATTATTCACAATCATGTTCGGTAATACGCATGTAAACATATAAGCATGTCTCTCATCTTTCCTCGAGTAGCCGAATGCCCAAAATCTTTTATAACCACAAACATAATTTTCTTACTTCTCATCATGGCGAATACTAACCATGCCTTAAGCTCTTTCTCTTTCCAGTTTTAGTACTTTATAACTCATCTAACAACCATTTCAAAGCTAAAACTCCAACATCCAAAATTTAACACATAAAATCCTCAATTAGTACATGGTTCTATTAATTGTAAGCTCTATTTCAATATATAAGCATAAATTACAAATTTTGGACATCATTTCATAATTCCAAGCAAGTTGCGAATGCAACCTCACTAAATTCTCATGGATTCAAATCATGGATTCAATATACCATTACCATGAAATCAACAACCAGAAATTTATAGACAATTTAGGAAAAATCACATTACAAATCTCAAGTTCAAGCAAAGACCATGGCGAAATGCACATATAGCCACACACAAAAAAAAAATTGAACCTTTGGTTGCCTAACTAGCTTAACATCCATCCCAAAAACATCAAATTTCCATCAAATTTTAATCAAGAAACTCACCTCATGAGGAATATCAAAGTGCCGAATGGTTTTAGACTTTTCTCCTTCTCTTCTTCAAGGTTCGGCTACTAAGGAGAAGATGAAACAACATTTGGTTTTTCTTTTGTTTTTCTCTCCTAGAACCGCCAAGAAGAAACAAGAACAAGGACTTTGTTTCTTTCACCCATTTTCTCACTTATTTCTTCATTCAATAATATTATAAAATTATAAAACCATTTAGTTGCCTTAAAACTAGTAAATAATACATATATATTGTCATAAACATCAACATGGCGGCCACTATCATGAAAAATGGGGACTTTGACATGCAAGTCCCCATATTTAATCCATGCAACAATTTGGCCCTTTTAAAATTAACCAACACATTTTCAATGTTTCTCACATAAGCCCTTTTGATTAACTTCGCATTCAATTGACAAAATCAAAGCATCAAAATTTCACACACAATTTGTAACATAATATAGACATGAAATTTAACAATCAATTTCTTGTGTGACTCGGTTTTAGGGTCTCAAACCACTTCCGACTAGAGTCAAATTAGGGATGTCACAACTCTCCCCCTCTTTAGGATTTTCATCCCTGAAAATCTTACTAGCGACTAGGTTAGGATAACGTCCTCTTATTGCATCATGTCCATATAAACATTAACTCATCGATAGCAATTGTAATTCATTATTGATTTCGCATTGATCTATAAAATCATTTTCTTGATTTCATAAGCAATAATCACTTAATTTAATTCACAATGCATTTCAAACACATATTATGCACATTTTAATATGTATAATTCACATCATCAACCACATATTCATTCATGTATAAGCTGTAACCTGACCGAAAGTACACACATACTCAAACTTTATAAAATGTAACACCCCAATAAATATCCTTTATAACTCCATCGTATCTCAATATTCAACTTAACTTTTTCCAACAGAAAATTCAACTTCCACACACCTGAACATTTAATTCATTCAACATATTCAATCACCGTTGATGCTACCCGTATACAGTCGATTAGGTATAAAGCCTCGTATAGTACACCGGCATGGGATTTATTTTAGCACATAACCCATATATCTAAAATTATCAGCATGCATCAAAATTTCTTACAGACTTCCAATTGTCGAACTTAATCGAGATAATTTCTTGAACATGATTAAAAAAAAATAGAGGTCATTTAGCAATAGTACATATAGCTCTTACAATGCCATATCCTAGATATGGTCTTTCATATTCTCACATATCGAGCCGATGCCATGTCCCAGACATGGTCTTACACACTATCTCAAATCAATGCCTTCATCCTAGATGAGGTCTTACATGAATTCCACTTAACACACTTAGTGCCCACTGACCGATCTCGCACTCATAGTGCTCGGTTAAAGGAATTCGCACACATAGTGCCTCTAATCATTCACACACATAGTGCTCTTATTCATTCATTATTACACCTTGAAATGACTTAATCAAGTCTATAAATCATCTCATATGTACACTTTAAACGTATACTTTCATTTAACTTTGAGTTCATACAGTAATGAACACTTAACTTTGCTCGAATAACCTGCGTTAAGGTGCTAGGCACAAAGGCCCGAATACACATCACCGGCACGAATGCCCTTCGGAACTTAGTTCGGATACATCACTAGCACGAATGCTCTTCGGAACTTAGTCCGGATACATCACTAGCACGAATGCTCTTCGGAACTTAGTCCGGATACATCACTAGCACGAATGCTCTTCGGAACTTAGTCCGGATACAAAGTCCATTGTGACTCGATCCCATTTCCACTCGGGTATCGTGATTGGCTGAAGTAATCCTGAAGGCACTTGATGTTCCGCTTTCACTTGTTGACATATTAAACATCTCGAAACAAAGTCGGAGATGTCTCGTTTCATACCATGCCACCAAAACCGACGTTTCAAATCGTTGTACATCTTCGTACTTGTAACACCCCTAACTCGTGACCGACGCCGGTGTCGGACACGAGGGGTTAACGAGACAAACCCTCTTAAAGTACCGACCAATTTGGCATTTCTGGACAGGCTGGAAAACTGCGTCACCGTCGCCTTAAAAATCATATCTCGAGTTCCAAAACTCGGAAACTGGTTTCGTAAATTTTCCCTGAATTTAGACTCATATACCCATCCATGGATTTATTTTTAGAATTTTTGGTTGGGCCAATTGGTACAGTTTATTAGTTAAAATCACCCATGTTACAGGGATCGACTGCTCTGACCTCCGCGCGTTACAACTTGAATATCTTTCTGTACAGGGCTTTAATACTGGTGCCGTTTGTTTCTAATGAAACTAGACTCAAAATGGAATCTGTACATATAAGGCATGACTCCTAATTCTTTCTGGATAATTTATGGTAAATTTTCAAAGTCGCGACAGGGGACCCAGAAATCGTTCTGGCCCTGTCTCACGAGAACTTTAATATTTCCCAGTATACTGCTCATATTGTCGTTTCGTTTCATCCATATAAAAATAGATTCATCAAGGATCAGTTCCATAATTTACTCACTATTTAATTCTACTTCTACTATTTTAGTGATTTTTCAATCTCATCTCACTGCTGCTGTCCGCAACAGTTACTGCAGTAGACTATGCCAATTTCGTGAATTTTTCCTTGGCCTTAATCACCCATCACACATGACACAATTTATGGCCACCTTAACAAAATTTGAGTTTCTAAGAATCGTGGCTATAGGTTCTAGCATCCCACTCGACGACCACATAGGCCATTTTCACATGGCTTAAAGTTTACAACCCACAATTCGACAAAATATAATAGCCTATACATGCCAAATGTTCTTCAACAACAAAAAACAATACCACAAGATTTCAGCGGTGTGATGACTTCAACGACGGTTCCGAGCACGCAACAATACGAGTCCAAGAGACCTAAAATGGGTGACAAGAAAAACACCGAGTGAGTTTACAACTCAGTAAGTCATAAGCATTCATCAATCCATCGATAAAGTTACTACTACATGTACAACAAATGAGGCTAGGTACTCGTCCATATCGAATCTATACCATAATACCTCGGACCTTTCAGTCCAATCTCATACCAATTCATACATCCACATTTCATATTCTACACAACAAGATAATCAAGCATTTTTACACATTAACTCAATTTCCAGCACAACCATACAATTTCAATCATCACATAGATTTAAGGCTTACCAAATTCAACCCCAAGCATGAACGTATTCTCTATTCGTCATTGAGCTCGAGGTACTTACCCGATTCCGCTGTCCATACTCAATTCAATGGAGACACACCTCCATTTACATAGAGTTCGCACACACAAGTGCTTCTTGCTCGATTTCGCACACTTAGTGCCACGTAATTTAAGCTCGCACACACGATGCCATACCCTCCGAGCTCGCACACCCAAAGGTCAGTATTTTTTCCAGCTTGCACACTTAGTGCCAAATATTTCCAGCACGCACACTTAGTGCCAATCTCGTCACCATACACCCGTATTGCCCGCACACATAGTGCCGAAAGCAAACTTTCTACACATTCCACTATTTCTTTTACATTCAACAATTATCCTCATTCCATACACATACAATTTCATTTATACATATATATATAGCATTCCATTAAACACAATTGCATAGATTTTCCAATCATTTAAGCAATATCAAATATATGCGCTTAATGACTTACCTCGGATGTTGTCGAGCGTCTTCAACGGCTATTCAATTACTTTTCCTTTCCTTTATCGGATCTAGTTCCCTTTGCTCTTGAGCTTAATATTAACAAATAAATTGATTCAATCATTTTGAATATCAAAGGGGAAATTCAAGGTACTTAGCCCTTATATATTAGGCATTAGAGTCATATATGTATGCAATCATGAATCAAATTCCACATATTAGCCCATATTTTCCTTTAGCCGATTTTTCTAAGTCAAGATTAAGCCACCAATATGCTCACTTATGGCGAATACGAAATCACCCATCTATGCATTCAATCATGTGGCGAATGTGCATGTCCCAATATAACACCATTTCCATTTCGTTTAACACTTACATTTACCACATATCAATTTAGAGACTCTACTAACCCATCATACATCCGCAATAGTCTATAGCTCTTTCGCCACTCCTTTCACAACATAATAAAACTTAATTTCAAAATCATTAGTGAGCATTTTATTTAGGCATGTACATCTACAACCGAATTCATCATATAAACATCTTTGAATTCACTCAAACATTCTCAATACAACACATTGCCCACTAGCAATTAGTTCATCAAACCAACATTTGACCCTATTTCCTTTAACACCATTGCATTCGGCAATGACCACATCATTAACCAACTAAATAATAAACCACAACATTTAAATTCATCTTATTCTTCTCCCATTTGACCGAATGAATATCAAATGCAACTCAACTAACAACAACATTTTCTTTTTTCTTTCTAAAATGTATATACACTCTTACGACCATGAATCCTACTCATCCAAGCATCAATTAAGCTACTTAACAAGTAATTAACATCCCAAAGAAACTTATCAAAATGACACTAATTTAGCACTTGCGAATGGATATTGAGCTATGGACTCATGAAATTAAACCATAGGTCAACTAAGCTATGTACTTATCCATTTAGTCTCATAGTCAATTAAAAGAAAAATCACCATGCATACCTTAGACTAGGATAGCCATGGTAAATACCTTAGTTTCTCCTCTTCAAATTTCAACTTTTTTTTTGGTTTTCTTTGCTCAATTCACGGCAATGGGGAAAGGATGAGCATTCTTTTTTTTTCTTTTCTTTTCTTTCTTTACTAACATTATTTTATCTCCAATGACCCATTCCTTATTACAAAAATCTAATTAAACATATATATTGCCCATCAATATCCTATCTTGGCGCCACCATTAATAAATTGGGCAATTTGACATGCAAGTCCACCTTTGTGTTAACATGCACTAATAAGCCATTTAAAATTAGCCTATCATATTTCACCATGTCTCACATTGATCCCTATTTAATAATTTCTCATACAATTGGTAAAATTAGAGAATGAAACTTCCACATGTGCATGTACACACACAATAAGCATAGAATATAACAATTAATTATTTTTATGACTCGGTTTTGTGGTCCAGAAACCACTTTCCGACTAGGGTCAATTTTGGGCTGTCACAACTCTCCCCACTTAAGGAATTTTCGTCCCGAAAATCTTACCGTAAATAGGCTCGGTATCGCTCTTTCATAGAGTCCTCGAGTTCCCAAGTGGCTTCTTCAATTCCGTGTTTATGCCACAACACCTTTACCAATGGAATTTTCTTGTTTCAGTAACTCTTTTATTTCACGCATCGAATGCGAACGGCTCTTCTTCATAGCTCAAATTAGGTGAACCTCGACCTCGGATGGAGTAATTACGTGTGTCGGTCGACCTATATCGTCAAGCATCGAAACATGGAAAACGTTGTGAATCTTTTCGAGCTCGGGGTAATATTAATCGATCGCTCATCGCCCAACTCGTTCAGATACTTCAGATGGACCGATGAACCTCGGACTCAATTTGCCCTTACGGCCAAATCTAAGCACCTTCTTCCGGGTGAAACTTTGAGAAAGACCTTGTCTCCAACACGATATTCAACATCTTTTCTTTTCAAATCCGCATCGACTTTTGGCGATCCGAAGCGACTTTCAAACTTTCACGAATTACTCGAACTTTTGCTCGGCATCCTTAACCAAATCAACCTCAAGAATTTCCCTTCACTAAGTTCACCGAATAATGGGGTACGGCATTTACGATCGTATAAAGCCTCGTAAGGCGCCATCTTAATACTTGATTGAAAGCTATTGTTGTAGGCGAATTCAATCAAAGGTAAATACTGTTCCATGAACCACTAAACTCAAGGATGCAACATCTCAACATATCCTCGAGTATTTGAATTATCCGTTCGGATTGACCATCGGTTTGGGGATGAAAAGCGGTGCTAAAATGCGCTTGGTACCCAAAGCATCTTGCAATTTCTTCCAAAATCGCGACGTAAATCTTGGGTCTCTATCCGACCACGATAGAAATAGGCACCCGTGTAATCTCACAATCGAGAAGCGTACAATTCCGCTTAATTTGTCCATTGAAAAATCCGTGCGTCACGGGATAAGGTGAGCCGACTTAGTTAGTCTATCGACAACGACCCAAATCGCATCCTTCTTACTCACCGACAATGGCGGTCCGGATACAAAGTCCATTGTGACTCAATCCCATTTCCATTCGGGTATCATGATCGGTGAAGTAATCCCGATGGCACTTGATGTTCGCTTTCACTTGTTGACATATCGGACACCTTGAAACAAATTGAAATGTCTCGTTTCATCAAGGCCACCAAAATTGGCGTTTGGTCATTGTACATTTTAGTACTACCCGGTGGATTGACATTCGACTACAATGGGCTTCATTTAGAATTATCAAAATAAGTTCGAATTCTTTGGAACACACAGACGACTTCAACCTCAAACAATCGTCATCATCAATTTGAAACTCGATTCCTTATTCGAACACACTCGGCCGTTTTGCAAGCAACTCCTCATCAACTTTACGAGCTTCCCGAATTTGATGAGCCAACAATGGTTTGGCCTTTAATTGGCTACTAACACATTGTCGGGTAGAATAGACAAGTGTACATTCATCGCTCAGAAAAACAAGCGGTGATTTCCGACTTAAGGCATCCGCAACCACATTGGCCTTTCGGGTGATAACCAATAACGAGTTCATAATCTTTTAACAACTCGAGCCATCGTCTTTGTCGCAGATTTAAGTCTCTTTGAGTCATCAAATATTTGAGACTTTTGTGATCCGAATACACTTGGCACTTCTCACCAAATAAGTAATGTCGCCATATCTTTAAGGCGAATACGATGGCGACCAATTCGAGGTCATGGGTTGGATAATTTTTCTCATGTGGCTTTAATTGTCTCGACGCATAGGCCACAACTCGACCTTCTTGCATCAATACGCAACCTAACCCAAGTAGGGAGGCATCACTATAGATGACAAACTCTTTGCCGATTCGGCCGTACTAGAACCTGAGCTTTCGTCAAATGGGTTTTCAATTGGTGAAACTTTTACGACACTTTTCCGTCCATTCAAATTTGACATCTTTCGAAGCGGTTTTGTCATGGGTGTGGCTATCATCGAGAATCCTTTCACAAACCGTCGGTAATAACCGCAAGCCCAAAAAGCTCCTAACCCGGTAACATTCCTTGAGGTTTCCAATTGACTATGGTCGAAATTTTGTTCAGTCCACCGACACCGATCACGGACACCACGTGCCCCAAAAGCTAACCTCTTTCAACCAAAATTCACATTTCTTGAACTTTGCGTATAATCGCTTATCTAGTAAGATTTGCAACACTACCCTCGGTGTTCAAATGTTCGGTTTCATCTTTCGAATAGACCAAAATGTCATCGATAAATACAACTACGAACCGATCCAAGTATGGCCTAAAATTCTATTCATTAAATCCATAAACACCGCGAGGGCATTAGTGAGCCCAAACGGCATCACCAAGAATTACGTAGTGACCGTACCTCGTTCTAAAAGCGGTTTTGGTATGTCCGATTCTCGACCCTCAACCGATAGTACCCGACCTCAAATCTATCTTTGAAAACACCGAGGCTCCCTTTAATTGATCAAACAAATCGTCAATTCGTGGCAATGGATATTTATTCTTTATCGTCACTTTATTGAGTTGACGATAGTCGATGCACAACCTCATGGTTCCGTCCTTCTTCTTCACAAACAATACAAAAGTCGCCCATGGAGAAAAACTTCGGTCGAGCGAAACCTCTATCCGTCAATTCTTGCAATTGAACCTTCAATTCCTTTAATTCCGTTAATGCCATACGATACGGGGCTATTGAAATCGGCGTAGTACCGGTACAACCGATGCAATTCCACTTCTCGAACCGGTGGCAATCCGGTAACTCCTCGGAAAAACATCGAATATTCACAAACCACTGTACCGATTCGAGTTTCCTTTCCGTCTCTTTACTCCCAAACACATACGCAAGGTATGTTTCACACCCTTTTCACATATCTTGACGGTCATAGAAGATATTATTCTTTGCACTCCTTTTAAATCGATGACTCAACTCGGACTACCTCATTATTTGCACTCCTCAAATCAATGGTTTTCCTTTTGCGATCCACCAACGCATCATGCACGGTCACCAATCCATACCAAGAATAACATCAATTCATGAAATGGTAGAAGCATCGGATCGGTAGGAAAACAGATTCTCGAATTATTAGGGGCATCTCTTGCACACTTTATCAACAAGCACGTATTGACCCAAAGGGTTTGACACTCGAATTACGAACTCGATAGACTCAACGGTGAGAGTCTTCTTTGGATGCTAAGGTTTCACATACATATGAGTGAGTAGAGCCGGGTCAATCAATGCAATCACAATAGTATCAAAGAGAGTAAAAGTACCAAGGATAACGTCGGGGAGGATGCCTCCTCTCGTGCTGCGGATGGCATATGCTCTAGCAGAGTACGGGTCTCGGATCGGACAGTAGTATTAGAGGCTCCTCTCGATTACCACCCCTACCTCCAGAGATTCTCGGGGCCTACCTCCACCGTCGTTCCACTAGGTCTTGCACCTTGCGTCTTATTCCTCTCATCTAGCTCGTGCAATCTCTAATGAAGTGGTCCTTGAACCGCATCCATAGCAGCCCTATTAATGACTTACCCCAACATTCACCTAGGTGTCGTCTTCCACATTGGGGGCATTCAGTCTCTCTTGACGATTATTGCCCACACTAGCTCTCAAAGTAGCTCGGAGTCCGTCAATGGTCGGGCTCTAATGGAAATTCCCGCATCGTCCTCGACTTCATGGTGTCCTCCTGAACCTCTTTACAGCCGAGAACGGAGCTTTACTCGTCGATCTTTTACGGTAATCTCTTGCTTCAAATTCAGCCTTCTTCTTCTCCTTCCCAAGTTCTTCCGCCTTGCGAGCTCGTTCGACTAGCGTCACGAACTCCTTTATCTCCAAAATTCCCACTAGTAACTTTAACTCTTCATTCAATCCTTCTTCAAATCTTTTGCACATCGCAACCTCATCAGCCACACTCCCGAACATACCGACTAAGTCTTACGAACTCATGTTCGTATTTAGATCTGATCATCCGGCCTTGCTTGAGTTCCAAGAATTCCTTACGCTTCGATCGATGAACAGTTGACTAATGTATTTCTTTCGAAATTGGATTGGAAGAAATCCCAAGTAACTCGTTCATTTGGGACTATGGAAATTAAAGTCCTCCACCAATAGTAAGTGAGTCTCATAACAAGGATATAGCACACTTAAGACATTAAATCGGTGTGCATGACGATTCATCTAATACTCTAATGGTGTTATCGAGCGAACTCGGCCTTTTCGGCATCATCAAGAACTATGGCCTTGAACTCCTCGGCCCCACGCTTCCTAATCAAGTCCACGGTGGTTTACTCAGCCTCACAGGATCGATGGCGGAGGCATTGCGGGCTCTTGGGGTGGAGTGTTTAAATTCGGGAATGGTTGGACAGCCGGGTTGGTTCGGGCATATTGCGCGACCCACTCATTCATCATAGTGAAGAAGGCTTGTTTCGCCCTTCATTTTGATTATTCGCGGATGGTGAGGCTCAACAGCGGTGTCCCTTGCGTAGGAGCAGCCGCTACACTTTCAACGTCATCCGCCAAGGGTCTCTCTACCGGGTTCCATCGCTAATCAAAACAAAAATTTCAACCGTCGAAGTCATCACATTATTAAGCACTATCAAATTGGCATGTATAGCTAGACTCACACGCGCTATGGTAGTCCTAGAACCGACTAAACCATAGCTCGATACCAATAAAATTGTAACACCCTAACTCGTGACCGACGCCGGTGTCGGACACGAGGGTTAACGAGACAAACCCTCTTAAAGTACCGACCAATTTGGCATTTCTGGACAGGCTGGAAAACTGCGTCACCGTCGCCTTAAAATCATATCTCGAGTTCCAAAACTCGGAAACTGGTTTCGTAAATTTTCCTGAATTTAGACTCATATACCCATCCATGGATTTATTTTTAGAATTTTGGTTGGGCCAATTGGTACAGTTTATTAGTTAAAATCACCCATGTTACAGGGATCGACTGCTCTGACCTCCGCGTTACAACTTGAATATCTTTCTGTACAGGGCTTTAATACTGGTGCCGTTTGTTTCTAATGAAACTAGACTCAAAATGGAATCTGTACATATAAGGCATGACTCCTAATTCTTTCTGGATAATTTATGGTAAATTTTCAAAGTTGCGACAGGGGACCCAGAAATCGTTCTGGCCCTGTCTCACGAGAACTTTAATATTTCCCAGTATACTGCTCATATGGTCGTTTCGTTTCGTCCATATAAAATAGATTCATCAAGGATCAGTTCCATAATTTACTCACTATTTAATTCTACTTCTACTATTTTTAGTGATTTTTCAATCTCATCTCACTGCTGCTGTCCGCAACAGTTACTGCAGTAGACTATGCCAATTTCGTGAATTTTTCCTTGGCCTTAATCACCCATCACACATGACACAATTTATGGCCACCTTAACAAAATTTGAGTTTCTAAGACTCGTGGCTATAGGTTCTAGCATCCCACTCGACGACCACATAGGCCATTTTCACATGGCTTAAAGTTTACAACCCACAATTCGACAAAATATAATAGCCTATACATGCCAAATGTTCTTCAACAACAAAAAAACAATACCACAAGATTTCAGCGGTGTGATGACTTCAACGACGGTTCGAAAGCACGCATAACAATCGAGTCCAAGAGACCTAAAATGGGTGACAAGAAAACACCGAGTGAGTTTACAACTCAGTAAGTCATAAGCATTCATCAATCCACTGATAAAGTTACTACTACATGTACAACAAATGAGGCTAGGTACTCGTCCATATCGAATCTATACCATAATACCTCGGACCTTTCAGTCCAATCTCATACCAATTCATACATCCACATTTCATATTCTACACAACAAGATAATCGAAGCATTTTTACACATTAACTCAATTTCCAGCACAACCATACAATTTCAATCATCACATAGATTTAAGGCTTACCAAATTCAACCCCAAGCATGAACGTATTCTCTATTCGTCATTGAGCTCGAGGTACTTACCCGATTCCGCTGTCCATACTCAATTCAATGGAGACACACCCTCCATTTACATAGATTTCGCACACACAGTGCTTACTGCTCGATTTCGCACACTTAGTGCCACGTAATTTAAGCTCGCACACACAGTGCCATACCCTCCGAGCTCGCACACCCAAGTCTTAGTATTTTTTTCCAGCTTGCACACTTAGTGCCAAATATTTCCAGCACGCACACTTAGTGCCAATCTCGTCACCATACACCCGTATTGCCTGCACACATAGTGCCGAAAGCAAACTTTCTACACATTCCACTATTTCTTTTACATTCAACAATTATCCTCATTCCATACACATACAATTTCATTTATACATATATATATAGCATTCCATTAAACACAATTGCATAGATTTTCCAATCATTTAAGCAATATCAAATATATGCGCTTAATGACTTACCTCGGATGTTGTCGAACGTCTTCAACGGATATTCAATTACTTTTTCCTTTCCTTTATCGGATCTAGTTCCCCTTTGCTCTTGAGCTTAATATTAACAAATAAATTGATTCAATCATTTTGAATATCAAAGGGGAAATTCAAGGTACTTAGCCCTTATATATTAGGCATTAGAGTCATATATGTATGCAATCATGAATCAAATTCCACATATTAGCCCATATTTTCCTTTAGCCGATTTTTCTAAGTCAAGATTAAGCCACCAATATGCTCACTTATGGCGAATACACGAAATCACCCATCTATGCATTCAATCATGTGGCGAATGTGCATGTCCCAATATAACACCATTTCCATTTCGTTTAACACTTACATTTACCACATATCAATTTAGAGACTCTACTAACCCATCATACATCCGCAATAGTCCAGTAGCTCTTTCGCCACTCCTTTCACAACATAATAAAACTTAATTTCAAAATCATTAGTGAGCATTTTATTTAGGCATGTACATCTACAACCAATTCATCATATAAACATCTTTGAATTCACTCAAACATTCTCAATACAACACATTGCCCACTAGCAATTAGTTCATCAAACCAACATTTGACCCTATTTCCTTTAACACCATTGCATTCGCAATGACCACATCATTAACCAACTAAATAATAAACCACAACATTTAAATTCATCTTATTCTTCTCCCATTTGACCGAATGAATATCAAATGCAACTCAACTAACAACAACATTTTCTTTTTTTCTTTCTAAAATGTATATACACTCTTACGACCATGAATCCTACTCATCCAAGCATCAATTAAGCTACTTAACAAGTAATTAACATCCCAAAGAAACTTATCAAAATGACACTAATTTAGCACTTGCGAATGGATATTGAGCTATGGACTCATGAAATTAAACCATAGGTCAACTAAGCTATGTACTTATCCATTTAGTCTCATAGTCAATTAAAAAGAAAAATCACCATGCATACCTTAGACTAGGATAGCCATGGCCGAAATACCTTAGTTTCTCCTCTTCAAATTTCAACTTTTTTTTGGTTTTCTTTGCTCAATTCACGGCAATGGGGAAAGGATGAGCATTCTTTTTTTCTTTTCTTTTCTTTCTTTACTAACATTATTTTATCTCCAATGACCCATTCCTTATTACAAAATCTAATTAAACATATATATTGCCCATCAATATCCTATCTTGGCGGCCACCATTAATAAATTGGGCAATTTGACATGCAAGTCCACCTTTGTGTTAACATGCACTAATAAGCCATTTAAAATTAGCCTATCATATTTCACCATGTCTCACATTGATCCCTATTTAATAATTTCTCATACAATTGGTAAAATTAGAGAATGAAACTTCCACATGTGCATGTACACACACAATAAGCATAGAATATAACAATTAATTATTTTATGACTCGGTTTTGTGGTCCCAAACCACTTTCCGACTAGGGTCAATTTTGGTCACACAGACTCCCGGTGGATTGCCATTCGCTACAATGGGCTTCATTCAGAACTATCGAAATGAGTTCAATTCTTTGGAACACACAGACGACTTTTGAACCTCAAACAATCGTCATCATCAATTTGAAACTCCGAGTCCTTGTTCTAACACACTCAAATTTTGCTTTTGCCAACTCGTCGTCGACTTTACGAGCTTCTCGAATTTGATGTATCAATAATGGTTTGGCTTTCAATTCAGCCACTAACACACTTTGTCGGATCGAATGACAAGTGCACATTCATCGCTCGTAAAGTGAATAATGATTTACGACTCAAGGCATCCGCAACCACATTCGCCTTCCGGTGATAGTCAATGACCAGCTCATAATCCTTTAACATTCGAGCCAACGTCTTTGTCGCAGATTTAAGTCTCTTTGGGTCATCAAATATTTGAGACTTTTGTGATCCGAGTACACATGGCACCTTTCACCAAATAAGTAATGTCGCCAAATCTTTAAAGCGAACACGATGGCGCCAATTCGAGATCATGAGTCGGATAATTTTTCTCATGTGGCTTTAATTGCCTCGACGCATAGGCCACAACTCGACCTTCTTGCATCAATACATAACCTAACCCAAGTAGGAGGCGTCGCTATAGATGACAAACTCTTTCTTGGGACTCGGGTTGCACTAGAATTGGGGCTTCATCAAATAAGTTTTCATTGATCGAAACTTTTTGGCATTTCTCCGTCCATTCAACTTAACATCCTTTTGGAGTAGCCGTCATCGGTGTGGCTATCGTTGAGAAGCCTTTTACAAATCGTCGGTAATAACCGCAAGCCCCAAAAAGCTCGAACCTCGATAATATTTCTGAGGCTTCCAATTAAGTATGGCTGAAATTTTATTCTGTCGACTCGAATACCGTCAGATACCACATGACCCAAGAAGCTAACCTCTCTTAACCGAACTCACACTTCTTGAACTTAGCATATAATTGCTTATCCGTAAAATTTGCAAAGACTAACCGCAGTGTTCAAAGATGTTCGGTCTCATTTCTTGAATAGACCAAGATGTCATCAATGAACACGACTACTTAATCGATCCAAATATGGTCTCAAGATCCGATTCATTAAATCCATAAATACCGCGAGGGCATTAGTGAGCCCAAACGGCATCACTAGGAACTCATAGTGACCATATCTCGCTCAAGGCGCCTTGGGTACGTCCGAATCTCGGATTCGCAATTGATAATAGCCCGATCTCAAATCTATTTTTGAGAACACCGAGGCTCCCTTCAGTTGATCGAACAAGTCATCGATACGTAGTAACGGATATTTGTTCTTTATCGTCGCTTATTAAGTCGACGATAGTCGATGCACACCGCATGGTTCCATCCTTCTTTTCACGAACAACACCGGCGCACCCAAGGCGAAAAACTCAAGAGCAAAACCTCTATCCACTAATTCTTGCAACCGAGCTTTCAACTCCTTTAATTCCGTTGGTGCCATACGATACGGTTATCGAAATTGGAGTGGTACCGGTACCAATTCGATGCCAAATTCTATTTCCGACAGTGGTAAACCGGTAATTCTTGAGGAAAACATCCGGTATTCACAAACCACGGGCATAGATTCGGTTTCTTTTCGATTCCTTGTCATCGAGCACGTCGCAAGGTACACTTCGCACCCTTTTCTTACATATTTCCGGCCAACATTGCCGATATTACATTAGCAACCCTTTAAGTCCGTAGACTCAACTCGAAATATCTCGTTATTCGTGCACCTCAAATCGATAGTCTTGCTTTTGCAATTTACAGCCGCATCGCATGGTCAACCAATCCAAACCAAGAATAACGTCGAATTCATCTAACGGCAAAAGCATCAAGTCCGCCGAAACAAGAACCTCGGAACACTAGGGGACTTTTCTTGCACACTTTGTTGACAAGCACGTAATGACCCAAGGGTTTGACACCGAATTACAAACTCGATGAGACTCAATAGGCAAAGTCTTCTTGGATGCTAAGGTTTCACATATATAAGAATGAATAGAACCGGGGTCAATCAAAGCAATCACATTAGTATTGAAAAGAGTGAAAGTACCAGTAATGACATCCGAGAGGCAGCATCCTCGCGTGCGCGTATGGCATAAGTCCTAGCAGGAGCTCGAGCCTCGGATCGATGGTAGCATCCTAGATCCTCTCGACCGCCACTAACATTGCCAACATTTCTAGGTGGCCTACCTCGGCGATGGTAGCACCGGGTTTCCACTCGACTTACATTTTGTTCAAGCAACCTCGGGCAATCCTTCATAAAGTGGTCGGCCGATCCACACTTATAGCGAGAGCGATCACGGAACCAATAGCTCCCGAATGCCATTTGCCACAATGCAGACACTCCCCCTCTCTCGCGATCATTTTCACCATCGGCGATCAAGTGACTCGTGTGGTCACAGGGGGTCGATCACGTCCTCGTCTAGAAAATCCCGAAGCGCCTCTAGACCGGCTCACATCATCTTTTTGTTTCTCCTTTCTAAGCTCTTCGGCTTTACAAGCTCGCTCAACAAGTACTACGAACTCTCGTATTTCGAGAATGCCAACGAACATCCTTATATCATCATTCAATCCATCCTCGAGCGTTTACACATAATAGCTTGGACGAAATGCATTCTCGCGCGTCATCGCTAAGTCTCACAAATTTTCGTTCGTAGTCGATGGCGACATAGAACCTTGCTTAAGATCAAGGAATTCCTTCGCTTTTGGTCGATGAATCTCGATGATATACTTTTTTCTAACTCGGTTTGAAAGAATTCCCAAGTCACTTCCTCTCTAGGTACCACGAAGTCGAGTACTCCACCAATAGTAGGCGGAATCACGTAGCAAGGAGATGGTACACTTTAAGCACTCATCGGTGTACAGGATAGCTCATCGAGCACCGGATAGTGTTATCCAACCAAAATTCAGCTCGCTTCGGCATCATCATCATCCGTAGTCTTAAATTCAGTGGCCCCATGTTTTGAATCCTATCGATTGGGGCTTACTTGACCTTATTTGGTCACCACACGGAGGTATTGTAGGTGGGGTTGCATTTGTCGGGAATGGAGGTTGTGGAATGTAGTGTTAGTTCGAATGTATTGGTTAAACCATTCATTCATCACACTATAAAAGGCTTGCCTAGCCTCATCATTCGGATTGTTGGCCATAGGTTGAGAGTCCATGGCCATCGCCCCTTGCGCGGAGCAGCGCCACACTCTCCACATCATCAGCTATCGCTTCGGTTGGGATCGGGATCCATTGCTATAACAAACACATAGTCAAATTGTCAGAAATCACCACACTATCGATTCATCATTAAATGGCATGTATAGCTAGACCCCAAACACATCACGGTAGTCCTAGAATCGACTAAACCGTGGCTCGATACCAATAAAATTGTAACACCCGAACCCGAGACCATCGCCGTGTCGGACACGAGGGTTAACAAGCCAAGTTCACATATTTTGCCCACCAATTTCCACTTTTCCAGTCATGCTGGAAAACTGCGTCACCGTCGCCTTAAAAATCATATCTCGAGTTTCAAAACTCGGAAACTGGTTTTGTAAATTTTCCCTGAATTTAGACTCATATATCCATCCATGGATTTATTTCTAGAATTTTTTGTCGGGCCAATTGGTACAGTTTATTAGTTAAAGTCACCCATGTTACAGGGATCAACTGCTCTGACCTTCGCGCGTTATAACTTGAATATCTCTCGGTACAGGGCTTTAATACTGGTGCCGTTTGTTTCTAATGAAACTATACTCAAAATGGAATCTGTACATATAAGCCATGACTCCTAATTATTTCTGGATAATTTATAGTAAATTTTTGAAGTTGCGACAGGGGGCTCAGAAACCGTTCTGGCCCTGTCTCACAATAGTTTTAATATCTCTTAACATGTAACTCCTATGACCATTTCGTTTCTTCCATATGAAAATAGACTCATCAAGGTTCATTTACATAGCTTATTCACTAATTAATACCATTCCTACAAATTTTGGTGATTTTTCACATTCACGTCACTGCAGCTGGCAGCATCTGTTTTAAGGTAGGTCTTACCTATTTTGTAGTCTCCATGAACCAACTAGTCTTGCCATACATAGGTTCATATATGATCATTTTAACCATACCAATGGCTGATCATGTGACCAACACTCCCATTTCCAATCCATAATCACATCATGACACCATATATATACATACAAACCACAAATAGTCTAAGTTCATGCTTCCTTTTACGAGCCATTTTCGCATGGCCGTATACATATACATCACCACATTTTTAAACCAACAAGGGTAGTCCTATACATGCCATTTCAAAGTTCAACCAAAATTATACCAAAATGGAGGCTTTGATAGTGTAGATGACTTGACTTTAATGATCCCGAATCCGATTGCTATCGAGCACAATCTATAAAATAGAGAGCCAAAGCAACGGGTAAGCATATTTATGCTTAGTAAGTCTCAAACAATAAAATCAGCTTTAATTAAAGCATTACATTCACATAACCAAATACATCATTTCATTAATACACATTCACATAATCATACTTACTTCACCATCCCAACTCTTATGTTCATACACAAATAACGGCTTCGTTAAGGCCGATAACTCGTTCCATCATAGGAGCGGATATGCATACGCTCTACTCCTAGCGCATAAAGCACACACCACACTTACCTTGTTATTGGGAAATTTCACAAGTGCATTAGCTGAAATTTTCCAGCAAGCTTATAATTTTCAAATCACATACCTTCGAGTTTAACCGGATGTAGCTACTGTTCAAACGCCTTCGGGACATAGCCCGTTATGGTAACCCGCACCAAGGCCTCACGGACTTAACCCGGATATCACGATTTGCACAAATGCCTTGGTCTTAGCCCGGATTTAACAACTTGCACGAATGCCTTGGTCTTAGCCCGATATAATTACTAGCATAAATGTCCTCGGGACTTAGCCCGAATATCACAATTTGCTCATGCACACACATACATCAATGATCATTACACATTCATGTTTCATTCTCGTTACTAAGGCTCAAACACAAACATATTACTAGCATAATCGCCTTGGGACTTAGCCCGGTATCATTCAATTGCTCATACACCCATAATCAATAATCATTACACATTCCTATTTCATTTCACATAATTCGAGTAGGGTCATTTCTTGAGGACTTACCTCGGTCGCTAATGTACGCCAATTCGACTATTCGATCAATTTCCCTTTTCCACGATCCGACTTTGTTTCCTTGAGTTCTTGAGCTAATGAACCAAATTTAAACTTATCACATCACTATTGTGTAAAACCACATTCGATTATATTATAATTGGTTAGCAAGAAATACACTTATTCCTTATAACATTTAGCTTTAATTTCTACAATAATTAACTAAAGTCAAAATAACATGTAAGGGTTCCAAATATGTGACATTTGTCTTATTTACAAGTATCTATGTCAAAACCCTTATTAATAACTTACAAACCGTTTTATTAGTATCATTATTCACAATCATGTTCGTAATACGCATGTAAACATATAAGCATGTCTCTCATCTTTCCTCGAGTAGCCGAATGCCCAAAATCTTTTATAACCACAAACATAATTTTCTTACTTCTCATCGTGGCGAATACTAACCATGCCTTAAGCTCTTTCTCTTTCCAGCTTTTAGTACTTTATAACTCATCTAACAACCATTTCAAAGCTAAAACTCCAACATCCAAAATTTAACACATAAAATCCTCAATTAGTACATGGTTCTATTAATTGTAAGCTCTATTTCAATATATAAGCATAAATTACAAATTTTGGACATCATTTCATAATTCCAAGCAAGTTGCGAATGCAACCTCACTAAATTCTCATGGATTCAAATCATGGATTCAATATACCATTACCATGAAATCAACAACCGAAATTTATAGACAATTTAGGAAAAATCACATTACAAATCTCAAGTTCAAGCAAAGACCATGGCCAAATGCACATATAGCCACACACACAAAAAAAAATTGAACCTTTGGTTGCCTAACTAGCTTAACATCCATCCCAAAAACATCAAATTTCCATCAAATTTTAATCAAGAAACTCACCTCATGAGGAATATCAAAGTGCCGAATGGTTTTAGACTTTTCTCCTTCTCTTCTTCAAGGTTCGGCTACTAAGGAGAAGATGAAACAACATTTGGTTTTTCTTTTGTTTTTCTCTCCTAGAACCGCCAAGAAGAAACAAGAACAAAGACTTTGTTTCTTTCACCCATTTTCTCACTTATTTCTTCATTCAATAATATTATAAAAATTATAAAACCATTTAGTTGCCTTAAAACTAGTAAATAATACATATATATTGTCATAAACATCAACATGGCAGGCCACTATCATGAAAAATGGGGACTTTGACATGCAAGTCCCCATATTTAATCCATGCAACAATTTGGCCCTTTTAAAAATTAACCAACACATTTTCAATGTTTCTCACATAAGCCCTTTTTGATTAACTTCGCATTCAATTGACAAAATCAAAGCATCAAAATTTCACACACAATTTGTAACATAATATAGACATGAAATTTAACAATCAATTTCTTGTGTGACTCGATTTTAGGGTCTCGAAACCACTTCCCGACTAGAGTCAAATTAGGGATGTCACAGAGGAGACCGTGAGTGAGGTATCTGTACTAAGTCCTTTAGGTCACTCGGTTAGGGTAGATAAACTGTATAGAGATGTGCCTATAGAAACTCAAGGAAAAGTTTTCTCTGAAGATCTGATGGAGGTACCTTTAGGAGAATTCGATTTTATTTTGGGAATGGATTAGCTTGTTAAGCATAGGGCTACTCTGGATTTTCCTAGTAAGCAAATAATGTTAAAGACCACAAAGGATGAAGAGGTTTTGGTGATAGGCGAGCGTAAGGATTATCTGTCTAATGTGGTGTTGGCATTGAGAGCCGAGAAGTGGATTCGGAAGGGGTGTGAGGCTTATTTGCCATTTGTAAGCCAATCGAAAACTGAAGATCTGACAGTGGACAAAGTTAGAACCGTCAAGGATTTTCAAGATGTTTTTCTAGAGGAGCTTCCGGGTTTGCCCCCGAACCGAGAGGTTGAGTTTGGAATCGACTTGTTGCTCGAATAAAGACCGTGCCCATTGCACCTTATAGGATGGCACCAAGGAGTTGGAGGAGCCGAAAGCCCAAATTCAAGAGTTATTGGATAGAGGCTTCATTAAACCAAGTGTGTCTCTGTGGGGAGCACCAGTGTTGTTCGTAAAGAAGAAAGATGGGTCAATGTGGATGTGCATCGATTATCGGCAGTTGAACAAACTGGCGATTAAGAACAAGTACCACTGCCGAGAATCGATGATTTATTCGACCAAATTAGAGGAGCTTCAGTATTTTCCAAGATTGACCTTCGATCTGGGTATCATCAGTTGAGGGTTAAGGAGGTGGATATTCATAATACGGCATTCAGAACTCAGTATGGTCACTATGAGTTCTTGGTTATGCCATTTGGGTTGACGAACGCACCTGCGGCATTTATGGATCTGATGAATCAAGTGTTCCTGCCATACTTGGATCGATTCATGGTCGTCTTTATCAACGATATTCTGGTTTATTCTGAAACTGAGGAGAAGCATGATGAGCATCTTCAGATTGTCTTTGCAAGTGCCGAGGAGAAGGAGCTTTATGCGAAATTCAGTAAGTGTGAGTTCTGGTTGAGAGAGGTAACTTTCTTGGGGCATGTTGTCTCTGCTGAAGGGATCAAGGTGGACCCTCGAAAGATTGAAGCGATTCTGGAATAGAAACCACCGAGGTCAATGTCAAAAATTTGAAGTTTTCTGGGTTTAGCTGGGTACTACAAAAGATTTGTGGAAGGATTTTCTATGATGGCAGCGCCTTTGACAAAGCTTATAAAGAAGGGAGTACCGTTTGTTTGGACTGAGAAACAATAGGAATCTTTTGAGAAGTTGAAGAAAGTTCTGACCGAGGCACCTGTACTGATTCAGCCAGAGTTTGGAAAAGATTTTATCGTATACAGTGATGAATCACATGTAGGGTTGGGCTGCGTGCTGATGCAAGAGGGTAAAGTGGTTGCTTATGCATCGCGACAGCTTAAACTATATGAAGTTAACTATCCTACTCATGATCTGGAGTTGGCAGCGGTAATCTTTGCGTTTAAGATTTGGAGACATTACCTGTACAGAGAAAGGTGTATTATATACACAGATCATAAGAGTCTTAAGTACTTGCTGACTTAGAAGGAGCTGAACCTTAGGCAACGGAGATGGATAGAGTTGCTTAAGGATTATGACTGCGCGATTGAGTATCACCGAGCAAAGCTAATGTGGTGGTGATGCCCTAAGTCGTAGAATCAGATCTCGATCCGAGAGCCATGTTTGCTCGTTTGAGTCTGTATGACGACGATAGTCTGTTAGCAGAACTACAAGTTAGGCCAACCTGGGTGGATGAGATTAAGAAAAAATAGTCGAGGGATGAGTCCCTAGTTTCTCAATTCCAGCAGGTTAAGAATGGGGATACTTCTAAGTTCGGACTGAACAGTGAGGGAGTTCTGTGTTACGGAGGTAGAGTTTGTATTCTGAAGGACTCTGAATTAAGGCAAGCAATTCTGAAAGAAGCTCATGGAGGTCTGTGTGCTATGCATCCCGGAGGGAGTAAAATGTATTGCGACTTAAAGGAGTTGTATTGGTGGCCTTGATTGAAGCGAGAGGTAACGAAAGTTGTGGGAAAATGTCTGACTTGTCAGCAAGTGAAAGCTGAACATCAATTACCTTTCGGACTTTTACAGCCAGTGAAAGTACCACTTTGGAAGTCGGAGAGGGTAACCATAGATTTTGTGAGTGGGTCACTCTTGACACCGTCGAAGAAGGACTCGATTTGGGTAATTGTGGATAGGTTGACCAAATCTGCTCATTTCATACTTGTCCGTACTGATTATTCACTTCAGAAGTTAGCCAAATTGTATGTGGCAAAAATAGTACGACTTCACGGAGTGCCAGTGTCAATTATTTCTGATCGAGATCTTAGATTCACATCTCGATTTTGGAAAAAATTGCATAGGCGTTGGGTACGCTGTTGAACTTTAGTACAGCCTTTCATCCTCAGACTGATGGTCAGTCGGAAAGGGTTATTCAGATTCTAGAAGACATGTTGAGGAGATGCGTTATCGACTTTCGAGGTAGTTGGAAGGATTACTTACCGTTGGCAGAGTTTGCATACAACAACAGTTATCAGGAAAGTATTCAAATGGCTCCTTATGAGGCACTGTATTGGCGAAGATGTCGTACACCTAGTTGTTAGACCGAGTTGGATGAACGACAGGTTCTTGGACCTGAGTTTGTGGTAGATACTGAGGATAAAGTCAAGTTGATTAGAGACCAGTTGAAGGAAGCATCTGATAGACAGAAGTCATATGCAGATTTGAAGCGCAAGGAAATTGAGTACTCTGAGAGTGATATGGTCTTCTTGAAGGTTTCACGTTGGAAGAAAATATTAAGGTTTGGGAGGAAAGGCAAGTTAAGTCTGCGGTTTATTGGGCCTTATCGAATTCTTAAGCGAGTGGGTCCAGTGGCTTATCAGTTGGAGCTACCTCAAGAATTGGATAGGATTCATGATGTCTTTCACGTCTCTATGTTAAGGCGGTATCGTTCTGACCCTACTCATGTTGTGCCGGTTGCAGAGATCGAGGTCTAAACAGACTTGACTTTTGAGGAAGAGCCTGTGCAGATTTTGGATCGAGAAGTTAAGATTTTAAGGAGGAAATCAGTTCCGCTAGTAAAGGTGCTGTGGCGATGCGTCAACAATATCCTCATCTGTTTGATTCAGATAAAATTTCAAGGACGAAATTTCTTTAAGGAGGGTAGAGTTGTAATGCCCCAATTTTCGGGTTTTCTGTGTTTCTGTGATTTTTAAAATTTGTGTGTGTTCTGGTTGGTTAAAATATATATTTTAGTAGGTTAGTGGGCCTTTGGAAGGCCCAAACTTAAGTTAAATCCGTGGTAGTCTTTGGAATTTTAATTTTATGAACAGGTGATGCAATTGCCGTTTGGGCTTTTAAGAGTAAAGGGGTAAAAGATGGCACAAAAAAGGAGTGTGCTGTAGTGGCAAGGTGGCGCCACTTAGGGGACAAGGAAGTGACGCCATGGAGGAAGCAAGGGGTCCAAGGCACGCCATGTAGTGGCAAAGTCTTGGCTCTTGCAATATATTTTGGTTTTTCTTTTCAATAAATCTGGAAGCAAGTAGGTGCACTTTAAAGTTTAATGTGTTGGATTTATGACACAAATGAGTTGATGGCCTAGAGGACTTTGGTTCGAATCCCTTGGCACGTAAAGGTTGATTATTTTGCTATGTTGGGACGGCAAGAGTTGGTGCTGGTTTTAAACTCTGGTGATGGAGGGATCCCACATCAGGAAGCTAACATAAGAGTAGATGGAGAGCTAGCTTTAAATAGAGTAAACCATGAGGAGAGTAGGCATACCCTTCTTGGCTAATCCCTTTCGCTTTGTGACGTGCTCGTTTGGGTTGGGCGTTAGCTAAGAGTGTTTGGAGCGCGGATTAACTACAGTCTCCTAATAGGTGTGTATTTCTCATTACTCTCGCAGTAGGACGGCTATTTTGGGTCGCGATGGGCTAAAATAGGCCATGTGGTCCCAATGGGTCCGTAGGCCCAAGTGGATAAGTTGTAGAATTACTAAAATGCCTCTATAGGGTAGGACTACCGATTTACCCCTGGAGGGTAAAATGACTATTTTTCCCCTCGTGCGTAAATGACTAACTTGTGTGATGATTGGGTTAGTTGACGTAAATTTATGTTAGTTATCGTTAATTCGTAAGTCGAATGTGTTAGTGATCGATTGTAGGATTATCGCATGGGAGATATCGCCATCAATTGTCATCAACCAGGTGTGTAAACGACACCCTCCCTTAGACTGAATCGGTAAAAGCCGAAATACCAAAACATTGGTATTTTGTGAACTCGCGAGCGTGCGAGCACTCGTGAGACAGTTGTTAATGAATATGGTGCATTTGAATGATTAGAGTGCAGAGTGTTCATTTTCGTGCACAACTGTATTTTTGGGCTTAATGGGCCAATGGGCCAACGGGCCCACTTTGCTAAAAAGACGAGGTAAGTACTTCTGATTACTTGGTAAACGTTAGAATAAGCATGAAACCTTAGCAATAGGTAATAATTACTGAAATACCCTTATGCATGCAAAATTACGATTTTACCCCAAGGGTTATTTTTTTTTTTGAAAAGCATGATGTTCTATTTCTGTATACATATGCCATGACATATTATTTATGTTGCATGGGACATGGGTTTATATTGATGGATGAAGCGTTCTGGCAGCCTCACTATCTGGTAGCCTCGCCACATATATTCGTTTCCGTGACTTCACACAATATTTGGCGACCTCATTTGCAATCTGTGGCTTTGCCACATATATATATATATCTGCTCGGTGGCCTAGCCACAATATTCAGATCTGGTGACTTCGTCACAATATCCGTAGCCTCATTGTAATTTCGTGGTGTGTAGCGATTGGGTGGGTTCGAGTAGTCTCCCCACATGGTGTAAGGCTGGTACGGGGGTGTTATGGATGGCTCTGGGTTGGGATTTCTGCATTCATGATATATTTGTTCTGTATCTGCTATGGGCCTATGGGTTTCATTCTAATTTTTGTACTGGGCCAAGGCCCAGATAAGTCTGACTTTGAGGTTTGATCTGTTTTGGGATATGGTTGGGTTATGTTACACACTGAGTTTACCGAACTCAACATTTATTTTCATCTCTGCAGGAAATCCCCAACCATAGTGGGCTTGGAACTGTGAGGGATTTGGAGTGGCCACATCATCTGCAAAGTTGGTTTTTCTAAGTTAGTTTATTTTTTATTATTTTTATATTCTGATTTAATTTTGGGTTTTAAGTTGTAATAAGGCCGCTATTTAAATTTCATTTTTCTGCTATGGTTTTATTTTCTGATTATATTTATACTATGACGAAACTGCTAGTGTTAGGCTGCACAGGTTTTCCAAATTAATGAACGTTTTCAAGACTCAACAAGCACAACAAATGGATAGCCTAAAGATTGATAAACCGGCTTTTCATTCAACCGCTGTTTTTACAAAGACCACCCCAATCACTTAAACCAGCGAATGCATACTAAGTCGTAAGTCCATGTGGCACGTTAGATCTGGCCATAACGTCTGGGTCGGGTTTGGGGTGTTACACCTAAACTTTCACATTTCTTACAATTTAGTCCTTATTTCACTAAACACAAAATTCATGAAATTTCATTAAACCCAAGCCTACCCGAATTTCATATATGTCCCTAGCAACCCATATTTTTCTTTTATTTCACATTTCAACCCTTCAATTTACAAATTTCACCATTTAATCCCTAATATGCATTTTTACTCAAGATCACTTTACAAAACATAGATATCTTTCACTAAGCTCACATAATTCATCATCAATCATTCAAGAACACATGAATTCATCAATGGAAACTTTCAAAACATTAAGCAATTTTGCAAATTAGTCCCTGGGCTAGCTAGTACTTAGAGCAACGATCACAAAAACGTATAAATCATCAAAAACCAAAAAAAATCACATACCAATTTGTTCATGCAATTTTCGAACCCTTAAACTCAAAAATGGCTTCTTTTTCCTTTGAATTTCGATGAAAAAGATGAGAAACTCCACTAATTTTTATCATTTGTTTTATTTAATTTGCCATTAATATACAAATTACTCTAATAACCTTTAATTCAACATTATAATTCATCCAAGTTATGACCATATTTGACCATCCCATTAGCCAAAGGTAAAGTAACATCATAAGGGCTTCCAAATTAATAACTCATAGCAATGAAGCACTTTAAACAAATAGAATGCAACTTCTGTATTTTACACGATTTAGTCCTTTCATGAAATTAAGCACTCAAACGCTAAAATTATTTCAGAAATTTTTCACATATATATAATCACATGCTATAAACACCAAAAACAATATTAAAATAATTTTTTTAATTCAGATTTTTCATTCTAAAACTACTATTTTGATTTAGCAAAAATTGGGTTGTTACAACTCTCCTCCCTTAGGGATTTCGTCCCCGAAAGTCTTACCAGTGAATAGGTTTAGATATCCTATGGTTGTCACGTAGCTTCTTCAACCCTGCGTCAATGCCATAAGACTTTCACTAATGCTATTTTCTTATTTCTCAGCTCTTTGATCTCACGAGCTAAAATTCGAATCAATTCTTCACTGTACAACAAATCTGACTGAGTTTCAACTTCAGAAGGAGAAATAACATGTGATGGGTCGGATCTGTATCTTCCTAGCATCGATACATGGAATACATTATGAATCTTCTCTAATTCTGAAGGTAATGCTAAACGATATGCCACTGGACCTATTCTTTCAATGATCTCATACAGCCCGATAAATCTCGGACTCAATTTGCCTTTACGATCGAACCAAAGTATTTTCTTCCACGAGGATACTTTCAAAAACACTTTATCCCTGATCTAAAACTCAATATCTTTTTGCTTTAAGTTTGTGTATGATTTCTGACGATCTGACGATCCGACGCTGCTTTTAGACTATCACAAATTACTTTCTATTCAGTCTCTTTAATCAAATCGATCCCAAGTATCTTATTCTCGCTAAGTTCAGTCCAATACAACAGTGTTCAACACTTCCAACCTCATAAAGCTTCATACGGTGCCATTTTAATACTCAATTGAAAACTATTGTTATAAGCGAATTCAATCAACGACAAATACTTTTCCCACATACCTTCAAACTCAAGAATGCAACATCTCAACATATCCTTAAGTATATGTATAACTCGCTCGAATTGACCATCTGTCTGCGGGTGAAATACAATGCTAAAATGTAGTTTTGAACCCAATGCATCTTCCAGTTTCTTCCAAAACCTCGATGTCAACCTCGGATCCCTATCCGAAATAATAGAAATAGGTACTTTGTGTAATCTCACAACCTCAGAAATATACAACTCAACTAACTTTTCAAGTGAATAGTCTATTTGTACCAGAATGAAATGAGCTAATTTTGTCAATCTGTCAACTATAACCCAAATTGCATCTTTCTTTCTCACAGATAAGGACAATCCCGACACAAAATCCATAGTCACTCTATCCCATTTCCACTCAAGAATCATAATAGGCTGTAATAAACCTGAAGGTACTTGATGCTCAGCTTTGACTTGCTGACAAATCAAACATTTCGAAAGAAATTCTGAAATATTACGTTTCACACCAGGCCACCAATAAAGTTGTTTAAAATCGTTTTACATTTTCGTGCTTCCAGGATTAACAGATAAATGACTACTATGTGCGTCATTCAGAATCATTCGAATCAACTTTGAATTTCTTAGACCATTCAAACTTTACATCTTTTTGAAGTAATCTCGTCAATGGAGTTGCAATCATCGAAAAGCCTTTCACAAATCATCTATAATAGCTGGTGAGTCCAAGAAAACTATGGGCTTCAGATACATTTTTCAGATGCTTCCAATCTATTATTGCAGAAATCTTGCTCGGATCGACTTAGATACCCGATAATGACACAATATTCCCCAGAATAGCAACCTCTCGTAACTAGAATTCACATTTGCTAAACTTTGCATATAACTACTTATCACGCAGAGACTGCAATACAATTCTCAAATGCTTAGCATGCTCGGGTTCATTTTGCGAATAAATCAAAATATCATCAATGAACACAACAACAAATTGATCTAGGTACGGTCTGAAAATTCGGTTCATTAAATCCATAAAGACTGGAGGAGCATTTGTTAGTCCGAAAGGCATAACTAAAAATTCAGAATTACCATACCTTATTCTAAAAGTTGTCTTTGGCACATCAGAGTCCGCAACTTGTAACTGATAATAACCCGATCTCAAATCTATCTTTGAAAACACTATAGCCCCTTTTAACTGATCAAACAAATCATCTATTCAGGGCAGAGGATACTTATTCTTGATCGTCACTTTGCTAAGTTGTCGGTAATCTATATACATTCTCATCGTGCCATCTTTCTTTTCCACAAATTGTAACAGCCGATTTAGACCCTAATCGGAACGGTGGTTTCGGGACTGTGAAATTGAGTCAGAAAAATATTTAAAAATTATTTTCTATGTTTATTTTGTGTGAATTTATATTTGTGAAATTTTTGTGGTTTAATTTTGTTGTTTAGGTATCCGATTAAATAATAGGACTTAATCACGTAAATTGAAAATTTGTTAGTTAAAAGCATAAAGAGCTGAGTTGGTATTGGCTTATTAAATGGAAGTCCTTAAATTGTAAATAGACCATTAGCAATATAAGTGGACGGCTAAGGATATTAAAATGTGATAATATGATGTTTTAACTAAGGTCATATATGTAAATTAAATGTTATGTTTTATAAAAACATAAAACATAAAAAAAAAATAAAGCCATGTTCATATTTTTTTCATATTGTCGAAACTTAAATAAGAAAGAAAAGAAAAGGAAGCTAGGTTTCGGCCATAGCCAAGCTTGATTCAAGGTGAGTTCTAGCTCAGTTTTTGATAATTTCTACGTTTTTGAGATCGTTGCTTCGAGTACTTCAAGACCCATGCTTTAATTTTTGATTTTGATGAATATTTTGAGTTGTGCCATTGTTAATAGCTTGTGATTTTTTTTGTTTGATGATGAAAAATGAAATATATGTTTTAGATTAACATGTTTTGTATTAGAGTTTTTGGTGATTTTGAGTAATTAGGACAAAATTGCAAAAATAATAATTTTAAGGACTAAAATGTGAAATAAATAAAATATATGGACTTGTATGGTAATGGGTAAGATTCGACCAAACATGAGTACTTTGAAATTTTGCATATTTTGCGTTTTGTGTAATAGGGACTAAATTGTAAAAATTGTAAATGTTAGGGGTAAAATGGTAATTTTCCTATTTATGTGTTTTTGGACTAAATTGAATGAAAATATGTTTGAATGAGCTTAATTTGAATATGTTTAGATCAAGGACCAAAGAAATTAGATTTGGACCGGGGAAAAACAAAAGTTGTCGACTAGCAGCCCCGTCCCATTTTACGACATCCGAGGTAAGTTTATAAGCAAAGAGTCGTACTTAATCTCAATTAAATGTAAAGTATAAATGATGAATTGAAATATATGATATTTTAAATGCAATTGTCAAAAATGTATAAGCTTGGTAATCTTGTACGAGCATTCGTTTCGATCGAGTTACGACGTCCGAAAGCCTCGTATGAACCTTAGGAATAGTTAGGATACATATTTCATGACATAGGATTCTGATATATGTGTGCGAGTAAGACCATGGCATTGATTTGTAATTCCGATATGTGTTTTCGAGTAAGACCCTGTCTGGGATAGTGGCATCGATATGTGGCTACATGTAAGACCACGTCTGGGACGTTGGCATTGTACGATTTATGTGTAACAGCCCAGATTTGACCCTAGCTAGAATAGTGGTGTCGGGACCAAAAATTCGAGTCTGAAAAATATTTTAATATTATTTTCTGTGTCTGTGATATGTGAATTTACATCTGTGAAATTTCTGTGATTTAATTTGTCTATTTTCGTACTTAATTATGAAAAAGGATTAAATCGCGTAAAGTGTAAAAGTTGAGTGCTAAATGTTAAAGGACCTAATTGGCTTGGCTTTTAAAATAAAAGTTCTCGCATGTCAAATTTACCATTTGTTTTAATGGTGGACAAATATGGACATTAGTGGTTGAAATTTTATGTTATTTAGTCAAGGGCAAAATGGGAAAAAAGTCATTAATAAGTAATATAATAAAATAAAACATGTTAATGGATGAAATGTTCATCCATACTTGCCAAAATTCAAAGAGAAAGTAAAGAAATAAAAGCATTTAGGGTTCGGCTAGATTAAAGCTCAATTAAGCTATGGATTTTCGTCTGTTTTTGATAATTTCTATGTTTCTGTAATCGTTGCTTCGTGTTCTTCAAAGCCCATGTCGGAATTTCTGTTTCTGTTAAAGATTTCATGAAATGCCATTGTTGATATCATGAGTTTTGTGATGTTTTTGAATGAATTATAAAGGCTTTATAGATGGTTCATAAGTTTTGTCTTTGAGTTTTTGATGAAATTGAGCTATTTGGACTAAATTGTGAAAATGAGGCTTTGAAGGACTAAATTGTGAATTAAACATGTTGTATGGGCTTATATAGAAGTCATGAAAATTCTGTTAGCCCTTGTTGCAAATAAAATTTGCATGTATGTGATTTTTGTGAAAAAAAAGGACTAAATTGTCAAAGAGTGAAAATGTAAGGGCTAAATGTAAAGTGCCCTAAATATGTGTATATGGATTAAATTGAATGTAATGAATGATTTAATGGTTGAATTTTTATTGTATAAGATCAAGAACAAAGAAAATCGAACTTAGATCGGGGGAAGTCCAACATAGTTGAATAGTCGACTTATTTTATCCGAAATCCGTACGAGGTAAGTCAAATTACAATTACGTGTTAATTGAATTAAATTTTGCACATATAAACTGTAATTTGTATTGGATGGCCTTGAGTGCCGGATAAATATATTTGGATTAAAGTATGATAATATGTTAGTATCTGAAAAGCTCTGTATATTTTTAAGAAAAGTTGACATCTGTCTGAGACATCGTGTAAGACCGTGTCTGGGACATAGGCCTCGATTGAGATTTACGTATAAGACCATGTCTGGGACATCAGCATCGTATCTAATTTCATGTAAGACCTTGTTTGGGACAGAGGCATCGATATTGAATTACATGTAAGACCACGTTCGCAACATTGGCATTGTACTTGTTTATGAGCATCTGTATCGTTTCTGACATGTCTGATAATAGCGTACGAAATCTGAGATTGAGTATATGAAATGTATAACCTATGCAGGTACGTTTGTATCGTACTAACTTTTTAAATATGAAAAACTCTGTCTCTATGAAATATGTATGGAAATGAAGCATGGTTAAGTTTATGAATTATTCTATGTATGGAAATATATATGCAAACAAAGGAGCATGGTTAAGTTTATGAATTATTCTATGAAATGGTTATGAATCTTTATGGTTGAATTGTACTTATATGTTTTAGTAGTTAGACCAATTGTATTTGTCTTACTAAGCTCTTTGTAGCTTACTCTGTGTGTTTACTGTCTGTTTTACAGTTATCGTAGCTACTGAAGGCTCGGGTATAGTCGAGGATCATCACCACACTATCAATCTCATTTTGTTACTTTTGAAAGTATACATATTTTAAAGTATGGCATGTATAGGCTAGAAGGTCTATGTATATAAGTTTTGATGTGTATATATTATGCCATGAGAGTTGGCTAGCAAATGAAATGTTGTATAAAGTTTTGGTGTTTGGTTGATAGTGCCAAATGATGTATGGTTGTAGTGTTTTAGTATGGAATTGGTTGGAAATTTTGGTATGAATGTTGTATATTATTGCTTGTAGGATTGGACCCAAAAAGGGGTGGCAAATTTGGCTTAAACCAAGCTTACTTGGTTCCACACAGTCAGGGGACATGGGCGTGCCTTGTGGCTATGTAAGAAAAGCAGTATTCTCCTAAGAACCACATGGTCTTGACACACGGGGGTGTCATATGGCCGTGGGCTAAAGTCAGTAGCTAGCTAAGTATCACATGGCCATAGTACATGGGCATGCCTATTGGCCGTGTGAAAAAGTCAGTACAGGACCTATTTTTGGCACGGCTGGTTAACATGGGCGTATCTAGTGCCCGTGTGTGACATACGGCCTTGCCACACGGGCGTGTGACTTTAACAGTTTGAAAGAATTGGTTAAGCTTTGAAAATTCTGAATAGGTTCAGTTTAGCTCCGACCTTTCCTTAAATGTATGTTTTAGGTCTCGTAGACTATATTTAGAGATGATTTCTTATGAAATGATGTTAAATAATATCTGTGATTCTGAATTGGTCCGAAATGTTCTATCTGTCTGGTAATGTCTCGTAACCTTAATCTGATGTCGGTTACGGGTTAGGGGTGTTACATTATGTTATTATTCGAGTGTCCTATCCAATTCCGAATGGTTTATCGAGCAAAGGTAAATTGTGTATAGATGTGTAATACAAGCTAAATGGCCAGGTATGAATTAACTTGATATCTACTTGAGATAAGGTAAGAAAGTACTATGGATATTTGTTGTAAATCATGTACAATGCAAATGAAGAATTCATGTGTATTTGGCTTGTGAATGAATAATTTGTGTATCATTGAAATGTTACTTAATATGTGCATATATGATTTGGTATATTCGGCCACATAGGTATTAATTATGTAACACCCTAATACCCGTGTCCAATATTAATTTAAGTAATTACAACAATAATAGCACGTTTCCATGAGTAACTTCTATAGTAAGCACTTACTAAAACAAGGGTAAAAAAATTGTAAGGTGATTTTTCTCCTCTTGATCGAATATACATACATAATGTATCTCGAATGCTTAACATGTTAGTTCAAGCATAACATAATCACACTCATATCACAATATGGATTCATATGTCAAGTTGATTTCACTTCAAGATTTATAATTAAACCATTATCACATCCATACGTAGAACTTTAGCCATATTCACATGGCCTTATATATATACCATACTATCAAAATAGCAACCTCCCAAAATATTATTCTATACATGCCATAATGTCTATTTGAGTTTTAAACAAAGATACCAAAAAGGGGTTGTCAAAAGATGTGATGACTTCGTAACGAATCCAGGCTTTCCTCGACAAGATGATCTATACAAAACCAATAAACACACCAAGTGAGTTATTAACTCAATAAGTCCTAAGAAATTTTAAAAAACAGATGTAATGATCCAATTATCTTAACAAAAATTTAAAATTTCAATCCAATATTTGCCAAATTCAAACAGGATATCACAAGGAAATCATATGTCACATGTGTACATTATGAATTTGGTACATACTTACCTGAATTCACTATGTACTCCTACACCATTTAATCGTAAATTGAAAGGACCATGGTAAATATCATATGCATATCGTTGGCATATATATATAAATGACAAAGAATGTCCAATTAATCAAATAAAGCACAAACCAAGCCGCTCCATCTATAAATCAATCTCCAATCCATTTAGATTCATTTATCATTAATTTATATCTTTGTTCAACTATATACTAATTGAGCCGATTACCTTTCTCTTCTTTTTCTCTTCCCGAACATTATCTATTAATATACAGATATAGATCAAGTCCCATGTCTAATATCCATGCACATTTCATTACTCCCAGTTTAAAGTTTTAACCTTTTTCATTTGCACAAGCAATTCTCTACGATCGATATCGCACACTTAGTGCTCGATTTAAAGGTCCGCACACATAGTGCTCTTACTCATTCGCACAGATAGTGTCGCGTTTCCTCGTACACATAGTGCTATATAATCTCGCAGATATAGTGCCATATAGTTTTTGCACACATAGTGCCGCATAACCTCGCACACATAGTGCTGAAATTTCTTATCTATAGATACCACTATGTCATAGATAGGTTGATAAATCTCACATTCGATTTTCACAAATTCATACATACCATGATTTCTTATCCAACCTATTTTATGTGCAATATTAACCGTAGCTTAAATTACTTAGGAACTTACCTTTTTAGTCAGATGAACAACTCCGATCAGCTACTCAACCGCTTTCTCTTTTCCTTTGGCCCGAACTTGGCTCCCTTTGATTTTGAGCTCCAACTAAGCAAATAAAATAATTCAATCATCGTAGCCCCAATTTATATTCATTCCTCATAGACACACACACATATTCGGTATTCCATCTAATATTAACCATAGGTGAAAACCTATCATACAATTAAAACCCTTGTTCAAATTATTATTCACTAAAATACTGTGGCCGAATCCCTCAATTAGCTAACATAGCCTCTTATATTCAATCTAATCACGTATATACAACCTAAATCCCTCTTTTAGCACATAATTCACTATCTTGGAACTCATTTTCTAACTAATTTAACTTACTCCAAAGCTGAATGCTATTTGAGCATTAAGCTCATGTTCTTTTCATTATTAAGTAAGTATTATAACTCAACTAACATCCATTTTCAATTTGAAACATCAACATTCAAAATTAAACACGAAAATTCATAGCCGAATATATATATACTTTGTCCCAAACTCATAAATTCATCCATTCTAAGCTCAATTTGCCAATTAAACAAGTACTACTAATATTAAGCATTATTTCACAATTTATCTTAAATTGCCGAATGGACTCATGCTCCTAATTCATATACTTAACTTCATTAGCCGACTACTCAAGCTCATTTGAGCCACATATAGTAATTTAGTTTGTTCATACTCAATTAAAAACATTTCTCCTTACAAATTATCAAAACATACACAATGTAACCCATTGAGCTCATGACCGAATGCTTCATGCATCACAAACACAAAATCATACACATGGGTCATGTTAGGAGCTTCAAAACCAATTTAAATTTCTCAAAATCCAAAGAAAAACATATTAAATCATACCTTAATTCCTAACACAAGATGGCCGAATGCCTTAGATGTTCTTTCTTCAATTTCTTGTATAGTTTCGGCAAAATGTGAGACAAAAATGAGAAACTTTGTTTTTATCACCCTTTTTCTATTATTAATTCATGGTTTTCTAATATAAAACTATTTAATATTGTTTCACTAATATAAAATACACAAAATGCCGAATTTTTCATTATCATTACCGTCCACTATAATCATAATGGTCCATTTGACATGCAAGCCCTCTATGATGCTATCCATATACAATTTGGCCACTTCAACTTTTACCTATCACTTTTTTATGGTTTCCCAACTAAGTCCTTTCAAGTAAAAATCTCATTCATAAGACTAAATTAAAACATCAAATTTTCACACATGCACTATCACACATAGAAGTTATGCAAATAAATTTTTAAATAAATTTTATGACTCGGTTTTGTGGTCCCGAAACCATATTCCGACTAGGGTCAAATTAAGGCTGTCACAAATTATACATGAGATGTCATTTGATGATTCTTAAGTTCTCATAAAAGAATAAATGGATGTATGGTTTATTATGACTATTTGGTTTGGAAGTTGATTTAGAATGTGTTAAATGATTATGTGTATATTCGGCTTAGGTGGATAATAGTCTATGACAAATGTATTATTTATAGAATTTGTAAGTTTGAGGTCAAGCATGGGAATGTTAATGCATTTTGTTTAATTAATATGAGTTGATTATGATATCGAGTTGTTTATTTGCTTATGACTTGCTAAACTAAGTTAGCTTACTCTTTGTGTTCTTGTTTACCCTGTTTTATAGATTTGGATCAAGTTACAAGCTCGGGGATCGTCAGCAAAGCTCATCACACTATCTACTATTTTGGTACCTTTATAAGTTAAACTCGAATTATGGCATGTATAGGCTGAAATTTGTTTTGAACTGTTGGATTTTGGTTTTGTATAAATTAAGGCATGCGAAAATGGCTTTAATCTTTTATGTTTGAATTCAGTTATATTTAGTTTGGTTTGTGTTTATTTTGATTATGAAATTAGGTGCTATGACTGAATGATGTCTGTGTTAGGTGTTTTAGGTTTTGGAAATGGTAAATAATTTTGGGTAAGTATAGGGTTGATTCGGCTATGGTAAGCATAAAGTAAAATATATGTGAATGTATGGTTGTATTAGGATAATATGTTATATATGACTTGGTGTAACAGGTTGTTGGCTAAATTCGAACATGATATGAGTTTGTTTTGGTAAGGTTATTACATGACACATAAGGTGTATGTTTTGATTATATGTCTTTTGGCGTATAATGCCTTACCCTAGTGAATACAATTTGTATTATAAGTTGGCTTGAAGATTATTACCATAATGTATATGAAACTTTGGTTATAAAACGAAATTATATGAGATAGTTATAATCAATTTGTAATTTGATAATTGCTTGTTTAAATGTTTATTGAATATGATGAATTGATTGAATATATTTGATACATAGTATGAAATGCTTACATTATGTATATGTCTATATGTAGGAAATGTTTCAAATTATAAAATAATCTTCTTTAGTAAATAATTAATTTCGATCAACTAGTTGAGTTATGTATGCATGTTTTGGATGAGTTTAAGTTGTTTAAATTTGGTTGTAATAGGTAATTAATGTTTGATCCAACAGTGACAAGTTGGGTATGTTATATGGAATAAGTAATTTATTTTATTATGTAATTCGGTAAATATGGTTAACATAGGTGGTTATAGTATGTTATATTCAACTGTACCATGTTAAATGTTAGAATATTTTATTATATAATATGTATATTGAATTAACAATTGTAGTATATAGAATTGTAAGTTATTTGATTTTAATAGTGAGTGAGTAATAGTTAAGAATGAACTTGTCCTGGCTAAATGTGTAGAAGGATGACTAGGTTAGTAAAGGCACGTGCAATAATAAATTATAATAATTATGTGTTTTATGTGATGAATAATTGTTTAACTTAAAATAAAATGGATGCCGAATTTCATTTGATTTTTATCAAATGATAATAAATATTACATTTTTCGTAATCCAATTGTGTATGGTTACAGTACAAGACTAAGGTGTTATGAAGTCTATACATCTGCATGTATTATCTGTTTGAATTAAAAGTATATTCAGCCCTGTGGTATTAGTAATTAAATTGGATATTGAAATTATTTAAAAAAAAAGGTTAATGCAAGTGTGTGTATGTGATCATTTGAAATTGTGTTTTTGATTGATAATATCTCGTAACCCTAATCTGGTGACGGATACGGGTTAGGGGTGTTACATTTTATTGGTATCAAAGCTACGGTTTAGTCGGTTATAGAACTAACGTAGCGTGTGTGAGTTAAGCTATGCATGCCATAATTTTATATTGTGATAGTGTGATGACTTTTGACATTTGAAATGTGTTTTCATATAGTAAATGGATCCCGACAGAGCCGTAGCTGACGATGTCGAGAGTATAGCACCTGCTCCCGCGCAAGGGACAACGACGGTTGATTCTCGACCAATTCTGAGTAATCAAGAAAGTGAGGCTAAAAAAGCCTTCTATCAAATGATGAATGATTGGTTTACTTAATATATTCAGACTAACCCAGCTGTACAACAACCTCCACCCCAGATTGATCCATCTTTAATGCCTACTGTACCTCAAGTAAGTGATTCGTTGAGATTGTATAAGCCACCTGTTGATAAAATCAGGAAACATGGGGCTGAAGAGTTTAAAGCTGCAGATGATGATGATGTTGAGCGAGCTTAGTTCTGGCTTGATAATACTATCCGTGTGTTTGATGAGCTGTCATGTACCCCAGATGAATGTTAGAAGTGTGCCATATCTTTGCTTTGAGACACAGCGTATCACTGGTGGAATACCCTAGTATCAGTGGTTCTGAGAGAGTGGGTGACCTGGGAATTCTTTCAGACTGAGTTTCGTAAGAAATATATTAGCCAAAGATTTATTGATCAGAAGCATAATGAAACAGGGTCGGATGACCGTAACAAAGTATGAGCTAAAATTCATGAGACTCAGTCGGTATGCCCGAAAGTGTGTTTCTACCGAAGCCATAATATGTAAAAGATTTGAAGATGGACTGAAGGAAGATATTAAGTTGTTAGATGGCATACTTGATATAAAAGAGTTTGTGGTACTTGTTGAGCGAGCTTGCAAAGCTGAAGAGCTCAGGAAAGAGAAAAGAAAAACTGACTTTAAAGCTAGAGATACACGAAACAAAACATCCGGTAAGTTATTCCAGTCGGCATCAAAGAAGTTCCAAGATGATTTCAGCCGTTCTAAAGCCACTTTGGGTTACTCCAAACAGGATCAGAATAGACCACCAGTGAGCTCAAGAACCACCTAAGTAGCGAGTGTGGGTAATGTAAGATCAAATCAACCCGAGTGTAAACACTATGGTAAACGACATCCCGACAATTGCAGATTATATGATCGGGCCTGTTTTAGATGCGGATTGACAGATCATTACATTCGAGATTGCCCACTATTAGCTGAGGAAAATCTAGTGCAAAATACAAGATCGGATAATATTGCAGCTCGAGGTAGACCACTCAAAAATCCTGGTTATGCGAGTGGTAGTCAGAGAGGGACTAAAGATACGGTAGTCAGATTTAAGGCTCGTGCACCTGCCAGAGCCTATGCTATTCATGGACGAGAGGAGGCTTCATCCCCATATGTCGTTACTGGTACATTCACTCTTTATGATACTAATGTAATTGCATTGATTGATCCTGGTTCTACTCATTCGCATCTGTGTGAGACATTAGTATTCAGCAAGACTCTAGCTGTTGAGTCTACTGAGTTTGTGATTAGAGTGTCAAACCCCTTGGGCCGGTGTGTTATTGTTCACAAAGTGTGTAAGAATTGTCCCTTGATGGTTCGAGATTCGTGCTTTCCAGCTGATTTGATGCTGTTTCCATTTGATGAGTTTAACATAATTTTGGGTATGAATTGGTTAACTTTGCATGATGTTGTTGTAAACTGCAAGAGGAAGACTATTGATTAATGGTGCCAGAATGATGAGATTATCCGGATTGAATCTAATTATTTGAAAGGGTTACCAGCAATGATTTCTTCGATGTTAGCTCAAAAATATGTGAGAAAGGGCTGCGAAGCTTATTTTGCCTATGTGCTTGACAGCAAAGTGGCCAAAAGAAATATTGAATTAGTGCTAGTTGTATGTGAGTATCCAGATGTGTTCCCTGAAGAATTATCGGGTTTGCCACCTATTCGGTAAGTAAAGTTTGGTATTGAGTTAACGCCTGGGACGACTTCGATATATATACCACCGTACAGAATGGCACCTACAGAATTAAAAGAACTGGAAGCTCAGCTGCAAGAATTGACAGATAGAGGTTTTGCACGACCGAGTTTCTCCCCGTGGGGTGCACCTGTGTTGTTTCTGAAAAAGAAAGATGGAACTATGAGAATGTGCATCGATTATAGATAGCTTAATAAGGTGACTGTAAAGAATAAGTATCCGTTGCCATAGATTGACGATCTGTTTAACCAACTGAAAGGGGCTACAGTATTTTCGAAGATAGATTTGAGATCAGGCTACTATCAGTTGCGAGTTAAAGATTCAGATGTGCCAAAGACTACTTTCAGAACTAGGTACGGACACTATGAGTTTTTGGTTATGCCTTTCGGACTCACTAATGCACTTTCTATTTTCATGGATTTGATGAATCAGATCTTCAGACCATATCTGGACCAGTTTGTGGTTGTGTTTATTGATGACATTTTGATCTACTCTCATGATGAAGCTGAAAATGCTGAACATTTAAGACTTGTGTTGTAGACTTTGCGAGATAAGCAGTTGTATGCGAATTCAATAAATGTGAGTTCTGGTTAAGTGAAGTCAGTTTTCTAGCTCATGTGGTATCAACATCAGGTATTCAAGTTGATCCGAGCAAAATTTTAGCTATACTTGATTGGAAACCTCCGAAGAATGTTTCTAAAATTTGGAGTTTTCTGGGACTTGTTGGTTATTATAGATGGTTCGTGAAAGGTTTTTCTATGATTGCAGCCCCGATGACAAAGCTATTGCAGCAAGATGTTAAGTTCGGGTGGTCAGAGAAGTGCCTGAAGAGTTTTGATCAGTTGAAAGCCCTGTTGACTAAAGCTCCGGTGCTAGTTCAGCTAGAATCTGGTAAATAATTTGTTATTTATAGTAATGCATCTTTAAATGGTTTGGGCTGTGCTTTAATACAGGAAGTGTAACACCCCTCACCCGTATCCAACACCAGGAGAAGGCTCGAGGCATTATCAAAACTTTATCATTCATAAACATACAAAATTGGGTTACCAAATTTTGTTCAAAATTTAAAACTTCTAGGACATAAGCACATCGTCCCTTATACAGGCCATCGAGGCCTATAACCTACATCAAGGCGGTTCGGTACAAAACTGAAATCATTCGGTAAACTTTAGGCAACTTAATAAATTTCTAGCTTTGGAATGTCACATGCCCATGTACGTGGGTCGTGTGGACCCACATGCTCCTGTGGCCTAGGGCATGCCCATGCCTTTTATTCGTGGGCAACACTGACTTTTGGGCATGGCCAAGACACATGCCCGTAGGCTTACCCCGTGTCTAAAATTTGAGCAATCTGTTAAAGAGAAACGGCCCAGACACACGCCCGTGTGTCATACCCGTTTGCTAATTTGACTTAAATTTTTAGGTGCAGGGGACACACGGCCATGACACACGCCCGTGTGTCTTACCCGTGTAGACAAACTAGGCTATTTCCCAAACCATTTTGTCAACCCTTTTTGCACAACCTACACAAGATCATGTTAATATGCAGATTCCGTCACAATGGACACCAATTCATCCATAGAAAGAACATTTTATGCGTTTATCAAAAAGAATAATAGCCATTATTCTAGGCTTGATACAAAATGAAGGGCTTTTGACTTGAGCCAAAATACATGAATAATTCTCTTAATACAACATCCTAGTCTAGCCCTATACATGCCACCTTCAGAAATATAAATCAAACTCATTACTCATGCTCATCATATAGATACCTATGACACTCACAACCTGATCATCCTTTCTTTATCAAAATTGAACTATAACTTTCACCATTGAACTGTTTGGAATACTACTGGATATTCTATAGACCTTCAACATGGAATATGTTGCCGATGCCATGTACTAGACATGGTCTTACACTGGCTCTCACATGTGCGTACTGATGCATGTCCCAGACATTTCTTACACTAGCACAACTCTAAGCCGATGCGTGTTCCAAACACGTCTTACATGGGTTGTCTCTGTCGAGGCTGATGCATGTCCCAGACATGTCTTACTCTGGCACTCATCTCTGTGCCGATGCCATGTCCCAAACATGGTCTTACACTGGCTCTCACAATATGGCTGAAGCATGTCCCAGACATGTCTTACACTAGCCCTCGTCTGGATGTCGATGCCATGTCCCAGACATGGTTCTACACTGGCTCTCAAATCACCCAATGTCTTGGCACAAATATCCAGTTCATATCCTAAGGTTTCAACGGGATAATTCTACTACCTCAAATATTATAAGGCATTCTCGATTTATAACTTAATGACTTGTACATTATCAATTCGATGACAATATAAATACAAGTATTAACAGTGTAGTTGTATTATTTACGTACAACTTACCTCTGTTTTACAAAAAGTGCTTGATTAGATGGCTTAATCGGATTGCTTGGCTTTGCCCTAGTCTAGGCTCGGTTTTGGCAATTCTTGATCTATAATAAAGATACGCATCCATTTAGTCACTAAACACATTTAGGCATTCATAAATTCACAACTTTGATAAAAATGACCATTTTGCCCCTAGGCCTTGGCAAAATGGCCATTTTACCCCTATGCCCGAAAATTGATTCTTATCGAATTTCTTCATATTTCAAGGCTAGGTAAACTCTTTTTACTACTAGAGAAATCTCAAGTTCTCATTATTTCACATACTTACCACCTATTTTGCAACTTATGCAAAATAGTCTCGTTAGGTGTTTTCATGTTAACACCTTTCACAAAAGTTGTTTATAACACAACTAGGACTCATATTATTCCATAAAAACTCAGCATATATCACAAATACATCCATGGAAAAATCCTAAACTTTTTGACCATTTTGTAAGATATCACCCTCATTTGAAAGCTCATGCTTCAAGGGTCTCAAAAATGTAAAAATCTTGAAGAAAACTCATTAAAAATCACTTACTTGTGAGAGCTTCAAGTTGCTGCAAATTTTTAAAGCTCAAACCCCCAACAATAGCTGAGATTTTTGGCTAAGAAGAAATGGGAAATAAGGTGATATCTTTTTCTTTTTCTATTTTCTATTTTAGTCAAAATTTGGTCACCTAATCCCACCAAAAGTTAAAATTTTGACCACACATGACTCTCATGGCCGTCCACCCTATTTCTAGGGGTCTAATTGCCCTTTTGAGACCTCCAAATCATATTCTCTAGCTATTTAACACATTTGGGGTACTAAATTGCAACTTTTGCCTTTTATGTGATTTAGTCCTTTTTCGAAATTGGACTAGAAATTGCTAAAATTAACTTACCAAAATTTACATGCACTATAAACATACTATATCCTCATAAAAATAATAAATAAAATTTCTAACTTAGGATTTGTGGTCCCAAGAGCACTATTCCTACTAGGCTCTAAATCGAGCTATCACAGGAAGGTAAAGTTATAGCTTATGCCTCGAGACAGTTGAAGCCACATGAAAAGAACTATCCGACACATGACCTAGAATTGGTAGCCATTGTGTTCGCATTAAAAATTTGGCGGCACTATCTGTTCGGTGAGAAATGTCATGTTTATTCTGATCATAAAAGCCTGAAATACTTGATGACTCAGAAAATCTAAATTTGAGACAACGTTGACGGTTAGAATTGCTAAAAGACTACGAGCTTTTGATTGACTATCACCCAGGAAAGGCTAATGTTGTTGCTGATACTTTAAGCCAAAAATCATTGTTTGCTTTGCGTGCAATGAATGCGAATATGGCTATGTCTGATGATGGTTCGATAGTAGCTGAATTGAAAGTAAGACCATTATGTATTCAACAAATTTGTGATGCTCAAAAATTTGATAATGAATTATTAGCAAAACGAGCTCAGTGTGACACAGATGCTGGTTCAGAATTCAGAGTTGATGCTTATGACTGTTTGAGATTTAGAAACTGAATATGTGTTCTGAGGAATTCAGAGTTAATTCAGATAATTTTGAATGAAGCTCATAGCAGTCGGTTATCTATTCACCTAGGTATTACAAAGATGTATAATGATTTAAAATAGCTTTATTGCTGGCATGGTATGAAACGAGACATTTCTGACTTTATTGCAAGATGTTTAGTCTGCCAACAAGTAAAAGTCAAGCATCAGGTACCTGCAGGATTACTTTAGCCGATTATGATACCAAAATGGAAGTGGGACAGTGTTACGATGGATTTTGTATCTCGTTTATCATTATCATCGAGCAAGAAAGATGCAATCTAGGTTGTTGTAGATAGATTGACTAAATCGACTCACTTTGTTCCGATACGTACAAATTACTCGCTTGATAAACTAGTTGAATTGTATGTTTCTCAAATTATGGTGTGCCTAAATCTATTCTTTCGGATAAAGATCCGAGGTTTACATCGCGTTTTGGAAGAAACTACAAGATGCACTAGGTACAAAATTACATTTCTGTACTGCTTTTCATCCGCAAACCGATGGCCAGTCTGAGCGAATCATTCAGATACTTGAGGATATGTTGAGATGTTGCATTCTCAAGTTTAAAGGTACGTGGGAACGATACCTACCTCTGATTGAATTTGCATATAATAGCAACTTTCAATCAAGTATTAAAATGGCACCTTATGAGGCTTTGTATGGTCGTAAATGCCGTACGCCATTGTATTGGACTGAGCTCAAGTGAAAATAAGATACACGGGGTCGATTTGATTAGAGAAACTGAACAGAAAGTGAAAGTAATCCGTGAAAGTCTAAAAGCAGCATTGGACCTTCAAAAATCTTATGCAGACTTGAAAGGCAAGGATATAGAGTTTCAGATCGGAGATAAAGTCTTCTTGAAAGTCCCACCGTGGAAGAAAATACTCAGATTCGGTCAAAAAAGCAAATTGAGTCCGAGATTTATTGGGCTGTATGAGATTATAGAGTGTATCGGGCCAGTAGCTTACAGACTGTTGTTACCACCTAAGTTAGAAAGATTCACAATGTATTCCATGTTTCGATGCTCCGTAGATATCGGTCAGACCCTTCACATGTGATTACTCCTTCTGAGATTGAGATTAAGCCTGATATGACGTATGAAGAAGAACTGATTCGTATTTTGGCTCACGAAATTAAAGAGTTACGAAATAAGAAGATTCCGTTAGTTAAAGAATTGTGGCATAAACATGGTGTTGAGGAAGCAACGTGGGAACCAGAGGATGGAATGAGAGAACACTATCCGAACCTATTCACCGGTAAGATTTTCGGGGACGAAAATCCCAAAGGGGGAGAGTTATAACAGCCAGATTTAGACCCTAATCAGAACGGTGGTTTCGGGACCACGAATCTGAGTCAAAAAAATATTTAAAAATTATTTTCTATGTTTATTTTGTGTGAATTTATATTTGTGAAATTTTCGTGGTTTAATTTTGTCGTTTAGGTATCCGATTAAATAAAATGACTTAATCGCGTAAATTGAAAATTTGATAGTTAAAAGCATAAAGGGCTGAGTTGGTATTGGCTTATTAAATGGAAGTCTTAAATTTTAAATAGACCATTAGCAATATAAGTGGACGGCTAAGGATATTAAAATGTGATAATATGATGTTTTAACTAAGGTTATATATGTAAATTAAATGTTAAGTTATATAATAACATAAAACATAAAAAAATAAAGCCATGTTCATATTTTTTTCATATTGCCGAAACTTAAATAAGAAAGAAAAGAAAAGGAAGCTAGGGTTCGGCCATAGCCAAGCTTGATTCAAGGTGAGTTCTAGCTCGGTTTTTGATAATTTCTACGTTTTTTAGATCGTTGCTTCGAGTACTTCAAGACCCATGCTTTAATTTTTGATTTTGATGAATATTTTGAGTTGTGCCATTGTTAATAGCTTGTGATTTTTTTTGTTTGATGATGAAAAATGAAATATATGTTTTAGAACATGTTTTGTATTGGAGTTTTTGGTGATTTTGAGTAATTAGGACAAAATTGCAAAAATAATAATTTTAAGGACTAAAATGTGAAATAAATAAAATATATGGACTTGTATGGTAATGGGTTAGATTCGACCAAACATGAGTACTTTGAAATTTTGCATATTTTGTGTTTTGTGTAATAGGGACTAAATTGTAAAAATTGTAAATGTTAGGGGTAAAATGGTAATTTTCCCATTTATGTGTTTTTGGACTAAATTGAATGAAAATATGTTTGAATGAGCTTAATTTGAATATGTTTAGATCAAGGACCAAAGAAATTAGATTTGGACCGGGGAAAAACAAAAGTTGTCGACTAGCAGCCCCGTCCCATTTTACGACATCCGAGGTAAGTTTATAAGCAAAGAGTCGTACTTAATCTCAATTAAATGTAAAGTATAAATGATGAATTGAAATATATGATATTTTAAATGCAATTGTCGAAAATGTATAAGCTTGGTAATCTTGTACGAGCATTCGTTTCGATCAAGTTACGACGTCCGAAAGCCCCGTATAAACCTTAGGAATAGTTAGGATACATATGTCATGACATAGGATTCCGATATATTTGTACGAGTAAGACCATGGCATCGATTTGTGATTCCGATATGTGTTTTCGAGTAAGACCCTGTCCCTGTCTAGGACAGTGGCATCGATATCTGGCTACATGTAAGACCACGTTTGGGACATTGGCATTGTATAATTTATGTGATTATCCGAGTTTCCTATCCAATTCTGAATGGTTCATCTGGAAAAGGTAAATTGTGTACAGATGTGTAATACGAGCTAAATGGTCAGGTATGAATTAACTTGATATCTACTTGAGATAAGGTAAGAAAGTACTGTGGATATTTGTTGTAAATCATGTACAATGCAAATGAAGAATTCATGTGTATTTGGTATCTGTATTTGGCTTGTGAATGAATAATTTGTGTATCTTTGAAATATTACTTAATATGTGCATATATAATTTGGTATATTCGGCCACATAGGTTTTAATTATACATGAGATGTCATTTGATGATTCTTAAGTTCTCATAAAAGAATAAATGGATGTATGGTTTATTATGACTATTTGGTTTGGAAGTTGATTTAGAATGTGTTAAATGGTTATGTGTTTATTCGGCTTAGGTGGACTGTGACATCCCTAAATTGACCCTAGTCGAAAAGTGGTTTCGGGACCACTAAACCGAGTCATAATAATAATTAACCATCATAATTGATGCTCATTATATGTATATATGCATGTGTGAAAATTTCATGTTTGGATTTTGTTAATTGTAAGTGAATTTTTATCAAATAGGACTTATGTGAGAAAATTTAGAAATGTGCTAGGCAAATGTAAGGTGGCCTATTAATACATGTGGGAAAGTGTTGTCCTTGCATGTCAAATTAGCCAAAATGAAGCATGATGGCGGCCATACTATGGGTGGAAACATGTCTCCAACATGTTAGACTAGTGATGCATGTAGGAAACAATAAATTAAGAAAGTTAGCATTAAAGAAATGGAAAAAGAAAATGATGATAACAAAAAAAAAGAGTGGATGCTTTCCCCCCTTGCCGTACATGAGAGAAACAAAACAAAGAAAGAAAGAAAAAAAAAATGTTCATTCTCTCATTTTCTCCTTGCTTGGCCGAATGTACTAAGAAGAAAGGGGGGGAAGCTTGAGAAAATCAGCCATGGGAGTTTGCTAGACTAAGGTATGTTGATGTTATCCATGAGATTTATGCATGTTTTAGTTGATAGTTTGAGTTCCACCTAACCCATGGTCTAAACCTTTACCATGAAATGGGGATGATATTCGCCATGGGTGTTGTCTTCTTGGTATCATTGATGTTTGATGTTTGATGTTGTGGTGGTGAGGCATGAAGATGAGTTAAGGTTCAACTAAGGTGGATTTGTGGATGTTATTTGCATGCTAAAGGTAAAGCTTGTAATGATGCATGGTATGGTGTTGTATGGCATTTGGCCATGGTAGGGAATAAAAGGAAACTATGTTCGTTGTTCATGTCATTTGAATGAGAAGTGCTAGTAAGGTGAAGTACAAATGTTAGTGTTTGATTTACTAGTGTATATATGCATACTAGCCTAGTTGTGAACTTGAATCAAATTGGTGTTAAGTCGATACAAGCGACCTTACTTGTTGAATGTATCAAGTGTGGAAATCGACCTTAACATGAATGTGTATGTTCGCCACATGAACGAATACATATGTTGATGTGTATATTCGGCCTTAGGTAGCCTATTGAGGGCCTTAGCTTTTCCTTGATGCTTGAATGAATTGTATTGAATTGCTTGATGTAATATAAAATGTGCATGACCAATGTGTATCCAAGCAAAAGGGTGGCCATATGACCATTTAAACTCCTTGTCATATTCGCCATAAGCTAGCATAATGAGGTTTTAATAAGTTAAATTTGTGTGAACTAGCTCAAGAACTCAAAGGATCAAAGTTGGACAAGGGAAAGACAAAGTAATTGAATAGCCATTGAAAACGCATGCGACAACATCCGAGGTAAGTCATTAAGCATATATTTGGTATTGATTTAAATGATCATAATATATATGCAATTGTGTTTAATGAATTGATGTGTAAATGAAAATGTATGTGTATGGAATGATGCCATTGTTGAATGTATAAAGGCAGCAAAATGCATAAGGTATTGGTCACGGCACTAAGTGTGCGGGTATAAATGGACACGGTGACAAGATTGGCACTAAGTGTGCGGGTTTAAAATTGTACAGCACTAAGTGTGCGAGTTTGATTCTATAGCACTAAGTGTGCGAGCTGAAAATATATAGCACTAAGTGTGCGGATTCACTATATGCTCTTGTATTACAATTGGCACTGAGTGTGCGACATTATCGAGTTAATCCGGACAGCGAATCGGGTAAGTACCTTGAGCTCATGACGAATAGGCAATATGTTCATGCTCGGGGTTGAGCTTGGTAAGCTTTAGATCTATGTGATGATTGCAATTGTGTGATTGTGGTGAAAATGAGTTAGTGTGTGAAAATGCCTCAAATATCTTATCGTATAAATATGAAATGTGGATGTATGGCTTGGTATGAGATTGAACCGAAGGTCCGAGGAATTATGGTATAGTTCGATATGGATGAAGTACCTAGCCTTGTTTCATTGTTTCACTTTGTGATGAATTTAGCTAATGGATAATTGTAAAGTGCTTATGACTTACTGAGTTATAAACTCACTCGGTGTTTTCTTGTCACCCATTTTAGGTCTCTTGGACTCGTATTGTTGCGTGCTCGAACCGTCGTTGAAGTCATCACACCGCTGAAATATTTTGGTATTGTCTTCGTTGTTGAAGAACATTTGGCATGTATAGGCTATTATATTTTGTTGAACTGTGGGTTGTAAACTTTAAGCCATGTGAAAATGGCCTATGTGGTCGCCGAGTGGGATGCTAGAACCTATAGCCACGAGTCTTAGAAACTTTAATTTTGATAAGGTGGCCATAATTTGTGTCATGTTTGATGGATGATTAAGGCCAAGGAAAGATTCATGAAATTGGCATAGTCTCTGCAGTAACTGTTGCGGACAGCAGCAGTGAGGTGAGATTGAAAAATCACTAAAAATAGTAGAAGTAGAATTAAATAGTGAATAAATTATGAAATTGAACCTTGATGAATCTAGTTTAATATGGATGGAACGAAACGACCATATGAGCAGTATATTGAGAGATATTAAAGTTCTCGTGAGACAGGGCCAGAACGGTTTCTGGGTCCCCTGTCGTGACTTTGAAAATTTACTTTAAATTATACAGAAAGAATTAGAAGTCATGCCTTATATGTGAAGATTCCATTTTGAGTCTAGTTTCATTAGAAACAAACGGCACCAGTATTAAAGCCCTGTACAGAGAAATATTCAAGTTTTAACGCGCGAAGGTCAGTGTAGTCGACTTCTGTAACATTGGTGAATTTAACTAATAAACTGTACCAATTGGCCCAACCAAAAATTCTAGAAATAAATCCATGGATAGATATATGAGTCTAAATTCAGGGAAAATTTACGGAATCAGTTTCCAAGTTTCGAAACTCGAGATATGATTTTTATGGTGACAGTGATGCAGTTTTCCAGCCTGTCTGGAAATGCCAAATTGGTTGGTACCTTGAGAAGATTTGGCCCATTAACCCCTCGTGTCCGACACCGGCGACGGTCACGGGTTCGGGGTGTTACATGGACAATAGTCTATGACAAATGTATTATTTATAGAATTTGTAAGTTTGAGGTCAAGCATGGGAATGTTAATGCATTTCGTTTAGTTAATATGAGTTGATTATGATATTGAGTTGTTTATTTGCTTATGACTTACTAAGCTAAGTTACCTTACTCTGTGTGTTCTTGTTTACCCTGTTTTATAGATTTGGAACAAGTTACAAGCTCGGGGATAGTCAGCAAAGCTCATCACACTATCTACTATTTTGGTACCTTTATAAGTTAAACTCGAATTATGGCATGTATAGGCTGAAATTTGTTTTGAAATGTTGGATTTTGGTTTTGTATAAATTGAGCCATGCGAAAATGGCTTTAATCTTTTATGTTTGAATTTAGTTATATTTAGTTTGGTTTGTGTTTATTTTGATTATGAAATTAGGTGCTATAACTGAATGATGTTCGTATTAGGTGTTTTAGGTTTTGGAAATGGTAAATAATTTTGGGTAAGTATAGGGTTGATTCGATTCTGGTAAGCATAAAGTATGTGAATGTATGGTTGTATTAGGATAATATGTTATATATGACTTGGCGTAACAGGTTGTTGGCTAAATTTGAACATAATATGAGTTTGTTTTGGTAAGGTTATTACATGACACATAAGGTGTATGTTTTTACTATATGTCTACTGGCGTATAATGCCTTACCCTAGTGAATACAATTTGTATTATATGTTGGTTTGAAGATTATTACCATAATGTATATGAAACTTCGGTTATAAAATGAAATTATATGAGATAGTTATAATGAATCTATAATTTGATAATTGCTTGTTTAAATGTTTATTAAATATGATGAATTGACTTAATATATTTGATACATAGTGTCGAAACCATCTTTCGAGTTTTTGAAAAAATAGGGATCAACTTTAAAAACAGAAATGCAGAGTCGCCACCAATCCTTTTTGTTTAGGTGTGATCGGATCACCTAGAAATTAGATTATTTTAATAAAATATTTCTTTTTACTAAAACAACGATTTTGGTCTTACGAAAATATGAAAAAAGGGCTCAGGAGTCGGTTACGTATGAGGAAGGATTAGCATCCTCACTACGCCCAAAATTGGTACCAAATCGATTAAATACTGTCCTTATGTCTAAGATTTGAAAAAGAGTTTTTGAAAGGTGATTCCTTTTGAAATATTTGAATGGCTCGAGTTGGTTGCCAAATTTCTCTTATTTCGGAGGAATGCAGCATCACATCCAGCACGGTAGGACACGATCCTTTATACCCCCAAAAACAATAATAAAATTTGGCTTCTGAAATTTTATACGTTGAAAATTACAAAAGGATGCCCAATTATTCAGTCCTAACGAAAAACCGAAACCCAGCACTGTAGGGCACGATTCCTCGAATTTTCAAACATTGAACATTGCCTTGCTTTAGGAAACACGAGTGAAATTCTAAAGGAATATTCGATTATTTTGAACAAACAAGAAATTGCAACCCAGCACGATAGGGCACGATTCCTCGAATTGCCAAACATCGAGTATTACCTTCGTTTTGAAAAGTGTTTAAAGACATGAGTGAAATTCCAAATGAATATTTGATTGTTTTGAAAAAATGGGAAATTGCAACCCAGCGCGATAGGGCACGATTCCCGAATTGCCAAACATCGAGTATTGCCTTCGTTTTAAAGAAGTTTTAAATGAATAATTATAAAACCAGCTTAAAATGCATTAATTTGACTTGAAATAAAAATGGAATAATTATTTTAGATTAACGAGTTTAAAATCCCAACGAGTCAATTGCAAGTAAAAGGCGAAGTTATAAACATGAGACAATATGCATGGATAGCGAACTCTATTAATGAATAAAAATAGTGTAAAGATGAATAAACAAATAAAAAAATTTAACGTGCATAAAATAGTAGTAAGCTCACATCCAAACATTAACAATCAAAATCATGAAAGCTAAAAATATAACTAAAGAAACAAATCAAAGTGAAAGCCCCAACAAGTTTTCAAACCTAGATAAATAAAATTAAGATAGCAACACCAAGTACCAATCGCAAATGTAATGTAATAACTTATAAAACGATAAAAACAACAAAACACACATGATATACAAAACAATATGGACAAGCTACAAACATATAAATAATTATTAGAATAAAGATTACGAAGGAGGAAATTTGAGTCAAATAATGTGCATAAACATTTTAGAGATGATGTATCCATTTAAAGTTAACAAATGTATATATATAAAAATAGTATTTAAATGTGAGATTTTAAATCAAAACAATATGTAGTAAAATAAGCTCTTAAAAAATGACTTATGTACATAAAAATATATTAAGATAAATTTAAAAGAATTTATAAAATAAATTAGCATGGGACTAAATATATATATAAATATATAATAATAGTAATAACAGTAAAATTGAAGAGCATATAAAAAAACATAAATAAATGAACTTTAAATATAAAAAGTTAAAGGAATAAAGAAATAAGTAGATGAACAAGATAGTAAATAAAACAATTTAGTTTGAAATTATAAACAGAAAATAAAATAAATAAAATAAATAAGACAAAAATAACAAATAATATTGATGAAACAAAAAGAAAATGTGATAAGGTTATTAATAATAATAATATAATGAGAATTTGTAATAAGCCATGAATATAAAATAAAGGCAAAGGAATAATACAAAACAATAGCGAAACAAAAATAAAGAAAAAAAACAAAATGGAAATTAACAAGATTTGATTTAAAATAAAAATGAAGTCTAAGGCGTAAAGTATAAAAAATAATAATAAAAATGTATAATAAAATATAATCTTTAAAACATAATGGATTTACAAATCATAGATATATATGTATATAAATAAACTTAGAAATAATTGTTTGTAAAAATATCATAGAAATGTACACAAGATTAAATTATTTTTATTATATACGTACAAATATATATAATGAAACATTTGAATGAAATACTATCTAATATACCAAAAGAATACAATATAAAGAATTTCAAAATAATAATTTTATAGACAAAAATGAATTTTAAAACATTGATGTAACCAAAATAATATATATACGAATACACAAAAATGTCTAAATGAGAAATTGTATACATACTATGATAAAACCAACTTCAAAATAATAATATAAATAAAAAAAAAACAAAGCAAAGTTAATAAAATAGATAAAAGTATTAAATGAATTTTAAAATAATAAATATTTCAAATAGAAAGCTTAATGAAATAAACTTAAAAAAAAGGGATAATTTCTAAATAAAAGAAACCAAAATAAGGACTGGCGCGTAATGTGCACAAATGCACAAGGACTAAAACTGGAATTATTCCAGATCCTTGTGAGGCGCGGGCCCAATTGAAAATGAATACGACTTACCAAACCAAATTAAAAAAAATAACAAAGCAAACAAGGTGCAATCGAGTGCACGCACGAAAGGGGAGGACCTAGCATGCAAATACCCCACTTTTTTAAGCAGTGCAGTTTTGAGGCTATTAGTATTAGCCTGAAACAGTGTCACTTATTATTCTCCATAGCAGCAAAAACAAACCCTAAGTAAATCCCCATAGCAGCAAAAATACATCCTAGGTAAATCCTCTAGCCGCTTCGAAAAAAGGAGAAAGAAAACCAAGCTTTTCTCTTCAATATTCGGCCGATCTTCAAGCCCTCCATCGATGATCCTCTTGCCTTTCCTTTCGACCCAACAATGGTCAACCAAGGCTTCATTGGACCACCAATTCATGATTTTCACTCGCAAGCTCTAAATCGCTACCAAGTTTCGATTATGACGAAACAAGCAGAGATTCAAAGGCTTCCAAACACAGGTTAGTTCCTTCCTTTTTTATTTTACACTAAATAAAAAAAACACCAAGAAATAAAATGAAAATCAAGTCGGAATAAAGACTAAAAGTCACCTCTTCTGATTTTTTTGCTGGTTCTTTGTATTAAATTTGTGTAGTGTGCGTGTGTCCTCATTACATTTCCTTTCTTTTGCTTTTGTAGCCGAAATCAAAAATAAAGAAAAAGAAAAAAGAATACAAAAATTTGCTCTTCTCTTTTTGTCTCTGTTTTGCTGTTGTCCCTTTTGTTTTCTTGTAGGCACGGCACTGGCTACGTGGAAGTGTACGGTGTACGACGTACGGAGGCGCTGGAGGCTGTTGGAGGCCAGTTGCGGCGCAAGGGGAATCCAAGGGTTTCTATCTATGCTCTAACTTTTGGGCCTGTTGGGCCGTGTAATCCTAGGCTAGGGTTAGTATTAGTTTTGGGCTGACGGGGTTGGGCTTAAAGTTGGGTTATGTAATTTGGACTTGTGGACATTTAATTTGGTTTAATTTTATTTATTTCATATTCTGGTGGACTCGGGCAAATTGGCCCGCTTACACATAGTATGAAATGTTTACATTATGTATATGTCTATATGTGGGAAATGTTTCAAAATTATAGAAATAATCTTCTTTAGTAAATAATTAATTCCAGTCAACTAGTTGAGTTATGCATGCTTGTTTTTTGGATGAGTTTATGCTGTTTAAATTCGGTTGTAATAGCTAATTATTGTTTGATCCAATAGTGACAAGTTGGGTATGTTATATGGAATCATTAATTTATTTTATTATGTAATTCTATAAATGTGGTTAACATAGGTGGTTATAATATGTTATATTCAACTGTAGCATGTTAAATGTTAGAATATTTTATTATATATAATATGTATATTGAATTAAACAATTGTACCATATAGAATTGTAAGTTATTTGATTTGAACTGTGAGTGAGTAATAGTTAAGAACGAGCTTGTCCTGGCTAAATGGATAGAAGGATGACTAGGTGAGTAAAGGCACGTGCTATAATAAATTATAATAATTATATGTGTTTTATGTGATGAATAAGTGTTTAACTTAAAACAAAATGGATGCCGAATTTCATTTTGATTTTTCTCAAATGATAATAAATATTACATTTTGCGTAATCCAATTGTGTATGGTTACAGTATAAGACCAAGGTGTTATAAAGTCTGTACATTTGCATGTATTATGTGTTTGAATGAAAAATATATTCAACCCTGTGGTATTAGTAATTAAATTGGCTATTGAAATTATTAAAAAAAAAGGTTAATGCAAGTGTGCGTATGTGATCGTTTGAAATTGTATTTTTGATTGATAATATCTCGTAACCCTAATACAGTGACGGATACGGGCTAGGGATGTTACACTAACAACACAGGAGCACCCCAGGGTGAGAAACTCGGTCTTGCAAACCCTCTGTCAGTCAACTCTTGCAACTGAGATTTCAATTCCTTTAATTCTGTCTCGATACGGAGCTATAGATATCGAAGTTCTTCCCAGCACTAACTCAATGCCAAACTCAACTTCTCGGATTGGTGGTAAACCCAATAAATCTTCAGGAAACACATCCGGATATTCGCACACAACTGGCACTGATTCGATTTTCTTTTCAGTCACTTTTGTATCAAGCACATAAGCAAAGTAAGCTTCACGACTCTTTCTCGCATATTTCTGAGCTAACATTTAAGAAATTACTACTGGTAAACCGTTCAAATCATCTGACTCAATTCGGATAATTTCATTATTCTAACATCTCAGATCAATCGTCTTTCTTTTATAGTTCACTATAGCATCATGTAGCGTTAGCCAATCCATACCCAAAATTATATCAAATTCATCAAATGGTAACAACATCAAATCAACCAAGAAACAGAAATCTTAAATCATCAACGGACAGTTCTTGCACACTTTATCAACCAACACACACTTGCCTAAGGGGTTCGATACTCTAATTACAAATTCAGTAGACACTACTGGTAAAGACTTACTGGATACTAAATTCATACATATATACAAATGAGTTGATCCTGGCTCTATCAACGCAATAACTTTAGTATCATAGAGAGTAAAAGTACCGGTGATAACATCTGGAGATGATGCTTCTTCACGAGCTTCAATAGCGTAGGCTCGTGCAAGTGCTGTGGCTTCAGACCTCACAGCAAAGTCTTTGGTCATTCTCTAACTACCACTCACATTAACAGCATTTTTAGGTGGTCTACCTCTAGCTACAGTGTTACTTGGCCTCGTGTTTTGTATTGTATCTTGCTCAGCCAACTCAGGACAATTACGAATAAAATGATCTAATGATCCACATTTAAAACAGGCTCGATCATTCAATCTATAATTACCTATATACCATTTTCCACAATGTCTATAGTTGAGTCGGTTTTGTCTCATACTGCCAACACTGGCAATAGATGTAGCTTGAGCTTTAGAACTAACAGGTTAGTTTTCACGATCCCTAATTGAATGTCCCACTGATGCATTAGAACGATTAAATGAATCTCAAAATTTCTTCGATGAAGATTGATATGGCTTACTCATTGATCTCTTTCTCGAGTCTTTAGCTTCTGAGTCTACTTTTTTGTTTTCTTTGCTGAGATCCTCAGCTTTACAGGCTTTTTCAACTAAAATGACGAATTCTTTCAATTCAAGAATCCCGAATAACAATTTTATATCCTCGTTCAGTCTATCAATGAACCTTTTACACATGATCTCCTCAGTAGAAACATATTCCTAGCATATTTGCTCAATCGTACAAATTCTTTTTCGTACTCAGTCACCGTCATCTGACCTTGTTTTAATTCTAGAAACTCTTTATGCTTTTGACCGAGAAATCTTTGACTTATGTACTTCTTTTGAAACTCAGATTTAAAGAACTCCCAGGTAACTCGTTCTCTAGGGACCACAGATATCAACATTTTCTACCAATTGTACGCATTATCTCTAAGTAAAGATACCATATATTTGATACAGTCTTCAGGAGTACAAGACAATTCATCGAATACTCGAATAGTGTTCTCGAGCCAAAACTCAGCTCTCTCAGCATCATCATCAATGGTAGCCCTGAACTCCTCAGCCCCGTGTTTTCGAATCTTATCTACTGGCGGCTTACTCAATTGAATCGGATCTCAGACTTGAGGATTAATAGGGATTTTTTGAGGAATAGGCAGGAGTGGAGGTTGTTGAGCAGCCAGATTTGTTCGAACAAACTCTGTAAACCACTCACTCATCATCTGGAAGAAGGCTTGCTTAGCCTCTCCCCCTTGACTACTTGAAATCAGCGTAGAATCAGCCGACGCTGCCCCTTGAGCAGGAGCGGGCGCATTACTTTCCACATCATCAACTATTGCTCGTTTGAGATCTATTTACTATACATAAAACACATTTTAACTATCAGGAATCATCACACTATCGTAGTTTATATATATGGAATGTATAGTTAAACTCTCACTTGCTACGTTAGTCCTAGAGTCGACTAAATCGTAACTCTGATACCAATAAAATATAACACCCCGAACCTGCATCTGACGCCGGAATAAGGTTACGAAGCATTACCAATCAATACACATCATTCACATACATTTATGCATTCATATATAAAACCCATCCAACACATTCACATTGTCCTTTATAAGGCTTTACGATGCCTTAAAACATGCTTAGAAGAGGTTTGGGACTAAACTGATAACATTTGAAAACTTTAGGAAACTTAGAAAATTTTTATGCATTTAACTATCACACGCCTGTGTGAATAGGCCGTGTGAGTACGCCCATGTCACAAGTCGTGTGAAAACAGGGCATACATACTAACTTGCACCACACGGCTGAGGACACGCCCGTGTGCCATGGCCATAGAAATCTGGAGGGGTTACTAACTTAGGTCACACGGCTGACCATATGCCCATGTGCCAACCCGTGTGTTACACACAGCTAGTAGACACGCCCGTGTATATAGACCTGTCAAACCTGTAGGGTATACTAACTTAAATTCGAAGGGTACCCTAGGGGACACATGGCCGTGTAGCATGACCGTGTGTCGTACACGACTAAGACACACGCCTGTGTCTCTGCTTGTGTGGATAAAAATAGGCTATTTGCAAAGCCAATTTGCCACCCTTTTCTCACACACACTTAGCAACCAAAATGGTACCAATTAATGCCATTTTATAATCAACCATTTCACTACTCAAATCCATAACCAAAACATACGAAATCAATATACCAAAATCATCAAACTTACATAACTTCTAAATGCATTTCCTCATCATCTTATCATCTATTTCATGCTTCAAAACAAACTATTTCATCATATCAAAACCAAGCCACAACATGCCATCTTTTCAACATTAATACACCAATTGACAAATAGCTATACAAACAAACATATAACCATCATAAAATATGCCAAAACATAAGACCATATATATGTATCACATATATCACTTATCAAACACATAATTCAATCTAACTTAAATGGCCATACACACTATCATTTATAAGCCAAATCTCATGGCTAATACCATAACTCAAAACATACCAAGATGACACTAGCCTATACTTGCCATATACCAAATATACAAGGCTTCAAAAATACCAACAAGATGATCAATAGTGTGACGATGTTCCTGATGACCCCCAAGTCCGAGCTAGCTTCGATTTATCTATAAAATAAAGAAAGAACACACAAAGTAAGCTTTAAAAGCTTAGTAAGCCATATACAAATAAATTATCACATGAATCAATATCATTTCTATCAAATGGCAACTACAAGTAAACATTTATGAGATCACAAACCTTTCTCATAATACATATATTCATTATCATAATTGAATTCATCACATACTTCCCTTTCATTACTCATATGAATCTCGTACGTACCTGAGCCATTTAACTCATTCACACATTCTTTCTTGACTTAACTTTACCCGTTGAACCATTCGGAATCATTAAGGATACTTAGAATACACAATAGCTCGTACAAAGCCATATCCCAGATATGGTCTTACATGCCGTCACATATTGATGGCACTGTCCCAGATAGGGTCTTACACGAAATCGAATAACAATGCCAATGTCCCAGACATGGACTTACATGTAATCACAATACAATGCCAATGTCCCTGACATGGACTTACATGTAATCACATCTTTGTAACCTAATGTCATGACATTCATATCCTATACTATTCCTAAGGTTCGTACGGGACTTTTGGATGTAGTAACTTCATCGATTCTTTCTCATATTTGCTCGTTCAACAATTATAGCATTTCAATGACAAATAAACACATAAAATTCAATTTAAAGGTATTTATTTGCATATGAACTTACCTCATATTGAGAATAAACGGACTGGAACGACTATTCGACAACTTTCGATTTTCGCCGATCTAAATCTAATTTCTTTCTTTCAGGATCTATATGAATTCAAAATTAACTTATTTATTCATTGATTCAATCAATTTAGTCCAAAAACACATAATTTCTTATAATTTAATCCATATTTCACTAAACACAAAATTATGAAATTTCATTAAACCCAAGCCTAGCCAAATTTCATATATGTTCCTAGCAGGCCATATTTTTCTTTTATTTCACATTTCAGCCCTTCAATTTACAAATTTCACCATTTAATCCCTAATATGCATTTTTACTCAAAATCACTTTACAAAACATAGATATCTATCACTAAGCTTTCATAATTCTTCATCAATCACTCAAAAACACATGAATTCATCAATAGAAACCTTCAAAACATTAAGCAATTTTGCAAATTAGTCCTTGGGCTAGCTAGTACTCAGAGCAACAATCACAAAAACGTAGAAATCCTCAAAAACTGAACAAAAACCACATACCAATTTGTTCATGCAATTGCCGAACCCTTAGACTTAATAATGGCTTATTCTTCCTTTGAATTTTGGTGAAAAAGATGACAAAGTCCACTAATTTTTATCATTTGTTTTATTTAATTAGCCATTAATACAAATTACAATAATTGTGACAGCCCTAATTTGACCCTAGTCGGAATGTGGTTTCGGGACCACAAAACCGAGTCATAAAATTTAGTTAAAATTTTATTTGCATACCTTATATGTGTGGTAGTACTTGTATAAAAATTTGATGTTTTAATTTTTATCTTAGGAATGTGAATCTTGCTTGAAAGGATTTAGTTGAGAGACTTAGAAAATTTTGATAGGTAAATAAGTAAGGACCAAATAGTATTGAAATATGAAAATTTGGGTTTGCATGTCAAAATGCCCAAATTATGTTGAGTGGCCAGCCAAGCATGGCTTCATTCTTCCAAGATTATGTTGTTTATTATTTAATATTGGTAAGTAATTAAAATAGAGGAGAAATAAAGATTAATAATAAGAAAATGAACAAAAAAAAAGGGTGTGTTCATCCTTGCTATCCTTTAGCCGAAAAACCAAGTAAAAGAAAAAGAGAAAAGCTTTGGAGAAGTTCGGCCATACTTGTATCTAGGTTGAGGTATGTTGAAGTTATTCCTTTAAATTCATGTATATTTTTGGTTGTTAGTTTGAATTCTATCTATCCCATGGTTGGATTTGGGGTTGTTGGAGAGTTGGGATTTGACAAAGAAGCTTAAAAATTTTAGTTGATACCTTGATGCTATTAACATGTTAGTTATATGGATGTGCTAAGTTGCTTGCTATGTTAGCATGAAAGTTGAAGTTGTTAAGTCATTTTGTTGGAGGTGCCGAATTTAGGACTAAGAAGAGAATGAGTATTCGGATAACATAGTTGAAAGGGGATGTTGCCGATTTTTAGATTTAGATTATGGGAGTGGCTATAATGGGCATTAAGATGTTGAACTTAAGAAATGTAGTCACATGTGGATTTATATGATATTACAAATAGAGGTGAAGCTATGCTAGATTGGGAAAAAGTCGATCAAGTGTGCATGAGAAGAATTTAGGTGTTTAGATGATGTTATAGATGACATTGTACATGTATATATATTCGCCATCAAAGTGAGTATGTAGGTGATGTTGAATCAAATTTTGGTGCACATTCGGTTATGTATATATATATATATACATAAGTATGCCCATTCGTGATGTTACCTTTAATTATGTGTATAATCGACTAAATGGGTAATTAGTAAGAGTGGTTGCGAATATACGAACATACATATGCATGTGTAATTGAATTATAAATGTTTAGCAAGATGATTAAACTAGTTAATTTATTTATTAAGCCGAGAAGTTAAAGAAGGGAATCAAGCAAGGGCAAAGCCAAGGACATCGAGTAGCCGGTTGGAACCTTCATACCCAACACAAGGTAAGTCCTTAAGCACTTTTTGTGAGAACTCCTTGGATAGATATTTTCAGAGTGATTCTCCTACTTATTAATATGACCATATGTACAATTTGAGTTAAGTAAATTGCTTTACCATGATGAAACAACATAGGGCACTATGTGTGCAAAATTATGTGGCACTATGTGTGCCGATTGGGAGGTTGAAGCATGAGGAATCTCAAATGCACTATGTGTGCGATTTACTATGGCACTATGTGTGCGATTTACTATGGCACTATGTGTGAGAACATAATAAGCACTATGTGTGCAACATTCGGTTGTTGATATAAATTGTGCATGAACGAGGTAAGTGATTGAGCTACTAACTAAATATCGAAATTGAGGTTGTGCGGTGTATGCATAAATTTATCTAGTGCATCGTTGTTCCAAACTTGAGGAAATGGATCTAAATCGATTGGGCTGACTTGGCATTTGATTTGATTGAAGGACTTGGCATGAGATCGAACCAAAAATTTAAGAAATTGTAGCATAGTTTGTTATGGTTGGAAAAAAAATGATTTTGTATTATTTGTTTTTCACTTATGATTATTATTGTTGGACGGTAGAGTAGTGCTTATGACTTACTGAGTTATGTACTCATTTGGTGTGCTTATTTGTTGCTTATTTTGGTTCTTGATCCATTTTGTGTGCTCGGGACCGTCGTCGAAGTCATCACACCGGCTAGCAACTTTTGGTATTTTCTTCTTAGTTGGTCTAGGAGAACATTTCGGCATGTATAGGCTATTATGTTTGTTTGAAATTTGGTATGTAACCTTTTAGCCATGCGAAAATGGCATAAATGTTCGGTTGGATTTGGTTTTATGATGTTTGGTCACAAGTCTTAGTAATTCGGTTTTGGTTGAGTATTGGTTGAGGTCTACTCGATTATTATGCCATATGTCGTGGCTGATTTATTTTCGGTGCTATACTCATGATATGACTATAGTGTAGTAGGGAGATGGTCGGTGATGATTAGCCTCTAGCATGGCTAGTCATGGTCATAATTGGTGACATGTATGATGAATTATTAGTTAGACCAAGGAAAATCATGAAATAGGCATAGTTCACTCTAGTAACAGATGCAAACAGCAGCAGTGATGTGAGATTGAAAATTCACTAAAAATAGTAGAAGCGAAATTAAATAATGAATAAATTATGTAATCGAATATCGATGAGTCTATTTTCATACGGAAGAAGCGAAACGACCACATGAGCTATATGTTAAGAGATGTTTAAATTCTCGCGAAGCAGGGCCAGAGCGATTTCTGGATCCCCTATTTTGACTTAGGAAATTTACCATAAATTTTATCAAGATAATTAGAGGTCGTACCTTATATGTACAGATTCATCATCGAGTCTAGTTTCATTAGAGACAAACGGTATAGGCATTGAAGCCCTGTACAGGGAGATATTTAAGTTGACATGCACAGAGGTCAGTATAGTCGAACCTTGAAATAGGGGAGACTTTAATGAATAAACTGTACTAATTGGCCCAACCAAAAATTCTACAAAAATTCTACCATATAGATATATGAGTCTAGTTTCAGGAAAAATTTACAGAATTGGATTTTGAGTTTCAGAACTCAAGATATGATTTTTAAAGCGACTACGATACAGTTAGCCAGCATGCCTGAAAAAAAAAATTTTAGGGGAAATAAATGAAGTAAGCTCGGTAACACCTCGTGTTCGATTTCCGGTAACGGCCACGGGATCGGGGTGTTACAATAATAACCTTTAATTAAACATTATAATTCATCCAATTTATGACCATATTCGTCCATCCTATTAGCCAAGTTAAAATAACATCATAAGGACTTCCAAATTAATAACTCATAGCAATTAAGCAATTTAAACAAACAGAATGCAACTTTTGCATTTTACACAATTTAGTCCTTTCATGAAATTAAGCACTCAAATGCTAAAATTATTTCACGAATTTTTCACACATATATAATCACATGCTATAAACACCAAAAATAATATTAAAATAATTTTTTGACCTCGAATTTGTGGATCCAAAATCACTGTTCTGATTTAGATAAAACTGGGTTGTTACAATATCATTTAGAAGAATTCCCACAATTTTGATACAAAAAAAAAACCAAGATGACAAACAACTAAGATTTCATAAGATTCCAGAAGGCGATAAGATATTATTCAGATATGGTGGATACTTGATGACACAGATTTCAATTCTATTTAGTGCAGGCGAACTCAATCGACGAATACTTATCTCTTTTTATAACTATGAATACACCTATTTTTTAAATTGGTAGATTACTATGGCAAAAACCCTCATTAACAATACAAATACATATTTTCTCTTAGAGACTTACCTTAAACTCTTCAAATACATCACTAAACCAATCAAACCAATTTAACTTCATACGTATCATATTCATATCATAGAGTTTCCTGTCAAATGAATACTAGAACTTACCACAAAGGTGAATATCCATATTCTACCACACAAACATCATTGAATGCACCAATGAAATAAAACAAAATTTTCCACAAAGGCCATACAGAATATGCCATAAAGGTTTAGCAGATCATGCCACATAGGCAATGTGACAGCCCTAATTTGACCCTAGTCGGAATGTGGTTTCGGGACCACAAAACCGAGTCAAAAATGTATTTAAAATTTATTTGCATAACTTCTATGTGTGATAGTGCATATGTGAAAAATTTGATGTTTTAATTTAGTCTTATGAATGGGAATTTTACTTGAAAGGACTTAGTCGAGAAACCTTGAAAATGGGATAGGCAAATGTGTAGTAGCCAAACATTTTATGTTTTAGTATTATGGGGGACTTGCATGTCAAATAGACCAATTTTGAATGCAAATGGCCGGCCAACATGCATGTAATCATGGGTTCTATTATTTTTATTTTAATTGGTGGGAATTATATAATATAGAAATAAGCATATTAGGAGAAAAATGTTTTTTTTTTATGGGGAGAAGAACATTCGGCCACTTGGTTTTCATGCCTTAGGGCTGAATTTGGTTGAAGGAATTTATGAGAGGAGAGGGAAGAGAGCTTGATCTTCTTCTTTGTTTTTTTTTTTTGGCTGTTGATTGGAATGGAGAGGGAGACCATGACACCGGCTGCATGGAGGGAAATCCATTTTCTTTTACTCCTCCATTGCCGTAGCTTGAAGTGAGGGAGAAGGAAATTCCTTTGCTTAAATTTTCAACTTAGGTGATGGCTATAATGAGAATGGCGGAGGTGGCCGGTTGCATGAGGAAGCTAAAGGAAGTGAGGAGGACATGGGCAAGAAGGGGAAGGCAAAGGTTGGGAGCTAGTTTCGGCCTTGGGAGAAGAAAATTCGGTGAGTTCCTTGAGCACTTGTTTATTGATTGCATACTTAAGATTTTCCTTCAACAAGGGTGGCTGTTTCGTGAGGAAGAAAGTAATTAAATGGCTTGACTTCTATGCTTGAATTCGGGTATGTTTGATCATGGTTTAAGCTTATTTTGGTTAAAACGCTACATGCCATGCATGAATGGTATTTGTGATATGCTTGGTATAAATATGTTCTGGCATGAGATAATTGTATATGGCTTATGATTAGTTCTTTTAAAAATAAAAGCTTGACATATATATTTGTGGTTGATGAATCTGTTTTGGATTATTGATTGTTTATGTACTTATGTATTCAGTTACGTGATAAAATATAAGTGATGGTTACGATCTATTTTTGATTCGGCATGAGTAGCTAGTTGTGATTCGGCATTTATATTCATGAAATATGATGAATGGTTTGATATTTGATTCGGTTTAGTAGGGTAAAGAATGTTATACTTTAAATGTTATGTAAGGAAGTTATTAAGGACGGTTGAATATATATATTGAAAGATGAGTGGTTTTGTGTATGCATTATTGAGCATGAAAAGTAACATATGAATTGGGTATATTTATCATTGTTAAATGTGCTTAAAAGGGTTCATTTATAATATGGTCCTATGCACATAAAATATGTAATAAGAGAAGATGTACAATTGGTATAGTTTTAAAGTCATTTTATGTGTAATATATAGGGATAAGTGTATATATATATCTTGTATATCGTGTATGTGAAATAAAATGCTGGTAATCCAGGTATATTATGAATCTATCAATTGTGATCGAAAAAGGTGGTTGGAATAATAGTCAGATGGATATAAATTATTGGTTAAATTGTTGGTTGTTTTTGTTCATAGTAAATGGATAATAATGGATATGACTTGTGCTTAAAGCTTGATTGGTGTTTTGGTTATGTGTTTGTCTTTCAAATATGGTAATTTTTGGCATGTGAATTGGCACATGGTTTTGTGACTTAAATAAATGTGTAAAGTATTCTTGTTCATAAAGACCATTATCAATGCCGCTTATGATAATAGATATAAAGATTGATATGTGATTTGTTTGGTTTGATGAGTGCATGAATCATGAAATAGGCATAGTTACTCTAGTAACAGATGCAGACAGCAGCAGTGATGTGAAATTGAAAAATCACTAAAAATAGTAGAAATGGAATTAAATAATGAATAAATGGTATAATCGAAGCTTGATGAGTTTATTTTCATATGGAATAAATGAAACGACCATATGAGCTATATGTTATGAGGTGTTTAAATTCTTGTGAAACAGGGCCAGACCGATATCTGGATCCCCTGTTCTGACTTAGAAAATTCACCATAAATTTTATCGAGATAATTAAAGGTCGTGCTTTATATGTAAAGATTTTTCATCAAGTCTAGTTTCATTAGAGATAAACGTCATAGACATTGAATCCCTGTACAGGGAGATATTTAAGTTGTAATGCACAGAGGTCAGAGTAGTCGAACCTTGAAACAGGGGAGACTTTAACAAATAAATTGTACTGATTGGCCCAACCAAAAATTCTACAAAAAATCTCTCATATAGATATATGAGTCTATATTCAGGGAAAATTAACGAAACTTCATTTGGAGTTTCTTATCTCCATTTACGAATAATTTAATGACTGTTGCTCAGGAAAAACAGCTTGTACTGAATTTGTGATTATGTTGTAAACCTTAATAAAACTATTTGAGTTGCTTATAAGCTATCGATTAAATATTGGGAATCAAAGTACCAAATCCGTATTAAAGTGAAGCTATAAGCCGTAAATGACTAGTATACCTAGTCAATTTTGTTATGATGAAATTGATGAATGTGAAAGTGTATAAATGTGATAAGTCCCGAAGGGCATTTGTGTCAGTACTATATTCGGGTTAAAACCCCGCAGGCTTTATGCGAGAATATTATCTTGATTAATGTCCGTAGGCTTCGTGCTCGTACTATATCCGAGCTTTAAAGACCCGACGGCTAAATGCTAGGATTCAAGTAAGACTTTGATATTGAGTATCTGAAATAAGTTACCATCAAATAAGTGTTATGTATTTAAGATGTTCAGGTACGTATTACTAACTCATCGGTGGAGTGATTTCGAGGTGGATTATCAGTATCAAAGAGGTAGGTAAATGTGATTAATATTATAACTCCAAATATGAGAATGATCTAATTGGTAATGGTATGCTTGTATAATGAAGTATGTGATGAAATATTCTTATGTATTAGTGCATATTCTACCAAAAGCCTTATGATTTGAGTATGGGTTGGATTCACTAGATGTGCCAAGACGAGGTAAGGATTATGTTTTGTAAGCTTACGATATGTGATAAGGAATATGTTTGGTTCTTTATGTGCCTACGGTAATTTAGTACTTGTCATGTTGAAATACTTAAAATATGGATGTGATTATGAACAAGTGGAAAGGATTATTGAAAGTTGAAAATTGATGAAGAATGTGCTTCGGAAATATTTGACCATCTAGGTCATTATTATTCGAAAGTATATATGTGACAGCCAAGTTATACGTTTATTGATATTATAGTTCGAGATGAAGCTCTAGATTAACTTCATCGAACGGTTGAAATGAATGACCAATGATAGTGAATGAGAACACTTTGTTTTGCTTAAAACTTACTAAGCATTGTAATGCTTACTCTGTTTACTTTGTTTTCTCTGTTTTATAGATCTCATTTCGAAGCTATAGGCTCGGGGATCGTCAGCAACTAGTCACACTATCACTATCCACTGCTTGTTACTGTTATGTTTTGAATTATCTTATGGCATGTATAGAATAGACCAGTGGCCGAAGAATATTTCGGTTAATGTATATAAGCCATGCGTAAATGGCATCTTTTGAATGTGTACTTATAGAAGTTTAAATTGTATCACCGATCGCCTTTAGTACTTATTTAGATGAATGATCTTTATTTCAAGAAAAAGTTCAAAAATTTTACTGTTCTGATATGAGTTTCAAGTCCGGAATGCCCCTTTACCTATTCCGGCGACGGATACGAGATTGGGGTGTTACAGGCAACGTATAGAATCTCGTGTTTACTATCCCGATGGACTTTCATAGAATGTGTCATAGGTTTCTCCCTCATGGACTTATTCATATTTTCATGTCGTGATCTTCCAGTCCAGTTTACATATTACCAAAGGCATCACCATGAACATTCATATCATCATATCAAGCCACGAGTCTCAGCCACATGGACTTACACATTATCATGACGTGATCTATCAGTCCAACCTTCATCAGACTAAAGGCATCACTATGAGTGTTTTCATATCATACTATGTCATGGGTGTCAACCACATGGTCATACACTTATTTCTATATCGTGATCTACCAGTCTGATTATCAACATGACTGCCCTACTAGACACATCATAAAGGGACATTTTACTCATCATTCTTTTACTTAGAGTTGCTCACATACCTAATCGATTTATACTTTCCTATATCAAATTTTACTTGCATGCTTACAATTCAACTTTCTATTCATACATATCATTCTCGCACATATAACATCTTTATTATACTCTATACACTTACCAGTTATCCGAGATATCATTATTTTTTATATATACATCTAATTGAATAGTTCACATACAAGACTTAGAGTAAAGACTCATCTGGTACTCAGTTAAACTGTGGCTCAATGCTCCAGATTCGAGCATCCATCTCAAACCAAAAGCCACAACTATTTGAAGAACATAAATTCACTATTAAAACCCATTTATACTAACACCCTAATCATAAATAACCCTTATGCGAGGCTTTATATTCATAACTTACTTTTCATGTAACTCTTATTGACCTTACTCTTTCAAAAACTCAACATGCAGAGCTATATCACTTACCAGGAGGTGGAACAACCACTGATTAAATTAAGATCCTTAACTTCCAGATTAATGTGGAAAAAATAACATTTAAATTTAAGAAAAGAATCAAAGAGTAATATTTTAAACTAAGAAGAAACTCCCTCACGAAACCTTCTGACACATCTATATACCCAATTTCCACTTAGTGGAACATAACAAGTGTCACTTGAATCCAAAATTTTTACTTCTTAGTGGCTTACAGATTTCAAAAGAAACATAAATTAGAATCCTGTAGAATTGATATTTGACCAATCAATCTAGTTGGCTTGTAATCAAATTGCCTTACAGAACCAATTCAGCACAATGCTCAAGTAACTGGGCAAATCATACTTTTGGCTGTAACTTTCACCGGCTTACTTAGCTTGATATATCCTTATATTAGATAACAAAATAACCTAAAACCTTTGTTTTCCTCTACGACATGTACTATATGTCATATTCCAATTCGCCAAAAGGTTGTAACATAGCAAATTACATAGAACTTTACAACTCTACGCCATATTCTCGGATCCGCTAGACTTGGGGCATGAAATTTTGAGTAAAAAAACTTACAATCCCTCAAGATACCAAATGATGTTAGATGATATCAAAACAACACACTTGAAAATTTTCTTTACTTTTGTACTTTTTTTGAACTTTTTTTTTGCTCACTTCAATTTTTTTTACTTTCGCCTCTTATCCTTTTTCTTTGCTATGGAATATATATTTTTAACTATTTTTTTAAACTTTTTTATGAATATCAAAAATTAAAATATGATACATGAATAGAAATTTAGCTCTGATACCAAATGATGCATGTTCGTAATCGGATGTTGATTACAAGACCACTTTGTTGTCTGGTCATTCTAAAGAGGTATGAAAAATAAGTTTAAATAAAGACAAAACTTTCGATCCTAAGACAAACCCAAAAATGAACCAAAGTTATAAAGGAACATGACCAAATTTTTACAATTTTTGTAACAGAAACGAAAGTTAAAAAAGGAAAAAAAACAGTGACCTACTATCTATAAGGAGATAAGAACCAACAATATAGGTGATCGCCACACTCACAAACAGATATGAGGAGGGGAGTGATAAGATCAAGAGGTTGTGAACACCGCAAGGTAGAGTCTTGATAAGTTTGGATAAAAGTGTTCTTAAAAAACAAAAGAGAATAAATCTCACAAAGTTTTATAATAAGCAAAGTTGTTAAAATGCTTACAAATAACGATTATTTATAAAAATAGCTTAAATAGATGAATGGCCACAAACCATCCATTAATGAGTACATGCATAATAACATCCATATATGAACCAAAATAAATACATCAACCTTATTATTCAATAAACTTGTTGAAGAGTCACATTCATCCTCCCTTATCCATCCATGCATATATCTTCAAATACATGAATATTTCAATTCAATGAATCTTTCTTTTTTATGTGCATACATGTTTATGTTCAAATTGAATGGTCCAAAAACATCCCCCTTGGTTGTGCATGTATATGGACATTATTCCCCTCTTGCTGATATATCTCTTCGGTTCAATGTGCTGTATTTAAATCGTACAGGCCCCTTTGGACGTGCATGCATTTGGGAAGTGCATGAATATGTCGAAAAGTCATATTGAATCCCCTTTGTGTCATCATCCATGCATAAAGAATGATCCATTGAATTCGGTCATGAATGTATGTGCTTGGAATATTGAATTTGGGCATGGAATGTGAAGTGACATGTGGCCTTAAGTGAGTGCATGAACTCTTAAGTCTTAAGCATTCTTCCATACATGTATTTGAAGAGGAAGTCGAAAGGTCATAAGATGATATGTGGTCAACCAAATGAACCTAGAAATCTATAAATAAAACTCCATTATGTTAAAAAAGAATAAACTAAAACATAAGTAAAAACGTAAATGAATTCTGAGGAAATGACTCTTCGACCAGATGATGATATTTGACACAAAGAATGAAATGCTAGGAACACATGAATACATAGAAAATAACTAAGTTGTGACGCAGGAAATAATGAACCAAGCATAAACAATATGAAGACATAAAATCTATAAAAGCAAAGTAAATATATGACAAACGGAACTCAACGCATGAAATGATGAAATAGAGCATAGGATTTGAAATTTGAATATTTCATCTTGAACTTGGGTTTCCTATATTGGACCTTAATAATTGGATTTAGTCCATGGTTGGCTTCTTTAGGCCCTATTCCTCTAAAGAAATGTCCATTAAGCTCCATGAATTAGACAAAGATCTAATTTAACCTTTTAATTCGTGGCCCATTAAAGAGAGATGATTGGAATTTGGTCCAATCAAGCATTCACTTAGCTGGATAATTATATGATACGACTATGCACGTATTTGTTATTATCCTATAATTACAAGTTTTATAGCCTGTCAATCAAATATAATTTACATACATAATTGAAAATATAACAAAAATTTACATACATAATTGAAAATATAACAAAAATTTTGTGGATGGTTGAGGTTCAATCATATTAAAATTTATAGATTTATCTGTTTTAAATTTCAAAACAAAATTTGAAGATAAATTGTGATGTTATACAATATATTATTTTTAACCTTAAGTAAAACATTCTTTCAAAATGGTTGTAAAATAAATTGTGGTGCTAATTTGTAAGAGATATTTCGCGAATGAATAAATTCCAAGGCTGAATTTTTTAAAATATGGATTTGATATCATTGACATTAAACAAATTTATGATATTAATATTTTTACAGAAAATATAGGTCTAAATTAAAGTATTGAGTTCGATATTTAGTTGTACAATACCCTATTTTCATTTCCATCAATATTTGGCAATAATTAAAATAATAACAATTATATATGAAAATTAAATCTGAATTTTTTTTCATAAAATGCATGGTAAGAGTGGAAAATCTACAATAAAATAAATGAAAATAAAAATATTATATAAAATCTTCATACTATCTATAAATAATGATATTCACATAAGAAATCCAAAACATTTTATCACAATAGAAAATTGTTTTCTCAATATTTTTGCTCTACACTAATTGATTTGGTGGCAATGGAATGAGAAATTTTGCAAAGAGTTCGACTCTTCCTTTAAAATATTTTGGTAGAATTTTTATTACTTTTCTATATTTTAATATACATTTTATTTTTAATCTGATTACCAACTAACCTACTTTAAATTTTTAAAGAATTTTTTAATATATACACCTCTTTCACAATTACAGCAACATATATACGGTTAACAATAATATGTCTCTTAATTACTAAAATAAGTATTATTAAAAATTATTTTTGAAACGACTTATTTATTATTTTCTTTTAATTTTAAGTAAACCTTAAACTTTCTCAAAATCTAGCATATCAAAAAGAAGTTTAGGGAAACATTGATAGAAAAATAAAATTTTGAATCAACGATCTTAACTACATTCAATTCATATTTACATGAAAAAATTCGAAAACATATTTAAATTGTTCCTAAAATTTTTAAATGATTATGAAAATATGTTAATAAATCAAAACCAATTTGTATATCGCATGGATGAAAAAACTAATTTATATAATATTTAAATATTTTAATTCACATAAAATACTTTTCAATTAATATATATTTATTTTATTTGAATAATTGTTGCCTCAAATAAAGTGAACTTTTCTATAAGTTTAATTGTTTTTAATTTCCAATTTCCAGTTACAAATAAAATGAAAATGAAGGTTTTTTCTTTTCTTTTCTTTTAGCTTGATGATCAACCACGACTGCTTTGCCCAGATAGTTCAAGTTTGAGAGTTCTGTGTCATCTATTCGGTTTCATATTTTTATGTGTTTTAACTTTTTAAATGGAAATATTAATTTTAGTTATGTTTCTTATTTAATTGCATTTAAGCTTTAAATTTAAATTTATTAATACTATAATTGTGTGATAATATTACTTTAGTGTATTATAAGGGTTCATTTGCATATAATAGTAAGTATTATGAATCTATATTTCTAATATAGTTATCAATATAAATGTATATGTTATCATCATTAGCATAAAATATAAAGTAAATTAAACTGGAGTTCAGTCATTCTACTTTTTCTTTTTCTTTTTGTCAATTTAGTTACTGCCGTTAAAAAATTTGACAAAAATGGTCACTCACTGTTAAACCTATAACAGATTGCTAATTGGACCTGAATAAAAAGGAAAATTATTCTTTTATTTCTTTTAAAAATTACAAAATTTCAGCTAACACCATTCCTATACGTGCAAAGTTTAATTTTTTATACTTAAGCAAAGGAAAAGACAACAATTTACCATAGTTTTGCTCTCTATGACATCGTCACTGTCATCGTCTCTGCTTCGTCGTCTTTCACCTAGACAAGAAAACTCTATCATGGTTTCTACCCTCATAAACATCATCACTGGTTTAGTACCTTCCTCTTCCTCCACTGTTGATATTGTTGTTGACTTCAGTTTGGATTTTGATACCATGGCCGTAGCTACTGGTTCTTCTTCTATTTCTAAAATTACCCATCAAAAAATATAATAATTAATGAAATTCAAACTCTAATAGTTTCTAGAGTGCTAGTGAATGCTTAGTTTTAGTTTTATTATTGTGTTGCAATTTTGTTTCTTACTTTTCTTTTTTGAGAAATTTTCAAATATAAAGGAAGAAAAAAGAGGGATCACTTTCTAAAACAATAGTAAATCCTATCTCATGCTTTGTGCCTTTGCCAAAAATTCATGCATTACCTCCCTTCAAGGGTGTGTGATCCTAAGTAAAAACTTCAAAGAAATAATGTAAAGAAACAATCATAAAAATTATAAGGTAGACATAAATCATAGTAGTGAATAAAATAAAAAAACCAAAATAACAAAAAAAAAACAAAATATAATTGAGTTCAATATATCATGCCAAGCCGCCCAAATAATGTGTTTTCCCAATTTGCTTTACCTCTACTTTTCTTTAAAACGAAAATCATGACAGAATTTTCTTGTTCAGGTGAGAAATGATGGAGTAGAGATAGTGATGACATCACAGAGGGCAAAGTTACGGTAAATCGCTATCTTTTCTTTTGCCTAAGCATAAAAATTTAAAATTTTGTGGATACAATTGTCAGCATAAAAATTTAAAATTTTGTGGATACAATTGTCGAAACCATCCTCGATTTTAAAATTTTAAAATTTTTTTAAAAAAAAGTAATCGACTTTTGAAAAACAAATGCATGGAGTTGTCACTGATCTTTTGTTTTGGTGTGATCAGATCACCTAAAAATTTGGTTATTTTAATAAAATATTTATGATTTACTAAAACAACAATTTTGGTCTACAAAATTTTAGAAAACGGGCTCGAGTCGGTTCTCAGAACGACCGAATTTTACTTATTACAAAAAAGTGTATTTTGGTCTCCATTTCTGAAAATGGATTCGTAAATATTTATTAAAAATATTTACGAAGTCAATTGAGTGGTTAATTAGAGTTTAATTAAGTAAATTTAGTTTAATTAAGAGTAATTAGGAAAAATGACTAAATTGAATAAAAGATGAAAGTTGAATTGTAGATTAAAAGAAAATGAAGAGGACCAAAATGGCAATTATGCCATTTGTCCTAAGTGAGGCGCCATAAACATAAACATCTGAGATTTTTTTATGTGTTAAAATATATATATTAAATTATTATTATATTATAGTATATTATATTATATATTATATTATATAAATAAGTAAAGAAACATAAGAAACAGAATGAAAGCAAACGAAACAGAGAAGAAACAGGGGAGAAAGAAAGAAAGAAAAAGAAAAAGGAAAATTTGGGTTTCATGGCTCAAAGTTTAATTTGGTAAGTCAATTAAGTCATTTCTTCTTAAATTTTGATGTTTTAGAAGCTTTGGAACAAGACTTTGATGAAATTAAGTTGATATTTTGAGAGTTTATAGATTTTCAAGTATAGTTCATGTTGAATAAAATAGTGAATTAAGGGTTTAATTGAGTAAATTTCAAGCTAGAATTGATAATAGGATCAAATTGTAAAGTAAGTTATAAGTTTTATGTTGTAAGGACTAAATTGATGAAATTTTGAAATTAGGAAAGTATGCTGGAAATTTAATATTTAAATGAGAGTATGGATGAAATTTGAATAGAAATAAAGTATGAATTAAGATAGAAAAGTAAGTGAATTTAGTTAGAATTAAATTGAAATTAAAGTAAATCAACATTTTGTACTAAGACTATTTTGGACAGCAGCAGTAGTCTAAGTTTGAAAATTCACCAAAAATTGTAGAAATTGAATTAGAGGATGAATAAAATATGAAATTAAATATTATTGAGTCTAGTTTCTTATAGAAGAAACGATATAAGCAATTGAATTGTAAATTATGAGATATAATGAATTTTGTGAGACAAGGTCAGAATGAATTCGGGTTCCCCTATTCTGACTTTGGAAAATCACCAAAAATTGAATAAAAATAATTAGAGGCTTAAAGTTATATGTTTAGAATCCCTAATGAGTCTATTTTCATTAGAAATCAATGAGAATGTTATCCGAGTTCTGTACTGTGAGATAATTAATTTTTAGTGAAGAAGGGACGAAACTGTCAGACGGCAGAATAGGGGTGAATTTAAAGAATAAACTGTACTTAATGGCTAAACCAAAAATTCTGAAAATTTTATTGTAAGAAGATTTGTGAGTCTAATTTCAGGAAAAATTAGCGGATCTTAATTTAGAATTCTATAACTCAAGATATGAATTAGTAATGTATTAATGATTATGAATTGTATTAATTCCGTAGTCAATGTGGTACCAGAAATCTCGGCTAAGAAAGGACAAGACAAAGTCAACGGGAGTTAGCTCGAAAATTACGGTTTGTATTTCTATAATCCGAACCTAATACTTAATTGTTGAATTTATTTCTTAATATGTATATTAAGTGTTTTGAAGTAAGAATTATTGTGTTTTGCAAATGAAATGGATTGATATAGTATGTGATGAAATTATTGAATTTATATTGATTGAATTACGTATATATATATATATATATAGATATATATATTGAATATTGAATATATATTGATTATTTGAATTGAATTGAAATATAAATTGTTTGAAAATTTTAAATATGAGATTTGTGATATTTGGATATTTGTTATTGAAAAGTGAATTGAATTGTATTGGATTACTAATTTATGTGATTAATTAAAATGTGTATTGATTGAAAAAATTGAAAGTGAATTGAATACCCTATTAACAATGATCGGGCTGAGTCGAATATAGTTGGCATGCCATAGGATTGGAAGTGTTCAGGATTCTTCGACCTCGAGTCGATGAGACACTGGGTGTCACTATATTTCTTCGGATAGATTCGATGAGGTACTGGTACCAACTTTACTTGCTAGGCCGATGAGACACTGGGTGTCAAATATTGCTTGAACTATCCGATGAGGCACTGGGTGCCATATTGGTGTGTTTGGTTGGATCCGTGTATCCGCCAAGGTCCGAGTCTTGTTAATAGGGGTAAATAAGTGAAAAGATAAGTCGAGTGAATTTGATTGATTGAGCTATTGGAATGAAATGAGAAATTGAATTGAGAATTGAAATTGAGATATGAGATTGAAAACATGAACCAAAAGGTTCATGAAATGAGTGAAGTTCAAATGGATGATGATTGATGTTAGAATGAATTAAGATGGTATATTGTTAAGAAATAAAGTGTGAAAACAAGTGAATTGTGAATATATTGTATAGAATTTATACGGTAAGTAAATGAAAAGAATTGAACAAATATGTTATTGTGTTTGTTATATGACTTGTATAGAATTTATATGGTAAGTAATTGAAAATTTATCTATAAAACAAACAAATGAATACTTATAATTGTTATTGTGATTTTAAGTTTAATTGTTATATTATTAAGTGTTTGGATTATGGAAATACCACTGAGTATACCATACTCAGCGTACGGTTTGTTTCGTCATGCAGTTTAGTAAAGATAGAACGTTGAATCAGCATCCCGATTCGATCCCGAATTCATTAAGGTAAAGTGTGTTAATTATTGGTAATGGCATGTACCTAGGATGTTTTATGAGAGTCATTTAGGTTGTAGATGTACTCATGAAATGAGTAAATTATAGTTGGCAACGGTATGTAGTATGAATTTTGAAATTTACTAAAAATTCGTAGTGATTCTAAATTAGTCCCGAATTGAATTTACTGTTCATATTGGACCGCGAGGGCCCATTAAAGGGACGACATCTTAAAACTAGGATGTGTGTAAATATTTACTTTAATTAATGACCGAAATTGGACCGTACTGACTGGTAATGTCTCGTAACCCTGTTCCGATGACGGTATAGGGTTAGGGGGCGTTACAGTTACGCATGAGGAAGGATTAGCACCCTCACTACGCCCAAAATTGGTACCAAATCGATTAAATACTGTCTTTATGTCTAAGTTTTAAAAAATGTTTTGGAAATGTGATTCCTTTTTTATAACATTTGAGTAAATCAAGTTAGTCATCAAAATTCTCTTGCCTAAGAGGAATATAACATCACATCCAGCACGATAGGACATGATTCTTTAAGCCCTCGAAAACATGATGAATTTTGACTTCAAAAATTTATATGTTGAAAACCGCAAAAGGATGCTCAATTATTTAGTCCAACGAGAGAATCGAAACCCAACATGGTAGGGCACGGTTCTTCGAATTTCTAAACGTTGAACATTGTCTCGCTTTGGAAAACGTGAATGAAATTCCAAAGGGATATTCGATTATTTTGCACAAACGAGAAATTGCAACCCAGCACGATAGGGCACGATTCCCCGAATTGCCGAACGTCGAACATTTCCTTCGTTTTAAAAGGTTTTTAGAAAACATGAACGAAATTCTAAAGAGACATCCGATTATTTTGGGCAAACAATAAATTACAACCCAACACGATAGGGCGCGATTCCCCGAATTGCTAAACATCGAACATCGTCTCCGTTTTAAAGAATTTTTAAACGAATAATTATAAACCGGCTTGGAATATACTCATTTAACTTAAATTAGATTTAGAGAATTAGAAATCATAAAGTGATATTTGTAAATCGAAATAAAATAAAAAAAAGGGGATAATATACATGAGCATAATAGATGCATTAATATAAAATAAAATAAGAGACGAGAATAACAAAAAGTAGCTAACACGAAATAATCACAGATCAAATATAATGAAAAGTAAAATAAAAACTTAAGTAAATGATATATACGTAAATAAATAAATAACACAAACAATGATAAAAAAATAATAACAATAATAATAATAATAATAATAATAATAATAATAATAATAATAATAATAATATAGAAATACAAAAGCAAATATAATAAAAATATTAAATTAAAGTAATAAAAAAACAATACTATATATATATACATAAAATATACATTAATATATAATAATAATAGTAATAGCAAAAATAATGAAAATATGAGTAATATTAATAATATATTAGAATACAAAAGTAAAGTAATAACAATAGGGTGATAGTAATAATAATAATAATACAAACAATAATACATATATATATATATATATATAAATAGTAGTCGAAATAAAAATAATAGAAGTAACAATAATGATAGTAATAATATAAATAAATATGGAGAGGGCATATATAATATAATAATATAAATAATAATATATACATGAGAAATAATAATAATAATATAAATAATAGTAAAATAATAAAATAAAAAAATAAAACAAAGCTCTCCATTCTCTTTCTCCCTCTTTTCTAAATACGACCGTTGGTCCGGCTTTGTTTCAGTCATGGACTCCCACGGCCATCCATCGCCCATCAGATATCTTCTTCGGACCTCAAAAAACCCTTTTTCGGTAATGAAAATATGGGTAAGCTTCTTACTTTTATCTTTACTTTCGTATAAAAAAAAACAAAATAAAATTGAAAGGAAAACAATAAACAAACAAAGAACTTAAGATGAGAATAGACAAAAGAAACCTCTTTTGCTTTGATCTTTGATTAATCCCCAAAAACTAGCCTTTCCAAAACAAAAAACAACCCCTATTCCAAAAAATAAAAAACAAAAAACAACCCTCCTTCAAAAAACAAACCTCCTCCAAAAAACAAAGAAAACACCCCAAAAACAAAGTCTTTAATGGCTTTTATAGCCAAATTTTACAAATAAATTTTTTGTAAACAAGTAGAGTGGTTGGGTGGAGTAGGTGGCAAAGGTGGGTGGCCAACAAGGGTGGTGGAGTAGGTGGCCAAGGTTTTTATTTATTTATTTATTTATTTATTTATTTATTTATTTGTGTTTGGGTTGGGCTAGTGTAATGGGATTAGGTTGGGCCAAAATTGGGTCTGGGCTTGTAACTGGGTAATGAGATAGGTTTAATTTGGGTTTGGTTTTATTGGGCCCCGGGCAAAATTTGGGCTTACAACAATAATGGTGTTAATTAAAATTTTATAAATTTTAAAGAGTTAAAAGAATAATTTTCTTTTCTTTAAACAAGTACAGTCAATAATATGTTAAGTTAAGAGTTTAACTATTGAGTGACCATTTAAATTAATTTTATAACAACAGTAATTAAATTAATAAAAAATTAAAATAGAAACAACACTATTTTAAAATCACTTCTAATATAATTTACCTTAAAATATATCAACATATGAATTAGTTAAATTTACATAAAATCATTAGCAAAGTAACACATAATTATTACTTTTTATATTAAAATTCAATACAATAAATATGTAGTTAAGTGAATTTCACATATAAAATATACAAACTTAACATAAGTACAACAAATGAAATTAGATATAGTCTTATAACGAAATTATGGACTTTAAAGAATGTATATGATAGCGAAATAATTTTTTAAATTATAATTTGCATTTAAATTATTTCTAAAGAATAAAATACTCATTCATGTATCTCTAAATTTAGAAGAGACATTTATTACTTTTACTGTCTTAATTTATAATTTCATATTTATCATTTTAAATAGTTGATTAGAAAATCTATAAAAAATATAAAATGAACTACATTTATTTATGATTTTATTCATAAATTTATTAAAAAAATTACAAGTAAGCATACATTGTACCAGCTACGTCACCATTGCTCTAGCCGAAGGGGCAATGACGCCGTCCACTCCATAAAAAGGAAAAAAAAAAAACCACTTGGACAATTTCAAACATTCATAAATCACGAACCCAGTCATCATTTTTCCCTAAAATATACTATACATATAGCCAAAGTTTACTAAATCATTTTCTTCCCACATTAAATTATACGCTTTTATTTCCCTTGACTTGCTCTCTTTAAATACTTGTTGTCCCCCTTTTGTTCATTGCTGGAAAATACAATAATAATGCTATTAATATTTTCCTCCATCTGCCGGCATTTTTGTCCTCTTAACTTTCCTTGTATTCTCCCTACTTGGTTTCAAAATTCAACATGGATTCATCAGATTTTCCTACAAGTAGATCACCTAGAAAAGAACTTCAAGGGCCTCGGCCGGCTCCTTTGAAGGTCCGTAAAGACTCGTACAAGATCAAGAAACCTCCATTGGCACCACAACCACTGCTGCAGCAGCAGCAACAACAACAACCTATCCAGATAAGGCCTCCCGTAATCATCTACACTGTGTCACCAAAGGTGATCCATACTAACCCTAGCGACTTCATGAACCTAGTGCAACGCCTTACAGGATCAACATCATCATCGTCTTCGGGATCTTCAACGCTTCCGTCATCAACATCCGATCTCCCAATATTCAGTGATACTACCAGTGGTGCGATCTCACCAGCAGCAAGGTTTGCTACAATAGAGAAAACCAAGCCACCTGCAGAAGGGAAACGACAACAAATTTATGAAGAAAACTATGGATTTGTACAAGGCATAGAGATGAATCCTGGAGTTGAAAGGACAAGCTTTTTTCCAGGGATTTTGTCTCCTGGGCCAACCTCACTGCCTCGGATATCACCAAACTTCTTCTCACCACCGTCTGATCCAAACTCAATCGCTTTCTTCCATGATTTGAGCCCGGTTCTTCATGGGAATAGGAATTTCATAGAAGGTAGTTTCATGCCTAGTCCTTCAAGTTTTAATATTTCACCTTTTTCCATACCGTCTCCTACTACTCCATCAATAGACCTTTTCAACAATTTCTTTGACCTTTAAAGAAAAAATTTTTCTTTAGGAAGATATACAAATAGAAATTCATTTCCCTTTGATCTATGGGGTTTCTGAAGATGTTTATTGGAGTGGTGGATATTGGATTTTTCTGCAACTTGAATTAATGGTGAAGGTTGAGGATTGAACTAGAAATTTGATATGCGTATTTTGGTAGGTTTGAAACTTCTTAATTGCCTTCATGTGGTGGGCCTTCTAATAGGCAGATCTGCCTCAAAAAATACTGTGATACCCATCAATCTTTTTTCTTCTTTTTTTCTCTCTTTATCTGATACAAAATTTTATTTCTCTGCAATGTTGATGTAATTTCAAAGCATTAAAAATTGGTTTTCTTATCTTTATTCTTTATTCTTGATTTCTTGCAAATATTGTGTTTCTAGCTTTTAAAATATCAGATATTTTAATTTGTTTTTAAAATATCACACACACGTATATATTCGATATATGATTAGAAGGAACTAAAAGATACTGGTTAAAGATTACATCATAATTAATTTTAGTACATTTAAATAATTTAAAATGTCATTAAGTTTTATATCCAACTTAACGTAATTATAAACTTCAAAAGGAAAAAATTACCTATTATAAATTAAATATTAGATCCAAGTGCAAAGAGCGCAATAAGTTTTTATTAAATGTTTTTTTTCTTAATATTTGTTAAGGCCATTTTATGTTAAATGTAATAATTAATCATTTAATTTGATAAGTAAGATCCTTGCGCAATTCTTACATTAGTTATAACATGATTTCAATAATTTCTTGATCAAAAGTCAAATACAACACTTTAGCTATTGAGTTATATTTTTTATAATTATCTTTTATTATTTTATTGCTAAGAAATCGGGGAGCAGTTAAATAAGAGCTTACGCAGATGGAAAAAATCATCCTTTCTAAGATCAATTTGCCATTAATTTATTAATCAGATTTGAAAACTTTAAACGTATGAAATTTAAAAAAAAAAAGTTAGATTTTTGGTTGGCATAATTCCTCTTCAAGTTTTAACAGAGTAATTAAATTGAAGTGTAAGCATTAAGGTAATAATTAAACTCTCTTGAAATTAAAAAATTGTAATTTCTTTTAATAAAAAATTATAATTTTTAAATTTGTTTGATTGATAGAGTGTAACTACATCGTAATTGCTAATGTTCTATTTTATAATTATAATTACCAGTTAAATAATTTATATTTTAAAAATAATAATTACTATAAAAAATTATTAGTACTGTTATACCCCTCTAGCTTGGGAAACGTGACAATATGAGAAGTGATCAAAGATACACTCATGGACAGCTCTTCGTTCTCTATCATTCAAGAGCTCACTAGGTTACCAATGTCCTGAACGGTCTACTTATACACAACCTCCCGATTTCTATAGGAGGATCCTGATTGCTCATCCTTGCGAGTGAACCATGCACTCCCTTTTGAATAGTCTTGCCTAATTGCCTTTATGAATAGACCGTTCCTCAAGCCACTCATTCTTTTGTTAAGAGCATGACTTTTAGGCTACCAAACCCCATTTGAACCTAACAACCCTGGACCACAATTCAAAATGAACGACAAAATGAGTCTCATTACATATGTAACAGTTCGGTTTAGACCCTAGTCAGAATAATAGTTTCGGGATCACAAATTCGAGTCAGAAAAATATTTTAATATTATTTTCCATGCTTATTATATGTGAATTAGTATGTGTGAAAATTCCGTATGAAAATTTGGTCGTTTATATGCTTAATTTGATAAAAGGACCTAATCGCGTAAAATGTAAAAGTTGTGTTCTATTTGCTAAAGTGCCTATTTGCTATGTCTTTATAATTGTGAGGTCCTCATGTTATGAATAGACCATTATTAACTTGAGTGGACTATTATGGGCATGAATTAAATGAGTTTTATGTTTTATCATTAAGGTTATTATGGTAATTAGCACAATATGTTAATATAATTAAAACAAAACAAAAAATTACGCCATTTTATGTTTACCTTGCTAAAAATTCAAAGAAAAAGAGAGAAAATAAACTTTCTAGGGTTCGACCAAACAAATTGATGATTTCTACGTTTTTTTAGTCGTTGCACTGTATTCTATCAAGCCCATGCCCTAATTTCTGATTTTGTTGATGATTTTGAAATATGCCATTGATGAAATTGTGAGCTTTGTGATGTTATTTTTTGGAAAATAAAATATATATGTTGGGTTGATATATTTTGTCTTTGAATTTTTGATGAATTTGAGTAAAATAGGCTGAATTGTGAAATTTGTAAATTAAGAGACTAAAATGTGAAAAAATGAAATATGTGGACTTGTATGAGTGCTATGAATATTCGGCTAAGCATAAGTATATGTAAATTTTGTGTGTTCTGTGATTTTTGTGATTAGGGACTAAATTGTCAAAATATGAAAATATGAGGGCTAATTTGTAAAATGCCCTAAATGTGTGTTTTTGGATTGATTTGAATGATTTGGTGAATAAAAGAGTTAAATTTGAATTTATATAGATCAAGAACTAAAGAAAAAGGAATTAGATTGGGGAAAGTCGAAAGTCATCGAGTAGACGATTCCGCCTATCCGAATCCGTACGAGTAAGTCGATATACAAATAAACGTGTTTTGAATTGAATTATTATTATTAATATGATATTGAACATTGATAAAAGAATATATAAGTTGAGCATAAGATATCCGAGAAAGTATCGACAAAGTTTCGACGTCCGAAAAGCCCCGTACGAACCATAGGAATAGTTAGGATACATATGTCATGACATAGAATCCGATGTGTTTTCGTGTAAGACCACGTCTGGGACGTTGGCATCGAATTATGATTTATGTGTAAGACCATGTCTGGGACATCGGCATCGTATTTGATTTCATGTAAGACCCTGTTTGGGACAATGGCATCGATATTTGTTTACATGTAAGACCACGTCTGGGACGTTGGTATTGTACGAGCTTTCCGAGCTATCCGTGTATCCTTACAATTCCGAACGGTTCAACGGGCAATCAGAGAAATGAATGATTATATGTGATGTATATCTGATTCAGGTACGTTCGAAATGTATACTATATTTGAGAAAAAAATGGTAAGTATATGTACAAGTGATGATATATGTTGTAAGAATAATATGTTAAATGTAAATGAACTATGTCGTTTGAGATAGTATTTGGCCAGGGAGTATATGTAATTTGATGATGCTTTAATGTTTTGAATCTTAAGTTTATTTGTATATGGCTTACTAAGCTTTTGAAAGCCTACTTTGTGTGTTTTTCAACTGTTTTATAGATATCGTAGCTATCGGAAGCTCGGGGATCATCAAGGATTGTCACCACACAATCAAACCTTATTTTTGTACCTTTTGACATTGTGAATATAAGACTATGGCATGCATAGGCTAGAAGTATTTGGATATGTTTTGTAATGTATATATCATGCCATGTGACAGCCCTAAAGTGACCCTAGTCGGAAAGCGGTTTCGGGACCGCTAAACCGAGTCACCAAATTATTTGAATATGATATCTATTGTCTAAAATATGTGATTATGAATGTGTGAAGGTTTTAAGCTTCGATTTAGTAAATTGCATGTGAAATTAGTCGATAGGACTTATGTGTGACACTTTTGAAATGTGATAGGTAAATCTATAAGGATCTATTAGTGCATGTAATCAAAGGGTGGACTTACATGTCAATTTCCCCTTTTAATTGCTAGTGGCGGCCATGACAAAGGGTGATGGGCAAAACATGTCATAAAACATGTTGTGACAATGGTGTATGTTAGGAAAAATAAAATAAGGAGTATGGGTAATAAAGAAAGGGAAAAAAAAGAATGGTGTGAGTGTTCCCCCCATTGCCGTGAGTTGAGGAAAGAAGAAAAAAAAGTGTCCATCATTTTTCACTTCTTTTGGCTGAAAATTCTAAGGAAGAAAGAAAACAAGTTGTGTTCTTTGGTTCTTCTTGGCCGATTTGAGAGGGGAAGAAAGGAGTGAAGCAATCGGTCATCTTAGGTCGATATTAAGGTAAGGAAGTTGATACTAGTTCTTGAAATCCTAGTTGATTTTGAGTGAGATATCAAGTTATTGTTGGTAACCCATGTTGAAATTGTGATTTTGGAATAAGTAAGGTTTTCGCTATGGAGATTAATAAGGGTGATGGTTGTGTTTCATGCTAAATCTTGATGATTATGAGTTCCTTTCTTAGGTCTACCTTAGATCCATGAAGTATATTTTTATTTGGTGTTGTTGGAAGTATCGGCCATGGTATATCCATAAGCATGATTTATGCTTATTGCATGATAGGTAAGATTTGTGTTTTGGATATATGTTTATATTTGGTTATAATCAACTTGTGATTCGCTCTTGCACATATATATATATATATGTTTGCACATGATGTATTGGTATGACATATATACTATCTCAAGGTATATATTTACATATGATGATGTTTCGATTATAAAGTAAATGATTGATGCGTATTGAGTTACAATATGTAATGCGTTAGTTAGTAAAATGTATGCCATTTATGTGTGGTATTAAGTATATAATTGGCCTCAACATGGACATGCATATTCGCCACATGAGGTGGATTGGTGTGCATGCATTCGGTTAGAGGCAAGCATATTGATGCCTATTCTTGGCTTAGATAATCGGCTAAAAGAGAGTGTGGACTATTGTGTTGAGTTAGATTCATGATTTCGTACATATGTGACTTTAATGTCTAATGAATATATATGGGCTAAGTACCTTGAGTTCCTCTTTTTGATACTCAAATGATTAAATCAATTTATTTGTCAATTTAAGCTCAAGAGTAAAGGGGAACTAAATCCGATAAAGGGAAGGAAAAAGTGGTCGAATAGCCATCGAAATCGTTCGACAACATCCGAGGTAAGTTTTCGAGTAATGGAATTTGAATTATGATTTGATTAGATCATGTTTTAAGCAAAATCAAAATTATGCTCTTTGTGTGTGGCTATTGAGCCGAAATTGCAAGTGTGATAAGTGTCGTGTGTTTGAGTTTTGCTAATGAAAATGAAATACGAATGTGTCATGATTTATTGATAATTGTGCTTGGTTATTCGAATGATGTCCGGGCTAAGTCCCGAAGGCTTTGTGCTAAGTGACTATATCCGGACTAAGATCCGAAGGCATTCGTGCGAGTTACTAAATCCGGACTAAGATCCGAAGGCATTTGTGCGAGTTACTAAATCCGGACTAAGATCCGAAGGAATTTGTGCGAGTTACTAAATCCGGGTTAAGTCCCGAAGGCATCTGTGCGAGTTACTATAACCGGGCTATGTCCCGAAGGCATTTGAACGAGTAGCTATATCCGGTTAAACTCCGAAGGTACGTGATTCGGGAATGAATGAACTTGCTGTAAAAATTTCAGTTAATACGCTTGAAATCCCAACAAGTGAGGTATGTTTCAGTATGTGCTTTGAATTAGTTGAGCCCTTACAAATAAGTATTCGCTCAGTTGATAAATGAGCTACCGGCCTTTGGCTAAGTTGATCTTTGTGTATGAATATAAGGGTTGGTAATGTGAAGTAAGTATGATATTGAGAATTTGTGCATATGAAATTGTTTGTTTAGCTACATAAATACTATACCTTGGTTGTGTCTAAATTCATGACTCAAACTTACTAAGCATTAAATGCTTACTCCGTTTCTTTGATTCTCTGTTTTATAGATTTTGGTTCTTCAGCTATCGGACTCGGGATTTTTGAAGTCGAAGTCGCCCACACTATCAAAGCTCCTTTTGGTATATTTTTGGTTGAACTTTGAAATGGCATGTATAGGACTACCCTTTTGTTGTAGGTCATGTACCTTTCGGTTTTGTGTAAATTTGGATAGCCATGCGAAAATGGCTTAAGTATACTTTGGGCATGGTATTATAATCATTGTATGTTGTTCATTAAGAGGTATGGAAATGTTTGGAAACGATTAGCCATTGGGATGGTTAATCATGATCATATTTTGTGCTATTTATGTAAAAGGGCTAGTTGAATCATGGAAACTATGAAATAGGTAAAGCCTACCTTAAAGACAGATGCTGACAGCTGCAGTGACGTGGATGTGAAAAATCACTAAAAATAGTAGGAATGGAATTAAATAGTGAATAAATTATGTAAACGAACCTTGACGAGTCTATTTTCATAGAAAAATAACGAAATTATCAAATGAACAGTATGTTAAGAGATATTTAAGATTTCGTGAGACAGGGACAGAACGGTTTCTGGAGTCCCTGTTCCGACTTTGGAAATTCATTATAAATTTACCAGAGATAATTAGAAGCCATGCCATATATGTACAGATTCCTTTTCGAGTCTAGTTTCTGTAGAAGCAAACGGCATCAGTATTGAAGCTCTGTACAGGGAGATATCCAAGTCGTAATGCGCAAAGGTCAGTGTAGTCGATCCCTGTAACATGGGGGATTTTAACTAATAAACTGTACTAATTGGCCCGACCAAAAATTCTAGAAAAATATTTCTAGATGCATATATGAGTCTAGTTTCAGGGAAAAATCACAAAACTTATTTTCGAGTTGTGGAACTCAAGATATGATTTTTAAGGTGACAGTGACACAGTTAGCCGGCTGTCTGGAAATTTTTAAAATGAACTGTGCAAGTAAGTGGATTAAGCCCGTTAACCCCTCGTGTCCGACTCCGGCAACAGTCTCGGGTGCGGGGTGTTACAGTTTTATTGGTATCAGAGCTATGGTTTAGTCGATTCTAGGACTACCGTAATGCGTTTGGGTCTAGCTATACATGCCATTTTATGTGATTATTTGATAGTGTGGTGATTTCTGACATTTGCAAATGTGTTTGTTTATAGTAATGGATCCCGATCCCGACCGAGCGGTAGCTGATGATCTTGAGAGTGTAGCGCCTGCTCCCGCGCAAGGGACAGCGCCGGCGGACTCTCAACCTATTGCTAGCAATCCGAATGATGAGGCTAGGCAAGCTTTTTATAGCGTGATGAATGATTGGTTCAACCAATACATTCGAACTAATACGGCTGTTCCACAACCTCCATTCCCGACAAATACCACCCCCGCACCTACGATGCCTCCGGTAACTGACCAAATAAGGTCAAATAAGCCCCCAGTTGATAGAATCCGAAAACACGGGGCTACTGAATTTAAGGCTACGGATAGCGATGATGCCGAGCAAGCTGAATTTTGGTTGGACAACACTATTCGGGTACTCGATGAGCTATCTTGCACACCCGATGAGTGCCTAAAGTGTACTATCTCCTTGCTACGTGATTCTGCCTACTATTGGTGGAATACGTTGACTTCTGTTGTGCCTAGAGAGCATGTAACTTGGGAGTTCTTCCAAACCGAGTTTCGAAAGAAGTATATCAGTCAGAGATTCATTGACCAAAAACGGAAGGAATTTCTTGAACTCAAACAAGGTTCCATGTCGGTTACCGACTATGAACGAAAATTTGTGAGGCTTAGCCAGACATGACGAGAATGCATTTCCTCAGAATCCGTAATGTGTAAACGTTTCGAGGATGGACTAAATGATGATATAAAGCTGTATGTTGGCATCTTGGAAATCCGAGAATTTGTAGTACTTGTTGAGCGAGCTTGCAAGGCCGAGGAGCTCAGTATGGAGAAAAGAAAAGCTGAGGTGGGAGCAAGGGAGTTTCGTAAGAGGTCTTCGGGGAAGCCCTTCCCACAGTCATCGAAGAAATTTAGAGATGGCTTGGGCCGGTCTAGGGACACTTCGGGCTTTTCTAGACGAGATCGCGATCGACCCCCTTTGAGCACACGAGTCACTTCGATCGACAGTGTTGGAAATGACCGTCGAGACAGAGCGGAATGCCAGTATTGTGGTAAATGGCATTCGGGGAGTTGTAGGTTCCATGACCGCTCCTGTTACAAGTGCGGGTCAGCCGACCACTTTATCAAAGATTGCCCGAGATTGTCTGAACAGAATGTAAATCAGAGTGGGAAACCGGGTGCTACCACTGCTCGGGGTAGACCATCTAGGAATACGGGCAATGCTAGCGGCGGTCAGAGAGGATCTAGAGATGCTACCACCAGATCTGAGGCTCGTGCTCCTGCTAGGGCTTATGCCATCTGGCAGACGCCGAGGATGCTTCCTCGCCGGATGTTATTACCTGTACTTTCACTCTCTTTGATACTAATGTGATTGCTTTGATTGACCTGGTTCTACTCATTCTTATATATGCGAAACCTTAGCATCCAGTAAGACTTTACCTATTAAGTCTACTGAGTTCGTAATTCGGGTGTCAAATCCCTTGGGTTGTTACGTGCTTGTTGACAAAGTGTGTAAGAAATGTCCCCTAGTAATTCGAGGTTCCTGTTTTCCGGCGGACTTGATGCTTTTTCCGTTCGATGAATTTGATGTTATTCTTGGTTTGGATTGGTTGACCGTGCATGATGCGGTTGTGAATTGCAAAAGCAAGACTATTGATTTGAGGTGCGCAAATAACGAGATAATCCGAGTTGAGCTACGGACTTAAAGGGTTGCCACCGTAATATCGCAATGTTGGCCCGAAATATGTAAGAAAGGGTGCGAAGCATACCTTGCGTATGTACTTGATGACAAGGAATTGGAAAAGAAACCGAATCTGTGCGGTGGTTTGTGAATACCGGATGTTTTTCAGAAGAATTACCGGGTTTACCACCGCTCGGGAAGTAGAGTTTGGTATTGAGCTTGTACCTGGGACTACGCCAATTTCGATAGCTCCGTATCATATGGCACCAACCGAGTTAAAAGAATTGAAAGCTCAGTTGCAAGAGTTGACGGATAGAGGTTTCGCTCGACCAAGTTTCTCACCTTGGGGTGCACCAGTATTGTTTGTGAAAAAGAAGGACGGAACCATGAGGATGTGCATTGACTATCGTCAGCTGAATAAAGTGACGATAAAGAATAAATATCCGTTACCGCGTATTGATGATTTGTTTGATCAACTAAAGGGAGCCTCAGTGTTTTCAAAGATAGATTTGAGATCGGGTATTACCAGTTGCAAATTCGAGATTCGGATATACCCAAAACTGCTTTCAGAACGAGATACGGCCACTACGAGTTCTTAGTGATGCCGTTTGGGCTCACTAATGCCCCTGCGGTATTTATGGATTTGATGAATCGGATCTTCAGACAGTATTTGGACCGGTTCGTAGTTGTGTTCATTGATGACATCTTGGTCTATTCAAGAGATGAGACCGAACATGCTGAGCACCTGAGATTAGTGTTGCAAATTTTACGGGATAAGCAGTTATATGCTAAGTTCAGTAAGTGTGAGTTCTGGTTAAGAGAGGTTAGCTTCTTGAGTCACGTTGTAACACCCCGTACCCGAGACCGTCGCCGGGGTCGGACACGAGGGGTTAACAGACTTCGTTCACTTAATTTCACCGTTCATAAAAAAATTTTTTTCCAGACAGCTGGCTAACTGTGTCACTGTCACCTTAAAAATCATATCTTGAGTTCTACAACTCGAAAATCAGTTTCGTAATTTTTCCCTGAAACTAAACTCATATATCCATCTACAAATTTTTTTCTAGAATTTTTGGTCAGGCCAATTAGTACAGTTTATTAGTTAAAGTCTCCCCTGTTAAAGGGTGTGACTACACTGACCTTCATGCATTACGACCTGGATATCTCCCTGTACAGGGCTTCAATACTGATGCCGTTTATTTCTATAGAAACTAGACTCAAAAAGGAATCTATACATATATGGGATGACTTTTAAATGTCTCGGGTTAATTTATAATGAATTTCCAAAGTCGGAACAGGGAATCCAGAAACTGTTCTGGCCCTGTTTCACGAAAACCTAAATATCTCTTAACATACAACTCATATGACCATTTTGTTTCTTCCATATGAAATTAGATTCATCAAGGTCCATTTACATAATTTATTCACTATTTAATTCCATTCCTACTATTTTTAGTGATTTTTCACATCCACATCGCTGCTGCTGTCAGCATCTGCCTTTAAGGTAGACTTTACCTATTTCATAGTTTCCATGATTCATTTAGCCCTTTTTGCATACATAGCACAAAGTACAATCATGATTAACCATTCCAATGGCTAATCGTTTCCAAACATTTCCATACCTCTTAGTGATCAACATACAAACGATTATAGTACTATGCTAAAACGATATAAGCCATTTTCGCATGGCTATCCAAAGTTTTACATACCAAAGTTCAAACAAACATAATAGCCTATACATGCCGAAATGTTCTCTTAGACCAACTAAGAAGAAGATACCAAAAAGTTGCAAGCTGGTGTGATGACTTCGATGACGGTCCCGAACACGCAAAAAGTCGAGTCCAAGAAACCTAAAATGGGTGATAAGCAAACACCGAATGAGTATATAACTCAGTAAGTCATAAGCATTACACTACCATCCATTAATAAAATTTTCACAAGAGGAAACAACGAAATGAGGCTAAGTACTCCATCCATACCGAACTATGCCATAGTTTCTTAGACCTTACGATTAAATCTCATTCCAAGTCCTACATTGACATTTCATACGCTATTCAATAGGATAATTGAGGCATTTCCATACATCATTTTATTTTCGTTACAATCATACAACTAAACGAACTTTCACCTATTCCACGATGAACCTTATGTACGTGACTTCAATTATAATCATCACATAGGTTCAAAACTTACCACGCCAACTCCATATATAAACATAGCACCTATTAGCCATGAACTCAAGGTACTTACCCTTTCATTTGTTCAAATCGACTCGTAAGGTCGCACCCTTAATATAAATAATTGATAGAAAATATATATATATATATATATATTTATATAGTGGTTTCGCACACATAGTGCTTAATAATCAACCACGCACACTTAGTGCCATGTACTTTAAACTCGCACACTTAGTGCCATTCATTTCAAGCCCGCACACTTAGTGCCATTCTCTCAACCGTGAACACTTATTGTCCGCACACTTAGTGCCGAAAACCAGCCACTATATACGCTTCACTTCCTTTTTACATTCGACAATTTCATCTCTACATACATATACCTTTGTATACATTTCATCTCATTAAACACAATTGCATAGGTATTACGATCATTTAAATCAATACCAACTATATACTTAATGACTTACCTTGTGTTGGGTAAAATAATTCCAAGTCGGCTACTCGATGACCTTCGATTTCCCCTTGTTGGACGCCTCTCCTTTAGGATCTTGAGCTTAAACAAATAAATTAACTCATTCAACCGCTTTGCTACATATATTGGTATTCACATTTTAATGATTTTATGACATACGAAACGGCATGGTAAAATTTTTATCTTGCTACCTTATGCTCTTAGCTATTCGGCTAATAACCATATGCTATCGCCCTACTATCAATAATCCAATCACACAAGCATATATATATATATGTGGCCGAATGTACAAAGCTTAGACTCATCATCACCTATGCTCTTAATTTGATGGCCGAATATGCATACATATATATATATATATATATATATATATATATAATATCAACGATACTATCATCTTTAATTCACCTAAACACAAAATTTCATCTCATGAACACTTGACTGAATTTTTCCTAATCTAGCATGGCTTCACATATATTTGTAACATCCTATAAATCCACATATATCACATTTCTACATAAATTTTCTTTTACTTTTCCTCTACTTCCATTCACAACATCAAAAGCACCATACACATGTATCATTACAAAGCTTCACACTTAGCATGCAAATGACATCAACACAAATCCACCTTAGCCAAACTTAACTCATCTTCATGCCTCATCACCACAACATCAAACATCAAACATCAACCAAGAAGACAACACCCATGGCGAATATCATCCCCATCTCATAGCAAAGATTTAAACCATGGGCTAGGTAGAACTCAAACTAACAACTAAAAACATGCATGAATCTCATGGACAACATCAAACATACCTTAGTCTAGCAACCTCCCATGGCTGATTTTCTCAAGCTCTTCCCCCTTCTTCTTAGAACATTCGCCAAGCCAACAAAATGTGAAAGGATGGACACTTTTTTTTTTTTATTTGTTTTCATCATATTCCTTTTCATTATTTATTCTTTCTAACATAACCACTAACTAAACATGTTTGCAACATGTTTCCATTCATAGCATGGCCGCCACTATGCTTAAATTTTGGGTAAATTGACATGCAAACCCAAAGATTTTCACAACATGCATTTATAGGCCACCTTACATTTGCCTAGCACATTTCTAAATTTTCTCACATAAGTCCTATTTGATAAAATTCACTTACAATTAACAAAATCTAAACATGAAATTTTCACACATGCATATGTACATATAATGAGCATCAACTATGACGGTTAATTATTTTTATGACTCGGTTTAGTGGTCCCGAAACCACTTTTCGACTAGGGTCAATTTAGGGCATCACAACTCTCCCCACTTAAGAAATTTTCGTCCCGAAAATCTTACCGTAAATATGTTTGGGTATCGTTCTTTCATAGAGTTCTCGGGTTCCCAAGTAGCTTCTTCCATTCCGTGTTTGAGCCATAACACTTTCACTAACGGAACCCTTTTGTTTCGCAACTCTTTCACTTCACGAGCTAGGATACGGATCGGTTCTTCTTCATAACTCATATCGGCTTGAATTTCAATCTCGGAGGGGTTTATTACATGCGAAGGATCGGATCGGTAACGTCGAAGCATCGAAACATGAAAAACGTTGTGGATCCTTTCGAGTTCAGGGGGTAAAAGCAACCTATATGCAACTAGGCCAACTCGTTCGGAGATCTCATATGGCCCAATGAATCTCGGACTCAATTTGCCCTTACGGCCAAATCTGAGTATCTTTTTCCAAGGTGATACCTTGAGAAACACTTTGTCTCCCACCTGATACTCAATATCTCTTCGTTTTAAATCCGCGTACGACTTCTGACGATCTGATGCTGCCTTCAGACTCTCACGAATTATACTTACTTTCTGTTTAGCATCTTTAATTAAATCCACTCCGAAAATTTTACTTTCACCGAGCTCGGTCTAAAACAATGGCGTACGGCATTTTCGATCGTACAAAGCCTCGTAAGGTGCCATCTTAATACTTGACTGAAAACTATTATTGTAAGCGAATTCAATCAAAGGTAAATACCGTTCCCATGAACCACTAAACTCGAGGATACAACATCTCAACATATCCTCAAGTATCTGAATTATCCGCTCGGATTGACCATCGATTTGGGGGTGAAAAGCGGTGCTAAAATGCAACTTGGTACCAAAGGCTTCTTGAAATTTCTTCCAAAATCGTGAGGTGAATCTCGGATCTCTATCCGACACAATAGAAATCGGTACCCCGTGTAATCTCACAATCTGAGAAACATACAATTCAGCTAGTTTATCCAATGAAAAATTCGTACATACGGGGATAAAATGAGCCGACTTAGTCAGTCTATCAACAACAACCCAAATCGCATCTTTCTTACTTGTCGACAATGGCAACCCAGACACAAAATCCATCGTGACTCGATCCCATTTCCATTCAGGTATCACGATCGGCTGAAGTAAACCCGTAGGCACTTGATGTTCCGCCTTTACTTGCTGACATATTAAACACTTCGAAACAAAATCGGAAATGTCTCGTTTCATACCATGCCACCAAAACTGACGTCTCAGATCGTTGTACATTCTCATACTCCCCGGGAGAATCGACATTCGGCTACAATGAGCCTCGTTCAGAATCATCGAAATGAGTTCTGAATTTCTTGGAACACACAAACGACTTCTGAACCTCAAACAATCGTCATTCTCAATTTGAAACTCTGATTCCATATTCGGAACACATTCAGCCCGTCTTGCAACCAACTCATCGTCGACTTTCTGATCTTCACGAATTTGATGAATCAATAATGGTTTGGCCTTTAATTGCTACTAACACATTGTCGGGTAGAAACGCACAAGTGTACATTCATTGCTCGTAAAGCAAACAAAGATTTTCGGCTTAAGGCATCCGCAACCACATTAGCCTTTCCCGGGTGATAATCAATGACCAGCTCATAATCTTTCAACAACTCAAGCCAACGTCTTTGTCGCAGATTTAAGTCTCTTTGAGTCATCAAATATTTGAGACTTTTGTGATCCGAAAATACATGGCACTTCTCACCAAATAAATAATGTCGCCATATTTTCAAGGCGAATACGATGGCAGCTAATTCGAGATCATGGGTCGGATAATTTTTCTCATGTGGCTTTAATTGTCTCGACGCATAGGCCACAACTCGACCTTCTTGCATCAACATACAACCTAACCCAAGTAGGAGGCGTCACTATAGATGACAAACTCTTTGCCCGATTCGGTTTGCACTAAAATTGGGGCTTCATCAAATAAGTTTTCATTGATCAAAACTTTTCGACATTTTCCGTCCATTCAACTTAATATCTTTTGAAGTAGCTTCGTCATGGGTGTGGCTATCATCGAGAAACCTTTACAAACCGTCGGTAGTAACCGGTGAGTCCCAAAAGCTCGAACCTCGAAATATTTCTGAGGCTTCCAGTTAAGTATGGTTGAAATTTTGCTCGGGTCAACTCGAATACCCGATCTGCAGATACCACATGGCCCAAGAAGCTAACCTCTCTTAACCGAACTCACACTTCATCGAACTTAGCATATAACCGCTTATCCCGTAAAATTTGCAACACTAATCTCGGTGCTCAAGATGTTCGGTCTCATCTCTTGAATAGACCAAGATGTCGTCAATGAACACAACTACGAACCGGTCCAAATACTATCTCAAGATCCGATTCATCAAATCCATAAATACCGCAGGGCATTAGTGAGCCCAAGCGGCATCACTAAGAACTCGTAGTGGCCGTATCTCGCTTACGAAAGCGGTTTGGGTATATCCGAATCTCGAATCCATATCGATAATAACCCGATCTCAAATCTATCTTTGAAAACACCGAGGCTCCTTTAGTTGATCAAACAAATCATCAATACGCTAACGGATATTTATTCTTTATTGTCACTTTGTTCACCGACGATAGTCGATGCACAACCTAATGGTTCCGTCCTTCTTTTCACAAACAATACTGGTGCACCCTAAGGTGAGAAACTTGGTCGAGCGAAACCTCTATCCGTCAATTCTTGCAATGAGCTTTCAACTCTTTTAACTTTCGGTTGGTGCCATACGATCGGAGCTATCGAAATCGGAGTAGTCCTGTACAAGCTCAATACTAAACTCTACCTCCGAATAGGTGGTAAACCCGTAATTCTTGGGAAAACGTCCGGTATTCACAAACCACCCAAGCAGATTCGAGTTTCTTTTCTAACTCTTTTCATCAAGTACATACGCAAGGTATGCTTCGCACCCTTTCTTACATATTTCGAGCCAACATTGATGATATTAAAGGCGGCAACCCTTTAAGTCCGTAGACTCAACTCAGATTATCTCGTTATTTGCGCACCTTAAATCAATGGTTTTCTTTTGCAACTCACCATCGCGTCATATACGGTCAACCATCCATACCAAGAATAACATCAAATTCATCAAATGGTAAAAGCATCAAATCGGTAGGAAAAGCGATTCTCGGATCATTAGAGGGCATCTCTTACACATTTTGTCAACAAGCGCATATTGACCCAAAGGATTTGACACTCGAATTACGAACTCGAGAGACTCAATAGGCGAGTCTTCTTGGATGCTAAAGTCTCACATACATAAGAATGAGTAGAGCCGTGGTCGATTAATGCAATTACATTAGTGTCAAAAGAGTGAAAGTACCGGTGATAACATCGAGGAGGATGCTTCCTCTCGTGCACGGATGGCATATGCCCTAGCAGAGTACTGGTCTCGGATCGAACAGTAGTATCGAGGCCCCTCTCGACTACCACCCCTACCTCCCGAAATTCTCGGTGGTCTACCTCTAGTCATCATTCCACTAGGTCTTGCACCTTGCATCCTATTCTTCTCATCAAGCTCGTGCAATCTCTAATGAAGTGGTCCTTGAACCGCATTCGTAATGTGCCTCGTTAGTAGACTTACCCCAACATTCACCTATGTGTCGCCTTCCACATTGGGGCATTCGAGTTTCTCTTGGCGATTATTGCCCACGCTAGCTACCAAGTAGCTCGAGTCCGTCGATGGTCGTGCTCTAATGGAAATTCCCGCATCGTCCTCGATTTAATAGTGTCCTCCTGAACTTCTTTACAGTACCGAGAATGGAGCTTTACCCATCGATCTTTTACGATAGTCTCTAGCTTCAAATTCATCCTTCTTCTTCTCCTTTCCAAGTTCTTCCGCCTTGCAGGCTCGTTCAACTAGTGTTACGAATTCTTTTATCTCCAAAATACCCACTAGTAGCTTTAAATCTTCATTCAATCCTTCTTCAAATCTCTTTCACATAGCAACCTCATCAGCCACACACTCCCGGGCATACCAACTGAGTCTTACGAACTCATGTTCGTATTCAGATACTGTCATACGGCTTTGCTTGAGTTCCAAGAATTCCTTACGCTTTTGATCGATGAACCGTTGACTAATATATTTCTTTCGAAATTCTGCTTGGAAGAAATGTGACATCCCTAAATCGACCCTAGTCGGAAAGTGGTTTCGGGACCACCAAACCGAGTCATAATAATAATTAACCATCATAATTGATGCTCATTATATGTATATATGCATGTGTGAAAATTTCGTGTTTGGATTTTGTTAATAGTAAGTGAATTTTTATCAAATAGGACTTATGTGAGAAAATTTAGAAATGTGCTAGGCAATTGTAAGGTGGCCTATTAATACATGTGGGAAAATAGTTGTCCTTGCATGTCAAATAACCCACTTCCTAAGGTGAGTGGCCGCCATGACAAGAATATGGGCAAGGGAACATGTTACCAACATGTTTAGTTAGTGGATTATGTAGAAAAAATAAAGAAATGAAAAAAAAATGAGCATGGATGCCCTCCCTTTGTTGCCGTGAGTAGAGGAAAAGAAAGGAAAAAATTTGTTCATCCATTCTCAAATCTTGGCTAAAAATACTAAGGGAAAAGGAAGGATTTTTGCTTCATGCTTGGTTTAGAAGAGAACTAGAAGGAGATTTGGTCATACTTGTGTCAAGATTAAGGTATGTTTGAGGTTGTGTCATGAGATTCATGCATGTTTTAGTTGCTAACTTGATGTTCATGTTAGCCCATGGTTCAAATCCTTGTTATGCCATGGAAATGGTATTTGGCCAAGGTTGATATTGTGTTAAAGCCATTGCATGCTAAATGTGAAGCTTGTTGATGATACATGTAATGATGGATTGACTACTCTTGAAATTTCTTTTAGCATTCTTGAGTAAGACATGGAGTTTTCTTTGTTTAACCATGACCAAAAATTGAAAGGGGATGGTGTGGGATGTATTCGCCATGGCATGCTCATAAGTGCGATTTATGCTTGTTGCATGATAGGTAAAATTTGTGTTTTGATATATGTGTATATGTGTTTGTACATGATGTTACAAATGGATGTGAAAATATATGCTAGATTGGGAAAATTTGATTAAATGTTCATGAGATGAAATTAGGTGTTTAAAAGATGTTAGTTGACATTGTACATATATATATATATTCGCCATTAAAGTGAGTATGTAGGTAATGTTGAATCAAGTTTTGGTGCATATTCGGTTAGGTGTATAATCGACCAAATGGGCGATTAGTAAGAATGGTTGCCGAATATACAAGCATACATATGCATGTGTAGTTGAATTATGAATGTTTAGCAAGATGGTTAAACTAGTGATTTATTGATTAAGCTCAAGGAGTTAAAGAAGGAGAATCAAGCAAGGAAAGACGAAGGTCATCGAGTAGCCGACTTGGAACTATTTTACCCAACACGAGGTAAGTCATTAAGCACGTATTTGATATTGCTTAAATGATTGTAAAATTTATGCAATTGTGTTTAATGGGATGATATATATATATAAATGAAAATGTATGTGTATGGAGTGATGACATTTGTTGAATGTAAAAGAAATAGTGAAATGTGTAGAAAGTTTGCTTCGGCACTAAGTGTCTTGGGCAATACGTGTGTACGGTGATTTAGATCGGCACTAAGTGTGCGTCTTGGAAATATATGGCACTAAGTGTGCAAGCTGAAAAAATCTGACCTTGGGTGTGCGAGCTCGGAGGGTATGGCAATCGTGTGTGCGGGCTTAAATTACGTGGCACTAAGTGTGCGAAATCAAGTAATAAGCACTGTGTGTGCGTACTCTATATATATGGAGGGTGTGTCTCCATCGAATTGGGTATGGACAGCGGATCGTGTAAGTACCTCGAGCTCATGACGAATAGAGAATACGTTCATGCTTGGGGTTGAATTTGGTAAGCCTTAAATCTATGTGATGATTGAAATTGTATGGTTGTGCTGGAAAATGAGTTAATGTGTAAAAATGCTTGATTATCTTGTTGTGTAGAATATGAAATGTGGATGTATGAATTGGTGCGAGATTGGACCGAAAGGTCCGAGGTATTATGGTATAGATTCGATATGGACGAGTACCTAGCCTCATTTGTTGTACATGTAGTAGTAACTTTATCGATGGATTGATTTAATGCTTATGACTTACTGAGTTGTAAACTCACTCGGTGTTTTCTTGTCACCCATTTTAGGTCTCTTGGACTCGTTGTTATTGCGTTTCGGAACCGTCGTTGAAGTCATCACACCGCTGAAATCTTGTGGTATTGTTTTTGTTGTTGAAGAACATTTGGCATGTATAGGCTATTATATTTTGTCGAATTGTGGGTTGTAAACTTTAAGCCATGTGAAAATGGCCTATGTGGTCGTCGAGTGGGATGCTAGAACCTATAGCCACGAGTCTTAGAAACTCAAATTTTGTTAAGGTGGCCATAATTTGTGTCATGTATGATGGATGATTAAGGCCAAGGAAAAATTCATGAAATTGGCATAGTCTACTGCAGTAACTGTTGCGGACAGCAGCAGTGAGATGAGATTGAAAAATCACTAAAAATAGTAGAAGTAGAATTAAATAGTGAGTAAATTATGGAACTGAACCTTGATGAATCTATTTTATATGGACGAAACGAAACGACCATATGAGCAGTATACTGGGAAATATTAAAGTTCTCGTGAGACAGGGCCAGAACGGTTTCTGGGTCCCCTGTCGCGACTTTGAAAATTTACCATAAATTATCCAGAAAGAATTAGGAGTCATGCCTTATATGTACAGATTCCATTTTGAGTCTAGTTTCATTAGAAACAAACGGCACCAGTATTAAAGCCCTGTACAGAAAGATATTCAAGTTGTAACGCGCAGAGGTCAGAGCAGTCGATCCCTGTAACATGGGTGACTTTAACTAATAAAATGTACCAATTGGCCCAACCAAAAATTCTAAAAATAAATCCATGGATGGGTATATGAGTCTAAATTCAGGGAAAATTTACGAAACCAGTTTCTGAGTTTTGAAACTCGAGATATGATTTTTAAGGCGACGGTGACGCAGTTTTCCAGCCTGTCCAGAAATGCCAAATTGGTCGGTACTTTAAGAGGATTTGTCTCGTTAACCCCTCGTGTCCGACACCGGCGTCGGTCACGAGTTAGGGGTGTTACAATTTTATTGGTATCAGAGCTATGGTTTAGTCGGTTCTAGGACTACCATAGCGCGTGTGAGTCTAGCTATACATGCCAAATTGTTAGCACTTAATAATGTGATGACTTCTGACGGTTGGAATTTTTGTTTTGATTAGCAATGGAACCCGGTAGAGAGACCCTTGGCGGATGACGTTGAAAGTGTAGCGGCTGCTCTGCGCAAGGGACACCGCCTGTTGAGCCTCGATCATCCGCGAATAATCAAAATGAAGGGCGAAACAAGCCTTCTTCACCATGATGAATGAGTGGGTCGCGTAATATGCCCGAACCAACCCGGCTGTCCAACCATTCCGAATTTAAATACTCCACCCCAAGAGCCCGCAATGCCTCCGATTCTTCGATCCCGTGAGGCTGAGTAAACCATCTGTGGACTTGATTAGGAAGCGTGGGGAGGAGTTCAAGGCCATAGTTCTTGATGATGCCGAAAAGGCCGAGTTACGCTCGATAACACCATTAGAGTGTTAGATGAACTGTCATGCACACCGATGAATGTCTTAAGTGTGCTATATCCTTGTTATGAGACTCACTTACTATTGGTGGAGGACTTTAATTTCCATAGTCCCAAATGAACGAGTTACTTGGGATTTCTTTCAATCCAATTTCAAAAGAAATACATTAGTCAACGGTTCATCGATCGAGCGTAAGGAATTTTGGAACTCAAGCAAGGCGGATGATCAGATCTCAATACGAACATGAGTTCGTAAGACTTAGTCGGTATGCTCGGAGTGTGTGGCTGATGAGGTTGCGATGTGCAAAAGATTTGAAGAAGGATTGAATGAAGAGTTAAAGTTACTAGTGGGAATTTTGGAGATAAAGGAGTTCGTGACACTAGTCGAACGAGCACGCAAGGCGGAAGAACTTGGGAAGGAGAAGAAGAAGGCTGAATTTGAAGCAAGAGATTACCGTAAAAGATCGACGAGTAAAGCTCCGTTCTCGGTGTAAAGAGGTTCGGGAGGACACCAAGAAGTCGAGGACGATCGCGGGAATTTCCATTAGAGCCCGACCATTGACGGACTCCGAGCTACTTCATAGCTAGTGTGGGCAATAATCGTCAAGAGAGACCTGAATGCCCCCAATGTGGAAGACGACACCTAGGTGAATGTTGGGGTAAGTCATTAATAGGGCTGTTATGGATGCGGTTCAAGGACCACTTCATTAGAGATTGCACGAGCTAGATGAGAGGAATAAGACGCAAGGTGCAAGACCTAGTGGAACGACGGTGGAGGTAGGCCCCGAGAATCTCTGGAGGTAGGGGTGGTAATCGAGAGGAGCCTCTAATCTGGCCGTCCGATCCGAGACCCGTGCTCTGCTAGAGCATATGCCATCCGCGCACGAGAGGAGGCATCCTCCCCGACGTTATCACCGGTACTTTTACTCTCTTTGATACTATTGTGATTGCATTGATTGACCCCGCTCTACTCACTCATATGTATGTGAAACCTTAGCATCCATAAGACTCTACCGTTGAGTCTCTTGAGTTCGTAATTCAGTGTCAAACCCTTTGGGTCAATACGTGCTTGTTGATAAAGTGTGCAAGAGATGCCCCTAATAATTCGAGAATCTGCTTTCCTACCGATCGATGCTTCTACCATTTCATGAATTGATGTTATTCTTGGTATGGATTGGTGACCGTACATGATGCAAAGGGTGGATCGCAAAAGGAAAACCATTGATTTGAGGAGTGCAAATAATGAGGTAGTCCGAGTCGAGTCTCTCGATTTAAAAGGAGCGCCAATGATAATATCTTCTATGACCGCCGGAGATATGTGAAAAGGGTGTGAAACATACCTTACGTATGTGTTTGGAAGTAAAGAGACGGAAAGGAAACTCGAATCGGTACCAGTGGTTTGTGAGTATTCGGATGTTTTTCACGAGGAGTTACCGGATTGCCACCGGTTCGAGAAGTGGAATTCGCATCGGTTGTACCGGTACTACGCCGATTTCAATAGCCCCGTATCGTATGGCATTAACGGAATTAAAGGAATTGAAGGTTCAATTGCAAGAATTGACGGATAGAGGTTTCGCTCGACCGAGTTTTTCTCCATGGGGTGCACCTGTATTGTTTGTGAAGAAGAAGGACGGAACCATGAGGTTGTGCATCGACTATCGTCAACTCAATAAAGTGACGATAAAGAATAAATATCCGTTGCCACGAATTGACGATTTGTTTGATCAATTAAAGGGAGCCTCGGTGTTTTCAAAGATAGATTTGAGGTCGGGGTACTATCAGTTGAGGGTCCGAGAATCGGACATACCCAAAACTGCTTTTAGAACGAGGTACGGTCACTACGAATTCTTGGTGATGCCGTTTGGGCTCACTAATGCCCCCGCGGTGTTTATGGATTTAATGAATAGAATTTTCAGGCCATACTTGGATCGGTTCGTAGTTGTATTTATCGACGACATTTTGGTCTATTCGGGAGATGAAACTGAACATGCTGAACACCTGAGGCTAGTGTTGCAAATCTTACGAGATAAGCAGTTATACGCAAAGTTCAGTAAATGTGAATTTTGGTTGAAAGAGGTTAGCTTTTTGGGGCACGTGGTGTCCGCGATCGGTGTCGGGTGGACCCGAACAAAATTTTGGCCATAGTCGATTGGAAACCACCAAGGAATGTTACCGAAGTTAGGAGCTTTTGGGGCTTGCTTAGGTTATTACCGACGATTTGTAAAAGGTTTCTCGACGATAGCCACGCCAATGACGGTTACTCCAAAAGGATGTTAAGTTCGAATGGACGGAGAAATGTCGAAAAAGTTTCGATCAACTGAAAGCTTATTTGATGAAGCCCCAATTCTAGTGCAACCCGAATCGGGCAAAGAGTTTGTCATTTATAGTGACGCATCCCTACTTGGATTGGGTTGCGTCTCGATGCAAGAAGGGCGAGTTGTGGCCTATGCGCCGAGGCAATTAAAGCCACATGAGAAAAATTATCCGACCAATGATCTCGAATTGGTCGCCATCGTATTCGCTTTAAAGATATGGCGACATTACTTATTTGGTGAGAAGTGCCATGTGTATTCGGATCACAAAAGTCTCAAATATTTGATGACCCAAAGAGACTTAAATCTGCGACAAAGGCGATGGCTCGAGTTGTTAAAAGATTATGAGCTCGTCATTGATTATCACCCGAAGGGCTAATGTGGTTCGCGGATGCCTTAAGCCGAAATCACTGCTTGCTTTATGAAGCGATGAATGTACACTTGTCTATCCTACCCGACAATGTGTTAGTAGTGAATTGAAAGCCAAACCATTATTGATACGTCAAATTCGTGAAGCTCGAAAAGTCAACGATGAGTTGCTTGCAAAACGGGCCGAGTGTGTTCGAACAAGGAATCGAGTTTCAAATTGATGATGACGATTGTTTGAGGTTCGAAGTCGTCTGTGTGTTCCAAAGAATTGAACTTATTTCGATAATTCTAAATGAAGCCCATTGTAGTCGAATGTCAATCCACCCGTAGTACTAAAATGTACAATGACCAAACGCCAATTTTGGTGGCCCGGTATGAAACGAGACATTTCTGAATTTGTTTCAAGGTGTCTGATATGTTAACAAGTGAAAGCGGAACATCAAGTGCCATCGGGATTACTTCATCGATCATGATACCCGAATGGAAATGGGATCGAGTAACAATGGACTTTGTGTGCAGGTTACCATTGACTCGAATAAGAAAGACTCGGTTTGGGTCATTGTTGATAGACCACCAAGTCTCGCTCATTTTATCCTCGTCCGCACGGATTTTACGCCGATAAGTTGGCGAAATTATACGTCTCCCAAATTGTTCGATTGCATGGGGTACCTATTTCTATCGTGTCGGATAGAGACCCAAGATTTACGTCGTGGTTTTGGAAGAAATTGCAAGAGGCTTTGGGTACCAAAGCGCATTTTAGCACCGCCACCCCCAAACCGATGGTCAATCCGAACGGATAATTCAAATACTCGAGGATATGTTGAGATGTTGCATCCTTGAGTTTAGTGGTTCATGGGAGCAGATTCGCCTTTGATTGAATTCGCACAACAATAGCTTTCAATCAAGTATTAAGATGGCGCCTTACGAGGCTTTATACGGTCGTAAATGCCGTACCCATTATTCGGATGAACTTAGTGAATGTAAATTCTTGAGGTTGATTTGGTTAAGGATGCCGAGCAAAAGTTCGAGTAATTCGTGAAAGTTTGAAAGTCGCCGGATCGCCAAAAGTCGTATCGGATTTGAAAAGAAAAGATATTGAATATCGGGTTGGAGACAAGGTCTTTCTCAAAGTTTCACCTTGGAAGAAGGTGCTTAGATTTGGTCGTAAGGGCAAATTGAGTCCGAGGTTTATCGGGCCATATGAAGTATCCGAACGAGTTGGGCCATCGCATATCGATTAATTTTGCCCCGAGCTCGAAAGGATTCACAACGTTTTCATGTCTCGATGCTTGACGATATAGGTCGATCCATCGCGTAATTGCTCCATCCGAGATTGAGATTCACCTAATTTGAGCTATGAAGAGGAACCGTTCGCATTATGAGGCGTGAAGTAAAAGAGTTGCGCAATAGGAAAATCCCGTTAGTGAAGGTGTTGTGGCATAAACACGGAATGGAAGAAGCCACTTGGGAACTTGAGGACTCTATGAAAGAGCGATACCGAGCCTATTTATCGGTAAGATTTTCGGGACGAAAATTTCTAAGTGGGGAGAGTTGTGACATCCCTAAATCGACCCTAGTCGGAAAGTGGTTTCGGGACCACCAAACCGAAGTCATAATAATAATTAACCATCATAATTGATGCTCATTATATGTATATATGCATGTGTGAAAATTTCGTGTTTGGATTTTGTTAATAGTAAGTGAATTTTTATCAAATAGGACTTATGTGAGAAAATTTAGAAATGTGCTAGGCAATTGTAAGGTGGCCTATTAATACATGTGGGAAAATAGTTGTCCTTGCATGTCAAATAACCCACTTCCTAAGGTGAGTGGCCGGCCATGACAAGAATATGGGCAAGGGAACATGTTTCCAACATGTTTAGTTAGTGGATTATGTAGAAAAAATAAAGAAATGAAAAAAAATGAGCATGGATGCCCCCTTTGTTGCCGTGAGTAGAGGAAAAAGAAAGGAAAAAATTTGTTCATCCATTCTCAAATCTTGGCTGAAAATACTAAGGGAAAAGGAAGGATTTTTGCTTCATGCTTGGTTTAGAAGAGAACTAGAAGGAGATTTGGTCATACTTGTGTCAAGATTAAGGTATGTTTGAGGTTGTGTCATGAGATTCATGCATGTTTTAGTTGCTAACTTGATGTTCATGTTAGCCCATGGTTCAAATCCTTGTTATGCCATGGAAATGGTATTTGGCCAAGGTTGATATTGTGTTAAAGCCATTGCATGCTAAATGTGAAGCTTGTTGATGATACATGTAATGATGGATTGACTACTCTTGAAATTTCTTTTAGCATTCTTGAGTAAGACATGGAGTTTTCTTTGTTTAACCATGACCAAAAATTGAAAGGGGATGGTGTGGGATGTATTCGCCATGGCATGCTCATAAGTGCGATTTATGCTTGTTGCATGATAGGTAAAATTTGTGTTTTGATATATGTGTATATGTGTTTGTACATGATGTTACAAATGGATGTGAAAATATATGCTAGATTGGGAAAATTTGATTAAATGTTCATGAGATGAAATTAGGTGTTTAAAAGATGTTAGTTGACATTGTACATATATATATATATTCGGCCATTAAAGTGAGTATGTAGGTAATGTTGAATCAAGTTTTTGGTGCATATTCGGTTAGGTGTATAATCGACCAAATGGGCGATTAGTAAGAATGGTTGCCGAATATACAAGCATACATATGCATGTGTAGTTGAATTATGAATGTTTAGCAAGATGGTTAAACTAGTGATTTATTGATTAAGCTCAAGGAGTTAAAGAAGGAGAATCAAGCAAGGGAAAGACGAAGGTCATCGAGTAGCCGACTTGGAACTATTTTACCCAACACGAGGTAAGTCATTAAGCGATTTGATATTGCTTAAATGATTGTAAAATTTATGCAATTGTGTTTAATGGGATGATATATATATATAAATGAAAATGTATGTGTATGGAGTGATGACATTTGTTGAATGTAAAAGAAATAGTGAAATGTGTAGAAAGTTTGCTTTCGGCACTAAGTGTCTTGGCAATACGTGTACGGTGACGAGATCGGCACTAAGTGTGCGTGCTGGAAATATATGGCACTAAGTGTGCAAGCTGAAAAAATACTGACCTTTGGGTGTGCGAGCTCGGAGGGTATGGCACTCGTGTGTGCGGGCTTAAATTACGTGGCACTAAGTGTGCGAAATCAAGTAATAAGCACTGTGTGTGCGTACTCTATATATATGGAGGGTGTGTCTCCATCGAATTGGGTATGGACAGCGGATCGTGTAAGTACCTCGAGCTCATGACGAATAGAGAATACGTTCATGCTTGGGGTTGAATTTGGTAAGCCTTAAATCTATGTGATGATTGAAATTGTATGGTTGTGCTGGAAAATGAGTTAATGTGTAAAAATGCTTGATTATCTTGTTGTGTAGAATATGAAATGTGGATGTATGAATTGGTACGAGATTGGACCAAAGGTCCGAGGTATTATGGTATAGATTCGATATGGACGAGTACCTAGCCTCATTTGTTGTACATGTAGTAGTAACTTTATCGATGGATTGACGAATGCTTATGACTTACTGAGTTGTAAACTCACTCGGTGTTTTCTTGTCACCCATTTTAGGTCTCTTGGACTCGTATTGTTGCGTGCTCGAACCGTCGTTGAAGTCATCACACCGGCTGAAATCTTGTGGTATTGTTTTTGTTGTTGAAGAACATTTGGCATGTATAGGCTATTATATTTTGTCGAATTGTGGGTTGTAAACTTTAAGCCATGTGAAAATGGCCTATGTGGTCGTCGAGTGGGATGCTAGAACCTATAGCCACGAGTCTTAGAAACTCAAATTTTGTTAAGGTGGCCATAATTTGTGTCATGTATGATGGATGATTAAGGCCAAGGAAAAATTCATGAAATTGGCATAGTCTACTGCAGTAACTGTTGCGGACAGCAGCAGTGAGATGAGATTGAAAAATCACTAAAAATAGTAGAAGTAGAATTAAATAGTGAGTAAATTATGGAACTGAACCTTGATGAATCTATTTTATATGGACGAAACGAAACGACCATATGAGCAGTATACTGGGAAATATTAAAGTTCTCGTGAGACAGGGCCAGAACGGTTTCTGGGTCCCCTGTCGCGACTTTGAAAATTTACCATAAATTATCCAGAAAGAATTAGGAGTCATGCCTTATATGTACAGATTCCATTTTGAGTCTAATTTCATTAGAAACAAACGGCACCAGTATTAAAGCCCTGTACAGAAAGATATTCAAGTTGTAACGCGCGGAGGTCAGAGCAGTCGATCCCTGTAACATGGGTGACTTTAACTAATAAACTGTACCAATTGGCCCAACCAAAATTCTAAAAATAAATCCATGGATGGGTATATGAGTCTAAATTCAGGGAAAATTTACGAAACCAGTTTCCGAGTTTTGAAACTCGAGATATGATTTTTAAGGCGACGGTGACGCAGTTTTCCAGCCTGTCCAGAAATGCCAAATTGGTCGGTACTTTAAGAGGATTTGTCTTGTTAACCCCTCGTGTCCGACACCGGCGTCGGTCACGAGTTAGGGGTGTTACAAGAAATCCCAAGTAACTCGTTCGTTTGGGACTATGGAAATCAAGGTCCTCCACCAATAGTAGGCTGAGTCTCGCAACAAGGATATAGCACACTTTAGACATTCATCGGTGTGCATGATACCATCGAACACCAATGGTGTTATCAAGCGTAACTCGGCCCTTCGGCATCATAAGTAACTATGGCCTTGAACTCCTCGGCTCCGCTTCCTAATAAAGTCTACAGGTGGTTTACTCAGCCTCACGGGATCGAGAATCGATGGCATTACGGGCTCTTGGGGTGGATTATTCAAATTCGGGAATGGTTGGACAGCCAGAATGGTTCGGGCATATTGCGCAACTCACGCATTCATCATGGTGAAGAAGGCTTGTTTTGCCCCCTCATCCTGATTATTTGCAGATGACTGAGGTTCAACAGTCGGTGTTCCTTGCGCAGGGGCAGCCACTACACTTTCAACGTCATCCGCTAAGGGTCTCTCTACCCCGGGTTCCATTTGCTAATCAAAACAAAAATTTTAACCGTCAGAAGTCATCACATTATTAAGCACTAACATTAAGGCATGTATAGCTAGACTCATACGCGCTATGGTAGTCCTAGAACCGACTACACCATAGCTCTGATACCAATAAAATTGTAACACCTCGTACCCGAGACCGTCGCCGGGGTCGGACACGAGGGGTTAACAGACTTCGTTCACTTAATTTCACCGTTCATAAAAAAAATTGTTTTCCAGACAGCTGGCTAACTGTGTCACTGTCACCTTAAAAATCATATCCTGAGTTCTACAACTCGAAAATCAGTTTCGTGATTTTTCCCTGAAACTAGACTCATATATCCATCTACAAATTTTTTTCTAGAATTTTTGGTCAGGCCAATTAGTACAGTTTATTAGTTAAATTCTCCCCTGTTACAGGGTACGACTACACTGACCTTCATGCATTACGACCTGGAATCTCCCTATACAGGGCTTCAATACTGATGCCGTTTGTTTCTGTAGAAAATAGACTCAAAACGGAATCTATACATATATCGCATGACTTCTAAATGTCTCGGGTTAATTTATAATGAATTTCCAAAGTCGGAACAGGGAATCCAGAAACTGTTCTGGCCCTGTTTCACGAAAACCTAAATATCTCTTAACATACAACTCATATGACCATTTCGTTTCTCCCATATGAAAGTAGATTCATCAAGGTTCATTTACATAATTTATTCACTATTTAATTCTATTCCTACTATTTTTAGTGATTTTTCACATCCACATCGCTGCTGCTGTCAGCATCTGCCTTTAAGGTAGACTTTACCTATTTCATAGTTTCCATGATTCAATTAGCCCTTTTTGCATACATAGCACAAAGTACAATCATGATTAACCATTCCAATGGCTAATCGTTTCCAAACATTTCCATACCTCTTAGTGATCAACATACAAACGATTATAGTACTATTCTAAAAACGTATATAAGCCATTTTCGCATGGCTATCCAAAGTTTTACATACCAAAGTTCAAACAAACATAATAGCCTATACATGCCGAAATGTTCTCTTAGACCAACTAAGAAGAAGATACCAAAAAGTTGCAAGCTGGTGTGATGACTTCGATGACGGTCCCGAATACACAAAAAGTCGAGTCCAAGAAACCTAAAATGGGTGACAAGCAAACACCGAATGAGTATATAACTCAGTAAGTCATAAGCATTACACTACCATCCATTAATAAAATTTTCACAAGAGGAAACAACGAAATGAGGCTAAGTACTCCATCCATACCGAACTATGCCATAGTTTCTTAGACCTTACGATTAAATCTCATTCCAAATCCTACATTGACATTTCATACGCTATTCAATAGGATAATTGAGGCATTTCCATACATCATTTTATTTTCGTTACAATCATACAACTAAACGAACTTTCACCTATTCCACGATGAACCTTATGTACGTGACTTCAATTATAATCATCACATAGGTTCAAAACTTACCACGCTCAACTCCATATATAAACATAGCACCTATTAGCCATGAACTCAAGGTACTTACCCTTTCCGCTGTTCGAAATCGACTCGGTAAGGTCGCACCCTTAATATAAATAATTGATAGAAAATATATATATATATATATATATATATATATATATTTATATAGTGGTTTCACACACATAGTGCTTAATAATCAACCACGCACACTTAGTGCCATGTACTTTAAACTCGCACACTTAGTGCCATGCATTTCAAGCCCGCACACTTAGTGCCATTCTCTCAACCGTGAACACTTATTGTCCGCACACTTAGTGTCGAAAACCAGCCACTATATACGCTTCACTTCCTTTTTACATTCGACAATTTCATCTCTACATACATATACCTTTGTATACATTTCATCTCATTAAACACAATTGCATAGGTATTACGATCATTTAAATCAATACCAACTATATGCTTAATGACTTACCTTGTGTTGGGTAAAATAATTCCAAGTCGGCTACTCGATGACCTTCGATTTTCCCTTGTTGGACGCCTCTCCTTTAGGATCTTGAGCTTAAACAAATAAATTAACTCATTCAACCGCTTTGCTACATATATTGGTATTCACATTTTAATGATTTTATGACATACGGAACGGCATGGTAAAATTTTTATCTTGCTACCTTATGCTCTTAGCTATTCGGCTAATAACCATATGCTATCGCCCTACTATCAATAATCCAATCACACAAGCATATATATATATATATATATGTGGCCGAATGTACAAAGCTTAGACTCATCATCACCTATGCTCTTAATTTGATGGCCGAATATGCATACATATATATATATATATAATATCAACTATACTATCATCTTTAATTCACCTAAACACAAAATTTCATCTCATGAACACTTGACTGAATTTTTCCTAATCTAGCATGGCTTCACATATATTTGTAACATCCTATAAATCCACATATATCACATTTCTACATAAATTTTCTTTTACTTTTCCTCTACTTCCATTCACAACATCAAAAGCACCATACACATGTATCATTACAAAGCTTCACACTTAGCATGCAAATGACATCAACACAAAGCCACCTTAGCCGAAACTTAACTCATCTTCATGCCTCATCACCACAACATCAAACATCAAACATCAACCAAGAAGACAACACCCATGGCCGAATATCATCCCCATCTCATAGCAAATATTTAAACCATGGGCTAGGTAGAACTCAAACTAACAACTAAAAACATGCATGAATCTCATGGACAACATCAAACATACCTTAGTCTAGCAACCTCCCATGGCTGATTTTCTCAAGCTCTTCCCCCCCTTCTTCTTAGAACATTCGGCCAAGCCAACAAAATGTGAAAGGACGGACACTTTTTTTTTTTCTTTTCTTTGTTTTCATCATATTTCTTTTTCATTATTTATTCTTTCTAACATAACCACTAACTAAACATGTTTGCAACATGTTTCCATTCATAGCATGGCCGGCCACTATGCTTAAATTTTGGGTAAATTGACATGCAAACCCAGCATTTTCATAACATGCATTTATAGGCCACCTTACATTTGCCTATCACATTTCTAAATTTTCTCACATAAGTCCTATTTGATAAAATTCACTTACAATTAACAAAATCTAAACATGAAGTTTTCACACATGCATATGTACATATAATGAGCATCAACTATGACGGTTAATTATTTTTATGACTCGGTTTATTGGTCCCGAAACCATTTTCCGACTAGGGTCAATTTAGGGCTGTCACAACTCTCCCCACTTAAGAAATTTTAGTCCCGAAAATCTTACCGTAAATAGGTTTGGGTATCGTTCTTTCATAGAGTTCTCGTGTTCCCAAGTAGCTTCTTCCATTCCGTGTTTGAGCCATAACACTTTCACTAACGGAACCCTTTTGTTTCGCAACTCTTTCACTTTACTGAGCTAGGATACGGATCGGTTCTTCTTCATAACTCATATCGGCTTGAATTTCAATCTCGGAGGGTTTATTACATGCGAAGGATCGGATCGGTAGCGTCGAAGCATCGAAACATGAAAAGCGTTGTGGATCCTTTCGAGTTCGGGGGTAAAGCAACCTATATGCAATCCCAGGCCAACTCGTTCGGAGATCTCATACGGCCCAATGAATCTCGGACTCAATTTGCCCTTACGGCCAAATCGAGTATCTTTTTCCAAGGTGATACCTTGAGAAACACTTTGTCTCCACGATACTCAATATCTCTTCGTTTTAAATCCAGTCGACTTGACGACGATCGATGTCGCCTTGGACTCTCACGAATTATACTTACTTTCTGTTCAGCATCTTTAATCAAATCCACTCAAAAAATTTTACTTTCACCGAGCTCGGTCCAAAACAATGGCGTCGGCATTTTCGATCGTAAAAGCCTCGTAAGGTGCCATCTTAATACTTGATTGAAAACTATTATTGTGGCGAATTCAATCAAAGGTAAATACCGTTCCCATGAACCACTAAACTCGAGGATGCAACATCTCAACATATCCTCAAGTATCTGAATTATCCGCTCGGATTGACCATCGGTTTGGGGTGAAAAGCGGTGCTAAAATGCAACTTGGTACCCAAGGCTTCTTGAAATTTCTTCCAAAATCGGAGGTGAATCTCGGATCTCTATCCGACACAATAGAAATCGGTACCCGTGTAATCTCACAATCGAGAAACATACAATTCACTAGTTTATCCAATGAAAAATCCGTACGTACGGGGATAAAATGAGCCGACTTAGTCAGTCTATCAACAACAACCCAAATCGCATCTTTCTTACTTGTCGACAATGGCAATCCAGACACAAAATCCATCATGACTCGATCCTATTTCCATTCAGGTATCACGATCAGCTGAAGTAAACCCGTAGGCACTTGATGTTCCGCCTTTACTTGCTGACATATTAAACACTTCGAAACAAAATCGAAAATGTCTCGTTTCATACCATGCCACCAAAACTGACGTCTCGGATCCGAAAATACATGGCACTTCTGACCAAATAAGTAATGTCGCCATATTTTCAAGGCATGGTATGAAATGAGACATTTCCGATTTTGTTTCAAGTGTTTAATATGTCGCAAGTGAAGGATGAACATCAAGTGCCTACGGTTTGCTCCAACCGATCATGATACCGAATGGAAATGGGATCGAGTAACGATGGATTTTGTATCCGGGCCGCCAAAGGTTTCGCAAGTAAGAAAGATGCGATTTGGGTCGTTGTTGATAGATTGACTAAGTCGGCTCACTTTATCCCCGCACGCACGGATTTTCAATGGATAAATTAGTCAATTGTATGTTTCTTAGATTTTGAGATTACACGGGTACCTATTTCTATCGTGTTTGATAGAGATCCGAGATTCACCTCGCGATTTTGGAAGAAATTGCAAGAAGCTTTGGGTACCAAGTTGCATTTTAGCACCGCTTTTCATCCAAAAATGATGGTCAATCCGAGCGATAATTCGTGATACTTGAGGATATGTTGAGATGTTGTATCCTCGAGTTTAGTGGTTCGTGGGAACAGATTTACCTTTGATTGAATTCGCCACAACAATAGTTTTCAATCAAGTATTAAGATGGCACCTTACGAGGCTTTGTACGGTCGAAAATGCCGACGCCATTGTTTTGGACCGAGCCTTGAAAAAGCAAAATTTTCGAGTGGATTTGATTAAAGATGCCGAAAGCGTAAAGTAAGAATAATTTGTGAAAGTCTCAAGGCAAGATCGATCGCCGTAAGTCGCATAAGGATTTAAAACGAAGAGATATTGAGTATCGTGGGAGACAAAGTGTTTCTTAAGGTGTCGCTTGGAAAAAGATACTCGACGGCCGTAAGGGCAAATTGAGTCCGAGATTCGCTAATGTATGAGATCTCCGAACGAGTTGGCCCAGCTTGCATATAGGTTGCTTTTACCCCGAACTCAAAGGATCCACAATGTTTTTCATGTTTCGATGCTTCGACGCTATGATCCGATCCTTCACACGTAATAAACCCTCCGAGGTCGAAATTCAAGCCGATAAGAGTTATGAAGAAGAACCGATTCGTATCCTTGCTCGTGAAGTGAAAGAGTTACTAAACAAAAGGTTCCGTTAGTAAAAGTGTTATGGCTCAAACACGGATGGAAGAAGCTACTTGGGAACCCGAGAACTCTATGAAAGAGTGATACCCAAACCTATTTACCGTAAGATTTTCAGGACAAAATTTCTTAAGTGGGGAGAGTTGTGATGCCCTAAAGTGACCCTAGTCGAAAGCGGTTTCGGACCGCTAAACCGAGTCACCAAATTATTTGAATATGATATCTATTGTCTAAAATATGTGATTATGAATGTGTGAAGGTTTTAAGCTTCGATTTAGTAAATTGCATGTGAAATTAGTCGATAGGACTTATGTGTGACACTTTTGAAATGTGATAGGTAAATCTATAAGGATCTATTAGTGCATGTAATCAAAGGGGTGGACTTGCATGTCAATTTCCCCCTTTTTAATTGCTAGTGGCTGGCCATGACAAAGGGTGATGGGCAAAACATGTCATAAAACATGTTGTGACAATGGTGTATGTTAGGAAAAATAAAATAAGGAGTATGGGTAATAAAGAAAGGGGAAAAAAAAAAGAATGGTGTGAGTGTTCCCCCCATTGCCGTGAGTTGAGGGAAAGAAGAAAAAAAAAAGTGTCCATCATTTTTCACTTCTTTTGGCTGAAAATTCTAAGGAAGAAAGAAAACAAGTTGTGTTCTTTGGTTCTTCTTGGCCGATTTGAGAGGGGTAAGAAAGGAGTGAAGCAATCGGTCATCTTAGGTCGATATTAAGGTAAGGAAGTTGATACTAGTTCTTGAAATCCTAGTTGATTTTGAGTGAGATATCAAGTTATTGTTGGTAACCCATGTTGAAATTTTGATTTTGGAATAAGTAAGGTTTTCGGCTATGGAGATTAATAAGGGTGATGGTTGTGTTTCATGCTAAATCTTGATGATTATGAGTTCCTTTCTTGGGTCTACCTTAGATCCATGAAGTATATTTTTATTTGGTGTTGTTGGAAGTATCGGCCATGGTATATCCATAAGCATGATTTATGCTTATTGCATGATAGGTAAGATTTGTGTTTTGGATATATGTTTATATTTGGTTATAATCAACTTGTGATTCGCTCTTGCACATATATATATATATATATATATGTTTGCACATGATGTATTGGTATGACATATATACTATCTCAAGGTATATATTTACATATGATGATGTTTCGGTTATGAAGTAAATGATTGATGCGTATTGAGTTACAATATGTAATGCGTTAGTTAGTAAAATGTATGCCATTTATGTGTGGTATTATATATAATTGGCCTCAACATGGACATGCATATTCGCCACATGAGGTGGATTGGTGTGCATGCATTCGGTTAGAGGCAAGCATATTGATGCCTATTCTTGGCTTAGATAATCGGCTAAAAGAGAGTGTGGACTATTGTGTTGAGTTAGATTCATGATTTCGTACATATGTGACTTTAATGTCTAATGAATATATATGGGCTAAGTACCTTGAGTTCCTCTTTTTGATACTCAAATAATTAAATCAATTTATTTGTCAATTTAAGCTCAAGAGCAAAGGGGAACTAAATCCGATAAAGGGAAGGAAAAAGTGGTCGAATAGCCATCGAAATCATTCTACAACATCCGAGGTAAGTTTTCGAGTAATGGAATTTGGATTATGATTTGATTAGATCATGTTTTAAGCAAAATCAAAATTATGCTCTTTGTGTGTGGCTATTGAGCTGAAATTGCAAGTGTGATAAGTGTCTTGTGTTTGAGTTTTGCTAATGAAAATGAAATACGAATGTGTCATGATTTATTGATAATTGTGCTTGGTTATTCGAATGATGTCCGGCTAAGTCCCAAGGCTTTGTGCTAAGTGACTATATCCGGACTAAGATCCAAGGCATTCATGCGAAGTTACTAAATCCGGACTAAGATCCAAAGGCATTTGTGCGAGTTACTAAATCCGCACTAAGATCCAAGGCATTTGTGCGAGTTACTAAATCCGAGTTAAGTCCCAAGGCATCTCATGCGAAGTTACTATAACCGGCTATGTCCCAAGGCATTTGAACGAGTAGCTATATCCGTTAAACTCAAGAAGGTACGTGATTCGGGAATGAATGAACTTGCTGTAAAAATTTCAGTTAATACGCTTGTGAAATCCCAACAAAGTGAGGTATGTTTCAGATGTGCTTTGAATTAGTTGGGCCCTTACAAATAAGTATTCGCCAGTTGATAAATGAGCTACCGGCCTTTGGCTAAGTTGATCTTTGTGTATGAATATAAGGGTTGGTAATGTGAAGTAAGTATGATATTGAGAATTTGTGCATATGAAATTATCTGCTTAGCTACATAAATACTATACCTTGGTTGTGTCTAAATTCATGACTCAAACTTACTAAGCATTAAATGCTTACTCCGCTTCTTTGATTCTCTGCTTTATAGATTTTGGTTCTTCAGCTATTGGACTCGGATTTTGAAGTCAAAGTTGCCCACACTATCAAAGCTCCTTTTGGTATATTTTTGGTTGAACTTTGAAATGGCATGTATAGGACTACCCTTTTGTTGTAGGTCATGTACCTTTCGGTTTTGTGTAAATTTGGATAGCCATGCGAAAATGGCTTAAGTATACTTTGGGCATGGTATTATAATCATTGTATGTTGTTCATTAAGAGGTATGGAAATGTTTGGAAACGATTAGCCATTGGGATGGTTAATCATGATCATATTTTGTGCTATTTATGTAAAAGGGCTAGTTGAATCATGGAAACTATGAAATAGGTAAAGCCTACCTTAAAGACAGATGCTGACAGCTGCAGTGACGTGGATGTGAAAAATCACTAAAAATTGTAGGAATGGAATTAAATAGTGAATAAATTATGTAAACGAACCTTGACAAGTCTATTTTCATAGGAAAATAACGAAATTATCACATGAATAGTATGTTAAGAGATATTTAAGTTTTCGTGAGACAGGGCCAGAACGGTTTCTGGAGTCCCTGTTCCGACTTTGGAAATTCATTATAAATTGACCAGAGATAATTAGAAGCCATGCCATATATGTACAGATTCATTTTCGAGTCTAGTTTCTGTAGAAACAAACGTCATCAGTATTGAAGCCCTGTACAGGGAGATATCCAAGTCGTAATGCACAAAGGTCAGTGTAGTCAATCCCTGTAACATGGGGGACTTTAACTAATAAACTGTACTAATTGGCCCGACCAAAAATTCTAGAAAAAAATTTCTAGATGCATATATGAGTCTAGTTTCAGGGAAAAATCACGAAACTGATTTTCGAGTTGTGGAACTCAAGATATGATTTTTAAGGTGACAGTGACACAGTTAGCCGGCTGTCTGGAAATTTTTAAAATGAACTGTGCAAGTAAGTGGATTAAGCCCGTTAACCCCTCGTGTCCGACTCCGGCAACGGTCTCGGGTACGGGGTGTTACATGCCATGTGATGGCTAGTTTGTGGTTGAACTTATGGTTTGATTTTGGTATATGTTATGTGATGCAAATTAAGCTTACGTGATGTGTTTATGAATGACCAAAAGAAATGGTCAATTTGGTAAGAATTGGTATATGTTATGAACATGAGATTGATTGATAATGATATGTCATGAATATTGAATGTTTTGATTATGAAATGGTTGAAATTTGATGTGCAATTGGTGCCTATTTGATTATTGTAGGGAGGACCCTTAATAGGTGGCAAATTGGCCTTGTAAATGGCCTACTTCTACCCACACGGGCAGAGACACGGGCGTGTGTCTCAGCTGTGTTGCTTGAGGGCCATTTTGAAATGAACCTGAGCAGATCACACGGTCACACACACCAGCGTGTGCTGGGCCATGTGGCCAAGTCAGTTTCGAGCACGGGTTAGACACACGGGCGTGTGACTGGCCATGTGATCTAAGTCAGTAGTCTCCCTAATTTTCACACGGCCTGGCACACGGGCGTGTCTTGTGGCCGTGTGGACAAGTCAGTATGTATGCCCTGTTTTAACACGGCCTAGACACACGGGCGTGTCTAAAGCCATGTGAGGAACACGACCTGTTCACATAGGCGTGTGACCTGTACAACTTTGATAAATTGTTTAAGGTTCAAAAAATTTTGTATGTGCTCGGTTTAGTCCAGACCTCTTTCTACTGTATGCTTAAGGTTTCGATGAACTAAATAAGGGACACTATAATGATGTTTGACTATGTTTGTGGATGAAGTTATTGAATTGTTCGTAAAATGTTTCGATTTATCTGGTAATACCTTTAACCCTTGTTCGGTGATGGATACGGGTTAGGAGTGTTACATTTGGCTGTATCTGAGCCAGGTTTAGTCGATTCTAAGATTAACGTAGCATATGTGAGTCTAGCAATTCATGCTATATTTATAAAAAATGATAGTGTGATGAATCCTGATAATGAAAATGTGCTTTTATATGGAAAATGCATCTCGAACGAGTCGTAGCTAACGATGTAGAGAGTAATGCGCTTTCTCCCGCGCAAGGGACAGCGCCATCTGACTTTAGATTGGCTACGAATAGCTATGATGGAGAGGCTAGACAAGCTTTCTATCAAGTGATGAATGATTGGTTCAGTTAGTACATTAGAACTAATCCGGCTGTTCAACAACCCCAAATCCTGCCTAATCCTCCGCAAGCCCCCACTATGCCACAAGTGAATCTGATTCAGTTAAGCAAGCCACCAGTTGATAAAATTAGAAAATATGGGGTTGAAAAATTCTGAGCTACTACAAATGATGATGCTGATAGAGTCGAGTTCTGGTTAGAGAATACGATAAGAGTATTTGATGAATTGTCATTGACTCTTGATGAATGCCTAAAGTGTGTCGTTTTGCTTCTAAGAAATACGGCCTATCATTAGTGGAAGACTTTAATATCTGTGTTTCTGAGGGAACGAGTCACTTGGATTTCTTCCAAGCTGAATTTTGGAAGAAATAATCAGTTAGAGATTTATCGATAAAAAACGTAAAGAGTTTCTTGAGCTTAAATAAGTCCATATGTCTATTACAGAATACGAGCGAGAATTTCTGAGACTGAGTCAGTATGCTAGAGAATGTGTTTCGACTAAAGCTATAATGTGCAAGAGATTCGAGGATGGCTTGAACGAGGATATTTGTTTGTTAGTCGAGATTCTTAAGATCAAAGAATTTACTGTGCTTGTTGAACTAGCATGTAAAGCTGAAGAGCTCGGGAAAGAGAAAAGAAAATGTAACACCCCAAACCCGAGACCATTGCCGGTGTCGGACCCGAGGGGTTAACAAGCCAAGTTCACATGTTTTTGCCCACCAATTTGACATTTCCAGTCAGGCTGGAAAACTGCGTCACTGTCGCCTTAAAAATCATATCTCGAGTTTCAAAACTCGGAAACTGGTTTCGTAAATTTTCCTGAATTTAGACTCATATATCCATCCATGGATTTATTTCTAGGATTTTGGTCGGGCCAATTGGTACAGTTTATTAGTTAAAGTTACCCATGTTACAGGGATCGACTGCTCTGACCTTCGCGCGGTATAACTTGAATATCTCTATGTACAGGATTTAATGCTGGTGTCGTTTGTTTCTAATGAAACTAGACTCAAAATGGAATCTGTAAATATAAGGTATGTCTCCTAATTCTTTTGGATAATTTATAGTGAATTTTTAAAGTTGCGACAGGGAACCCAGAAACCATTCTGGCCCTGTCTCACAATAGCTTTAATATCTCTTAACCTGTAACTCCTATGACCATTTCGTTTCTTCCATATGAAAATAGACTCATCAAGGTTCATTTACATAGCTTATTCACTATTTAATTCCATTCCTATGAATTTTGGTGATTTTTCACATTCACGCCACTGCAGCTGGCAGCATCTGTTTTAAGGTAGGACTTACCTATTTGGTAGTCTCCATGATTCAACTAGTCTTGCCATACATAGGTTCATATATGATCATTTTAACCATGCCAATGGCTGATCATATGACCAACATTCCCATTTCCAAGCCATAGCCACATCATGACACCAAATATATACATACAACCCACAATTAGTCTAAGTTCATGCTTCCCTTTTCGAGCCATTTTCGCATGGCCGTACATACTTACATCACAACATATTTAACAAACAAGGGTAGTCCTATACATGCCATCTCAAGTTCAACCAAAATTTATACCAAAATGGAGGCTTGATAGTGTGGATGACTTGACTTCAACGATCCCAAATCCGATTGCTTGAGCGAAATCTAGAAAACCGAGAGCCAAAGCAACGGGATAAGCATTTTATGCTTAGTAAGTCTCAAGGAATATAATCAACTCTAATTACAGCAATACATTCACATAGCCAAATGCATCATTTCATTAATACACATTCTTACTTCATACTTCATCATTATATAATTTCACAAAGTATCCATCAATTCAATAACTGAAATTCATTAGTCGATTGAGCGAATGTTGCTCAAACATGTCGACTCTCCAATGTACATATAACGCACCTTATCCTTTGGGCTTTCCGAGTGCACTAATTGAATTCATTACAGCAACCAACACTCACCTCCAGCCCAAGATTCTTCGAATATAACCGGATATAATCACGTGCACAAATGCCTTCGGTCTTAGCCCGGATCGAATAACTCATTTAATGCCTTCGGTCTTAGCCCGGATATAGCCACTAGCACAATTGCCTTCGGTCTTAACCGGATATAATTTCAGCATAATTGTCTTCGGCTTAGCCCGGATATCATTCAATTTCTCATGCACACATACATCAATAATCATTGGACATACATATTTCATTTTCGTTACTAAGGCTCAAACACAATTATAATCATTAGCATATTCGCCGGACTTAGCCCGGTGGAATTCAAATACTCATACACACATAATCAATAATCATACACAACCATATTTCATCTCACATAATTCAAGTAAGGTCACTTCTTGAGAACTTACCTCGGATGTTGTCGAACGGCTTTTTCGGCTATTCGATCACCTTTTCCTTCCCCTTGTCCAATTGTGGCCCTCTTAGCTCTTGAGCTAATTCAAACAAATTCAATTTATTAAAACCTCATTGTGCTTGCTTATGGCCGAATATGACAAGGATTTTAAATGGTCATATGGCCACTCTTTAGCTTGAATACACAATGGTCATGCACATTTTATACTACATCAAGCAATTCAATACAATTTATTTGAGCATCAAGGAAATGCTAAGGCCTTCAATAGGCTATCCAAGGCCGAATATTCATGTACATGTTGAGGTCAATTTTGCACTTAATACCTCACAAAACAGCATGCAATTTACTAATTAATGCTTTGCACATTGTGGCCCAAAACTTATAATATAGCATCAAGCACCTACATGTGTGCTAGGTCAATTGTGCTTGCAATTTCACAAGCATTCTTCCACATCTTCTTCTTTAAACCAATATATTCATCACTTAGTTCATAACCAAAACATAATGTGCAATCATATATATGCATATATGAGCATGGCCAATTTCAAGGTGTCCATAGCCATCCAAAACACAAATTTTAACTAACATGCAAGAAGCATGAATCATGCTCAAGAATGCATCATGGCGAATATGACAATCATGCTTCTTTTCAACTTCAATCATGATAAAACAAAAGAAAGCTCAAAATCTTACTCATGAGTAGACAATCCATCATTGCATGCATCATCATCAAGTTTCACACTTAGCATGCAATGGCTTTATCACCATAACAACTTTGGCCAAATGCCATTTCCATGGCATAACAAAGATTTGAGCCATGGCTAACATGCACATCAAATTAGCAACCAAACCATGCATGAAACTCCCAACACAACCTCATACATACCTTAATCTTGATGTAAACTTAGCCAAATCTCCTTCTAGGTCTCTTCCAACCCAAGCATGAAGCAAAAATCCTCCCCTTTTCCCTTAGTAATTTAGGCCAAGAAGATGAGAAAGGATGAACAAATTTTCTTTTCTTTCCTTAGTACATTCGCCAAGCCTATGGAGAAGAATGAACATTTTTTTCTCTTTTTTTTTCATACTCTTATTTTATCATTTCTAACATCATCCATTAGTAAAACATGTTGGGAACATGTTTTCCCTTGCCCATAATTTGTCATGGCCGCCATCCACCTTAGGGAATGGGATAATTGACATGCAACTCCATTTATTTCACTTTATGCATTATTAGGCCACTTAAAAATACACCTATCACATTTTCAAGTCCTAGCACATGGGTCCTTTCTTATAAATTAGCACCTAATTAATAAAAATCGAGACACGAAATATTTACGCATACCAATTCCACATACAATAAGCACGGAATATAACACTTAATTATTCTTGTGACTCGGTTTCGTGGTCCCGAAACCACTCTCCGACTAGGGTCACATTAGGGGTGTCACAGAAAAGCTGATTCTGAAGCTAAAGATGTGAGAAAGAGATCTGCAAGTAAATCATTTCAATCTGCATCAAAGAAGTTTCGAGATTATTATAGCAATTGAAAGGCTAATGTGGGACATGCGAGTAGAAATCATATGAGATCGCATTCGAGTTTCAGAGCTCCAGCTACATCTATTGCCAGTGTTGAAATGTTTGATCTGATCGCCCTGAGTGCAAACATTGTGGTAAAAGACATCTTGACAATTGTAGATTGTATGATCAGGCTTGTTTCAAATGTGGATCGTTAGACCATTTCATCCGTGATTTCCCCGAATCTGTCGAGCAAGAGATTGTGCAAAATCTGAGGCCAAGTGGCAATGCATCTCGTGGTATACCTCTCAGAAATACGGGAAATGTGAGTGGTAAACAAAGAGGGACTAAAGACACTGCTGTTCGATCTGAAGCTAGAGCACCTACTAGAGCCTATGCCATCCGAGCTCGTGAAGAAGCTTCATCTCCAGATATTATAACTAGTACTTTTATAGTTTATGATACTTCTGTGATTGCTTTGATAGATCCTAGATCAACACATTCTTATATATGCATCAATTTAGTGAATAGTAAGACTTTGCCTGTAAAGTCTACTGAATTCATAATTAAAGTATCGAACCCTCTAGACAGATGTGTTTTAGCTTGTAAAGTCCACAAGAATTGTCCGTTAATGTTTTGAGATGTTTGTTTTCTGACTGATCTAATGTTATTGCCCTTTGACGAGTTTGAAATAATTCTGGGTATGGATTGGCTAATTTTGCATGATGCTATCGTAAATTGCAAATGAAACACTGTTGATTTGAGATGCAAGAATGACGAAATAGTTTGAATTGAATCTAGTGATTTAAATTGAATCTAGTGATATCTTCAATGAAAGCTCTGAGTGAAGCTTACTTTACCTATGTGACTGATTCGAAAGTGTCAGAAAAGAGAGTTTAATCAGTGACTGTTGTCTGTGAATTCCCTGATGTGTTTTCTGAAGAACTTCCGGGATTACCTCCGATCCAAGAAGTTAAATTCAGCATTGAATTAGTACCTGGAACCACTTCGATTTTGATAGCTCCGTATAGAATGGCTCCAATCGAACTAAAAAATTAAAGTTTTAGTTGCATGAGTTGACCGATAGAGGATTTGTTTCTCACCTTGGGGTGCACCAGTTCTGTTTTTGAAAAAGAAAGACGGTACGATAAGAATGTGCATTGATTATCGTCAATTGAACAAGGTGACTATCAAGAATAAATACCCTTTGCCCCGAATTGATGATTTTTTGATCAATTGAATGGAGCAACCGTATTTTCTAAGATAGATCTAAGATCGGGTTATTATCAGTTGCGAGTAAAAGATTCAAACATTCTGAAAACTACTTTCCGAACGAGGTATGACCACTATTAATTCTTAGTTATGCCTTTGGGGTTAACTAATGCACCTGCTATCTTTATGGATTTGATGAGCAAAATTTTAAGACCATATTTAAATCGATTTGTTGTCGTATTTATTGAAGACATTTTGATTTATTCACGTGATGAATCTGAGCATTCCGAGTATCTGAGTATAGTGCTAAGACTTTGCGAGATAAGCAATTGTATGCGAAGTTCAGTAAATGTGTGTTCTGGTTATGAGAAGTTGGTTTTCTAGGCCATATTGTGTCAGCATCAAGTATCCGAGTTGATTTGAGTAAAATTTCAGCTATTTTGATTAGAAGCCTCTGGGAAATGTTTCTGAAGTCTGCAGTTTTCTGGGATTGACTGATTATTATTGACGGATCGTAAAAGGCTTTTCGATGACTCCGTTGATGAAGTTACTTCAGAAAGATATGAAGTTTGAATGGTTTGAAAACTGTCAGAAAAGCTTTGATCAGTTGAAGGCCCTATTAACTGAAGCTCCAGTGTTAGTACAACCCGAATCGAGTAAAGAATTTGTGATCTATAGTAATGCTTCCTTGAATGGTCTGGGATGCATTTTGATGTAGGAAGGCAAAGTCATTGCTTATGCTTCGAGGCAGTTAAATCCATATGAAAAGAACTACCCGACGCACAACCTTGAGTTAGCTGTGATCGTATTTGCTTTGAAGATTTGGCGCCACTATCTGTTTGGTGAGAAATGTCATGTATATTCTGATCATAAGAGTTTGAAATATCTGATGACTTAGAAAGATTTGAATCTGCGATAAAGAAGATGGCTAGAATTTTTCAAAAGACTACAAGCTTATTATTGACTATCATCTGGGAAAAGCAAATATTGTTGCTGATGCTTTGAGTCGAAAAACACTGTTTGCTCTGCGTGCGATGAATGCTTATTTGGTTGTGTCCGATGATTGTTCAGTTTTAGCCAAAGTAAAAGCAAGACCATTATTTATCCAACAGATTGTCGAAACTCAGACGATTGATAGTGAGATTTTAGCACAACGAGCTCAGTGTAATTTAGATTCTGATTCAGAATTCAAAGTTGATAAAAACAATTGTTTGAAATTCCAAGATCGAATTTGTGTTCCAAGAAATCCAAAATTGATTCAGATGATTTTGAATGAAGCTTACAATAGTTGTTTATCTGTTCATCCGGGTAGTACAAAAATGTATAACGATCTGAAACAACTTTATTGGTGGCCTAGTATGAAGAGTGACATCTCTAACTTTGTTTCTAAATGTTTAATTTGTCAGCAAGTTAAAGATGAACATCAAGTGCCATCTGGGTTGTTACAACCAATTATGGTTCTAGAGTGGAAATGGGATAGAGTGATGATGGATTTTGTTTCGGGTTTGCCCCTATCTCTGAGAAAGAAAGATGCAATCTGGATTGTAGTTAATTGATTGATGAAATCAGCTCATTTTATTCCGGTATGATCCGATTACTCACTTGATAAGTTAGCTGAGTTCTACATTTCCAATCTTGTGAGATTGCATGGTGTGCCATTATCTATTGTGTCAGACAGAGATCCGAGATTCACATCACGGCTTTGGAAGAAATTACAAAATGCTTTAGGTACAAAACTGCACTTCAGTACTTCTTTTCATCCGCAGACGGATGGTCAATCCAAGCGTATTATTCAAATACTCGAGAATATGTTGAGATGTTACATTTTTGAGTTTGAAGATACGTAGGAACAACATTTACCTTTTATTGAATTCGCTTATAATAACAGTTTTAAATCGAGCATTAAAATGGAAATGTACAAAGCCTTATATGGTCGCAAATGCCGTAAACCTTTGTATGGACTGAGCTCAGTGAGAATAAGATTCACGGGGTTGACTCGATAAAAGAGACTGAATTGAAAGTAAAAGTGATTCGAGATAGGCTGAAAGTAGCTTCTGATCGTTAGAAATCATATGCAGATTCGAAACGAGAAGACATTGAATTTGAGATCAGAGACAAAGTGTTTTTGAATGTATCTCTGTGGAAGAAAGTACTCCGATTTGGAAAAAAAGGCAAATTGAGTCCGAGGTTCATCGGGCCATATGAGATTACCAAGCGTATCGGGCCAGTTGCTTATAGATTGTTGTTGCCACCTGAGCTAGAAAAGATTCACAATGTATTTCACGTGCCGATGCTTCAATGATACAGATCTAATCCTTCATATATGATTCCTCCATCTGAGATTGAGATTCAGTCTGATATGACCTATGATGAAGAACCAATCCGTATCTTAGCTCGTGAGGTTAATGAATTACGAAATAAGAAAATTTCGTTAGTAAAAGTGATGTGGCATTGACACGGTATTGTAGAGGCTACGTGGGAGCCTAAAAATGTTATGAGACAGCAATATCCGAATCTATTCAATGGTAAGATTTTCGGGGACAAAAATCCCTAATGGGGGAGAATTGTAACAGTCTGGTTTAGACCCTAGTTGGAATAGTAGTTTCGGGACCACAAATCTGAGTCAAAAAATAATTTTAAATTATTTTTCGTGCTTATTATATGTAAATTAGTATATGTGTAAATTCCGTATGAAAATTTGGTCGTTTATATGCTTAATTTGATAAAAGGACCTAATCGCGTACAATGTAAAAGTTGTGTTCTATTTGCTAAAGTGCCTATTTGCTATGTCTTTTAATTGTGAGGTCCTCATGTTATGAATAGACCATTATTAACTTGAGTGGACTATTATGGGCATGAATTAAATGAGTTTTATATTGTATCATTAAGGTTATTATGGTAATTAGCACATTATGTTAATATAATTAAAACAAAACATAAAAATTACGCCATTTTATGTTCTCTTGCCGAAAGTTCAAAGAAAAAGAGAGAAAATAAACTTTCTAGAGTTCGGCCAAATAAATTGATGATTAAGGTATGGTTTTTGATCCATTTTTGATAATTTCTACGTTTTTGTAATCATTGTACTGTATTTCATCAAGCCCATGCCCTAATTTTTTATTTTTTTAATGATTTTGAAATATGTCATTGATGAAATTGTGAGCTTTGTGATGTTAGTTTGTTGAAAATAAAAGATATGTGTTTGGTTGATATATTTTGTCTTTGAATTTTTGATGAGTTTGAGTAAAATGGGCTAAATTATAAAATTTGTAAATTGAACTAAAATTTGAGTATATGCAAATTTTGTGTATTTTGTGATTTTTATGATTAGGGACTAAATTGTCAAAATATGAAAATATGAGGGTTAATTTGTAAAATGCCCTAAATATGGGTTTGTGGATTGATTTGAATGATTTGGTGAAAAAAGAGTTAAATTTGAATTTATATAGATCAAGTACTCAAGAAACCGGAATTAGATCAAGGAAACTCAAAAGTCATTGACTAGTTGATTCTGTCTATTTGAATCCGTACGAGGTAAGTCGATATACAAATAAACGAGTTTTGAATTGAATTATTACCATTAATATTTTATTGAACATTGATAAATGAATATATGAGTTGAGCATGAGATATCCAAGAAAGTATTGACAAAGTTTCGACGTCTGGAAAGCCCCGTACGAACCATAGGAATAGTTAGCATACATATGTCATGACATAGGATCCGATATGTGTTTTCATGTAAGACCACGTCTGGGACGTTGGCATCGACTTATGATTTACGTGTAAGACCATGTCTGGGACATCGACATTGTATTTGATTTCCTGTAAAACCCTGTATGGGACAATGGCATCGATATTTGTTTACATGTAAGACCACGTCTGGGACGTTGGCATTGTATGAGCTTTACGAGCGATCCACATATCCTTATGATTCTGAACGGTTCAATGGGCATTTTGAGAAATGAATGATTATATGTGATGTATATCAAATTCAGATATGCTCGAAATGTATACTATGTTTGAGAAAAAAATGGTAAGTATATGTATAAGTGATGATATATGTTCTAAGTATGAGAAAATATGCTATATGTGTAAATGAATTGGGAATATGTTAAATGTATATGAACTATGTGGTTTGAGATAGTATTTGGCCAGGGAGTATATGTAAATTGATGATGCTTTAATGTTTTGAAAGTTAAGTTTATTTGTATATGGCTTACTAAGCTTTTGAAAGCTTACTTTGTGTGTTTTTAACCTGTTTTATTGATATCGTAGCTATCGGGAGCTCGGGGATCGTCAAGGATTGTCACCACACTATCGAACCTTATTTTGGTACCTTTTGACATTGTGAATATAAGAATATGGCATACATAGTCTAGAAGTATTTGAATATGTTTTGTAATGTATATATCATGCCATATGATATGCCTAGTTTGTGGTTGAACTTATGGTTTGATTTTGGTATATGTTATGTGATGCAAATTAAGCTTATGTGATGTGTTTATGAATAACCAAAAGAAATGGTCAATTTGGTAAGAATTGGTATATTTTATGAACTTGAGATTGATTGATAATGATATGTCATGAATGTTGAATGTTTTGATTATGAAATGGTTGAAATTTGATGTGCAATTGGTGCCTATTTGATTATTGTAGGGATGACCTTTAATGGGTGGCAAATTGGCCTTGAAATGGCCTATTTTTGCCCACACGAGTAGAGACACGGGCGTGTGTCTTAGCCGTGTTGCTCGGGGGCTATTTTGAAATGAGCCTGAGCAAACCACACAGTCGTACACACCAGTGTGTGCTAGGCCGTGTGGCCAAGTCAGTTTCGAGCACGGGTTAAACACAGGGGCGTGTGACTAGCCGTGTGATCCAAGTCAGTAGCCTCCCTAATTTTCACACGGCCTGGTACACGGACATGTCTTATGGCCGTGTGGACAAGTCAATATGTATGCCCTGTTTTGACACGGCCTAGACATATGAGCGTGTCTAAAGCCGTGTGAGGCACACGGCCTATTCACATGGGCGTGTGACCTGTACAACTTTGAAAAATTGTTTAAGTTTCGAAAAATTTTGTATATGCTCGATTTAGTCCAGACCTCTTTCTAATGTATGCTTACGGTCTCGATGAACTAAATAAGGGACACTATAATGATGTTTGACTATTTGTGGATGAAGTTATTGAATTGTTCGTAAAATGTTTCGATTTATCTGGTAATACCTTTAACCCTTGTCCGACGACGGATACGAGTAAGGGGTGTTACAATGAACATCCCCCATGCACTTCGCAATGATGAGAACATCGCCAAGAATGAAACTCTACTATGTATCCCTAACTCAATGGAGAAGGGATAAACTCTTAAGCAATTTAGCCACCCTATGGTCCATTTTCAGCCTTCTTGCTCACTTCCATCATCTGGTTCTCTTCCCTATAGGGTGAACCAATCGTTGTCAGCACCACCATATCCTCCTCATTGTCTCTTCCTTTGTTGATACCCAACATCAATAATTGGTGCGATGAGCATGGACTATTACCATAGCTTCCTTAGATTGATGCTTGCCTAAACCCAACAAACCCAATCAACTCTACCAACCCCACAAACTCTTCTACTCCGGCAAACCCCATCAACTCGGCCAACCTTGAATCCTCCTTAGGCTTGAACTCTGCTTAGAATGCACCTTCTATGTGATCATTGAACCCACCTCTTTAATCAACCTCTCATCTTTTTCCATCTATTCCACAGCTCATTGTAGTACTTAACATTCCATTGGTCTCCAATCCAATTACGTCTATCCCCCCCAGAATCTTAGTTCAACCAACTATTGCCGAAACTTAGCCTGTTGGAAAAAATGGTTTAGGAAATAGCTTTTTTAAGCATAGTGGAAGTTTTAAAAATTTTCTTTAAAACTGAACCATTGCAATAATTATAGTAATAAACTTATCAGAATTATGCATATGCTTTGAATGAGGCAATTTCAAGTGAATCTCAACTTTCTACCAAACGACCTTTTACGCTATTCTCGAGCCAAGAATTACCTTGAGTGTGGGCTCAAGTAACACAAACCAAATCATAGAATAAAAACTTTTATTTAGTTTTCAATAGAAAAGTTAATTCTCTCTATAATATGAATTATGAGTTTTCCTAGAAAATAGAATTTATTTTTAAAATAAATTTTCATTATTTTTGAAAGAATAACGATGTACATGAAACATGTGAATAGTTCAATACATAGTTTCTATTTATAGAGAATCAATACAAGAGTTTTGTTCGAATAAGGCCTGATTAAATAATAATTTAATAGAAAATACAACTTATACTCTAAGTAGAAGTATATGAGGGCGACACCCCTTAATTTCACCGTGGTTTGCTGCTCCTATCATGTACCATGGCCTTATTGGATCCTTTATGTATTGGGTCAAATTGTATGTGTTATCTAGACTTTTATCCAACACTTAAATTTATCCAACTCAATATTTATTTTCTATTTTCTAAAATATTTTTTAATCAATTAATTAAATTAAATTAAATTCTTAATCAAATAATTTCTCAACCCAAATCTAATTCCATTAAAGTCATAACAACTTTACTTTATTAGAATTTATAAAGAAAATATATTTAATTACCTTATTCAACAAATCCATGATAACTAATTAATAAATTATCATTTCAAACTTCAATTATTTAACTATTAATTAAATAATAATTTGAATAACTTAAATTAACTTTTTATGTTATCTTTTGTACTTAGTGAGAAAATGCATTCACCGCAGATAGTGATACATGTGTTCGATTTCACTTACTAATTACGCTAAATATTTATTAATTAATTAGAATTCATAGTTCAATTAATTAATTAAGTACTAATTAAACTAAATCATAACTCGAATGAATTGTTATTAACCTTACCCAAAAATACCTTATCGGTTTCATCCTGACCAAGGATTACCACAAAGATACCCTTTTGGTCTCACTTGGAAGCACAACTAGACCAATCAATGCACAATAGAATATCCTTTTGGTCTCATTTGCCTAAATATTCTACTAGAGGCATCAATTCTAATATACTAATAATTTGGGCAAAATGGAATAGGAATTCACAATCGAATCAAAATCAAAACCAGTCAAATAAGCGATTCATGAAAGCACATAAACTCATTCTCATTAATATACACAATTGATAAAATTATTGACAAAAGAATATATAAAAATGAGATTGAGGGGGAGAAATTTCTCATTGATAAATCTGATAGATCGTGAAGCCTTGAATCTTCTCTGAATGCAAAGTTCAATTGAGGAAATAGAACTTCAATCTACCAACAAAAATAAAATAATATTTGAACTAAAAAGAAAACAATACAAAGTTAATCTAAGAGAAAATCTAACCCTAAAATTAATACACTCTACTAAAAATTTGTTCATTTCTGTTCGTTCTCCTTAATTCTGAGTAGAATGTTAGTTATATAGTGAGCAATACAAATACTTAATGCCCTCCGCATAATACAAACAATTAGGGTTTTAATTTGAAAATCGACATCAGATTTGTAACACCCCTAACCCGTGTTCGACGCCGGAACAGGATACGAGGCATTACCAGACTTAAACACAAACAAACATGTAAAACCAGGCCATAAAATTTCATTCCAATCAAATTCATTCATTCATATGCAAATTGCCCCTTGTATGGGCCTACAAGATCCAAAACATACATTGAGAGTGGTTCGGGACTAAACCGAGAACTTCAGAAAACCTTGCGACACTTACAAAATTTTCTTGAGTTGGAGAGTCACACGCCCGTGTGGGTAGGCCGTGTGGTCACACACGTCCGTGTGGCTCAGGACACGCTCATGTCTTTAGCCCGTGTAACTCTCTGTTTATGACATCATCAACCATTTAAGGGCGCACGGCCAAGTCACACGCCCGTGTGCTTAGGCCATGTAACGAATTAAATTCCAAAAATTAAGTGCAGACTTCACACGGCCTAGGCACACACCCATGTCCTAAGACCGTGTCCTTCACATGGCTGAGACACACGACCGTGTCTCTACCTGTGTGTTTACAACTGAGCATTCTATTTTGCATAAGTAGGGTGTAAGGGACACATGGTTGGATCACACACCCATAGGGCAGACTGTGTGTCACACATGGCCTAGACACATGCCTATGTGTCTAACTGTGTGGACAAATTCTAGGCTATTTTCCAAGCCATTCTCCACCCTTAAACTCTCACATACTTAGACCAACTTCATGGCACATTTGGTTACTCAAGCATTCACATTCATGGTTAAATTATGACTTTGTAGTGTCAACATATCACATATTTAAACCATTATACCTTCATATTGCATTCCACACAAATTTCATATTTATTTATCATTATGAACCTACTTTCATTCTACTCAATTATACATAGTTATGGTCATGCCTATTAATTCCAATTGATTCATTAAGCATGTATGCCATTTATCACACTTATTATCATCCACAAGCATTCACAGTCCACATCCAAATATAAACACATTTGCATGCATGCATAATCAATTAGGGTTACAACCCAATAATTAATATGGACCATCTTTTATGGCCATGTACAAAATGAATCACAATACCATCATGAGCCAACACATTTGGCTAATCAACATGACACATAACAAAAAGACCAAGTCCCTAACATGCCATATTCAAAATGTTGAAGCTAACTATACCCAAATATCCAATTGATAGTGTGATCGAAATCTCTGACGTCCATCGATCTCCGAGCTAGCTTGGCGACACTATAAGAAAAAGGAAAGGAAGGGGGTAAGCTTTAAAAGCTTAGTAAGTTCACATGCAAATAAAAATACAACTTAAACAAGCATTGATCATACATTTAACATAATGAACATAATCTTGCATTTGTTATCAAATCTCTTAAACTTACTCTTCATATGTATATATGTACATATTCTTACCACAAGTTCATCATATCTCATGGTATTCTTATGAGTTCAATGTACATACCTATGCCCACTTGCACGTAATAGCTTACTTTCTTGTCTTTGAAGCATTCATTAAGATTTCTCATTGAACTTCTGTTTAGATTACCCGTTGAACACTCGGAATACCATCGAATACATCAGAATCTCGTACCTCATGCCCCATATGTAGCCAATGCTACCTAATATCACATATCACATGTTGCTCACTTTCGAGCTGCTCACGGGTCTGCTCACACAAGCTGTCGGTCAGGATGTAACTACACGGGCTGCTCACACAAGCTGTCAAGTATCTACAACATATGCCGGACTACCCAGCACCGGTAGAACATACAAGACCAGCAGTTGGACTGCCATAACATGTGTCACATATATCATGAACTCAAACCACAACTCATGAGCTCAAATTACATAGTTCCTAGTGACATGTCACTTGTATCCTAATCTATTCCTAAGGTTCAAATAGGATTTTATTCGATAACACATTTCTGTCGAACTTGCTCGTAATGTGGATTTCAGTATCCATAGCACCAATCACATGCTCATGGAATAATCAAAGCATAATTCATAATAAAATTTAAGCATTAAATACATGATACAACATCACATTAAATATTTATGTACTTACCATGCATGCAATATTAAAGCATTTAAAGTACGGTGCATGTTGCATAATTTACATATGAACTTACCATGCATGCAATATTTAAACATTTACAATAGAGTACATATTGCATTACTCGCATACGAACTTACCTCGATACAAAATGATAGAAACTAGCCTAATCCTCGTAAACCTTGTTTTTCCCCAGATAAGATCCGAATCATGTTTTTCTTGATCTATAATACCACATTTAACTTGTTTAATACACACATTGTTTGAATTGGCCCGTAATTCATACTTTGATAAAATTACCTTTTTACCCCTAACTTTTTAATTATTTACACTTTAGTCCCTAGGCTCGTAAAATGAAATGCATGTATTTTCTTGGTTACCCAAGCTTAGCCAAACCTATACCAAGCTTATATCAGCCCACATTTTCCTTTTTTTCACATTTTTACTACTCATTTTTACACCTTTTACAAATAAGTCTTTTTTAGGTGTTTTCACTAAAATCACTTAGTAAAAGATGTTAAACACACATCAAACTTTCATATTCTTCCATTAAACATCAAAATACAACCATGTCACACATGGGTCAAATTTCATACATGAACCCTACTTCAAAATATGGCTAGAAATGGATAGATCATGCTTCAAGGATCTCAAAAATGTAAAGAATACTAAAAACAAGGCTTGGGAGCACTTACAATCAAGCTTGAAAAGTTGAAAACCCTAGCTATGTAGAGCATCGAATTTTCAGCTAGCACCTAGAGAATATGGACAAGATTTTCACTTCATTTTCCCTTTTTATTCTTTTATTTACCAAATGACAAAAATGCCCTTAAGGCCTTTCTTTCAAACTTTTCCTATTCATGTCTATTTTATCCAAAATTTTAGAACTTGGTAAAATTGCTATTTAAGGACCTCTAATTGATAATCTAATACAATTTCTTGCTTGAAGCTTCTAGAACACAAGTTTTGCAACTTATTCAGTTTAGTCCCTAAAGTCAAATTGGACACCTTAGGCATAGAATTTCATCATGAAAATTTCACACAAACATATCATAAACCTTATAATGCTCATAAAATAATTATTTCTATTTTGGATTTGTGGTCTCGAAACCACTATTTTGACTAGACCCTAATTTGGGATGTTACAAGATTACCCTTAAAATCGCAGCCAACACGCGCAGGAAATAGTTGTGACGTCGCGACTTGGAATATATTTTGTCCCGTCCTCACATCTATCTTCGATGTCATTACTTCTTTGCTTTGTTGTCACAAAATTGGTAGCAATTTTGTCCTAGAAGTTGCATCTCCAGCTCCCGATCCATCCTACATAACCACATAATCTTTATAAGCTATAAAATACCATAAAAACTACTATAAATTATACTTTACTACTTAAATCTAAAAACATGAATTATTACTAAATTAACTCGATTTTACTATTAAACATGCTAAAAATATGTGCAAAGGGATAACAATTAACATGATAAATCGTGGCACATGAAAGGTCATTAGGTTGATAGCTAGGAATGTCCAGGATCAGTCTCGCACAAAGTACAAGTACTTTTCAAGAAAAGCTTATTGCTATAAATATCACAAACCGGCTCAGTTTTCAAAATTTTAATTTTCTGTTGTGACAAAATAATTTTTAAAATTTATTTTTTCCAACATATCAATGGTGGCAAACTGTCACCTGACATGTGGTAGCAAATCAGATCACTAATATGCCACAATTCATTATGGCAAATTAGACTAGTTTTGGCACTTAATGAGCTTGATTTCAGGTTATTTTATGTTATTTTGTGTTGTTTTCCATTTTAGTAGCTTAGATGTAATTATTAGAAAAATAAATGTTTTTACGCATTTTTACTGTTTCTGATACGATCTCGAGTTGTAAAAGAATTCGAGTCGTAGTTGTTCCAGATCGTTAAATCTGAAAAGTATCATTCTTGCTTGAAGTAGCAGGATATTTGGCTAAATTGTAGCTCAACAATGGTTGCAAGTTGGTTCAAGGGGTTTACGAGTCAATCGGATAATGGTTCGAGTTAGGAAATAAATTAAGTAAGGCAAAAGGAAGGCTAGAATGGATAGGAAACATAAGGACAAGAATGAACCAATACTATGTAAAGTATTAACCTAAGACTTATACGTCATTTAAGGTGCTGGAAAGGACCTTGACCCGCTAACTATGAAGAGTTAGGAACCAAAGGTATCAAATGGTTGAACGCCACACTCGATTGAGTGATAAGCTCTTCAAGGAAACGGGGTTGATGCCACCAGCTAACTAGATAAGTCAAGAAATTTAAGAGTTGAATTAAACTAAAAAAATTATAAAAATTCGTTTGAGTTCTAAAAAGTCTAATTTACATCAATTGAGCTTCATATTTATAGCTCAAATTATTAGCTAGCCGAATGGATACAAAAGGAACTAAATGGATAGCTTCTATTCAGCTTAATTGAGCTGAATTTTTTAGGATCCTTCCTAAAATGTCCCATGAGGTATCCAAGGTCAGATTCAATTTAATTAAGGTGAAATGGAGCTGAACCTAGCTGAATATAATTGGCCAAAGGTGTGAACAACCTTTAACGAACTGCTTTGGGTTGGCGAATGGTCATGAGTTTTAAAGGGGAGCTTGGGCACTTCAATGGTCTTGAAAAGTGTTTAGCTGAATATGAGCAGCCATGGCGTGTGAAAGCTAAGAACCGAACAACTTTTATGTGTGAAAAGACCCTCTAGGCGAATTGAACAAGTGAGAAAACACATGGGCTGTTGACATGCACGAAAAGGCAGCTTGGGAACAGAAAACAACAACTTGGAAAAGAGAGATCAGCAGATCACTTTTGGCTCTTGCTATAACTGAACAGCTGCTTGGGAATAGGCAACCGTCAGCTCACCATCTTAATTGCCGTCCAATGTATATAGTTGCACCAATTAATTCAGCCAATTAAATAGCTTATGAAATTCGGCAGCAGCTAAGACACATTAAAAATATGTATTAAACTAAGACACATTAATAATATGTATTAAACTAAGAAACATTAATAACTTGTATTAAACTAAGACACATTAATAACATGTGTTAAACTAAGACACATTAAACACTTTAATTAATAGATTCACCTTAAAACAAATTTAGTAACACTTATTTATTAACTTAGCTAAACTAACTAAATTAACTAAATACTTTAGCTTATTCCAGCAATTAAGCAATGCATAAATTAAACCGAGCTGGAATTGAGCTCATTAAGCTATGGTTGAGCTAATCAACTCGCAAAAGATTGTAAGGCACGCCTGGTTGACTCGTTCATGATCAATCAATGTGCCCAGCATAGTCTCACCCCATACTTGGTCAACTAAAGCCCAAATAGCCTCCTTGAAATGTTTGGCTCATGCATGAGTTATGAGACCTAAGGGCAGCTCCAAAGGCTCATTGTTTGTACTTGGTGTGGCTCAGGGCACGGCTGTATCAATTTCAATGACCCATTAAGCCAACTTAGGCCTTGAGAATGACTAACGAGCTATTTGGGTGTTCAAGGTGACATTTTAGGCTAAAAAACACAAAGGATGACAACCATGTCACGACACAGGCATCCAATGTTGTGACATCGAATATCGAAGCTAAAAAAAAAATTCTGGAAAGAAACAGGCATCGATGTTGTAACACCCCAAACCCGGCCTAGATGTTACGGCCAAATCTGGTTGTCACATCAACAAAAGTTTAGTCACGTTCCTTAGTTACTCCGATTAAGGTGTGGTTTACGAAAATGTTATTTAAGTTGATTAGAAAACTTATGGTTAATTTGTGAGCATCCTATTGACTAGATCATGTTTGTCATTTTGATATCCATTTGTTACGAGTGTTTCGTTTAAAAACATTGTTTAGTTTTACAAAAACCCGCGTAGCCTAATTCTATCAATTTCAAATGAGTATTAATAAAGAAATGTAATAAAACTTTGGAGCGGCCTTATTACAAATTAAAAACCCGAAAACATAAAGGAAATAATCTAAAATAAAAGTGAAGGTATAAACACTTATTTTAAACAGTCCACATGGCCACTCTGAATCCCTCTAGCTCCAAGTCCACCGATCTAAGGATCACCTGCAAAGATGGAAAAAAAAAAGGGTGAGTTTGGAAAACTCAGTGTGTGAAATAACCCAACTAGAGCCTAAATCGGTTCAAGCTTTACTAGGCCTAAGCCCTATTCAGAAATCAAAGTTAACTGGGCCTTAACCCATATCAATATTAATCTGGGCCATAGCCCCTTACAGTTCCAGAGTATACTGGGCCTAAGCCCTATTCAGAAATTAGAGTTAACTGATCTCTAACCCATATCAACACAGTTGGGCCCATTTCAATACAGTTGGCCCATAACAAAAGAGTCTCATATGATTAATGCATGATAACCCCATCCAACCCTGCATTTGCCTTCGTCCACCCCTACACTTTCTGTAGGGAATAAATCACCCACGCCATCCCTACACTTACGGTGTTAGCACCGGTTGCGGCACTAACTATAATCCGCAGTAAAGCTGCTTATATCTTAATATGTGGCACAGCCACAAGAACGGGTTCTTCCTCCATAACAAAACCCAACCCATGCAGTATGACATGTATGCAGAGAATATATAATTAACAAGGCATGCTTCAGAAAGGCAGTCAGATTATAGTGTAAGAACAGTTATTTACCCTTGAGGGGCTGTAACACCCTGAACCCGAGACCGTTGCCGGTGTCGGACACGAGGGGTTAACAAGCCAAAACCACTTATGGCACCGACCAATTTGACATTCCCAGGCAAGCTGGAAAACTGCATCGCTGTCGCCTTAAAAGCATATCTCGAGTTTCACAACTCGAAACCGATTCCATAAATTTTCCCTGAATTTAGACTCATATATCCATCCATGGATTTATTTCTAGAATTTTTGGTCGGGCCAATTGGTAAAGTTTATTAGTTAAATTCACCCATGTTACAGGGGTCGACTACACTGACCTTTGCGCGTTACAACTTTAATATCTCTCTGTACAGGGTTTCAATACTGATGCCGTTTGTTTCTAATGAAACTAGACTCAAAAAGGAATCTGCAAATATAAGGCATGACTTCTAATTCATTCTGGATAATTTATGGTAAATTTTCAAAGTTGCGACAGGGGACCCAGAAACCATTCTTGCCCTGTCTCACGAGAACTTTAATATCTCTCGGTATACTGTTCATATGATCGTTTCGATACTTTCATATGAAAATAGACTCGTCAAGGTTCGATCACATAATTTATTCACTATTTAACACCGTTCCTAAAAATTTTGGTGATTTTCCACATCCACGTCACTGCAGCTGGCAGCATCTGGTTTTAAGGTAGGCTTTACCTATATTGTAGTTCCCATGAACCAACTATAGTCTAGTCATACTTAGGTCCACATATGATCATATTTAGCCATTCCAATGGCTGATCATGTGACCAACTCTCTCATTCCAAACCATAATCACATCATGAAACCAAATATAATTACAAACCACAAATGGTCTAATTCCATACTCCACTATTACGAACCATTTTCGCATGGCCGCATACATATACATCACAAGTACTTAAAACAACCGAGGGTAGTCCTATACATGCCATATCCAAAACTCAACTAAAGGAGTACCAAAAGGGCTTTGATAGTGTGGTTGACTTCAACTTCTATGATCCCGAATCCGATCGCTAACGAGCAAAATCTATAAACAGAGAAACAAAGAAACGGAGTAAGCAATTTATGCTTAGTAAGTTTTGAGCCATAATATACACACAACCAAAGCATAGCATTCAAGTAGCTAAACAATAATTCATATGCACAATTTCTCAAAGACATGCTTACTTCACAATCCCAACTCTTATATTCATACACAAATAACGGCCTAGTTAATACCGATAGCTCATTTATCATTAGAGCGAATATTCATACGATATTTACTCATAGTGTGCAAAGCACACACAAAACATACCTTGTTGTTGGGAATTTCACAAATGCATTAACTGAAAATTTTCTAGCAGCTTATAAATTTCTAATCACATACCTTCGGAGTTTATCCGGATATAGCTACTGCTCAAAACACCTTCGGACATCGCCTTGTTATGGTAACCCGCACAAATGCCTTCGGACTTAACCCGGATATCACAACTCGCACAATTGCCTTCGGCTTAGCCGGATATCATAGCTTGCACAATTGCCTTCGGGCTTAGCCCGGATATCACAATTCGCACAATTGCCTTCAGGCTTAGCCCGGATACCACAATTCGCACATTCATTCACATCTTTGTTTCAATTTCATTACAAACTTTTATGCACATTTTACTTAATCAAAAATATCATTTCGGCTCAATGGCCATATACAAGGGCACAATTTCAATTGCTTATTACTTCATTCAATCGAATCAAAATCTAAGTTTCGATACTCGAAAACTTACCTTGGATGTTGTCGAACGATTCCGATGGCTATTCGACTACTTTTTCCTTCCCTTTATCGGATTTGGTCCCCTTTGCTCTTGAGCTTAATTTAACAAATAATTTGATTCAATCATTTGAGTATCGAAAAGAAGAACCAAGGCACTTAGCCCACATATATTCACTAGACATTAAAGTCACATAAGTACGAATTCATGAATCGACTCAACACACAAAGCCTTCAACATGCTTACTCATGGCGAACAACACAACTTCTTAGGCACTCATTCATGGCCGATTATGCATGTTGATGTTGAGGCCAATTACATGTTTAACACCACACATGAATGGCACACATTTTACTAGCTAATGCTTTACATATTGTAGCTCAATACTTATAATATAGCATCAAGCACTCATATGGCCGATTATACTTAGTCATACTTGCACCAATCAACAATAAATTCCAAGATTTTCACATCATATGAGTACTAGGCCGAATGTACTTGCAATTTCACAACCATTCTTCAACATTTTCTTCTTTAAACAAACATATTTATCACTTACTTCATAACCAAAACATCAAGTGCAAACATATACACACATATAGGTGCAAGGTCAATTCTCAAGGTGTTCACAACCATCTAAAACACAAATTTTACCAATCAAGTAACAAGCATAAATCATGCTCATGAATGCATCATGGCGAATACATTACATTCATACCCCTTTCAACTTCGGTCATGGTTAAACAAAGAACTCAATGTCCTACTCAAGAATACTAAAAGAAATTTCAAGAGTAGTCAATCCTTCATTACATGCATCATCAACAAGCTTCACATTTAGCATGCAATGGCTTTAACACAATATCAACCTTGGCCAAACACCATTTTCATGGCATAACAAGGATTTGAACCATGGCTAACATGCACATCAAGTTAGCAACCAAAACAAGCATGAATCTCATGACACAACCTCAAACATACCTTAATCTTGATGCAAGTATGACCAAATCTCCTTCTAGTTCTCTTCCATGCCAAGCATGAAGCAAAACTCCTATCTTCTCCCTTAGTATTTTCGGCCAAGAAGGAAAGAACAAGGATGAACAAATTTTTTTCTTGTTTTTCTTTCACATACACGGCAATGGGGGGAATGCCACACTCACACACATTTTTTTTCTCTTCTCTTCCCACAACTTAATTCTTAAATCATTTCCTCATCATCCATTAACAAAACATGTTTCAACATGTTTTCTTTGCCCATAACCCTTGTCATGGCCGGCCACTAAGCTTCCTTTTGGGGAAATTTGACATGCAAATCCCTTATTTTTGCATGCATGATTAACTAGTCATCACACATTTCCCCATCATACTTTCAAAGTTTACTACTAGGTCCTTTCTAGTGAAATTCACCTTTATAACACTAAATCGAATCATCAAAAATGCCACACACAAATTAACACATATCATAGGCATCAAAATAAATTTTAAATTATTTTTATGCCTCGATTTTGTGGTCCCGAAACCACATCCCGACTAGGGTCAATTTTGGGCTGTCACAACTCTCGCCCACTTAAGAAATTTTCGTCCCCGAAAATCTTACCGGTAAATAGGTTTGGGTAACGCTCTTTCATAGGGATCTTGGGTTCCCAAGTAGCTTCTTCCATCCCGTGTTTGAGCCATAACACTTTTACTAACGGAACCCTTTTGTTTCGCAACTCCTTCACTTCACGAGCTAGGATACGAATCGGTTCTTCTTCATAACTCACATCGGATTGAATTTCAACCTCTGATGGACTAATTACGTGCGACGGATCAGATCTATAGCGTCGAAGCATCGAAACATGAAAGACATCGTGAATCTTTTCAAGTTCAGGGGGCAAAAATCAAACGATATGCATCTGGACCGACTCGCTCGGATATCTCATATGGCCCAATGAACCTCGGGCTCAACTTGCCCTTACGGCCGAATCTGAGTATCTTTTTCCAAGGCGAAACCTTGAGAAACACTTTATCTCCCACCTGATGCTCGATGTCTTTACGCTTCAGATCCGCATACGACTTCTGACGATCGGAGGCTATCTTCAGATTTTCACGGATCACTATCACTTTCTGTTCAACATCTTTAATCAAGTCCACCCCGAAAATTTTGCTTTCACCGAGCTCCATCCAACACAATGGTGTACGGCATTTACGCCCGTACAAGGCCTCGTAAGGTGCCATCTTAATACTTGATTGAAAACTATTGTTGTAAGCGAATTCAATCAAAGGCAAATATCGTTCCCATGAACCACTGAACTCGAGGATGCAACATCTTAACATATCCTCAAGTATCTGAATCATCCGCTCGGATTGACCATCGGTTTGGGGGTGAAAGGCGGTGCTGAAATGCAACTTCGTACCCAGAGCCTCTCGCAACTTCTTCCAAAATCGCGAGGTAAATCTCGGATCTCTATCCGACACGATGGAAATAGGCACCCCGTGTAATCTCACAATCCGAGAACGTACAATTCGGCTAGTTTGTCCATTGAAAAATCCGTACATACGGGGACAAAGTGAGCCGACTTAGTCAATCTATCTACAACGACCCAAATCGCATCTTTCTTACTCGCTGACAATGACAGTTCGGATACAAAGTCCATTGTGACTCGATCCCGCCCACTCGGGTATCGTGATCGGTCAAGTAATCTCAAGGCACTTGATGTTCCGCTTTCACTTGTTGACATATTAAACACCTCGAAACGACGTCGGAGATGTCTCGCTTTCATACCATGCCACCAAAACCGACATTTCAAATCATTGTACATTTCCGTACTCCGGGTGGATTGCCATTCGACTACAATGGGCTTCTTTCGAATTATCGAAATATGTTCAATTCTTTGGAACACACAGACGATTCTCAACCTCAAACAATCGTCATCATCGATTTGAAACTCCGATTCCTTGTTCGAACACACTCACTTCGCTTTGCAACCAGCTCATCGTCGACTTTCGAGCTTCACGAATTTGACGTATCAATAATGGTTTGGCTTTCAATTCAGCCACTAACACATTGTCGGATTGAACGGACAAGTGCACGTTCATCGCTCGTAAAGCTAATAATGATTTACGACTCAAGGCATCCGCAACCACATTCGCCTTTCCCGTGATAGTCAAAGACCAGCTCATAATCCTTTAACACTCGAGCCAACGCCTTTATCGCAGATTTAAGTCTCTTTGAGTCATCAAATATTTGAGACTTTTATGATCCGAATACACATGGCACTTCTCACCAAATAAGTAATGTCGCCATATCTTTAAAGCGAATACGATGGCAGCCAATTCGAGACCATGGGTCGGATAATTTTTCTCATGTGGCTTTAATTGCCTCGACGCATAGGCCACAACTCGATCTTCTTGCATCAATACGAAACCTAACCCAAGTAGGGAGGCGTCACTATAGATGACAAACTCTTTGCCAGATTCGGGTTGCACTAGAATTGGGGCTTCACCAAATAAGTTTTCAGTTGATCGAAACTTTTCGACATTTCTCTGTCCATTCGAACTTAACATCCTTTTAGAGTAGCTTCGTCATTGGCGTGGCTATCGTTGAGAAACCTTTTACAAATCGTCGGTAATAACCGGCAAGCCCCAAAAAGTCTGAACCTCAAGAATATTTCTGGAGGCTTCCTATTAAGTATGGCTGAAATTTTGTTCTGAATTCGACTCGAATACCCGATCTGATACCACATGTCCCAAGAAGCTAACCTCTCTTAACCGAACTCACACTTGCTGAACTTAGCATATAATTGCTTATCCCATAAGATTCGCAAAGACTAACCTCGTGTGTTCAGCATGTTCGGCCTCATTTCTTGAATAGACCAAGATGTCATCAATGAACACGACTACTGAACCGACCCAAATATGGTCCAAGATCCGATTCATCAAATCCATTTTCGAGAACACCGAGGCTCCTTCAGTTGATCGAACAAATCATCGCTACGCTGATAACGGATATTTGTTCTTTATCGCCGCTTTATTAAGTCGACGATAGTCGATGCACAACCTTATGGTTCCACCCTTCTTTTCACAAACAAGACCGGTGCACCCAAGGTGAAAAACTCGGGCGAGCAAAACCTCTATTCACCAATTCTTGCAACCGAGATTTCAACTCCTTTAATTCCGTTAGTGCCATACGATACGGAGCTATCGAATTGGAGTGGTACGGTACCAATTCAATGCCAAACTCTATTTCGAACAGTGGTAAACCCGCAATTCTTCAGGAAAACATCCGGTATTCACAAACACCGACACGATTCGGGTTTCTTTTCTAACTCCTTGTCATCTAGAACATACGCAAGGTATGCTTCGCACCCCTTTCTTACGTATTTCTGGGCCAACATTGCTGATATTACAGCTGGCAACCCCTTTAAGTCCGTAGACTCATCCCGAATTATCTCGTTATTTGCGCACCTCAGATCAATAGTCTTGCTTTTGCAATTTACAACCGCATCGTGCATGGTCAACCAATCCAAACCAAGAATAACGTCGAATTCATCGAATGGCAAAAGCATCAAGTCCGCCGGAAAACAAGAACCTCGAAATACTAGGGGACTTTTCTTACACACTGTGTTGACAAGCACGTAATGACCCAAGGGGTTTAACTCCCGAATTACAAACTCAGTAGACTCAATGGGCAAAGTCTTACTGGATGCTAAGGTTTCGTATATATAAGAAGGAGTAGGACCAGGGTCAATCAAAGCAATCACATTAGTGTAAAGGAGAGTAAGAGTATCGGTAATAACATCTGGCGAGGAAGCATCCTCACGTGCGCATATGGCATAAGTCTTAGCAGGAGCACGAGCCTCGGATCTGATGGTAGCATCTCTAGATCCTCTCTGACCGCCACTAGCATTGCCCATATTTCTAGGTGGCCTACCTCGAGTTGTGGTAGCACCCGGGTTCCCACTTTGATTTACGTTTTGTTCAGATAAACTCGGGCAATCCTTAATGAAATGATCGACTGATCCGCACTTGTAACAGGAGCGGTCACGGAATCTACAACTCCTAGAATGCCACTTGCCACAATATTGGCACTCCGTTCTGTCTCGACGATCATTGCCAACACTGGCGATCGAAGTGACTCGCGTGCCCATAGGGGGGGTCGATCGCGGTCTCGTCTAGAAAAGGCCGAAATGTCTCTAGACCGGCCTAAGCCATCTCTAAATTTCTTTGATGACTGTGGGAAGGGCTTCCCCGAAGACCTCTTACGAAACTCCCTTGCTCCCACTTCAGCTTTTCTTTTCTCCATACTGAGCTCCTCGGCTTTGCACGCTCGCTCAACAAGAGCCACAAACTCTCGGATTTCCAAAATGCCAACATACAACTTATATCATCGTTCAGTCCATCTTCGAAGCGTTTACACATCACAGCTTCTGAAGAAATGCATTCAGCAGCATCTGCTAAGCCTCACAAATTTTCGTTTGTAGTCGGTAATCGACATGGAACCTTGCTTAAGATCAAGGAATTCCTCTGCTTTTGGTCCATAAATCTCGATCGATATACTTCTTTGAATTCAGTTTGGAAGAACTCCCAAGTTACTTGCTCTCTAGACACCACAGAAGTCAGAGTACTCCACCAATAGTAGGCGGAATCGCGTAGCAAGGAGATAGTACAATTTAACCATTCATCGGGTGTACATGATAGCTCATCGAGCACCCGGATAGTGTTGTCCAACCAAAATTCAGCTTGCTCGGCATCGTCATTATCCGTAGCTTTAAATTCAGTGGCCCCATGTTTTCGAATCCTGTCGACTGGGGGCTTACTTGACCTTATTTGGTCAGTTACCGGAGGTATTGTAGGTGCGGGGGTTGCATTAGTCGGGAATGGAGGTTGTGGAACAACCGTGTTAGTTCGAATGTATTGGTTGAACCAATCATTCATCACACTATAAAAGGCTTGCCTAGCCTCATCATTCGGATTGCTAGCCATAAGTTGAGAGTCCGCCTTTGTCCCTTGCGCGGAGTAGGTGCCGCACTCTCTACATCATCAGCTATTGCTCGGTTGGGATCAGGATCCATTGCTATAAACAAACACAAATTTAGATTGTCAGAAATCACCACACTATCAATTTATCACTTAATGGCATGTATAGCTAGACCCCAAACATATCACGGTAGTCGTAGGATCGACTAAAACGTAGCTCGATACCAATAAAATTGTAACACCCGAACCCGAGACCGCTGCGATTATCGGGACACGAGGGGTTAACAAGCCAAAACCACTTATGGCACCGACCAATTTGACATTCCCAGGCAAGCTGGAAAACTGCATCGCTGTCGCCTTAAAAAGCATATCTCGAGTTTCACAACTCGGAAACTGATTCCGTAAATTTTCCCTGAATTTAGACTCATATATCCATCCATGGATTTATTTCTAGAATTTTTGGTCAGGCCAATTGGTACAGTTTATTAGTTAAAGTCACCCATGTTACAGGGGTCGACTACACTGACCTTCGTGTGTTACAACTTGAATATCTCTCTGTACAGGGTTTCAATACTGATGCCGTTTGTTTCTAATGAAACTAGACTCAAAAATGAATCTGTACATATAATGCATGACTTCTAATTCATTCTGGATAATTTATGGTAAATTTTCAAAGTCGCAACAGGGGACCCAGAAACCGTTCTGGCCCTGTCTCACGAGAACTTTAATATCTCTCATTATACTGTTCATATGATCATTTCGTTACTTTCATATGAAAATAGACTCGTCAAGGTTCGATCACATAATTTATTCACTATTTAACACCGTTCATACAAATTTTGGTGATTTTCCACATCCACGTCACTGCAGCTGGCAGCATCTGTTTTTAAGGTAGGCTTTACCTATATTGTAGTTCCCATGAACCAACTATAGTCTAGTCATACTTAGGTCCACATATGATCATATTTAGCCATTCCAATGGCTGATCATGTGACCAACTCTCTCATTCCAAACCATAATCACATCATGAAACCAAATATAATTACAAACCACAAATGGTCTAATTCCATACTCCACTATTACGAACCATTTTCGCATGGCCGCATACATATACATCACAAGTACTTAAAAACAACCGAGGGTAGTCCTATACATGCCATATCCAAAACTCAACTAAAGGAGTACCAAAAAGGGCTTTGATAGTCTGGTTGACTTCAACTTCTATGATCCCGAATCCGATCGCTAACGAGCAAAATCTATAAACAGAGAAACAAAGAAACGGAGTAAGCAATTTATGCTTAGTAAGTTTCGAGCCATAATATACACACAACCAAAGCATAGCATTCAAGTAGCTAAACAATAATTCATATGCACAATTTCTCAAAGACATGCTTACTTCACAATCCCAACTCTTATATTCATACACAAATAACGGCCTAGTTAATGCCGATAGCTCATTTATCATTAGAGCGAATATTCATACGACTTACTCATAGTGTGCAAAGCACACACAAAACATACCTTGTTGTTGGGAATTTCACAAGTGCATTAGCTGAAAATTTTCCAGCAGCTTATAAATTTCAAATCACATACCTTCGGAGTTTATCCGGATATAGCTACTGTTCAAAACACCTTCGGACATAGCCCGGTTATGGTAACCCGTACAAACGCCTTCGGGACTTAACCCGGATATCACAACTCGCACAATTGCCTTCGGCTTAGCCCGATATCATAGCTCGCACAATTGCCTTGGGCTTAGCCCGGATATCACAATCGCACAATTGCCTTCGGCTTAGCCCGGATATCACAATCGCACATTCATTCACATCTTTGTTTCAATTTCATAACAAACTTTTATGAACATTTTACTTAATCAAAATATCATTTCGCTCAATGGCCATATACAAGGGCACAATTTCGATTGCTTATTACTTCATTCAATCGAATCAAAATCTAAGTTTCGGTACTCAAAACTTACCTCGGATGTTGTCGAACGATTCGATGGCTATTCGACTACTTTTTCCTTCCCTTTATCGGATTTGGTCCCCCTTTGCTCTTGAGCTTAATTTAACAAATAATTTGATTCAATCATTTGAGTATCGAAAAGAAGAACTGAAGGCACTTAGCCCACATATATTCACTAGACATTAAAGTCACATAAGTACGAATTCATGAATCGACTCAACACACAAAGCCTTCAACATGCTTACTCATGGCGAACAACACAACTTCTTAGGCACTCATTCATGGCCGATTATGCATGTTGATGTTGAGGCCAATTACATGTTTAACACCACACATGAATGGCACACATTTTACTAGCTAATGCTTTACATATTGTAGCTCAATACTTATAATATAGCATCAAGCACTCATATGGCCGATTATACTTAGTCATACTTGCACCAATCAACAATAAATTCCAAGATTTTCACATCATATGAGTACTAGGCCGAATGTACTTGCAATTTCACAACCATTCTTCAACATTTTCTTCTTTAAACAAACATATTTATCACTTACTTCATAACCAAAACATCATGTGCAAACATATACACACATATAGGTGCAAGGTCAATTCTCAAGGTGTTCACAACCATCTAAAACACAAATTTTACCAATCAAGTAACAAGCATAAATCATGCTCATGAATGCATCATGGCGAATACATCACATTCATACCCCTTTCAACTTCGGTCATGGTTAAACAAAGAACTCAATGTCCTACTCAAGAATACTAAAAGAAATTTCAAGAGTAGTCAATCCTTCATTACATGCATCATCAACAAGCTTCACATTTAGCATGCAATGGCTTTAACACAATATCAACCTTGGCCAAACACCATTTTCATGGCATAACAAGGATTTGAACCATGGCTAACATGCACATCAAGTTAGCAACCAAAACAAGCATGAATCTCATGACACAACCTCAAACATACCTTAATCTTGATGCAAGTATAACCAAATCTCCTTCTAGTTCTCTTCCAAGCCAAGCATGAAGCGTAACTCCTATCTTCTCCTTAGTATTTTCGGCCAAGAAGGAAAGAACAAGGATGAACAAATTTTTTCTTGTTTTCTTTCACATACACGACAATGGGGGAAATGCCACACTCACACACATTTTTTTTCTTCTCTTCCCACAACTTAATTATTAAATCATTTCCTCGTCATCCATTAACAAAACATGTTTCAACATGTTTTCTTTGCCCATAACCCTTGTCATGGCCGCCACTAAGCTTCCTTTTGGGGAAATTTGACATGCAAATCCTTATTTTTGCATGCATGATAAACTAGTCATCACACATTTCCCCATCATACATTCAAAGTTTACTACTAGGTCCTTTCTAGTGAAATTCACCTTTATAACACTAAATCGAATCATCAAAAATGCCACACACAAATTAACACATATCATAGGCATCAAAATAAATTTTAAATTATTTTTATGCCTCGATTTTGTGGTCCCGAAACCACATCCCGACTAGGGTCAATTTTGGGCTGTCACAGGGGCGTAATCGTAAATTTACCCCTTTTAGGGTATTATGGTAATTCTACCTTACAGAGGTATTTCAGTAATTTTACCAGTCTTTTTAAGGTTTCATGCTTATTACAGTTATTAATGTGTCTTACCAGACGTTTTTACCGAAATGGGCCTGTTGCCCATTACTCAATTTCGGCCCATTGAAGCCCAAATTCACCGAGGTGCACGAAATTGCGAACTTTACAATCTTACCATTGAAGTTACAAAAATTATCAATACAAAAAACCCCCACGAGCGCTTGCACGCTCGCAAGTTCTCGAAATGCTAGCTTTTTGGCATTTCTACTTTTCGGCTTTTGCCGATCTAGTCTACTAGTGGGTGTCGTTTACACACCTGTTTTACGACGATTGCTTGCCAAAATCTACCATGTACCTATCCTTTGTCGTAAATAATGACTAAGTCTAGATCCAGTCGTTTCGATGTCCTCGCTTCCCACTGCTCTTTGCTCGACAGCCTTTATTCCACCTTACTCATAACAGAACAATAAACAAAACCAACAACCCTTTAGTCTTAGTCGATAGCCACCCTATGTGAATAGGGGTTTTCAGCTGTTTCTTAATTCCCGGAATAATGAATAGAGAGATGAGATCTGAGCACTTATCGAAGATTCACTTGCCATAAACATTCCCAAGTACCTTCCTATTCCCGATCTGATGTAGATCAAATCCCCAAAATACGAGTAGAGAATAGATCTAATGATTCAGCTTCTAGAACCTATTCTGAGGTATGCTTAATTCGATTTAAGAAGAAAATAGAAGAATGGGTTACCAAAATAGAAGAGATTATTGGTAGATGAGAGGTTAAGGTTCGGCTTTAATATAAAAAGAGATGAAAAGAAGTTTTATGAAGAAGAGGAAATAATCGGTAATGGATGAGAGAGTTGAGGGTTTTCGGCTCTTGAAAGATTGGAATAAAGAGGGTAAAAGATTCGGCCAAGAGGAATAATCATCTTCCAAGGAAATTTGGGTTTCGGCTTTTAAGGGTAATACGCTATCTTTAATCGAGAGAAAAGATAAGTAAAAAGAGAAGAGAAGAGTAGAAGAAGATAGGTTCGATTCTTGATGAAGAAGAGATGAACAAGAAGGAAATAGCTCATAAAAGCCCAAAATTAAAAGAACAATTTTGGCACAATTCCTTCCTGACTTAAATTCCATGTTTTGCTCCTTGATTCTTGGCCAAATTCAATGTTTGAATTTTATTCAAACTCCTAACCTATCAGTAGCCTTATCCACCGCTTCGTCATGTTGCTAAGAAGAGTTTTGGTCTAACTCTAATACTCTCCTTCACGCATGCAGCAAAAAGAGAGTCCTTCGCGCGCACAGCAGCTCGAACCTGGGTCCTCCAGACACACCCCCACGCTGGTAGCCACTGGGACGCAACCTTGTTTTTGATGTAATACTACCACAATAATTTTTAACCCTTACCTGCTTCAGTTCTGGGCCGCTTTAAAAAAATAAAACAAAATTCACCCGCGCAAGGACTCGAACCTGCACCCTCTCCGTGTGCCGAGCACACTGCTGCCACTGTGTCAAGGGCAGTCCTTGTGCTAGATTATGCTCGCAACTGTTCTTAACCCCTATTTTAAACGCAACCTGAATACTAAAAAAAACAACCATTTGCACGTGCCGTGCATTGAACCCAGGTACCTCCCACGCCCTCCTTGCGTGCTTAGTCACTAGGCCAGGTGCTTGTTTGTGCTAAAACTCAGCCCAAATCACTTATAAGGCCTACTGCCCAGATCCCTTTAGGAAAAAAAAATGCTCAAATTTTTGCTAGAGCCCTGGGTCGAGCCCAGGACTTTTCCCGCACTATAAACCCTTCGTAATTTATTTAATTACTAACTAAACATACTAAATTAAATCATCCTATTTCTTCGGGTTGTCTTCTACTCGAACTCCGACTCCAAACCCAATATTTCTAGGCCTAATTTTTGGGGCGATACAACTCTACCCCCTTAAAAAAAATTTCGTCCTCGAAATTTTCCATCTAGCTATCAGTTGTCTAATACTAGCTATTGCACTATGCTACCGTTGTGCACTCTGATTAAAAATAATTCTTAGTATGGCCCAGAACATCTAATTACCAAAGTAAAGAAACATTTATCAAGCACGCATACAACTCGTAACACACACTTAAATAGAATAAGCTTGGCAATCCTGAGCTCGATGCTCCTTGGACCTACATCTAAAGCATGCTCCTGTCTTCCTATGGCATTCACCTGGATGACGCCCGTTGCAGTTCTTGCAGGTTGGAAAGTTTGGTCATGTCTTAACATGTTTCACAGAACGAGGCTCGATCTTCTGAGAACTAGAATCCATCCTCTTCTTACACTCCAAGCACCTTGCTTGAAGCGTTTCCCTAATTTCCTTAACCTTGGTCTCCAATACTTCTTCTACCACTTTCCTTACTAACTCAGCCAGTGCCTCAGTCCCAAGCTTCGAGTTACCGCTACCCAAAGTTGGCAGACTTTGCTTACCCTCAGAATCCATATCAACACTCTACATTATTAGCATGCATAACAATAACTACCAAGATCTCGATTAAAAAATTTTAGTACTTATTAATATGTTTTATGCAGAGATAGTATTTTAAAGTTTCTATTTTCACAGAATCATAGCCTAGCTATAGTCTTAGTATTCTATGGTTTTTAGTATTGCCCTAGCTATAATGTCATGATATGGTCTCAGTTCTATCTACAGTAATATCTTAATACAGTGTAGTATAAGGAACAGAAATACTTACAGACTTGGTGCCGGGGATTCAGTGTGCCACTTCTTCGGTTATCAATATTTCAGAAACCCAGAAAAACTTGAACCATTTTAAGATTGAACCTTAAAACATGTATACCTTGTAAATTATTTTTGAAAATAACTTTCCAAAACCATTTCCAAAATACCCTAAGTTTAGAAAAAATTTTTGAAAAGCTTTTCGGACCCGATCCATAGCCAAGTTGTTGCAATCGAGCTCTGATACCATTAAATGTAGCACCCCAAACCTGACCTAGACCTTACGACCAAATTTGGTGTGTCACATCAACAAAAGTTTAGTCACGTTCCTTAGTTACTGCGATTAAGGTGTGGTTTGCGAAAACATTATTTAAGTTGATTAGAAAACTTCCGGAAGTTCATCATTTTGATATCCATTTGTTATGAGTGTTTCGTTTAAAAGCGTTGTTTTATTTTACAAAAACCCGCGCAGCCTACTTCTATCAGTTTCAAATGAGTATTAATAAAAAAATTTAATAAAACTTAGGAGCGACCTTATTACAAATTAAAAACCCGGAAACATAAAGGAAATAATCTAAAATAAAAGTGAAGGTATAAACACTTATTCTAAATAGTCCACATGGCCACTCTGAATCCCTCCAGCTCTAAGTACATCGATCTAAGGCTCACCTGCAAAGATGAAAAAAAAGGGGTGAGTTTGGAAAACTCAGTGTATAAAATAACCCAACTAGAGCCTAAATCGGTTCAAGCTTTACTGGGCCTAAGCCCTATTGAGAAATCAGAGTTAATTGGGCCTTAGCCCATATCAATATTAATCTAGGCCATATCCCCTTACAGTTCCAGAGTATACTGGGCCTAAGCCCTATTTAGAAATCAGAGTTAACTGGGCCTTAACCCATATCAACACAGTTGGGCCCATTTCAATACAGTTGGCCCATAACAAAATAGTCTCATATGATTAATGCATGATAACCCCATCCAACCCTGCACTTGCCTCCGTCCATCCCTACACTTCCTGTGGGGAATAAATCACCCACGCCATCCCTACACTTACGGTGTTAGCACCGATTGCGGCACTAACTATAATCCAAAGCAAAGCTGCTTATATCAGAAAATGTGGCACAGCCACCAAAACGGGTTCTTCCTCCATAACAAAACCCAACCCTATGCAGTATGACATGTATGCAGAGAATATATAATTAACAAGGCATGCTTTAGAAAGGTAGTCAGATTATAGCACAAGAACAGTTATTTACGCTCGAGGGGGTAATCGTAAACTTACCCCTTTAGGGGTATTATGGTAATTCTACCTTACAGAGGTATTTCAGTAATTTTACCAGTCTTTTTAGGGTTTCATGCTCATTACAGTTATTAATGTGTCTTCAGAATACTTACCGAACGTTTTTACCAAAATGGGCCCGTTGCCCATTACTCAATTTCGGCCCATCGTAACCCAAATTCACCGAGGTGCACGAAATTTCGCACTTTGCAAACTTACCGTTGAAGTTACCAAAATTATCAATACAAACAATCCCACGAGTGCTCGCACGCTCACAAGTTCTCGAAATGCCAGCTTTTCGGCATTTTTACTTTTCATCTTTTACCGATCTAGTCTACTAGTGGGTGTCATTTACACACCTGTTTTACGATGATCGCTTGCCAAAATCTACCATGTACCTATCCTTTATCGCAAATAATGACTAAGTCTAGATCCAGTCATTTCGATGTCCTCGCTTCCCACTGCTTCTTGCTCGACAGCCTATATTCCACCTTACTCATAATAGAACAATAAACAAAACCAATAACCCTTTAGTCTTAGTCAATAGCCACCCTATGTGAATAGGGGTTTTCGACTTTTTCTTAATTCCCGAAATAATGAACAGAGAGATGAGATCTGAGCACTTACCAAAGATTCACTTGCCAGAAACATTCCCAAGTACCTTCCTATTCCCGATCTGATGTAGATCAAATCCCCAAAATACGAGTAGAGAACAAATCCAATGATTGGGCTTATAGAACCTATTCTGAGGTATGCTTAATTCGGTTTAAGAAGAAAATAGAAAAATGGGTTACCAAAATAGAAGGGATTATCAGCAGATGAGAGGTTAAGGTTCGGCTTTAAGATAAAAGAGTTGAAAAGAAGTTTTATGATGAAGAAGAAATAATCGGTAATGAATGAGAGTGTTGAAGATTTTTGACTCTTGAAAGATTGGAATAAAGAGGGTAAAAGATTCAGCCAAGAGGAACAATCATCTTCTAAGGAAATTCAGGTTTCGGCTTTTAAGGGTAATAGGCTATCTTTAATCGAGAGAAAAGATGAGTAAAAAGAGAAGAGAAGAGTAGAAGAAGATAGGTTCGGTTCTTTATGAAGAAGAGATGAACAAGAAGGAAACAACTCATAAAAGCCCAAAATTAAAAGAACAATTTCGGCACAATTCCTTCCTGACTTAAATTTCATGTTTTGCTCCTTGATTCTTGGCCAAATTCAATGTTTTAATTTCATTCAAACTCCTAACCGGCCAGCAGCCTTATCCACCACTTCATCATGCTGCTAAGAAGAGTTTCAGTCCAACTCTACTACTCTCCCTCACGCATGCAGCAAAAAGAGAGTCCTTCGTGCACACAACAGCTCGAACTTGGGTCCTCTAGGTACACCCCCACGCTGCTGGCTACTGGGACGCAACCTTGTTTTCGATGTAATACTGCCACAATAATTTATAACCCTTACCTGCTTCAGTTTTGGCCCATTTTAAAAAAAGAAAATAGAATTCGCCCGCGCAAGGACTCGAACCTGCTCCCACTCCACGTGCCCAGCATGCTGCTGCCACTGCGCCACGGGCAGTCCTTGTGTTGGATTATGCTCGCAAGTCCTCTTAACCCCTATTTTAACTGCAACCTAATTACTAAAAAAAAAAACCATTTGTGCGCGTCGTGCCTTGATCCCAGGCACCTTCCATGCCCTCCTAGCGTGCTTAGCCAATGGGACCAGGTGCTTGTTTGTGCTAAAACTCAGCCCAAATCACTTATAAGGCCTACTGCCCAGTTCCCTTTAGGAAAAAAAATGCTCAAATTTTTGCCAGAGCCTTGGGTCAAGCCCAAGACTTTTCCCGCACTATAAACCCTTCGCAATTTATTTAATTACTAACTAAACATACTAAATTAAATCATCCCATTTATTCGGGCCGTCTTCTACCCAAACTCGAACTCCAAACCCAATATTTCTAGGCCCAATTTTTGGGGCGTTACAGATGTTGCAATACTAGAACCCAGTGTTGTGACACTGCCTCCTGTGTTGCAACACCGTGTGCTAGACCATGTGCTAGGTTGTGTAACAGCCTGATTTGCAACCTTTTAAAAACTATAAGGGACACACGGCCATGTCACCTGTCGTTTGTCACATAGGCTGAGACACATGCTCGTGTCTCTATCCATGTGGACGAAAATAGGCTAGCATGTACATACAAGCACTTTTACATAAATATACAAGCCATATCAAGGCATCAAAATCATGCATAAACAAGTCATATGGTATAACATCATACAACCAATGTGCCCTTAGGCACCTCAAATGAAAATATGCAAACATGTATAATCATATACTCATTTTGGTCAAAATGATCAACTAACTTCCAACTAGATTTGTATCAATACAACCATTGAATTAACTTACCAAAACATACCAAATGGTACCAAATTGGCATTCTATAATTGGCATCAATAGTCATTTAACCTATTCAAACAAAGTGCCAATTTTCAACAAGTCACAAGCCATATAAGTTATGCATATTCATCCATCATTCCATCATCCATCATTCAACCACATTAACCAAACCATCAACCATATTAAATCCAATATTTACATGCCAAAACCAAACTCATACCATCATCAAAAATACCCAAAACACAAGCCAAACAAATGGTGTAATATCCTGATTTTGGGCCTAGTCGGAATAGTGGTTTCGTGACCACAAAATCCGAGATAGAAATAATTATTTTATGATTATTTTAAGGTCTATGATATGATTGCATGATTGTGTGAAAATTTCGTGAAGAAATTTTATGCATAAAGTGCTTAATTTGAAATTTGGGACTAAATTGAATAAATTGCAAAACTTGTGTTCTAGAAGTATTTTGCATAAAATTGAATTATATTATTAATTAGAGGTCCTTAAAGAGTAATTTTACCAATTTCTAAGTCTATGGACAAAATTGGACATGGATGGAATTTTGGAAAGTTTAGTAGTAAGGGCATTTTGGTCATTTAGGGTAAAATGAATTAAAATACAAAATTAAAAGCCAATTTTGCTCATCTTCAACCCCATGGCCGAATATAGCAAGGAGAAACCATGGCTATGGTTTTCAAGCTTCAAGCTCGATTGTAAGTCCGTTCTAGCCTCGTTTTTAATGATTTTTACGTTTTGGAGTCCGTAGCTCGATTTAGCTTATGCTAGCAATAATTTAACCTAGGGTTTATATTTGGAAAAATACCCATAGGTGAAATTTGTGTATTTTGGTGTTTTATGATAGAATATGAGGTTTTAAATTATGTTAGACAACTTGTGCTACTCGGTTTTAAGTGAAAACGAGCAAAAGGGCTTAATCGGTAAAAATACCTAATAGTCATAAGTACATGTTAGAGTGAGAATTTGATGTTGCCATAGAAGGAAAAATGATCAGCGTGTCATAAAACATAAGAAAATAGGCTGAATTTTAATTTACGAGCTTTGGGGCAAAAGTGTAAATATGCAAAAGTTTAGGGGCAAAATTGTAATTTTTCCAAAATATGATTTTGGGTCAATTTGAATAATGTGAGTCCTAATTAGACTATATTTTAAATGATAGAGCAAGGAAAACTGAAATTGGGCTAAAATGGGGAAAATACCAAGTTGTGGGCGAAATGGTAAAAATAGCCATTTTCATACATACGAGGTAAGTTCATATGTAAATGTTGGTAACATAGTTATTATTTTAAATGTTTTAATGTTTTTAAATGATATGATAATTATTATGAAATATTATACTTGTGATAATTGTTTGATAATATGTCAAATTATGTGATATACTTGGAAAATGTGAAATACTACCGAGTATCGGTATCGGCATTCCGTAGAAGATGGTTGAGACACATGATTGGGAAAAGGTCCGTTGAACCTCGGGAATGGATTAGGATACAAGTGACATGTCACTGGGATATTTGGGCATCCGAACTCGTTGAGTTGAGTCAGAGTTCACTTATGGATGCGACGTCCGAACTCGTTGAGTTGAGTCCGAGTTCGTGAGATGTAACTAGGCATCCGAACTCGTTGAGTTGAGTCCGAGTTCACTTATGGATGCGAACGCCCGAGCTCGTTGAGTTGAGTCCGAGTTCACTTATGGGCGGGTTACATGGTAGCTTGGCTACATATGTGGCACTTATGTGCAAACTTTCCATGTATCCGAATTATATTCGATGTGTTCAATGGGTAAAGTTCTACTCAAATGGAGGAATACTCAAGATGAAAGGGACGTATTGGTAAGTGTTGTGAAATGGATAATTTGAACAGGTATGTACTTAACCCTCGGGTTGAAAACTCGATATAACAACAATATGGTAAGATGATAAATGAAAAGGTGATATGAATGTCTTGGTGATGATTATGCAAATGATGTTTTATGTTTTCTTATATGGTTATGTTACTTGCTATTTGCATGTGAGCTTACCAAGCATTTATGCTTACTCCTCCTTTTCATTCCTTGTAGTGTTGACAAGCCAGCTCGAAATCGAAAAGGTTGGAGGCACGCTCACACTATCCGTATACCATCTTGGTGTAATGGCTTGTATATTTTGAGTATGGCATGTATAGCATTATAATCATTTTGTATATATGGTCTTATGATATGGTTATTGAGTGGTATGGAAATAGAAATGCTTGGTAATGATTAGCCATTGGAATGGCTAATCATGATCATATTTGGTATTATGTATGTCAAATTGCTAGCTAATCCATGGAAACCATGAAATAGGTAAAATTTACCATAAAATAGATTCAGACAGCAGCAGTGATGTGAGTTTGAAAAATCACTAAAAATAGTAGAAATGGAATTAAATAATGAATAAGTTATGTAATCGAAGCTTGATGAGTCTATTTTCATATGGAATAAGCGAAACAGGTATATGAGCTATATTTGATGAGATGTTTAAATTTTTGTGAAACAGGGCCAGAGCGATTTCTGGATCCCCTGTTTTGATTTTAGAAATTCACCATAAATTTTACAAAGATAATTAGAAGTCATGCTTTATATGTACAGATTCCTTATTGAGTCTAGTTTTATTAGAGATAAACGACATAGTCATTGAAGCTCTGTACAGGGAGATATCTGATTCGTAATACACAGAGGTCGAGTAGTTGAACCCTAAAACAGGGAGGCTTTAACTAATAAACTGTACTAATTGGCCCAACCAAAAATTCTAGAAAAATTAGTAGATATATATATGAGTCTAGTTTCAGGAAAAATTTACGGAATTGGATTTGAGTTTCGTAACTTGAGATATGATTTTTAAAGCGATGTGATGCGTTAGCTAGCTTGTCCGGAAATTTTAAAATGAATTGTATGAGCTGTTTAATTAATGAATTAAGTCCGTTAACACCTCGTGTTCGACTCAACAACGGTCTCGATGCACGGGTGTTACATTTAGTGGTATCGAGCAGGTTTAGTCGGTTCTCGGACTAACCTAGCATGTGTAAAAGTTTAGCTATACATGCCACCGATGCGTGATAGTGTGATGTCTTCCGACGTGTATAAGTGCCGTCTTATTTAGACAGGGTACTCTCCAACCGAGCTGTGCCGACCATGTTCAATGTTATGTGAAGCTATTTGAGTAAAATTATGATTATGATAAGTCTCGGTTCAGAAAAGTATGAATAAAAGTTTATGATACATATGTGATAATATGTGAGATGAAAGTTCATGTTGTGATAAATATCCATATTTGCTTAATGCTCATACCATGTAGTGTATGTGGCTTACTTGATAAGATGAACGGAATAAATAAAAAGTAGTAGAGGTATGAATAAAGGTCATAATATCATAATACGAATGAAAATGTCCTTGTCTTGATTGGACGTTGAATGTTGATGAATGTTAATGATATACAATTTTTTTATGAGATAAAGGATTATAATGAAATGAACTTATCTATGTTAAATTGTTGGACTGAATTGTATGATTGTAATGATATGTACATGATGATGCACGAAATGAAAGTTGTGATTGTGATGCAAATATCTATGTTTGTTTGGCCTTATATAATGTCATGAGCATGAATTAATTTAATTAAATGAATGGATAAGTAAAGTGTCTAGAAAACATAGAATGTATGCATAAGTATATTGTCTAAATGGGACAATAGGAAAATTGGTGTAAGCCAACATGAATGAATGACATGATTTTGATGATGTTACTATGATGATGGAAGTTGTGTCATATGTGTATGTATAAGAAAGTCGAGTCGAGGTCCTACAACCCTCCCCTTACCAAAGTGGTACTTATAATGGAATTTCATGAGATTTGTATTGAATAAGTTTCGGTTGAGAACCCAAAGAGTTCAATGATAGAATAATTATAAGTATGATCCGAGATTGAAAATGAGCTGATAAGTAAAGTCGAGCCGAAAGTATCGGATTGATATAAAGATTATTGGAATTATGCATTTGTCCCGTTAGAGAAGGAATTCTCTTTGGTAAATCGAATTACTCAAGTGCAAGGTCGAGAAAAGTGTAAATCGAAATTTATTCAGAACTGACATTCTTTAGTGAATGATTTAATATGAAATTTGTGACGGAAGAACTAGTTGGGGAAATGATATTTCAAATGTGAATTATCTGAGTGTGACAGTTATGACCGGACAGATTTAGCAGTCTCTTTTGAGATGTTCTATGTGTTCACCCGTTCTCAGAAATATTTCTATGGCTATTGATCTTCGAAGAAATTCTTGTTATATGGGAATGTCTTCTAATTCGGTGTTGGATGAAAGCATTGGTAGTCTGATTGGTTTATAATTTATATTGCTCTATTTTATCGGGTATTCTATTTCATTTAAATCGATAAGAATTGATGAGAGAATTCATATGATATTATGATTCTGCTTCTTCTACTTGATGCTTCATCGATATATATGTATGGGAAGATATATTGATCTTGTTATATTTGATTTCGATGGGATTAAATGATGTTTTCTTTTGGACTTTCTTTCTTTAAAGAATTATCGTGGTATTCTCGTATTTTCTCTATGAATTTGGTTTTCGATTCTCGGCATAGTATCGTATCTTGGGTTTCTTTATCCTGGATCTCTTTATTCGGATTTCTTTATTCGGGTTTCTCTATCTTGGATTTCTTTATTCGGTTTTCTTGTTATCTTTGTTCCATAATTTGTCAATTATGACTCATGTTCAAGTATCGTTCTTCATTCGTGATAATCATGTCAAATATGACTATACTTCTAATTTGATCTTGGTAATGTGGTGATTTTAGTATTGGGATTTTTCTAATTTCCGTGTAAGGATTTGACATCGATAAAGGCATAGGTGATAAAAGCGCGAGTTTCATCGGTATGGTAAATTATTTATTTGAAAGATTTCATGTGACAATTATGTCGGATTATTTTTCCCAAGTTTGATAATAGAATTTCATTTTGTACGGATCAAAGAGTAAGTAGTTTGAACGAGAAGTGTATATTTATTAGAAAGAGTTGAATATTAGTTTAAGTCAATCTGAATGATAAGGTTTCCATCTTGTGAAAGCTGAAAAGTTTATTACATGTTGACAGAGTTCGGATAGATGAGAATATTGGTAATCAAGCGTCTCGAACTAGACTAGTCTACATTGAGCAATGACTTCCTGACTTTCAGTAATGTATTGTTGTATGAATTGTGATGTGTTTCAAGACAGTAAGGTAATGTGATAGTTTAGAGCATCCGATGTTACATAAAATTGGAGTTGTTAAAGGGGTTAAAGCCGAGCATTGGGATCTATCAAAATTATCCTTGTCAATGTTGATATTGGGATGGAAATGAGAAGGATTATTCTTGAGGCCATATCAGAATTATTTCTATGGCGGAAAGAGGAAAATGTGATGTATCCTATTGTTAAATGTTTGGCGAGATCTATAAATCACATCTCATATTGAATTAATTCCTACTCATCGATTCATGGAATTTCGGTCTCTTTGATTGTTGGATTTCTTGGAATTCGGTCTCCATTAAATCAAGTTGAGATCCGGGTTTTATGTCATGATATCATGGGAAATTGAAAAGGGTTGAAAATTTAAGAACAGTTGAGATTTGAGACTGTAAGCTTTTAGATCATATGAGAAATTGAAGAGATGTATTGGAGGTACAGTCTAAGTGCAAGTTCTTCAGCACCAAATATGAGATTAAAAGTGAAGACCACTTTTCTGGTAAGATTTTCGGGGACGAAAATCCCTAAAGGGGGGGAGAGTTGTAATATCCTGATTTTGGGCCTAGTCAGAATAGTGGTTTCGTGACCACAAAATCCGAGATAGAAATAATTATTTTATGATTATTTTAAGGTCTATGATATGATTGCATGATTGTGTGAAAATTTCGTGAAGAAATTTTATGCATAAAGTGCTTAATTTGAAATTTGGGACTAAATTGAATAAATTGCAAAACTTGTGTTCTAGAAGTATTTTGCATAAAATTGAATTATATTATTAATTAGAGGTCCTTAAAGAGTAATTTTACCAATTTCTAAGTCTATGGACAAAAATTGGACATGGATGGAATTTTGGAAAGTTTAGTAGTAAGGGCATTTTGGTCATTTAGGGGTAAAATGAATTAAAATACAAAATTAAAAGCCAATTTTGCTCATCTTCAACCCCATGGCCGAATATAGCAAGGAGAAACCATGGCTATGGTTTTCAAGCTTCAAGCTCGATTGTAAGTCCGTTCTAGCCTCGTTTTTAATGATTTTTACGTTTTTGGAGTCCTGGTAGCTCAATTTAGCTTATGCTAGCAATAATTTAACCTAGGGTTTATATTTGGAAAAATACCCATAGGTGAAATTTGTGTATTTTGGTGTTTTATGATAGAATATGAGGTTTTAAATTATGTTAGACAACTTGTGCTACTCGGTTTTAAGTGAAAACGAGCAAAAGGGCTTAATCGGTAAAAATACCTAATAGTCATAAGTACATGTTAGAGTGAGAATTTGATGTTGCCATAGAAGGAAAAATGATCAGCATGTCATAAAACATAAGAAAATAGGCTGAATTTTAATTTACGAGCTTTGGGGCAAAAGTGTAAATATGCAAAAGTTTAAGGGCAAATTGTAATTTTTCCAAAATATGATTTTGGGTCAATTTGAATAATGTGAGTCCTAATTAGACTATATTTTAAATGATAGAGCAAGGAAAACTGAAATTGGGCTAAAATGGGGAAAATACCAAGTTGTGGACAAAATGGTAAAAATAGCCATTTTAGCATACGAGGTAAGTTCATATGTAAATGTTGGTAACATAGTTATTATTTTAAATGTTTTAATGTTTTTAAATGATATGATAATTATTATGAAATATTATACTTGTGATAATTGTTTGATAATATGTCAAATTATGTGATATACTTGGAAAATGTGAAATACTACCGAGCATCGGTATCGGCATTCCGTAGAAGATGGTTGAGACACATGATTGGGAAAAAGGTCCGTTGAACCTCGGAATGGATTAGGATACAAGTGACATGTCACTGGGATATTTGGGCATCCGAACTCGTTGAGTTGAGTCCGAGTTCACTTATGGATGCGAGCGTCCGAACTCGTTGAGTTGAGTCCGAGTTCGTGAGATGTAACTAGGCATCCGAACTCGTTGAGTTGAGTCTGAGTTCACTTATGGATGCGAACGCCCGAGCTCGTTGAGTTGAGTCCGAGTTCACTTATGGGCGGGTTACATGGTAGCTTGGCTACATATGTGGCACTTATGTGCAAACTTTCCATGTATCCGAATTATATTCGATGTGTTCAACGGGTAAAGTTCTACTCAAATGGAGGAATACTCAAGATGAAAGGGACGTATTGGTAAGTGTTGTGAAATGGATAATTTGAACAGGTATGTACTTAACCCTCGGGTTGAAAACTCGATATAACAACAATATGGTAAGATGATAAATGAAAAGGTGATATGAATGTCTTGGTGATGATTATGCAAATGATGTTTTATGTTTGCTTATATGGTTATGTTACTTGCTATTTGCATGTGAGCTTACTAAGCATTTATGCTTACTCCTCCTTTTCATTCCTTGTAGTGTTGACAAGCCAGCTCGGAAATCGAAAAAGGTCGGAGGCACGCCACACTATCCGTATACCATCTTGGTGTAATGGCTTGTATATTTTGAGTATGGCATGTATAGCATTATAATCATTTTGTATATATGGTCTTATGATATGGTTATTGAGTGGTATGGAAATAGAAATGCTTGGTAATGATTAGCCATTGGAATGGTTAATCATGATCATATTTGGTATTATGTATGTCAAATTGCTAGCTAATCCATGGAAACCATGAAATAGGTAAAATTTACCATAAAATAGATTCAGACAGCAGCAGTGACGTGAGTTTGAAAAATCACTAAAAATAGTAGAAATGGAATTAAATAATGAATAAGTTATGTAATCGAAGCTTGATGAGTCTATTTTCATATGGAATAAGCGAAACAGGTATATGAGCTATATTTGATGAGATGTTTAAATTTTTGTGAAACAGGGCCAGAGCGATTTCTGGATCCCCTGTTCTGACTTTAGAAATTCACCATAAATTTTACAAAGATAATTAGAAGTCATGCTTTATATGTACAGATTCCTTATTGAGTCTAGTTTTATTAGAGATAAACGGCATAGTCATTGAAGCTCTGTACAGGGAGATATCTGATTTTTAATACACAGAGGTCAGAGTAGTTGAACCCTGAAACAGGGGAGACTTTAACTAATAAACTGTACTAATTGGCCCAACCAAAAATTCTAGAAAAAAATTAGTAGATATTTATATGAGTCTAGTTTCAGGAAAAATTTATGGAATTAGATTTCGAGTTTCGTAACTCGAGATATGATTTTTAAAGCGACTGTGATGCAGTTAGCTAGCTTGTCTGGAAATTTTAAAATGAATTGTATGAGCTGTTTAATTAATGAATTAAGTCCGTTAACACCTCGTGTTCGACTCCGGCAACGGTCTCGGGTACGGGGTGTTACAAATGGTCATTCCAATAACTAAACATACAGGCCAACCTTAGCCAAAATGGCTATACATGCCATTATAACTAAAATTAAACATTCGAAATGTACCAAAAGAGCCGATTGATAGTGTAATCTAGCTTTGACAAAATTCCAACCCGAACGAGCTTCCAATTCACTATGAAAACACAAAAAATAACACAAAGTAAACATTTAAGCTTAGTAAGTTTGTGTAACATAGGATTTAACTTACCATTTGATCAAATAATAGGTAAGTAACAAAGTATATCTCAACAAAACTTGGCCAAAAGCCTAAGCACATATATGCCAACTACATTAGTCATGTAAATTCATATATGAATCAATAATCTTGGATGAGCTCAACAATTAATCAAGTTTCCATATACATGTAACATCCATATCATGTATCTATATATCGTGTACAATCATCTCCATGTATTTAACGTAAATACCTGCAATAGTTCATATCGAACTCATATTATCTCGTAGCAGAACATTGCCTATTGAACCATTTAGAATATCATTGGATACTCAGGAAAGCTCACACATAGTGTGCTAAACTATAACCCGTCAAATCCTGTACATGTATGCTCATACGAACTGTGAATCGGTATGGTCTCTCAAGCTATAAATCGGTATGCTCTCATGAGCTGTAAATTGGTATACTTTCACGAGCTGTAAATCGGTATGCTCTCACAAACTATAAATTAGTAATCTCTCATGAGCTGTGGTATGTCCATAACATATGCAGGACCTCAACCAAATCGGTAACCCTGATGACCTGTCATTTCTATCTTACGAATTCTTATGGTTCAAATGGGGCTCAGTAATCATCGTACGTCATTGGATATACACTCGGTAATTATGTATGACAAATCATAACATTTATATATTTTAATTAAAACATATAAACACAATTTAATTACACGAACTTACCTCGACGAGTATACATAGATACAGAAGCGATGAATCTAAGACTTACTCTTTGCCCCAATCTAACTTCGTATGAGGCCTAACTGGACTATATGGATAAATTTAACTCAATTTCGCACATAATTCAACTAATTTAATCCAAAACATATTTTTGCAAAATTACCATTTTTTCCAACCAATTTAATCCAAAACATATTTTTGCAAAATTACCATTTTCTCCATACTTTTAATTTTTTTGCAATTTAATCCTTATAATTTCTTTGCAATTTAATCCCTAGCTCATAAAAATGGAAATTTACACAATTTCACCACAACTCACTATGGCTGAATATCAATTAGGTCCCTAGCATGCCCTATATTTCATTTATTTCACAATTTCACCATGTAATATTTTCTATTTTTCAATTTAGTTCGTAAATGACAATTTCATAAAAGATCTTTTTACAAAAGTTGTTTATCTAATAACAACCATTCATTTTCTATCATCAAACTTCAAAACTCATTTACATTCAACAATGGTAAAATCCTAATAGTTGAACAGTTTCACAAATTAGTTCCTGGGCTAGCTAGATTAAGCTACAGTGATCCCGAAAACATAAAAATCAGTGATCCCGAAAACATAAAAATCATCAAAAACAGAACAAAAATGCATACCTAGTTGAAGAATCAAAGTGGCTGAAAGTAGCTTCAACAAAAATGGCTTTATTTTCTCTTCACAATTGGTTGAAGAAAGTAAAAGATGGTACTTTGTAATTTATTGTAATTAATCTTAACCATTATTTACTTATTTACTTATTTAACCTTAAAAAAATTCATAGTTTCACTTATACTAAGCCATCACATTCCACTAACTCCAGTAGTGGTCTAATTAATATATAAGGACTTTTACTTTAAAGTTCTATAGCTATTTAATACCATTAGCTATTAGAACTCATGTAACGCCCCAAAAATCCCGAAATCTCGAATTTTTTTGTGCTTAGCATTTCCTAGTCAAGTGTTAATTATGTGATGGTAGGTCTTGGTCAAGGTTTGAGTTAAAACCTAGGGGTAAAAGAAATTATAGTTAAATTATTAAAAGAACCCTGATGGCAAGTAGGAGGGCTTTTGAATAAATGAAGGGAAAGTTGGACAGAAAAGAGCCTACTGGCCCAGGGGATAAGTGGCCTGTGGCTAGTGTCAGAGGTCTGGGGTTCGAATCCCATTTTGACCAAATAAGGGATTTATTTTTACTTAAAGGGTGGACAAAGGTGGCGTTGGATTGAACTCTGTAGAGAGTGATAAGAGGAGAAATTTGAGGAAAGGATCAAGGGGTTATCAGGGAGAAAAACAAGGAGATGAGGAGTAAGGATGAGGTTGAGCCGAATTGGGAACTTGGGCTTCAGAAATTCGACTATAGGGGCTATAAATAGGTGCTGAATGGGAGGTGGCCAGGATAATGCCAAATTCCCTTCACCTTGTTGCTAGAAACCCTTTTCTCTAAAAGTCGAAAACCCTTTGCTTTACTTTCTTTTCTTTGTGCCAATGTGACATCCCTAATTTGACCCTAGTCGGGAAGTGGTTTCGAGACCACAAAACCGAGTCACACAAATAATTGATTGTTAAATTTCATGTCTATTTTATGTTACAATTTATGTGTGAAATTTTAATGCTTTGATTTTGTCAATTGAATGCGAATTTAATCAAAAGGGCTTATGTGAGAAACATTGAAAATGTGTTGGTTAATTTTTAAAATGGCCAAATTGTTGCATGGATTAAATATGGGGACTTGCATGTCAAAGTCCCCATTTTTCATGATAATGGCCGGCCATGATGGTTTTAGGTGAGAAAATATGTATTTTATTTGTTGTAATGATGGCTACTAAATGATATTATATACATTTTGTTAAAGAATTAAATAAAGACTTATAAAATATGAAATAAAGTTTTTATAATGGAAAAAAAAAAGGGATGAAAACAAAGTTTTATCCATTCTTTCTCTCAATAGCCGATTCTTAGGATCAAAGAAGAACAAAAGGGGGCCCTTAGACGTATGGCAATTATATTAGCAATTCGAGGTATGTTTGGCTTAATTTCTTGATAATTTTGGTAAAGTTGAGTTGTTAAATAGATTTTGAAGTTAGCCCATGCATTTATTTTTGAATTTAAGAAGAATGATACATTCGACTATGCTTTGATGTGCTTGGATTGTTGTTCATTGAGTAAGTGATTGAGGAATGGTTAGAAGAATTTGAATGCTAAACTAGTTGATTTGTTTATAATGTCCGATTATGATCATTTATAGAGATGTGAATGAATTGTTGTTATGTGAATAAATATTTATTTGATGATATATATATGTATTCGCAATGGGGTAAAATGTGTATTAAGGTAAGTTTCATGGTGATTATGCTTGTGATGTTGGGTTAATATTCGGCATTGAGTAATGTGGGGTAAGGTGATTAATCGGCTATGAAATTAGCTAAATTGAATAGGTATGTTTAATGATATGCTTAGTGTAATGTATAATCTTATAACTCGGTTTGGTATTGAGATAAAGGTTAGATGTATGATTGGATTTTGGTATGTGTTAAATTGGTTAATCAAAGATTTAATATGACGAAATGTTAATGAATAACATAATTGGTTTGCACCTTAAATAGTTGAAATAAAGCTTGCCGATTATGATTAAATGTTTAAATTGTAATATAGGTATATATATATATATATGCCTTATGTATGTACCATGTACACATAAGGACATTCGACAATATGATTAAATTCATGTATAAGAAAGCAAGATAAATTAAGTGACTCTTTGCTTGTGAATGTGAATTAGATATAAATTAAATAAGCATGAAATCGAGTCATGGCATGTTTTATTAAATATGATACATATTGAAATCTATTGTTTTAGATATAGATTAAATGATATGTGATTGCCAAATGTGATTGTTAAGTGAATAGTATTAGTTAAGTACTTAAGCAAATCTGTTGTTTTACTTGAGCTTAAGAGCAAAGAGGATCAAAGTCGGATAGGGGAAAAGAGAAAGTAAACGAATAGCCGTGGATATCTAGTCGTCGACCACTTCTGAGGTAAGTTTTAAGTGATTAAACGTTGAGTAAATTCAATCATAATAGGACATAATGAGTTGATTTAATAAGATGTGATGTGGCCATGATATGTTTTAAACTCAAATGGTAAGTACATAAGTGTTTGGACTTGGAAATTTAAGAGCAAATTGTAATAATTTGCTTAGGACAGCAGCAGTAACGTGATTTTAGAAAATCACCATAAATTGTTGGTGTGGAATTATAGGCTGAATAAAATATGTAATCAAAGCTTAATTAGTCTAGTTTTTTATAAAAGAAACCGTGTAAGCAAAGGAATTTCTTATAAAGGGATATTTAAAGTTGTGTGAGATAGTGTCAGAATGACTCCAAAATCCCCTGTTTTTTTTAGAAAATCATTATAAATCACACAAAAACAAAATTGTTATAAGATAAAATTTATATGCTTAGACTCCTTAATGAGTATATTTTCAAATGAAATAAACAAGAACATATTTTGAATTCTGTACAATGAGAAAGTTGATTCGTAGTGAAGAGTGGTCAGTATAGTCAAACAGTGAAATAGGGGAAACTTTAAGAAAAATTCTGGTATTGATTGGTCAAACAAAAAATTCTGAAAATTTTATGGATAGAAGATATATGAGTCTGTTTTCATGGAAAATTAACAGCACTTCATTTGGAGTTTTGTAGCTCCAGTTACAAAAAATTTAATGACTGTTGCTCAGGAAAACAACTTGTAGTGAATATGTGATTTTGTTGTAAACATTGATGAAACTAACTGAGTTGCTTATAAGCTATTGCTGAAATTGAGGTACAAGATAAATATATATATGTATGGTAAAGCCGAATGGCTAGTGTGAAATATGTATGAGATATGTATATGTGGTAAAGCCGAATGGCTAATGTGAAATATGTATGAGATGTGTATATATTGTGGCCGAATGACCAAATGTGAAAGGTGTATATATTTAGATATTTGATGAGACAAATGAATTACAAATATGAGAGTCGATGTGAATGTTGTAACATGTGATTAAATGTACATAAAACTTGGAAATATATTCCAGGTAAGACCCGATGGCTACGTGTGGAGATTATGCCCGGGTAAGACCCGATGACTACGTGTGGGGATTATTCGAGCTAAAGGTCTCGCTGAAGATTCGAGTAAAGCATAAGATTATACGACTTCACAGTAACAATTGGTAATAAATACGTTCAATGCGTTAAGTTGGTCAGGTATGTATTTTGAGATTATATTTAAGCTTGATTTGGATTAAATCACAAGTTTGTTATGTGGTGCATATGTGAGTAAAGCAATAAGACTGTTCTATGATTATTGTGCATTTGGTCAATGTGAAAAGTTAGGTGAAAATATGTAATGTACCTATGTTTATAAGAGATCACTATCAAGTGAGAATTTATCTGCTTATTGTGTATTACGTAATTGTGTATTTTCGCCAAAAGGGTAGTATACCTAGAAATAGGTTATATGAGAATTAGTAAGATCGAATTTTAATTTGGTTGGTCAGGTATGTGATAAATACTTGTACATGTTAGACCCATCAGAATTAAATCATGATTGTAAAGTGAAAAGCAAATATGAAAATGCCATATGAATATGTGAGTATTCGGTTATGGAGAAATACTATAGAATATTGGGGGATATACATTTTGATTTGTCCGATGAGGATAACTATAGATATGAAATGAAATGTTATATGTGAATCAAATAAACAAATTGGTTATATTTGAGTTCACTGGTTTTAAATTGCTTAAGACTTACTAAGCTTACAAAAGCTTACTCTGTTGTTATGTTTCTCTGTTTTATAGATTGTTGATTTTGGCCTTTTTGCTCGAGGATCGTCAGCAACTTGTCACACTATCACTATCCACTGTTTGGTACTGCTATGTTTTGGATTATCTTATGGCATGTATAGAATAGACTAGTAGTGGGAGGATATTTTGGTTAATGTATATAAGCCATGCGAATATGACATCTTTTGAATGTTTACTTTTATAAGTTTTAAATTTTATCCCTGGTTGTGTCTAGCAATTATCCAATTGAATGATCTTTACTCCAAGAAAATGTTCAAAATTTTACTGATCTTGCATGAGTTCCAAGTCCGGTAATGCCCCTCACCTATTTCGGTGACGGTTACGGGATAGGGGTGTTACATTTAGTGGTATCAGAGCTACGGTTTAGTCAATTCTAGGACTAGCGTAGCACGTGTGAGTCTAGCTATACATGCCATAAAGTGATAAAATGATAGTGTGATGATTTCTGACAGTTAAAATGTGTTTTTCGTAATATAATGAATTCCAATCCTGATCAAGCTATAGCAGATGGTATTGAGAGGATTGAAACATGCTTATGATGTGTCAAAATTGAGAAAGGTATGAATAGAAGTATGATATACATTTGAAGTATTGAAATGCAAAGTAATTTTGCTAAATGTGTTATGAAATAAATAGGAAAAAGTATATTAGGATAATAGTGATGTATATTGTATGCATGAGAAGTTATATTTTGGTTCAGGATTTTATGTAAATGGGCGAAATATATACATATATATGTCATCTATTAGAGATGGAATTGCTGTGTAGTTTATGCTTTGTTAATGTTATATATGATGTTATGTTTTAAATATGTGAATAAGAACTTTGAAGAGAAAATAATGTATTTGGAATGAGCCTACATGTAAATGATATCTATGATATAATGTCAAGGTGTAAATGATATGTATATATTGAAACGAAGTAAGTGAATTACAAATATGATATGCTATATTAAATGTATTAAAATGTGAATAAATATGCATGAAACTCAGTGATGTGTATTTCGGCCTTCGTGCCTAGCAGGCTTCGTGCCAATGATATGTATTCGGGCCTTCGTGCCTAGCAGGCTTCGTGCCGGTGATATGTATTCGGGCCTTCGTGCCTAGCAGGATTCGTGCCGGTGATATGCATTCAGGCCTTCGTGCCTAGCAGGCTTCGTGCCGGTGATATGTATTCGGGTCTTCGTGCCTAGCAGGCTTAATGTCGGTGATTCGAGCAAGGTTTAAGTGTTCATTACTATATGAATTCAAAGTTAAATGAAAGAATACGTTTAAAGTGTACATATATGATGTTTTACAGACTTGGTTAAGTCATTTCAATGTGTAATAACGAATGAATATGGGCATTATGCGTGCGAATGATTAGAGGCACTGTGTGTGCAAATTCCGTTAACCGAGCACTATGTGTGCTAGATCAGTAATTGAGGCACTGTGTGTCCGAGTTCTTCAACCGAGCACTATGTGTGCGAGATCGGTCAGTGGGCACTAAGTGTGTGAAATGAGACTCATGTAAGACCTCATCTGGGACGAAGGCATTAATTTGAGATGTTGTGTAAGACCATGTCTAGGACATGGCATCGACTCGATTTGTGATAACATGTAAGAACATGGTTGGACTATGGCTTTAAGTAAACGACTTACTCAGACAAGTACGACGCTCTTTAAATTAACAAATGTTAGGAAGTAGAATTGAAGTTAGATGTTGAATTGACGATTGATTATTGTTTCGGCTGTAATTTTGTTATAAGTGGATACAAAAAAAAAATGGATATGTTGTTAAGGAATGGATTTACGTTATATGTACATTTAAGTGCGTAGTTGAAAATGTGTTATGGATTTAGTCTATGAGATTCTCGGTATATGAAATTATATGTGCTATTGCTGAATGGACACTATTTTGTTAATCTTGTTCAAGAAATTACTTTGATTAAGTTTCGAAATTCGAAAGTTTGTAAGAATTTTTGATGAATGCTGATAATTTTGGATATACGAGTTATGCGCTAGAAAAAATCTCATGCCAGTGTATTATATTAAGCTTTATGCCTAATCGACTGTATACGGGTAACGTTAACTATGATTGAATGTGCTAAATGAGCTAAATGTTCAGGTATGTGGAAGTTGATTTTTCTTTTGGAAATGAGTTAAGTTGAATATTGAGATGTGATAAAGTATAAAAGATATTCATTGGGATGTTTAAGAACATGTATACTTTCGGCCATGTTACGGCTTATATATATATATATGAATGAACATGTGGGTTATGAATATGTGAGTTGATGTTATGTATTTGTTTTAAGGTAAGAGGATGATTTTATGGGTCGATGTGGAATCGGTAATGAATTAAAATTATTATCGATGAGTTAATGTTTATATGGACATAATTCAATAAGAGGACGCTATCCTAACCTAGTCGCTAGTAAGATTTTCAGGGACGAAAATCCCTAAAGAGGGGGAGAGTTGTGACATCCCTAATTTGACCCTAGTCGGGAAGTGGTTTCGAGACCACAAAACCGAGTCACACAAATAATTGATTGTTAAATTTCATGTCTATTTTATGTTACAATTTATGTGTGAAATTTTAATGCTTTGATTTTGTCAATTGAATGCGAATTTAATCAAAAGGGCTTATGTGAGAAACATTGAAAATGTGTTGGTTAATTTTTAAAATGGCCAAATTGTTGCATGGATTAAATATGGGGACTTGCATGTCAAAGTCCCCATTTTTCATGATAATGGCCGGCCATGATGGTTTTAGGTGAGAAAATATGTATTTTATTTGTTGTAATGATGGCTACTAAATGATATTATATACATTTTGTTAAAGAATTAAATAAAGACTTATAAAATATGAAATAAAGTTTTATAATGGAAAAAAAAAGGGATGAAAACAAAGTTTTATCCATTCTTTCTCTCAATAGCCGATTCTTAGGATCAAAGAAGAACAAAAGGGGCCCTTAGGCGTATGGCAATTATATTAGCAATTCGAGGTATGTTTGGCTTAATTTCTTGATAATTTTGGTAAAGTTGAGTTGTTAAATAGATTTTGAAGTTAGCCCATGCATTTATTTTTGAATTTAAGAAGAATGATACATTCGACTATGCTTTGATGTGCTTGGATTGTTGTTCATTGAGTAAGTGATTGAGGAATGGTTAGAAGAATTTGAATGCTAAACTAGTTGATTTGTTTATAATGTCCGATTATGATCATTTATAGAGATGTGAATGAATTGTTGTTATGTGAATAAATATTTATTTGATGATATATATATGTATTCGGCAATGGGATAAAATGTGTATTAAGGTAAGTTTCATGGTGATTATGCTTGTGATGTTGGGTTAATATTCGGCATTGAGTAATGTGGGGTAAGGTGATTAATCGGCTATGAAATTAGCTAAATTGAATAGGTATGTTTAATGATATGCTTAGTGTAATGTATAATCTTATAACTCGGTTTGGTATTGAGATAAAGGTTAGATGTATGATTGGATTTTGGTATGTGTTAAATTGGTTAATCAAAGATTTAATATGACGAAATGTTAATGAATAACATAATTGGTTTGCACCTTAAATAGTTGAAATAAAGCTTGCCGATTATGATTAAATGTTTAAATTGTAATATAGGTATATATATATATATATATGCCTTATGTATGTACCATGTACACATAAGGACATTCGACAATATGATTAAATTCATGTATAAGAAAGCAAGATAAATTAAGTGACTCTTTGCTTGTGAATGTGAATTAGATATAAATTAAATAAGCATGAAATCGAGTCATGGCATGTTTTATTAAATATGATACATATTGAAATCTATTGTTTTAGATATAGATTAAATGATATGTGATTGCCAAATGTGATTGTTAAGTGAATAGTATTAGTTAAGTACTTAAGCAAATCTATTGTTTTACTTGAGCTTAAGAGCAAAGAGGATCAAAGTCAGATAGGGGAAAAGAGAAAGTAAACGAATAGCCGTGGATATCTAGTCGTCGACCACTTCCGAGGTAAGTTTTAAGTGATTAAACGTTGAGTAAATTCAATCATAATAGGACATAATGAGTTGATTTAATAAGATGTGATATGGCCATGATATGTTTTAAACTCAAATGGTAAGTACATAAGTGTTTGGACTTGGAAATTTAAGAGCAAATTGTAATAATTTGCTTAGGACAAGAGACGATAACGTGATTTTAGAAAATCACCATAAATTGTTGGTGTGGAATTAGAGGCTGAATAAAATATGTAATCAACGCTTAATTAGTCTAGTTTCTTATAAAAGAAACCGTAAGCAAAGGAATTTCTTATAAAGGGATATTTAAAGTTGTGTGAGACGATTGTCGAAATGACTCAAATCCCTGTTTTTTTAGAAAATCATTATAAATCACACAAAAAAAAATTGTTATAAGATAAAATTTATATGCTTAGACTCCTTAATGAGTATAGTTTCAAATGAAATAAACAAGAACATATTTTGAATTCTGTACAATGAGAAAGTTGATTCGTAGTGAAGTGTGGTCAGTATAGTTAAACAGTGAAATAGGGGAAACTTTAAGAAAAATTCTGGTATTGATTGGTCAAACCAAAAATTCTGAAAATTTTATGGATAGAAGATATATGAGTCTGCTTTCAGAGAAAATTAAGAGCACTTCATTTGGAGTTTCATAGCTCCAGTTACAAAAAATTTAATGACTGTTGTTCAGGAAAACAGCTTGTAGTAAATATGTGATTTTGTTGTAAACATTGATGAAACTAATTGAGTTGCTTATAAGCTATTGCTGAAATTGATATACAAGATAAATATATATATGTGTGGTAAAGCCGAATGGCTAGTGTGAAATATGTATGAGATATGTATATGTGGTAAAGCCGAATGGCTAATGTGAAATATGTATGAGATGTGTATATATTGTGGCCGAATGACCAAATGTGAAAGGTGTGTATATTTAGATATTTGTTGAGACAAATGAATTACAAATATGAGAGTCGATGTGAATGTTGTAACATGTGATTAAATGTACATGAAACTTGGAAATATATTCCGGGTAAGACTCGATGGCTACGTGTGGAGATTATGCCCGGGTAAGACCCGATGACTACGTGTGGGGATTATTCGAGCTAAAGGTCTCGCTGAAGATTCGAGTAAAGCATAAGATTATACGACTTCACAGTAACAATTGGTAATAAATACGTTCAATGCATTAAGTTGGTCAGGTATGTATTTTGAGATTATATTTAAGCTTGATTTGGATTAAATCACAAGGTTGTTATGTGATGCATATGTGAGTAAAGCAATAAGACTGTTCTATGATTATTGTGCATTTGGCCAACGTTGAAAGTTAGGTGAAAATATGTAATGTACCTATGTTTATAAGATATCACTATCAAGTGAGAATTTATCTGCTTATTGTGTATTACGTAATTGTGTATATTCGGCCAAAAAGGGTAGTATACCTAGAAAGAGGTTATATGAGAATTAATAAGATCGACTTTTAATTTGGTTGGTCGTATGTGATAAATACTTGTACATGTTAGACCCATCAGAATTAAATCATGATTGTAAAGTGAAAAGCAAATATGAAAATGCCATATGAATATGTGAGTATTCGGTTATGGAGAAATACTATAGAATATTGAGGGATATACATTTTGATTTGTCCGATGAGGATAACTATAGATATGAAATGAAATGTTATATGTGAATCAAATAAACAAATTGGTTATATTTGAGTTCACTGGTTTTAAATTGTTAAGACTTACTAAGCTTACAAAAGCTTACTCTGTTGTTATGTTTCTCTGTTTTATAGATTGTTGAATTTGGCCTTTTTGCTCGAGGATCGTCAGCAACTTGTCACACTATCACTATCCACTGTTTGGTACTGCTATGTTTTGGATTATCTTATGGCATGTATAGAATAGACTAGTAGTGGGAGGATATTTTGGTTAATGTATATAAGCCATGCGAATATGACATCTTTTGAATGTTTACTTTTATAAGTTTTAAATTTTATCCCTGGTTGTGTCTAGCAATTATCCAATTGAATGATCTTTACTCCAAGAAAATGTTCAAAATTTTACTGATCTGGCATGAGTTACAAGTCCGGTAATGCCCCTCACCTATTCCGATGACTGTTACGGGATAGGGGTGTTACAGCCAATTTCTATCCTTCCTCTACACAATTTTCTTTGTTTCACTTGTGGTTTAGCTGACTTCTTCTTTCTTCTTCCCTTGGTACTGAATAGTCTTTTATTCCCATACAAATCTCAAGGGGCCGAACACCATTTTGGCCGAATACCCTTAGTGCTGCCATTACCCTTTCCACTCAGTCGATTCTAATGTAAGTATTCGCTCTTCTAATGGGTTTGTTTTGTTAAGTATCGATTATTGTCCCTCACTTCTTCTAATCGGTTTTGGGTAGGAATAGGTATCGAATCTCAGTCTTTAGATCTCTGCCGATTTGCTCCACAGGAGAGAAACCTTGGTAAGTGTTCTTGATCTTAGTTGGCTGAATAGTCATAGTTAAGGTAAGGGGGACTTGTATTGGATACAAGTTGCCTGTTACTCTAGTTTTAATAATTAAGATTGGTGCAAATCTAGGGGTTGATCGTGGTTAATGATTGAAAAAGGGACTATATAACTTGTCGCGCAAGGTAAGGTGAAAGGTGAAGTTTCAGTTTTGGTAGAGATATGTATTAAGCATGTGAGTAATTGAAGGGTGATATTGATTGTAGTTCAAGGCAAAGGAAATCGTAGCACACTTTATTACCAGGTGTGTACATACACTACACACACAAGTAGATCGGCAGATCCCAAAAAGCCAAAATGCCGAAATGCCGAAAGTTTGGCTACGGTAGTCTTGTGAGTGCGTGAACATCGCAAGGGGGAAACTGATAGGTTGCCTGATGCCCATGGGTGATTCCATAGACTTGGGTTATGAATTGGCCAAACGGGCCAGAATAGGCTAAATGGGCCCGATGGGCTGTTAGGCCCATAATAGGCAAAAATTGATAATTGATGCTATGTGATGGAGAATTGTATGTGAACATGACTGTAAATGCGATTTGGGCCTAGAGGCCATATAATGTGATATGGGCCTAATGGGCCAAAAAATGTGAATGGTCTAATGGGCCATATGAAAGAGATTGGGCCTAGTGGGCCATATATATAGGTATGTGGATTTGTCTAGGCTTTGTAAGAGGTTGTAGGCGTAGTATATGATGACTGCATAAACTTAATTAATTTAATAAGGACCGTGGACAAGTCATAGGGTTAAGGTATGGGAATGGGTATGTGCATGTCTAGGATTGGATCTAGAGAGAGCTTGGAACTTAAGTAGTCTTAATGACCCACCTCCTCTTCCCTGGAATCCTACCTGGTGCATAGTATTCATTCTTCCTAGCTCACGAGATTAGTTAATGGGCCAAGGTACGTAAGACCCGTAATAAAAGAAAATTACCGAAATGCCCCTAAGGGAAAAAAAGACCAAAATACCCCTAAGTGCGGAATGTGAGATTTATGGATGTTACATGTATAACTGCTGCGTACATACGATATTTTGTTTAGGTTGCATAGGGTTGGGAATTATGGAACGGAGAAAGTAAATAAGGGTCGCATGGTTGCTTGACAATCGTGAATCCACCAACGGCTTTTAAGCCCAATATGTGTTTGGCAGCTTGCTGCAATGAAGGTAGTTTCGCAACCGGGCTACCATTGGAGTGTATCAGATGTGTGCGTAGATATTTATATCCCCACATGGTGTGTACCGAGGGACGGAGTTGGTGTGTAGCGGATGGATTGTTAGGGTGCGTTGCACTGTATTGCATTGCATGGTGAATGATGTTTGCTTGTTACTTGTCGAGGGTTGTACACACTGAGTTTGTGAAAACTCACCCCCTCTTTTATCTTTTTGAGGTGATGCTTAGTAGGAGGTTCGATGGCTGGAGGGACTCTGGGTGGCCAGCTAGCAAGACAATTGGGATACGTTCTAAAAGTATATAAGTTACTCGTTTATTAAGTAATTTTCATTTAGTATGGATTGTAATAAGGTCTCCCCCTTTTATTATTGTTTGGATTATTAAATTCATGCGTTGTAATTATAAGAGGTGGAACATGAATTTTCTAAGCTATAGTTTTCTTTTAACGCTACGTTTCCGCAACAAAAGTTTTAAAGGATAAGTTTTTTTAAGTCAAATGTTTTAAGCAAAGCTTCGCAATAGAAAAGAGATTTTACTAAGTAATTGAGATGTAACTTTTTAAGGAAAGGTTTTCAATGAAAATGAGGTTTTCACTAAAACACTTCAATGTAACGCGCCAGATTCGGCCATAATGTCCCGGCCTAGTTTGGGGTGTTACATTTAGTGATATCAGAGCTCATGTTACAAAACACGGGGTGTGAAGTGGGCCTTATTACTTGATTTCTTTTTAAAATAAATATATATATTTGATTGAATTACAATGTTTTGAAAAAAGGGAAGTCTTACTGAGCGGTACACCGAGTCTCCAATGTCAAACCAAGTAAGTTCTTCTATTCTTAAACTTGTTTAAATTGTTAGACAGTAGATAGTTAGAGGGCTACTTTAGACGATTATGTTAGAATGTAACTGAAGCCCATAGGATCTTGAAACTGTAGAGGATTTACGAAAACAACTCTTTCTTTAAATACTTTCATAAAACATCGGGTTAATTATTGAAACTAACTAAAACTTCATAAATTTATTAATCTAGAAAATATGTGAATCGACGATGAGTGCTAGAAGAGGTGCAAGAGGCCGTGGCCGAGGCCATAAAAGTGTTAGGACAGAATCATCAGTGTCAGGCCATACGTCTAATGTTGGAGTAGAATAGGCTCTAGCTTCACCCGTAGTTGGGACTGAGCCGTATGATCGGGCCACGAGAAAAGATTCATTATCGTATGTAATGCTAAGGATTTTGGAGAGGGTCACTAGGCCCAATAATGGCACAGGGGATCGAGGGTCCATTCCGGAGTGACTTCGATCAAATGTGGCTGAGGTCTTTAAGGGCGTGGCTGGTGTGGCTCCTTATCTGGCTGAATATTGGTTGGAGGCCACGGAGAGGATAATGGAGGACTTGGACTGTTCACCGAAACAAAAGTTGAAAGGGGCAGTGTCACTGCTTAGGGAAGAAGCTTACCAGTGGTGGCTAACAGTGAAAGAGGGCAGTAATCTCGAGCAGGTCACTTGGGGGTTCTTCAAACTTGCGTTCCAAGGAAAGTATGTAGGTGAGAGCTATGTGGATGCTAGAAGGAAGGAGTTTCTGAACTTGACCCAGGGAAACAAATCGGTGGCAAAGTATGAGGCGAAATTTCTGCGCCTTAGTAGGTACGCAAGAGTTATGGTGGCAACGGACTATGAGCGTTGTGTTAGGTTTGAGGATGGACTTAAAGATAACCTCAGGGTTTTGATAGCTCCACAGAGGGAGCGAGTTTTCTCAGAGTTGGTAGAGAAAGCAAAGATAGAAGAGGAGGTAAAGCGCACTGAGTGCCTAAATTGGGAAAAAGAAAGGGGTATGAGTAAAAGGGAGGCTGAGACTTCTGGTGCTGGACAGATGCCTAGGGCTAGGGCCAGAGTTAATGGGCCAGTTAGAGCAGGCCCCTCTGCTATTAATTCAGGGGTTCCACCTTGCACTAATTATGGGAGAAGCCATGGAGGCGAGTGTTGGAAGAGGACGAGAACTTGTTTAGCTTATGGATCTATGGAGCATAGGATCAGGAATTGCCCTAGAATGTTAGGTAAGGTGCCAGTCATGGATCGAGTTTGTGTGCAGCCACGAAGGGGTGGTCAACAACCGTCGAGAGGCCGTGATTAGGCTAGGGGTGGAAACGATTTGGGTCGTGGAGCACCGAGCAAAGGTGCTGGTCATGCTGAGGCGAGGCAGCCAGCTTTGGTCTATGCAGCACATCATCAAGAGGATGGAGACGCTCTAGAGGCGAATAATGGTACGTACTTACCCATAGTGTGCTATTTATGTAAGCTGGAATTAGAATGTGCAATGAAACTGCGGTGTGGTAGTCTGTGTTAGTAGTTTGAAATTTCGAGGACGAAATTTCTTTTAGGGGGGTATGTAACGCCCGAAAAATCTCAAAATCTTGAATTTTTTTTATGCTTAGCATTTCCTAGTCAAGAGTTAATTATGTGATGGTAGGTCTTGGTCAAGGTTTGAGTTTGAACCTAGGGGTAAACGAAATTATAGTTAAATTATTAAAAGAACCCTGATGGCAAGTAGGAGGGCTTTTGAATAAATGAAGGGAAAGTTGGACAAAAAAGAGCCTGTTGGCCCAGGGGAAAAGTGGCGTGTGGCTAGTGTCAGTAGTCTGGGGTTCGAATCCCATTTTCCTCAAATAAGGGATTTATTTTTGCTTAAAGGGTAGGCAGAGGTGGCATTGGATTGAACTCTATAGGGAGTGATAAGAGGAGAAATTTGAGGAAAGGATCAAGGGGTTATCAGGGAGAAAAACGAGGAGATGAGTAGTAAGGATGAGGTGGAGCCGAATGGGAACTTTGGTTTCAAAAATTTGGCAATAGGGGCTATAAATAGGTGTCGAATGGAAGGTGGCCAGGCTAATGCCGAATTCCCTTCACCTTATTGCCAGAAACCCTTTTCCCTAAAAGCTGAAAACCCTTTGCTTTACTTTCTTTTCTTTGTGTCAATTTCTATCCTTCCTCTACACAATTTTTTTTGTTTCACTTGTGGTTTAACTGACTTGTTCTTTCTTCTTCCCTTGGTACTGAATAGTCTTTTGTTACCATACAAATCTAAAGTGGCCGAACACCTCTTCGGCCGAATACCCTTGGTGCCGCCACTACCCTTTCCACTCAGTTGATTCTAGTGTAAGTATTCTCTCTTCTAATCGGTTTGTTTTGCTAAGTATCGATTATTTTCCCTCACTTCTTCTAATCAGTTTTGGGTAAGAATAGGTATCGAATCTCAGTCTTTAGATCTCTACTGATTTGCTCCTCAAGAGAGAAACCTTGGTAAATGTTCTTGATCTTAGTTGGCCGAATGGTCATAGTTAAGGTAAGGGGGACTTGTGTTGGATACAAGTCACCTGTTATTCTAGTTTTAACAATTAATATTGGTGCAGATCTAGGGGTTGATCGTGGTTAGTGATTAAATAAGGGACTATTATAACTTGTCGCGCAAGGTAAGGTGAAAGGTGAGGTTTCGGTTTTGGTAGAGATATGTATTAAGCATGTGAGTAATTGAAGGGTGATATCGATTATAGGTTTGGGGCTAAGGAAATTGCAGCACACTTTATTACCAAGTATGTACATACAATACACATACAAGTAGATCGGTAAATCCTAAAAAGCCGAAATCCTGAAAAGCCAAAATGTCGAAAAGCCAAAAATTTGGCTATGGTAGTCTGGCGAGTGCGCGAACACTCACAAGGGGGAAACCGATAGGTTACCTGAGGCCCATGGGCGATTCCATGGACTTGGGTTATGAATTGGCCAACGGGTATGTGCATGTCTAGGATTCGATCTAGGGAGAGCTTGGTACTTAAACGGTCTTAATGACCTACCTCCTCTTCTCTGGAATCCTACCTGGTGCATAGTATTCGTTCATCTTAGCTCACGGTATTTGTTAACGAGCAAAGGAAGTAAAACCCGTAATAAAATAAAATTATCGAAATGCCCCTAAGGGCGAAAAAGACCAAAATACCCCTAAGTGCTGAATGTGAGATTTATGGATGTTACATGTATAACTGCTGCATACATACGATATTCTGTTTAGGTTGCATAGGGGTTGGGAATTATGAAACGGAGGAAGTATATGAGGGTTGCATGTTTGCTTGACAACCGTAGATCCATCGACGGCTTTTATGCCTAATATGTGTTTGCCAGCTTGCTACAAGGAAGGTAGTTCTGCAACCGGGCTACCATTGGAGTGTATCGGATGTGTGGATCGATATTTATATCCCCACATGGTATGTACCGGGGGACGGAGTTGGTGTGTTGCGGATGGATTGTTTGGGTGGGTTGCACTGTATTGCTTTGCATGTATGTTGTATGGTGAATGATGTTTGCTTGTTACTTGTCGAGGGTTGTACACACTGAGTTTGGTAAAACTCACCCCCTCTTTTATTTTTCTCAGATGATGTTTAGTAGGAGATTCGATGTCTGGAGGGACTCTGTGTGGCTAGCTAGGAAGACAATTGGGATTCGTTCTAAAAGTATATAAGTTACACGTTTATTAAGTAATTTTCATTTAGTATGGATTGTAATAAGGTCTCCCCCTTTAATTATTGTTTGGATTATTAAATTCGTGTGTTGTAATTATAAGAGGTGGAACATGAATTTTCTAAGCTATAGTTTTCTTTTAATGCTACATTTCCGCAACAAAAGTTTTAAAGGATAAGTTTTTTAAGTCAAATGTTTTAAGCAAAGCTTCGCAACAGAAAAGAGATTTTACTAAGTAATTGAGATGTAACTTTTTTAGGAAAGGTTTTCAATGAAAATGAGGTTTTCGCTAAAAAACTTCAATGTGACACGCCAGATTCGGCCATAACGTCTTGCCCTGGTTTGGGGTGTTGCAGTTAGTGGTATCAGAGACCAGGTTACAAAACACCGGGTGTAAAGTGGTCCTTATTACTTGATTTCCTTTTAAAATAAATATATATATTTGATTGAATTAGAATGTTTTAAAAAAGGGAAGTCTTGCTGAGCGGTACACCGAGTCTCCAATGTTGAACCAAGTAAGTTCTTCTATTCTTAAACTTGTTTAAATTGTTAGACAGTAGATAGTTAGAGGGCTACTTTAGACGATTATGTTAGAATGCAACTGAAGCCCATAGGATCTTGAAACTGTAGAGGATTTACAAGAACAACTCTGTCTTTAAATACTTTCATAAAACATCGGGTTAATTATTGAAACTAACTAAAACTTCATAAAATTTTTAATTTAGAAAATATGTGAATCGACGATGAGTGCTAGAAGAGGTGCAACAGGCTGTGGCCAAGGCCACGAAAATGTTAGGGCTGAATCATCAGTGTCAGGCCATATGTCCGATGTTGGAGTAGAAGAGGCTCCAACTTCACTCGTAGCTGGGACTGGGCCGTATGATCAGGCCGCGAGAGAAGATTCATTGTCGCAGGCAATGCTAAGGATTTTGGAGAGGGTCACTGGGCCCAATAATGGCACAGGAGAGCGAGGGTCCATTTCGGAGCGACTTCGATCAAATGGGGCTGAGGTCTTTAAGGGCGTGGCTGGTGTGGCTCCTTACGTGGCTGAATATTGGTTGGAGGCCACGGAGAGGATAATGGAGGACTTGGACTGTTCACCAGAACAAAAGCTGAAAGGGGCAGTGTCATTGCTTAGGGAAGAAGCTTACCAGTGGTGGTTGACAGTAAAAGAGGGCACTCAACCCTATCAGGTCACTTGGGGGTTCTTCAAACTTGCGTTCCAAGGAAAGTATATAGGTGCGAGCTATGTGGATGCTAGAAGGAAGGAGTTTCTGAACTTGACCTAGGGAAACAAATCGGTGGCAAAGTATGAGGCAAAATTTTTGCGCCTTAGTAGGTACGCAAGAGTTGTGGTGGCAACGGACTACGAGCGTTGTGTTAGGTTTGAGGATGGACTTAAATATAGCCTTAGGGCTTTGATAGCTCTACAAAAGGGAGCGAGTTTTCTTGGAGTTGGTAGAGAAAGCAAAGATAGCGAAGGAGGTAAAGCACACTAAGCGCCTAAATCAGGAAAAAGAAAGGGGTAAGAGTAAAAGGGAGGCTGGGACTCCTGGTGTTGGATAGATGCCTAGGGCTAGGGCCAGAGTTAATGGGCCAGTTAGAGTAGGGGCCCCTGCTATTAATCCAGGGGTGCCACCTTGCACTGATTGCGGGAGAAGCCATGGAGGCGAGTGTTGGAAGAGGACGAGAACTTGTTTAGCTTATGGATCTATGGAGCATAGGATCAGGAATTGCCCTTGAATGTCAGGTCAGGTGCTAGTCGTGGATCGAGTTGATGTGCAGCCACCAAGGGGTGGTCAGCAACTTCCGAGAGGCTGTGATCAGGCTAGAGGTGGAAACGGTTTGGGTCATAGAGCACCAGGCAGAGGTGCTAGTCATGCTGAGGCGAGGCAGCCAGCTTTGGCCTATGCAGCACATCGACAAGAGGATGGAGAAGCTTAGAGGCGAATAATGGTATGTACTTACCCATAGTGTGCTTTTTACCAAAGTTGGAATTAGAGTGCGCAGCGAAAGTGAGGTGTGGTAGTCTGTGTTAGTAGTTGGAAATTTCAAGGACGAAATTTCTGTTAGGGGGTAGAGTTGTAACGCCCTAAAAATCTCGAAACAAAAAATCTTGAAATCTCGAATTTTTTTGTGCTTAGCATTTCCTAGTCAAGTGTTAATTATGTGATTGTAGGTCTTGGTCAAGGATTGAGTTCAAAACTAGGGGCAAAAGAAATTATAGTTAAATTATTAAAAGAACCCTGATGGCAAGTAGGAGGCCTTTTGAATAAATGAAGGGAAAGTTGGACAAAAAAGAGCCTGCTGGCCCAGGGGATAAGTGGCGTGTGGCTAGTGTCAGTGGTTTGGGGTTCGAATCCTACTTTCCTCAAATAAGGGATTTATTTTTGCTTAAAGGGTGGGCAGAGGTGGCATTGGATTGAGATCTGTAGGGAGTGATAAGAGGAGAAATTTGAGGAAAGGATCAAGGGGTTATCAGGGAGAAAAATGAGGAAATGAGGAGTAAGGATGAGGTGGAGCCGAATTGGGAACTTGGGTTTCAAAAATTTGGCTATAGGGGCTATAAATAGGTGCCGAATGGGAGGTGGCCAGGCTAATACCGAATTCCCTTCACCTTGTTGCCTGAAACCCTTTTCCCTAAAAGCTGAAAACCCTTTGCTTTGCTTTCTTTTCTTTGTGTCGATTTCTATCCTTCCTCTACACAACTTTTTTTGTTTCACTTGTGGTTTAGCTGACTTGTTCATTCTTCTTCCCTTGGTACCGAATAGTCTTTTGTTGCCATACAAATCTCAAGTGGCCGAACACCTCTTCGGCCGAATACCCTTGGTGCCACCACTACCCTTTCCACTCAGTTGATTATAGTGTAAGTATTCGCTCTTCTAATCGTTTTCTTTTGATAAGTATCGATTATTTTCCTTCACTTCTTCTAATCAATTTTGGGTAGGAATAGGTATCGATCTCAGTCTTTAGATCTTTTTCGATTTGCTCCTCAGGAGAGAAACCTTGGTAAATGTTCTTGATCTTAGTTTGCCGAATGGTCAAAGTTAAGGTAAGGGGGACTTCTGTTGAATACAAGTCACCTGTTATTCTGGTTTTAATAATTAAGATTGGTGCAGATCTAGGGGTTGATTGTGGTTAGTGATTAAAAAAGGGACTGTTATAACTTGTTGCGCAAGGTAAGGTGAAAGGTGAGGTTTCGGTTTTGGTAGAGATATGTATTAAGCATGTGAGTAATTGAAGGGTGATGTCGATTGTAGGTTTGGGGCTAAGGAAATCGCTGCACGCTTTATTACTAGGTGTGTACATACACTACACACACAAGTAGATCGGCAGATCCCACAAAACTGAAATCCTATAGAGCCGAAATGCTGAAAAACTAAAAGTTTGGCTATGGTAGTCTTCCGAGTGCGTGAACACTCGCAAGGGGGAAACTGATAGGTTGCCTGAGGCCCATGGGCGATTGCATGGACTTAGGTTGTGAATTGGCCAAACGGGCCAAAATGGGCTAAATGGGCCCGATGGTCTGTTGGGCCCATAATAGGCAAAAATTGACAATTGATGCTATGTGATGGAGAATTATATGTGAACATGCCTATAAATACGATTCAGGCCTAGTGGCCATATGAATGTGATTTGGGCCTAATGGGCCGCATAAATGTGAATGGGCCTAATGGGCCATATGAAAGAGATTAGGCCTAGTGGGCCATATATATAGGTATGTGGATTTGTCTGGGCTTTATAAAAGTTTCTAGGCCTAATATATGATGACTGCATAAAACTTAATTAATTTAATAAGGACCATGGAGAAGTCATAGGGTTAAGGTGTGGCAACGGGTATGTGCATGTCTAGGATTCGATCCAGGGAGAGCTTGGTACTTAAACAGTCTTAATGACCCACCTTCTCTTATCTGGAATCCTACCTGGTGCATAGTATTCATTCATCTTAGCTCACGGGATTTGTTAACGGGCCAAGGAAGTAAGACCCGTAATAAAGGAAAATTACCGAAATGCCCCTAAGGGTGAAAAAAACCAAAATACCCCTAAGTGCTGAATGTGAGATTTATGGATGTTACATGTATAACTGCTGCATACATACGATATTCTATTTAGGTTGCATAGGGGTTGGGAATTATGGAACGGAGGAAGTGTATGAGGGTCGCATGGTTGCTTGACAACCGTGGATCCATCGAAGGCTTTTAAGCCTAATATGTGTTTGGCAGCTTGCTACAATAAATGTAGTTCCACAACCGGGTTACCATTGGAGTGTATCAGATGTGTGGGTCGATATTTATATCCCCACATGGTGTGTATAGGGGGACAGAGTTGGTGTGTAGCAGATAGATTATTCCGGTGGGTTGCACTGTATTGCATTGCATGTATGTTGTATGGTAATGATGTTTGCTTGTTACTTGTCGAGGATTGTACACATTGAGTTTACGAAAACTCACCCCCTATTTTATTTTTCTCAGGTGATGCTTAGTAGGAGGTTCGATGTCTGGAGGGCCTCTGGGTGGCCAGCTAGCAAGACAATTGGGATTCGTTCTAAAAGTATATAAGTTACTCATTTATTAAGTAATTTTCATTCAGTGTGGATTGTAATAAGGTCTCCCCCTTTTATTATTGTTTGGATTATTAAATTTGTACGTTGTAATTATCAGAGGTGGAACATGGATTTTCTAAGCTATAGTTTTCTTTTAACGTTACGTTTCCACAACAAAAGTTTTAAAGGATAAGTTTTCTTAAGTCAAATGTTTTAAGCAATCCTTCGCAACAGAAAAGAGATTTTACTAAGTAATTGAGATGTAACTTTTTAAGGAAGGGTTTTTAATGAAAATGAGGTTTTCACTAAAACACTTCAATGTGACACGCTAGATTCGGCCATAACGTCCGGGCTGGGTTTGGGGTGTTACAACTCAACTTTTGCACTTTACGCGTTTTAGTCCTTTATATCAAATTAAACATGTAAACGGTAAAATTTCTTAACAAAATTTTTATACGGTAATGCTATCATGTTGTAGACCATAAAATAATAATAAAATAAATTTTCTAACTTCGAATTTATGATCCCAAAATCACTGTTCTGATTTTACTAAAAACATGCTGTGACATCAACACTATGAATTCTTGACTCAATTGGATTAGTAATTATTTTGAGAATTAATTTATTAATAAATTTCTCCAATTTGCAATCCCTTGGGAACAATCCTTGGAATACTTCCCAGTGTTCTGTTGGAACACTAATCTATATTACAATTTGATCTGTTCGCTTGCAGATACTGCACTTAATTATATATATTTTATTTGCACGATTTTTACTCTAAACATTCGCACATTTGGATGCGGTCAATCACTTGGATATTTTTTCAATTTGAATTCAAAAAGAAGTACGTGTTGATAAAAATGGGTTTGAAAAATGCAGTGAGAAATAAATTTTGGGAAAACCGGAGTTTTTAAATTTTTCCAAAACAAGATCTTGGTTGTAAGCGCTTCGACTGAGTAGTCTTCTCTGCTATCCTCAAGCTCATGTCTACCGAGTGTGGGCTCGATTCGAATTAGAAAAATTTTCACAAAAATTATTAGTGGGGTAATTTCCCAATTTCTCTACACTCTTGGGTCAAGTTGTAAATAAAAAAATATCTCTAGAAATTTTCTGAAATAATCTCTTCAGAGAATTTTTTCTCTACAACTTTCTCTTGAATTCAAGTGTGTGAAAATAATGACTCAAGGCTCTCTTTATATAGAGAGAGTTTAGAGAGTTCAACTATGATTAAACTTAATCACTTTAATATTAAAATAATAGAATATTTATCTACAAGATAAACAATAAATTAAATTTAATAGTAAGATAATAACTTTAATATTAAATTAATAAAATCTTATTAAGATAAGTATTAAATTAAATTTAATCTTAAAACTTTTAAAATAATATTATTTTGGAATAGTTAATCTGAAATCAAATTATTTGGTAAAGTTTCAGTAGGAGTGTAACTCTTCTACTACTCAATCACCGAAGACCAACTGCCACCGATCACTGGGATGTTGCGGTTGTAGCCATAGGCACTGCCGTGTCTGGTGATATAGGTGCGACACCTTTACAGCACACCGAGCCGGTTCAGGTCAGTGACAACCCAACTGGTCTGGTCTAGCCACTGGTTGGACCGTCGGCCCGGTTTCACATATAGGGTCCGATTCGACCAATTTTTGGGTCTTTTCTCAGATTTGGGCTCCCAGGTCCAATTTCTGATCTCAAGTCCAGTTTTCAAGTTATATTATCCATTGGGCCAATTGCTTGACTTGAAAGTTAATTTCCAAAAATATCATATTAATTTTAATTAATTTGATTAATTTAATTTTACTTGATCAAAACTAATTTTTCCAAAAATCACTTAGATTTTCCAAATTATTTTTTCATGAAAATTCTTTAATCAAATTCTATAGTTGAACAATTCTCATGACCACATTTAATGAGCATAGTACGATGAAAGTTGTAAGCTGTGTTCGGGGGGGAGTTATTGTCTATTGTTGGCCTCTATGGTAGAATCAGTCGGGGGCCTGAGAGGCGGTGGTTTACCCTGTGGCGGATGTCAGCGATTCGAGTCCACTTATCTCCAACTCGTGAACTTAGCCGAAACAAAGCTATATGATAGTACCTGCAAAAACATCTCTGAACAGGGTTCTAGCACCATGCCAAATGTGTCCGAAGAAGAAAAGCAAATGAAAGTAGATCGATTTTTTTCATTCCCCAGGAAGTGCATATTTTATCCGAATCTTCTTCCATAATGGTACGGAACAATAGTATCATTGGAGTAGATACCCAAATCTTAAATTATTTCCAAAGTCGTAAAATTTTCTTTAGATTCAAATGCAGTTCGATCGAGCTTTTGTTGAGCTAGCAGAGGGACCAATTGGATATATACAATTAGGCTTTAGTAATTGCAATTATGTCCAGAAGCATCGTTTCAATAATTCATAATTACTTAATCATGGAGTCAGTGCATAAGAAGTACCACGATTGAGAACTCCTCATTGTACAGTATCTACGAAAACAATTCATCCAACTGTTTTGTCCAATGACCTCGTCATGTGTGTGTTACCCTGATATGATACCATTGATTCCTTTGAGTTAAATTCGTCCACTCAATACAATCCTATTTTATCACATTGTCACCATTGTGTCTTCTTAATGATTAATATGATCACTGTAAAAAAATGACTGTGATAAATTACTTGTTCGAGAACAAGTAACCCGTGGCCACATTCTATATTTATCAATCCACCAAATGTTAATGAGTGGATATCTATAAGGCCCTAAAAATAGGTCTAGTAGTTTTAGGTAAGTTTACCAGGTTTCGAGTGAAAATTATGTGTTAATCGGGTTTATTAGTAATTTTTTAGTTAGCTTAATTTTATTTAAAAATCAGGAAATAATATTCGGAAAATAAAAATATTTTAGAAAAATTAATTTTATAGTTTTAAATAATTTTTGGGTAAAATAAATATTTTGGATCAAATTAGAATTGAAAAACAAAATAAAATAGAGGTTTAATTGAGGGAATTTAAAATATTAATTACATAGGACCATTTTGCAAAATAAGGGAAATGTTTGAGTGGTTTTATGGAAAATTACCCATATTTTTAGAATTTTGGAGGGAAATGATTACTTTGTAAAACAAAGGAATTGTGGGAGTGGCCTATGGGAATTTCCCCAAATTTTGAAAATCGGGTGGGGGGTTTTTAGCTCAAAAACACTACAACCCCTCACTTCACACACAATTTTCACCCGATTTCTAAGCATTTTCTCTCATTTTTCTTTTTCATTTCTAAATTCCACATATCAAAGATTAGATCTCATCTTTTATATTCTCAAATTCTCTCAAAATTCTTCAGAAAAGATTTTCAAAGTTGGGAAAAAACTCATCTGAGTTCTTCAAAGATCTTGATCCAATCTTCAATATTGATGATTCTAGATCGATTGAAGGTAATTTCTCAACTCTAAATTTATTTTAAATTTATTTTTAATCATTATTTTTATTTAAATCGATTAAAATTGTTTTTCAAATCTTGATCTCTTCTCTCTTGAACATGAAATTCATCAATGGTGAATTCATGGTTTTGAGTTGGAATCCAAGTTTAAATGGATATCTAAACTCAAATCATGTTTATTAAGATGTTTTTGATCAGAAAACAAAAGATTAAACTCGTCTGATTGATCAATTTTGACAAATCCATTTTTAACTAAGAACATGAGTTGATTTTCTGGAAAATTATGAAATGGTTTTTCTGATGAAATAGATGCTTAGGTTTTGTGTTGATAGATTAGAAATGATGTTTAGAAATGATTTCTAGTGCAGAGAAGGTCATTTAGGGACTGAAATTTGTGTTTCGGCTATACCTTCAGTTTTCAGTAAGTTAGATTGGAGAGGCTGATTAGATCTGTGTAGTTCATGATTTTTTTTTATTTTCTTATTGTTAATGATATCTTGTAACATGTATTTTATCTCTATTTAAGCTCCACAACGAGGAGAGGCCATTATTAATTAGAATCGAGGTCCAAACACAGCTACTTGATACACTTTGGCTTGAGAAGCAAAGTGTGAAGGTGGGTGATTTTTAAAGGCAATTGGTAAACATGCCTATTTACATTATAAATTGAGGTTTTCAAATTTGTTTCTAATGATTCAATTGTATCTCAAATGGTTTAGAGTATTAAGATTGATTTTAGTTTTATATAAGCATATTTGTAAATTATTTATGGAAATTGTGAATTGTGTGTTTGGTATGATTGATTTGGATTGTATTGAATAATAATTGGGGCATGGATTACTATATATTAGAGCAATTGATGATGGTTTAATGATTGGTTTTAGATCCATGGACAAAGACACTTATAGTGCTTATCTATGTTGGTACTAAAATTACTAAGTGACATGATTTAAATTGATTTTTTATATCATGAATTAAGTGCTTAAATATCATTTTTTATGCCCTATATGATTGGTTATATTGGTAACATTGCATGGTGGATCCATTGGATATAGATGACATGCATAGGATTAGTGAGTACTCACCACTATATGTGTTATTTGTGAGCATATGGCTCTAGGAGTATTGATTTTGTTGGAGTGGATAAGAGAGTGTTGAGCATTTTTCTCCACTCAATTATTGGCAATTTTGAGGCAATATTGTAACACCCCTAACCCGTATCCTACACCAAAATAAGGTTACGAGGCATTACCAGACAATATATCTCATTCACATACATTTATACATTCATAATTAAAATTCATTCACAATGTCCCTTATAAGGCTCTACGAGACCTTAAAACGTGTTTAAAAACAGTTCGGGACTAAATGATAACATTTGCAAATTTAGGGAATCTTAGAAAATTTTCCAACATTTAAGGGTCACACGCCCGTGTGAATAGACCGTGTGCCTCAGACGGCCACCAGACACGCCCATGGTGCAAGCCGTGTGAAAATAGAGCATACATACTGACTTGTACCACACGGCCGAAGACACGCCTGTGTGCCATGGCCGTGGAAAAGCTAGAGAGGTTACTGACTTGGGTCACACGACCGGCCACACACCCATGTGCCAGCCATGTGCCTCACACGACTAGTAGACACCCCCGTATGTCTAGGCCGTGTCAAAATTGTAGGGTATGCTGCTTTAATTTGAAAGGGCATCCCAGGGGACACACTACCGTGTAACATGTTCATGTGTCGCACACCGCGGAGACACACGCCCGTGTCTCTGCCCATGTGGTTAAAAATAGGCCATTTGTAAAGCCAATTTGCCACCCTTTCCACAAGCACACATATTAACCAAAATAGCACCATTTCAATACATCTTTAGGCAACCAAAAACTGGTCAAATCAATCACATATCAAGCTAACTATCATCAACCAATTCAACTACTAAATTCCATATACAAATATGCCAAATCCATATACTTAAAATCATCACAACTTGCATCAATTTCAAATGCAATAACTCATCATCTTATTATCTATTTTATGTCACAAAACACCATTTAGCTATGTTAACAACTAGAGAAAACATATCCAAAACAAGCCAATATTTAAGGCATAATATACATCTCATATATCACTTTTCAAGCACATCACTTAGGCCAACTTAAATTACCAAATACATACCAACATTTCAACCAAAAGTAAGCCAACTCTCATGGCTGAAATGATAACTCAAAACATACCAAAAGGACACTAGCCTATACATATGGTATACCATATATACAAAGCTTCAAAAGTACCAACAAAATGATCGATAGTATGATGACGTTTCCTGATGATGCCCCATTCCGAGTTAGCTTCGATTATCTATAAAACATGGAAAGAACACATAAAGTAAGCTTTAAAAGCTTAGTAAGCCATATACAAATAAAGCTATCATATGAATCACAACATTTCTATCAATAGGCCAAGTACAAGTAAACACATATAGATACACAAATGTTTCTCAATAAGTACATATGCATTTTATCATGTAAACTCATCATTTAATTCACTTTCCAATACTTGTATTAATCTCGTACGTACCTGAATCATTTAACTCATTAACACATTCTTTCTCGACTTATCTTTTCCTGTTGAACCACTCGAAATCGTTAAGGATACTCAGAAATTACATAAGCTTGTACAATGCCATATCCCAAATATGGTCTTACATGTTATCATATATCGATGCCACTGTCACAGACAGGGTCTTACACGAATTAATATACGATGCCAATGTCCCAGACATGGTCTTACACATAATCACAATACAATGCCAATATCCCTGACATGGACTTACGCGTAATCACAATACAATGCCAATGTCCCAGACATGGTCTTACATGTAATCACAACTCGATAACATAATGTCATGACATTCGTATCCTATTCTATTCCTAAGGTTCGTATGGGACTTCTAGATGTCATAGCTTCGTCGATTCATACTTTTATTTGCTTGTCAACATTCATAGAAATTCAATCATAATAAAACATATATAATTCATTACAAAGACATTTATTTGCATATGAACGTACCTCGTAATCAGAAATAAAGGACGGGGTCGACTATTCGATAACTTTCATTTTCCCACGATCTAAATCTGATTTCTTTCATTCTTGATCTATATACATTCAAAATTAACTCTTTTATTCATCAACACATTCAATTCATCCACAAATACATATTTGGACATTTTTGCACTTTTCCCCTAAAGTTACACATTTATTCAATTTAGTCCTAAATACACAAAATTCACAAAATTTGACAAAACCCATGCATGTCTGAATTCTCTGTAGGTCTCTAACAGCCCATATTTTTCATTTATTTCACAATTTAACCCCTCAATTTATACATTTCTCAATTAACCACTTAAATGATAAAATTAACACACGAAACTTTCACACATATCTAATCTCATGCTGTAAACACATAAAATAATATTAAAATAATTTTCCAACCTCGAATTTGTGCTTCCAAAACCACTGTTCCAATTTAGCTAAAAACTAGGCTATTACAACTCTCCCCCTTTAGGGATTTTTTTCCTCAAAAATCTTACCAGTGAATAAGTTTGGATATTGCTTTCTTATAGCATCCTCGGGTTCCCATGTAGCTTCTTCAACCCCGTGTTGATGCCATAACACTTTTACTAATGCAATTCATTTACTTCTCAGCTCTTTGATCTCATGAGCTAGAATTTGGATCGGTTCTTCACTGTACAATAAATTTGACTGGATCTCAATTTTGGTTGGGCAAACAACATGTGAAGGATCAGATCTATATCTTTGTAGCATCAATACATAGAATACATTATGAATCTTTTCTAACTTAAATGGCAATGCTAGCCGATAAGCAATTGGCCCGACTCGCTCGATAATTTCATATGGTCTGATGAATCGCGGACTTAATTTACCTTTATGACCAAATCGAACTATTTTCTTCCACGAAGATACTTTCAAAAATACTTTATCTCTGATTTGAAGCTCAATATATTTTCTTTCTAAATCTGCATAAGATTTCTGACGATCCGAAGCTGCTTTCAAACTATCACGAATTACTTTTACTTTCTACTCAGTGTCTCTGATCATATCAATCCCGTAAATCTTATTCTCGCTTAGCTCAGTCCAGTATAACGGTGTTCTACATTTACGACCGTATAAAGTTTCGTATGGTGCCATTTTAATTTTCCAACCGAATAATCTGTTTGTACTAGAATGAAATGAGTCGATTTTTTGAACCTATCAACAACAACCCAGATTGCATCTTTCTTACTCGAAGATAGGGATAAACTCGAAACAAAATCCATAGTCACTCTATCCCATTTCCAGTCGGAAATCATGATAGGCTGTAATAAACCAGACCACACTTGATGCTCAGCTTTTACTTGCTGACAAATCAAACACTTAGAAATGAATTCTGAAATATCAAGTTTCATGCCATGCCACTAATAATGCTATTTCAAGTCATTATACATTTTCGTGCTTCCCGGGTGAACAGATAAACAACTACTATGTGCTTTATTCAAAATCATCTGAATTAACTCTGAATTCCTCAGAACACATATTCGACCTTTGAATTTCAAACAATCATCAGCGTCAACTTGAAATTCTAAATCAAGGTTCGAACCACATTGAGCTCGTTTTGCTAACATTTCATTATCAACTTTCTAAACTTCACAAATCTGCTGTAAAAACAATGATCTCGCTTTCAACTCAGCTAAAATTGAGCCATCACTAGATAGAGCCAACTGATTATTCATTGCACGTAGAGTAAACAAAGATTTCTGGCTTAAAGCATCAGCAACAACATTTGCTTTTCCCGGATGGTAGTCAATCACTAACTCATAATCCTTTAGCAATTCTAGCCATCTCCACTGTAGCAAATTCAAATCTTTCTGAGTCATCAAATATTTCAAACTCTTGTGATTTGAATAAACATGGAATTTCTCACCAAACAGATAATTGTGCAAAATCTTCAACACAAACACAATGGCTGCTAACTCTAAATCGTGCATTGGGTAATTTTTTTCATGCGGTTTTAATTGTCTCGAGGCATAAGCTATGACTTTTCCTTTTTGCATCAAAATGTAGCCCAGACCATTCAATGATGCATCACTATAGATCACAAATTCTTTACCTGATTCTGGCTGTACTAAAACTGAAGCTTCAGTCAAAAGAACTTTCAGCTGATCAAAACTTTTCTGACATTTTCTCGGACCTTTTAAACTTTACATCTTTCTGAAGCAATCTCGTCAACAGAGTCGCAATCATCGGAAAGTCTTTCACAAATTTTCTATAATAACCGGTGAGTCCCAAGAAACTACGGACTTCAAATACATTTCTCAGAGGTTTCCAATCCATTATTGCAGAAATCTTGCTCGGATCAACTTGAATACCCGATGTTGACACAATGTGCCCTAGAAAACTAGCCTCACGCAACCAGAATTCACATTTTCTGAACTTTGTATAAAACTGTTTATTTCGCAAAGTCTGCAATACATTTCTCAAATGCTCGACATGCTCATTTTCATCTTGCAAATATATCAAAATGTCGTCAATAAATACAACAACAAATTGATCTAAGTATGGTATGAAAATCTGATTAATTAAATCCATAAAGATAGCAGGTGCACTCGTTATTCTGAAAGGCATAACTAAGAATTCATAATGGCCATACTTCGTTCTAAATGTGGTTTCCGACACATCAGAGTCTTTAACTCGCAATTGGTAATAACCCAATCTCAAATCTATCTTTAAAAAAATCGTAGCCCCTTTTAACTGATCAAACAAATCATTTATTCTTGGCAGAGGGTATTTATTCTTAATTGTCACTTTGTTGAGCTATCGATAATATACATTCTCACCGTGCTGTCTTTCTTTTTCACAAACAATATGGGAGCACCCCAAGGTAAGAAACTCGATCTTCTAAAACCTCTATCCATCAGCTCTTGCAATTGAGCTTTCAATTCTTTTAACTCTATCAAGGCCATTCTATACGGAGCTATCGATATCAGCGTTGTACCCGACATTAAATCAATGCCAAATTCAACCTCTCAGATCCGTGTAAACCCAGAAACTCTTCAGGAAATACATCTGGATACTCACACACAGCTGGCACTGATTCAATCTTCTTTTCAGTCACTTTCGTATCAAACACATAAGCAAAATAAGCTTCGTAACCTTTTCTCACATATTTCTAAGCCAACATCGATGAAATCACTGTTGGCAAGCCATTCAGATGATCTGACACAATTCGGATAATCTCATTATTCTGACCACTCATATTTCTCATGTTTCTGGGTGGTCTACCTCTAGCTGCAGTGTTACTCGGCTTTGAATTTTGTACTGTATCTTGTTCAGCCAACTCCAGACAATCACGGATAAAATGGTCTAATGATCCACATTTAAAACAAGCCCTATCATTCAATCTACAACAACCGGGATGCTGTTTAAAGTAATGTTTACATTCAGGTCGGTTACGTCTCACACTGCCAACGCTAGCAATAGATGTAGTTTGGGCTTTGAAACTCACAAGTTGCTTTTCTTGATCTCTGTTTGTGTAATGCCCCCACGCCCGAAACCGTCACCGGAGTCGAGCTTGAGGAGTTACCAAATATTATTTATCAAAATAAGAACTTCAAATCTTTTGTTTCTACATTCACAGCTTTCTAGCTACTAGCGTCACAGTTACAAGAAAAATCATATCTCGAGTTACGAAACTCGAAATCAAGATCTGTAAATTTTCCATAAATCTAGACTCATATATCTATTTACTAATTTGTTTCTACAATTTTTGGTTAGGCCAATTAGTACAGTTTATTAGTTAAAGTCTCCCCTGTTTCAGGGTTCGACTACTCTGACCTCTGTGTATTACGAATCAGATATCTCTCTGTACAGAATTTCAATGACTATGAAGTTTGTTTTTCTTAAAACTAGACTTAATAAGGAATCTGTACATATAAGTAATGACTTTTAATTATATTTTTACAATTTATGATAAATTTTTAAAGTCAGAATAGGGGATCCAGAAATCACTCTGGCCCTGTTTCACAAAAATTCAAATATCTCATAAAATATAATTCATATACCTGTTTTGTTCAATCCATATGAAAATAGACTCATTAAGCTTCAATTTCATAACAAAATCATCATTTAATACCATTTATACCATTTTTAGTGATTTTTCAAATTCATGTCATTGCGGCAGCAATATTCTGTTTCAAGGCAAATTTCATCTTTTCATGAGTTGTTATGAACTAGATAACCTATTAAACTTCCATGATATCAAACATGATCTAAATTTAACCATCACCATGACTTATCAATATCAAACATTTTCTCAACCAATCATGGCCATATCATAAAATTATTTACACAAAATAAATATATTGCTATACATGCCATACTTAAGTTTTACAAGCCATTTACCCAGATGAAAGTCCTTTGGATAGTGTGATCAAACCTTCGACCCGTCCCGATTCCCGAGCTGGCTTGTTCAAAACTACAAGGAATGAAAATGAGGGAGTAAGCATAAATGCTTAATAAGTTCACATGCAAATAGCAAGTAACATAACGATATAAGCAAACATAAAACATCATTTGCATAATCATCACCAAGACATTCATATCACATTTTCATTTATCATCTTACCATATTGTTGTTATATCGAGTTTTCAACCCGAGGGTTAAGTACATACCTGTTCAAAGTATTCATTTCACAACACTTACCAAAATGTTGCTTGCATCTTAGGTGTTCTTCCATTTCACTAGAAATTTCACCCGTTGAACACATCGGAATACAACTCGGATACACGGATAATTTGCACATAAGTGCCTCATATGTAATCAAGAAATCATGTAACCCGCCCCTAATTGAATTCGGACTCAACTCAACGAGCTCGGGCATTCGCATCCATAAGTGAACTCGGACTCAACTCAACGAGTTCAGATGCTAGTTGCATTTCACGAACTCGAACTCAACTCAACGAGTTCGGACATTCGCATCCATAAGTGAACTCGGACTCAACTCAACGAGTTCGGATGCTCAACCATCCTAGTGACATGTCACTTGTATCCTAATCTATTCCTAAGGTTCAAACGGGCGTCTTCCTCGATCACACATTTTTGCCATCTTCCACGGAATATCGAAATTGATACTTCGGTGATAGTTTATACTCATCAAGTAATTCACATAATTACATATTATTCAACAATAACCACAAAGCATAATATTTCATGATAATAATCAGCATCATATCATATAAACAACATTAAATTGCTTAAAATGACAATTATGTTACTACATTTACACATGAACTTACCTCGTATGCGAAAATGGCTAATTTTACCATTTCGTCCACAACTTGGTATTTTCCCCATTTTAGCCTGAATTTCAGTTTTCCTTGCTCTATCATTTAAAATATAGTCTAATTAGGACTCACATTATTCAAATTGACCCAAAATCATATTTTGGAAAAATTATAGTTTTGCCCCTAAACTTTTGCATATTTACACTTTTGCCCCAAAGCTCGTAAATTAAACTTCAGCCTATTTTCTTATGTTTTATGACATGCTGATCATTTTTCCCTTCTATGGAAACATCAAATTCTCACTCTAACATGTACTTATGACTATTAAGTATTTTTACTGATTAAGCCCTTTTGCTCGTTTTCACATAAAACCGAGTAGCACAAGTTGTCTAACATAATTTAAAACCTCATATTCTATCATAAAACACCAAAATACACAAATTTCACCTATGGGTATTTTTCCAAATATAAAACCTAGGTTAAATTATTGCTAGCATAAGCTAAACCGAAACTACGGGACTTCAAAACGTAAAAATCATTAAAACGAGGCTAGAACGGACTTACAATCGAGCTTGGAAGCTTGAAAACCCTAGCCATGGTTTCTCCTTGCTATATTCGGCCATGGGGTTGAAGATGAGCAAAATTGGCTTTTAATTTTGTATTTTAATTCATTTTACCCTAAATGACCAAAATGCCCTTACTACTAAACTTTTCAAAATTCCATCCATGTCCAATTTTGTCCATAGACTTAGAAATTGGTAAAATTCCTATTTAAGACCTCCTAATTAATATTTCAAAACAATTTCATACTAGAAACTTCTAGAATGCAAGTTTTGCAAATTATTCGATTTAGTCCCTAATTTCAATTTAAGCACTTTATGCATAAAATTTCTTCATGAAATTTTCACACAATCATGCAATCATATCATAGACCTCAAAATAATCATAAAATAATTATTTCTATCTCGGATTTTGTGGTCACGAAACCGCTATTCCGACTAGGCCCAAAATTAGGATATTACAACTCTCCCCCCTTTAGGGATTTTCGTCCCTGAAAATCTTACCAGAAAAGTGGTCTTCACTTAGATTCCTCAATTTCATATTCGGTGCTGAAGAACTTTCACTCAGGCGGAGCCTCCAATATATCTCATTAATTTCTCATATATTCTGAAAGTTTAAGAACTCATCTCTTAATTGTTCTTAAATTTTCAACCCTTCTCCGTTTCCCTTGTCATCTTGACATAAAACCAGATCTCAATTTGGTTAATGGAGACTAGAATTCCAAGAAATTAAACAATCAAAAAGACCTGAAATTCCATGAATCTGATGAGTAGGGATTCATTCAATACCGATATGATTTATAGATCTCGCCAAACATTTAACAATAGGATACATCACATTTTCCTCTTTCCGCCAAGGAAATAATTCTGATATGGCCTCAAGAATAATCCTTCTCATTTCCATCCCAATATCAACACCGGCAAGGATAATTTTGATGATTCCAATGCTCGGCTTTAACCCTTTAACAACTCCGATTTTATGTAACATCGAAAGCTCTAAACTATCACATTACCTCACCGTCTTGAAACACATCACAATTCATACAACGGTACATTCTTGAAAGTCGAAGTCTTTACTCAACGTAGACTAGTCTAGTTCGGACGCTTGATTACCAATATTCTCATCTATCCAAACTTTGTCAACATGTAATAAACTTTTCAGCTTTCACAAGACGAAAACCTTATCATTCGTAGTGACTTTAACTAATATCCAACTCTTTCTAATAAATATACACTTCTCGTTCGACTATTTACTCTTTTATCAAGACAAAAATGAAATTATATTATCGGACTTGAGAAAATAATCCGACATAATTGTCACATGAAATCTTTCAAATAAATAATTCACCATACCGATTGAAACTCGCGCTTTTATCACCTATGCCTTTCTTGATGTCAAATCCTTACGAAATTAGAAAAAAATCCCAATACTAAAATCACCACATTACCAAGATCAAATTAGAAGTATAGTCATATTTGACATGATTATCACGAGCTGAAGAACGCACTTCGAACACGAGTCATAATTGACAAATTATGGAACAAAGATAACAAGGAAACCGAATAAAGAAATCCAAGATACGATACTATGCCGGAGAATTGAAAACCAAACTCACAGAGAAAATACAGAATACCCCGATAATTCTTCAAAAAAGAAGGTCCAAAAGAAAACATCATTTAATCCCACTGGAATCAAATATAACAAGAACAATATATCTTCCCATACATATATATCAGATGAAGCATCAAGTAGAAGAAACAGAATCATAATATTCTTACGTATTCTCTCATCAATTCTTATCAGACGAAATGAAATAGAATACCCGATGAAATAGAGCAATATAAATTATAAACCAGTCAGACTACCAATGCTTTCATCCAACACCAGAATTAGAAGACATTCCCATATAACAAGAATTTCTTCAGAAGATCAATAGCCATAGAAATATTTCTGAGAATGGGTAAACACGTAGAACATCTCAAAAGAGACTGCTAATCTGTCCAGTCATAACTGTCACACTCGGATAGTTCACATTTCAATTATCATTTCCCCAACTAGTTCTGCCGTCACAAATTTCATATTAAACCATTCACTAAAGAAGGCCAGTTCTGAATAAATTTTGATTTACACTTTTCTCGACCTTGCACCTGAGTAATTCGGTTTACCAAGGAGAATTCCTTTTCTAACTGGGACAGTGCATAACTCCAATAATCTTTACGTCAATCCGATACTTTACTGGCTCTGACTTTACTTATCAGCTCATTTTCAATCTCTAATCATACTTATAATTATTCTATCACTAAACTCTTTGGGTTCTCAACCGAAAACTTATTCAATACAAATCTCATGAAATTCCATTATAAGTACCACTTCGGTAAGGGGGAGGAGTTGTAGGACCTCTGACTCGACTTTCTTATACATACACATATGACACAACTCCCATCATCATAGCAACATCATCAAAATCATGTCATTCATTCATGTTGGCTTACACCAATTTTCCTATTGTCCCATTTAGACAATATACTTATGCATACATTCTATGTTTTCTAGATAGCTTTACTTATCCATTCATTTAATTAAATTAATTCATGCTCATGACATCATATAAGGCCAAACAAACATAGATATTTGCATCACAATCACAACTTTCATTTTATACATCATCATGTACATATCATTACAATCATATAATTCAGTCCAACAATTTAACATAGATAAGTTCATTTCATTATAATCCTTTATCTCATAAAAATTATATATCATTAACATTTATCAACATTCGACGTCCAAATCAAGACAAGGACATTTTCACTCGTATCATAATATTATGACCTTTATTCATACCTCTACTACTTTCTATTTATTCCGTTCATCTTATCAAGTAAGCCACATACACTACATCATATGAGCATTAAGCAAATATGGATATTTATCACAACATGAACTTTCATCTCACATATTATCACATATGTATCATAAACTTTTATTCATACTTTTCTGAACCGAGACTTATCATAATCATAACTTTACTCAAATACCTTCGCATAACATTGAACATGGTCAGCGCAGCTCGGTTGGAGAGTACCCTGTCTAAATAAGACGGTACTCATACGTGTCAGAAGACATCACACTATCACAAATTAGTGGCATGTATAGCTAAACTTTTACACATGCTCGGTTACCCATGCCTGAAACTGTCGCCAGAGTCGAGCTTGAGGAGTTACCGAATATAATTTATCAAAATAAGAACTTCAAATCTTTTGTTTCTACATTCATAGCTTTCTAGCTACTCGCGTCACAGTTACAAGAAAAATCATATCTTGAGTTACGAAACTCAAAATCAAGATCCGTAAATTTTCCATAAATCTAAACTCATATATCTATTTACTAATTTTTTCTAGAATTTTTGGTTAGGCCAATTAGTACAGTTTATTAGTTAAAGTCTCCCCTGTTTCAGGGTTCGACTACTCTGACCTCTGTGTATTACGAATCAGATATCTCTCTGTACAGAATTTCAATGACTATGAAGTTTCTTTCTGTTAAAACTAGACTCAATAAGGAATCTGTACATATAAAGAATGACTTCTAATTATATTTTTACAATTTATGATAAATTTTTAAAGTCAGAACAGGGGATCCAGAAATCACTCTGGCCCTGTTTCACAAAAATTCAAATATCTCATAAAATATAATTCATATACCTGTTTTGTTCAATCCATATGAAAATAGACTCATTAAGCTTCAATTTCATAACAACTCATCATTTAATTCCATTTATACTATTTTTAGTGATTTTTCAAATTCATGTCATTGCTTGACAATATTACATTTTAAGGCAAATTTCATCTTTTCATGAGTTGTTATGAACTAGATAACCTATTAAACTTCCATGATATCAAACATGATCTAAATTTAACCATCACCATGACTTATCAATATCAAACATTTTCTCAACCAATCATGGCCATATCATAAAATTATTTACACAAAATAAATATATTGCTATACATGCCATACTTAAGTTTTACAAGCCATTTGCCCAGATGAATGTCCTTTGGATAGTGTGATCGAACCTTCGACCCGTCCCGATTCCCGAGCTGGCTTGTTCAAAACTACAAGGAATGAAAATGAGGGAGTAAGCATAAATGCTTAATAAGTTCACATGCAAATAGCAAGTAACATAACCATATAAGCAAACATAAAACATCATTTGCATAATCATCACCAAGACATTCATATCACATTTTCATTTATCATCTTACCATATTGTTGTTATATCGAGTTTTCAACCCGAGGGTTAAGTACATACCTGTTCAAAATATTCATTTCACAACACTTACCAAAACGTCGCTTGCATCTTAAGTGTTCTTCCATTTCACTAGAAATTTCACCCGTTGAACACATCGGAATACAACTCGGATACACGGATAATTTGCACATAAGTACTTCATATGTAATCAAGAAATCATGTAACCCGCCTCTAATTGAATTCGGACTCAACTCAATGAGCTCGGGCGTTCGCATCCATAAGTGAACTCGGACTGAACTCAACGAGTTCGGATGCCTAGTTACATTTCACGAACTCGGACTCAACTCAACGAGTTCGGACATTCGCATCCATAAGTGAACTCGGACTCAACTCAACGAGTTCGGATGCTCAACCATCCTAGTGACATGTCACTTGTATCCTAATCTATTCCTAAGGTTCAAACGGGCGTTTTCCTCGATCACACATCTTTGCCATCTTCCACGGAATATCGAAATTGATACTTCGGTGATAGTTCATACTCATCAAGTAATTCACATAATTATATATTATTCAACAATAACCACAAAGCATAATATTTCATGATAATAATCAGCATCATATCATATAAACAACATTAAATTGCTTAAAATGACAATTATGTTACTACATTTACACATGAACTTACCTCGTGTGCGAAAATGGCTACTTTTACCATTTCGTCCACAACTTGGTATTTTCCCGCTTTAGCTCAATTTCAGTTTTCCTTGCTCTATCATTTAAAATATAGTCTAATTAGGACTCACATTATTCAAATTGACCCAAAATCATATTTTGGAAAAATTACAGTTTTGCCCCTAAACTTTTGCATATTTACACTTTTACCCCAAAGCTCGTAAATCAAACTTCAGCCTATTTTATTATGTTTTATGACATGATGATCATTTTTCCCTTCTATGGCAACATCAAATTCTCACTCTAACATGTACTTATGACTATTAAGTATTTTTATCGATTAAGCCCTTTTGCTCGTTTTCACTTAAAACCGAGTAGCACAAGTTGTCTAACATAATTTAAAACCTCATATTCTATCATAAAACACCAAAATACACAAATTTCACCTATGGGTATTTTTCCAAATATAAAACCTAGGTTAAATTATTGCTAGCATAAGCTAAATCGAGCTACTGAGACTCCAAAAACGTAAAAATCATTAAAAACGAGGCTAGAACGGACTTACAATTGAGCTTGGAAGCTTGAAAAACCCTAGCCATGGTTTCTCCTTGCTATATTCAGCCATGGGGTTGAAGATGAGCAAAATTGGCTTTTAATTTTGTATTTTAATTCATTTTACCCCTAAATGACCAAAATGCCCTTACTACTAAAATTTTCAAAAATTCCATCCGTGTCCAATTTTTGTCCATAGACTTAGAAATTGGTTAAATTCCTATTTAAGACCTCCTAATTAATATTTCAAAACAATTTCATACTAGAAACTTCTAGAATGCAAGTTTTGTAAATTATTCGATTTAGTCCCTAATTTCAATTTAAGCACTTTATGCATAAAATTTCTTCATGAAATTTTCACACAATCATGCAATCATATCATAGACCTCAAAATAATCATAAAATAATTATTTCTATCTCGGATTTTGTGGTCACGAAACCGCTATTCCGACTAGGCCCAAAATCAGGATATTACAGTTTGAATGTCCCACAGATGCATTAGAACGATCATATGAGTCTCGAAATTTCTTCGAAGCAAACTGATAAGATTTACTAGTTGATGTTTTTCTCGAATCTCTTGCTTCAAAATCAGCTTTTCTTTGTTGAGATCCTCAACTTTACAAGCCCTCTCAACTAATACGACAAATTCTTTCAATTCTAGTATCCCAACTAACATCTTTATATCGTCATTCAACCCGTGAAGAAATCTTTTACACATGATCTCCTTAGTGGAAACATATTCCAGGCATACTTGCTTAATCGTACGACTCCTTTTTCGTACTCAGTGACAGTCATTCGGCCCTTTTTCAATTTTAGAAACGCTTTATGTTTCTGATAGAGAAATCTTTGGCTTATGTACTTCTTTTAGAATTTGGATTGAAAGAACTCTCAGGTAACCCGTTCTCTAGGAACCACCGATGTCAACGTTTTCCACCAATGATATGTATTATCTCTGATTAAAGATACCACACATTTAATACTTTCTTCAGGAGTGCAGGACAATTCCTGAAATACTCTGATAGTATTCTCAAGCCAAAACTTAGCTCTCTCAGCATCATCATCAACTGTAGCCCGAAACTCCTCAGCACCTTATTTACGTATCTTATCAATAGGTGGCTTACTCAATTGAATCAGATCTGTAACACCCCGAACCCGAGACCGTCGCCGGAGTCGAACACGAGGTGTTAACAGGCTTCAAACCACTTATTGAGAATTTCTCAGACAAGCTGCCAATCTGTGTACTAGTCGCTTAAAAAATCATAACTTTAGTTTTACAACTCAAAAATCAGTTTCGTAATTTTTCCCTGAAACTAGACTCATATGTCCATCTACATATTTTTTTATAGAATTTTTGGTCAAGCCAATTAGTACAGTTTATTAGTTAAAGTCTCCCATGTTACAGGGGTCGACTACACTGACCTTCGTGCGTTACAACTCTAATAACTCCCTGTGAAGTGCTTCAATACTGATACCGTTTGTTTCTATAGAAACTAGACTCAAAGAGGAATTTATACATATATGGTATGACTCCTAATTATCTCTGGTTAATTTATAATGAATTTTCAAAGTCGGAACAGGGAATCCAGAAACTGTTCTGGCCCTGTTTCACGAGAACTTTAATATCTCTTAACATATAACTCATATGACCGTTTTGTTTCTTCCATATGAAAGTAGATTCATCAAGGTTCATTTAAATAATTTATTCACTATTTAATACCATTCCTACTATTTTTAGTGATTTTTCACATCCACATCACTGCTGCAGTCAGCATCTGCCTTTAAGGTAGGCTTTACCTATTTCATGATTTCCATGATTCAATTGGCCCTTTTTACATACATAGCACAAAGTGTGATCATGATTAACCATTCCAATGGCTAATCGTTTCAAAACAATTCCATACCTCATAATGATCAACATACAAATGATTATGGTACTATGCTAAAACGATATATAGCCATTTTCGCATGGCCATCCAAGTTTACACAAAACCGAAAGGTACATGACCTTCAACAAAAGGGTAGTCCTATACATGCCATTTCAAAGTTCAACCAAAATTGTACCAAAATGGGGGCTTTGATAGTGTGGGAGACTTCGACTTCCAAAAATCCCGAGTCCGATAGCTGACGAGCCAAAATCTATAAACAAAGAAACAGAGAAAACGGAGTAAGCAATTTATGCTTAGTAAGTTTGAGCAAGAAATTCCCGCACAACAAAAGCATAGCATTCGTAAAGCTAACAGATAATTTCATATGCACAAATTCTCAATATCCTACTCATTTCACATTCCAACCCCTATGTTCATACATAAGGGATCAACTTAACCAAATACCGGAAACTCATTACTCGACTGAGCGAATATTATTCGAAGGGAATCAACTAATTCAAGCACATACGAACATACCTCATTGCTGGAATTTTTCAAGCGTATTAACTGAAAATTTTACAGCAAGATCGCTCATTCTCAAATCACGTACCTTCGGAATTTAACCGGATATAACGACTCGCTCAAATGCCTTCGGACGAAGCCCGGTTATAGTGACTCGCACGAATGCCTTCGGACTTAACCCGGTTTAGTAACTTGCACAAATGCCTTCGGCTTAGCCCGATTTATTAACTCGCACGAATGCCTTCGGATCCTAGTCCGGATATAGTCACTTAGCACAAAGCCTTCGGGACTTAGCCCGGACATCATTCAATAACCGAGCACAATTATCAATCAATTATGACACATTCGTATTTCATTTTCAATAGCAAAACTCAAACACAAGGCACTTTTCACACTTGCAATTTCGTCTCAATAGCCACACACAAAGAGCATGATTTTAATTTGCTTTAAACATGATCTAATCAATTCAGAATTTAAGCTCTATTACTCAAGAACTTACCTAGGATGTCGTCGAACGATTTCAATGGCTATTCAACCACTTTTTCCTTCCCTTTGTCGGATCTAGTTCCCCTTTGCTCTTGAGCTTAATTTAACAAATAAATCGATTTAATCATTTGAGTATCGAAAGAGGAATTCAAGGTACTTAGTCAATATATATACTCATTAGGCATCAAAGTCGCATATGTACGAAATCATGAATCGAACTCAACACATTAGTTAATATTCCTCTTAGCCGAATTTTCTAAGCTAAGAATAGGCATCAATATGCTTGCCTCTAACCGAATGCATGCACACCAATTTCCCCTCATGTGGCCGAATATGCATGTCCATGTTGAGGCCAATTATACACTTAACACCACACAAAAACAGCATACATTTTACTAACTAACGATTACATATCGTAGCTCAACACACATCTCTCATTTACTTCATAACCAAACATCATCACAAGCAAATATACACCTTGAAATAGTATATATGTCATACCAATACATCATGTACAAACATATATACATATATCTATGCTAGAGCCGAATCTCAAGTTGATTGTAACTAATCATGAACAAAATTTCAAAACACAAATCTTACTTTCCATGCAATGAGCATAAATCACACTTTTGGATGTACCATGGCGAATACATCACAACACCATAATTTTGGTCATGATTAAACAAAGAACTTGATGTCTTACTCAAAAATACTAAAAAGAAAGTCCAAGAGCCATCAATCCACCATCACATATACCATTAGCAAGCTTCATATTTAACATGCAATGGCATTAACACAAAATCCACCTTGGCCAAATACCATCCCCATGATATAACAAAGGTTTGAACCATGGGCTAACAAGAGCATCAAGCTATCCACTAAAACATGCATGAATCTCATGGCACAACCTCAAACATACCTTAATCTTGATTCAAGTATAGCCAAACCTCTTCCTAATCCTCTTCCAAACCAAGCATGAAGCAAAATTCCTCCCTTGCCCTCTAGTATTTTCGGTCAAGAGAGAATGAAAAATGGATGAACAATTTTTTTTTCTTTTCTCTTCCTCAATACACTGCAATAGGGGGTTCACTCACACACATTTTTTTTCTTTCTTTATTACCCATACTTATTTGTTTATTGTTTCTCCCTAATGCACCAACAAAACATGTTTCATGACATGTTTAGCCCATACTCCTTGTCATGGCCGGCCACCTCCTATAAAAGAGGGATATTTGACATGCAAGGCCATTGTTTTGCATGCATGCTTTAATTAGTCATCACACATTCCCCCATCATACTTTCAAAGTTCTCTACTAGGTCCTTTCTAGTGAAATTCACATTTATAACTCTAAATTAAAGCATCAAAAATGTCACACATGAGTTAACACATATTATAGGCATCAAAATAAATATCAAATTATTTTTATGCCTCGGTTTTGTGGTCCCGAAACCACATTCCGACTAGGGTCGTTTTAAGGCTGTCACAGGATCTATCACTTGTTGTATAACTGGGACTTGTTGAGGAACAGATGGGGGTGGAGGTTGTTGAGCAACCGGATTCATTCAAATGAATTCTGTGAACCACTCATTCATCATTTGGAAGAAGGCTTGCTTAGCCTCTCCCCCTTGGCTATTAGAAATCGACCTAGATTCAATTGTCGCTGTCTCTTGAGCAAGAGTGGGCGCATTACTTTCAACATCATTAGCTATTGCTCGTTCAGGATCCATTTGCTATATGAAAAACACATTTTAGTAGTCAAGAATCATCAGACTATTGCAGTTTATATGTATAGCTAGACTCTAACTCGCTACGTTAGTCCTAGAATCGACTAAACCGTAGCTTTGATACCAATAAATGTAACACCCCTAACCCATATTTGACACCGAAATAGGGTTACGAGGCATTAAGGAACAATATATCTCATTCACATTCATTTATACATTCACCCCTAACCCTAAAAACATGCTTAAAAGTGGTTCGCGACTAAACCGATATCATTTACAAACTTAGGGAATTTTAAAAAATTTTCCAACATTTAAGGGTCACACGCCCGTGTGAACAGACCATGTGCCTCACACGGCCACCAGACACACCCATGGCACAGATCGTGTGAAAATAGGGCATACATACTGACTTGGACCACACGGCCGAAGACACTCCCGTGTGCCATAGCCATGGGAAAACTAGGGAGGTTACTGACTTGGGTCACACGGCTAGCCACACACCCATGTGGCAGCCCGTGTGCCTCACACAGTCGGCCACACTCCCATGTGCCAGCCAGTGTGCCTCACACGACCAGTAGACATGCCCGCATGTCTAGGCCTTGTCAAAACTGTAAGGTATACTGCCTTAATTTGAAAGGGTATCGCAAAGGACACACGACCATGTAACATGTCCGTGTGTCGCACACGGCTGAGACACACGCCTGTGTCTCTACCCATTTGGTCAAAAATAGGCCATTTGTAAAGCCAATTTGCCACCCTTTCCATAAGGACACATATCAACCAAATAGCACTATTTCAATACAACTTTAGGCAACCAAAAACATGCTAAATCAATCACATATCAAGCTAATTATCATCAACCAATTCAACTACTAAATTCCATATACAAATATACCAAATCCATAGACTTAAAATGATCACAACTTGCATAAATTTCAAATGCAATAACTCATCATCTTATCATCTATTTTATGCCACAAAACACCATTTAGCTATATTAACAACTAGAGCAAACATATCCAAAAACAAGCCAATATTTAAGGCATAATATACATCTCATATACCACTTTTAAGAATGTTTTAAGGTCTCGTAGAACCTTATAAGGGACATTGTGAATGAATTTTAATTATGAATGTATAAATGTATGTGAATGAGATATATTTTTCGGTAATGCCTTGTAACCCTATTCTGATGTTAGATATGAGTTAGGGGTGTTACAAATATAAGGGAGTATGTGGCCATGCCCCACTCAATCGGAGTATTGTATTCGATATTTGGGAGATTAGAGATTCGTTTCTCCAATGCATTATCACATATTTTTATGTTGCCATGGATGTCATTTTCTAATATAAGTGTTTGTTTGTTAATTAAATTATGTTTCCATATGCCATACTAAATGTGATTTTTACTCGTGGAATAACATATGGAATTATGATGTTATGATGTTGCATTGTTGTTAGAAATTTCAGTCAATTGAATGCTATAATTGAGCATAAAAATATAATTTACTTATTGAATTTATGGCCACTCTTTGAGCTTTTTCAGCTCACACCATCACAGCTTTGTGCAGATTTTTTTTTCGGCTTTAGAGAGTTTAGGAGCAAGGGCAAGGCTAGTCCAAGTTTAAGGCCATTTGGTAGTATGGACTAAGGACTATTCTTTAGAAACATTATAGGGTCACACGACCTACAAAATCACACATGGTCATGTGCTTCACACAACCTGGAACATTACCTACCATAATCACACACAGCCATGGGCTCCACACAGCCAGGCACACGACCAACCACATAGCTGTTTGGCGCACATGGTCTATCACACGACTGTGTGGCGCTAGGCAACTTCAAAAATATCCCTTGTTTTGTAATTTTCTCGAGTTTTGATCGATAATTTGGGTTAGTTTCACACACTCGGTATTGATTCTGATTCACCACACAATCAAGCACCTTGAATCCTACAAACGACACCAAAACTCATTGATTACCACTTCGATTTAGTCTCACTAAATCTAATTAAATCCACTCTTTTCTTAAAAGAAAATAGTCCTGAAGTCCCATATACGCATACTTACAATGAGAATAACAGTAGTCCAAATGGATAAAAGTCTTAATTCATAGGAGATTCGTCTAACGCCACATGTTCCTCTCTTAGAACGAAACATTTCTCCATTAACAGAAACTCGTCACAAAAAAAGAATCCCAAATAAAAAACCTCAAAGTCTTTTATAACAACTAAGTAAAGAACACTTACACAAAATTGATCGATAGATTAACGACACGACGAAACATAGAGCAAGAGAGATGATAGAACACAAGAATAAAATTTCAAAAACAATAAGCAAGAGAAGAAAAGCAAAATGGGAACAAGAGTAGAAGGAAACAAAAATAATGTGAAAAATGAGCTTGGTGCAAACGAAAAAAGGGAGCAGAATTTTTTTTGGAATATTTGGATAAAATTTGCAAAGTAAAAATCTAAAAGCAAATATCACTTACCCACTCCACAAAAATACTATCGTGTGTGAAATGATATGCGAATTGTGCAAGTATACATGTCAGATCAATTAATAAAGTGATAAGTAAGATCGTCTCCACATGGATCAAGTTCGGTATAAAAGTGGTCAAGTTATTATAATGAATTATGATTAATGCTATGGCAAAACAAAGATGAGTGTGCAGTGGTAATTTAAAGGAATAATAATGTATGTGATATGAGTAATTGATAAATAATGGAAAGTGCTATGACAAGTCAAGTGTGAAAATGCAATGGCAATTATGAGAATAATTACGTGAATAATATGCGAATGAATAAATAAATAACTAAGAATGGTACAAAAAAGATATTATAGTAAAGGATAAAGGGTCTACGATGTTGATTTGGAAGGTTGGGATTACTAAGAATCTGCCCTTACTTTTAGTAATGCCTCAACAAAATCCTACTCAATCTACTGCTCAGAAGGGGCCTAAAATGACTTGTTTCTATTGAAAGCAAGGCCTTAGGTTACCTAGCCTGTGTGTACAGGCTTTACCACGGTATCTTGCACTGTTTTATCTTCATTCTATATGATTGTTTCTCTATGTCTAGAGTCTACTACAAGTATCTATCGAGTAATTGCTTAGATCATTCAATTATGATCCAACTCATCCAACATTTTTAGAATTAGATTCAGTTTTATGGGCATACTGTGTCTAGAGGATGTATGCATACACTTCGGAAATAAAAACAATTGAATGAAACAACAAATTAAATAAAATATATGCCTCAGCCATTAAAGAATATAAAGGTTTTCATCATGTAATCCTAACCCTATGAGATTTAGCTCATGGATTGGTGATTAAAATTCAAGTTTGTTATAACACCCAACATCGTTCTGATCGAATTAAATTTACGAAAAAAAAGATAAGAAATAATGGAAGAACTTAGGAAGATGGTTGTTGCCAAATCAATCCTCAACCTAGCAGCACAACATCCTGTGATGGCTGGGAAGGACTACCTTCGGTCTCCCCTTTTCATCTCTACTCAGTTGCTACCCTTAATTGTTGCCTTCGGATCTCCATTCTTAGGGCTTCCTCCTTCAAATTTTTATAGGAATTTTCTTCCTAGAATAGTGCCAATAACCCACAATATTGTCTCCTCTTTTTTAGGCTGATTTTTATGGTACATGTAACACCCCAAACCCGGGCTAAAAGTTTGGCTCGATTCTGGCGTGTCACATTGAAGTGTTTTTCGAAAACCATGTTTCCATTAAAAACACTTCTCAATAATTAAAAACTTATACCCTTTTTAAACCCTGTTAGAAAACCTTAGCTGAATAACATTCTTAACAACTTTGTAGAAATCTTGGCAGTTGCGGAAGCTTGATTTAAAAACAATTGCGAATATGTGATGTTTTGAACAACAGTAGTTGCTTTGGAAAACTGTGTTCTAATACTAGAAATTATAAGAAAAATAAGTAAAATTCAAAATTTGAAATCCATAAAATTACAACGGCTTTACTACAACCCACATAAAAACATTAAAAAGTAATAATCAAAACTGTAACATAAAAAGTGTGTGTGGCTTCCTCCAAGCCTCTCGCAGCCCCGATCCGTCTAAGGCTGGAAATTACCTGAAAGGTTAATAAACGGGGTGAGTTTACGAAAACCCAGTGTGAAATCCACTAATATAAAAAGGAACAGTCAGTCATATAAAAGAATTAAAAGTCGGCCCACCTTACTTACGAGGCCAAGACCAATTGGGCCTTAGCCCATTATAACAGACATTACCAAATGGGCTTTAACCTATTACAGAATAAGAAACATTATCAGAACTAGAATCAGAATCAGAATCAGAATTAGGTAACAGAATCAAAATCAGAATGTGAATGCAATCCCAACCCAGCCTATAACCAACTGCTACACTCCACCCGTACCAGCCCTACACTCCATGTGGGGAATAGCTCAACCCACCTAGCCCTACACTCCACAGTTGCAGCATTGCTGCTCAGATATAGTAAGTTGAGGCAAAGCCTGCAGTACGTGGACAAGCCACTTTTAGTATTTCCTCCATCAGTATAACCCATAACCCATGCAACAGATATAAATGTCATGGCATACAACATACAAAATCAGAATATCATGCCCATATTCGAATCAAACAGTCACAGTCAAGTCATTCATATCACCAACATATATTCACAATCAAATTCGTCAACCGCACAGTCCAAGTTAGTCACTTGCCCCCAAGGGCAAAACAATCATTTAACACCCTAGGGGCAAAATGGTAATTTTACCCCACGAGGGTTTCTCGGTAATTCTACCCTACAGGGGTATTTCAGTATTCCTACCCTACAAGGGTATTTCAGTAATTCTACCCTACAGGGGTATTTCAGTAATTCTACCCTACAAAGGTATTTTGATAATTCTACCCTACAGGGGTATTTCGATAATTCTACCCTACAGGGGTATTTTGGTAATTCTACCCTACAAGGGTATTTCGGTAATTTCACAAACCAATGGTATTTCGGTAATTTTACAAACTAGGGATATTTTGGTAATTTTACAAACTAGGGGTATTTTGGTAATTCTACCTTACAGGGGTATTTCAGTAATTTTACCTTACAGGGGTATTTCGATAATTTTACAAATCGAGGATATTTGGGTAATTTTTTAAATCGGGGGTACTTTGGTAAATTTACAACTGGGGGTATTTCAGTAATTTGGTAAACTAAAGTATTGTAAACAGGGATAACAATACGAATGTGCCTAAAGCCTATTCTCAGCCCAAATGGGCCCACACGCTCGTGTGGTCCTTTTAGCCCAAATCTAGCCACAAATATGAGATTCACCTAGCCTATTCTAATATTTAGTACACAATCAAACAACTTATCCAATTGGGCCCGTAGGCCCATTGGGCCCACATGTCCCCTTTCGGCCCATCGCGACCCAAAGTAGCCATCCTACAGCTAAAGTAGTGAGAGATACACACCTAATTGGAGACTGGAGTTAATCCACGCTCCGAGCACTCTTAGCCGACGTCCAACTCAAACGAGCACGCCATAAAGCAAAAGGGATCAGCCAAGAAATGTACCTTTACTCTCCTCATGGTTCTCTCTATTTATAGCCAGCTTTGCATCCACTCTTATGTTACCTTCCCGATGTGGGATCCCTCCAACATCAGAGTTTAAATTCAACACCAAATTTTGTTACACCCTGTTAGCAAAATAAATGCTCTTTGCTTGCCATGGGATTCGAACCCTGGACCTCCTTGCCAACTCTATGACACCACCTTGCGACTTCACCACAGGCTCTTTTTGTGTCACAATTTCTCCAACAATATTCTTAAGGCCTACCTACTACACCCAGGGTTTGATTCACCTTAAACCAAAATTTTTGCTAGAGTCCAGGTTTAAACCCAGGACTTCTCCAACACTTCTCAGCACACTTAACCACTAAAACAAGGCTTTATTAACAAAATTTACATGCACAACAAAATATTATAAGTTGTCTTCAACCGCTCCCATGCTCAAGGCCCAAACTTCTAGGCCCAAATTCAGGGTGTTACAACTCTACCTCCCTTAAAGAAATTTCGTCCCCGAAATTTCTGTCTAATAGGGTAGTCATGTAGCACTACCCCACTAGCTACTGCTGCGCACACTGATCCTACTATCACTATCATGCTTCAACTAGAACTTGAAACATCTCGTACATACAACACTTATTCACTAAAGCAGACACATATTTATCACACATATATACAATTTCCATATCCAAACATCACATCCACATAAAATAAATACCAAATTTTAAATTCAGACCAATATCTAAGGAATCCACAGTGTTTGAATTTTTAAACAGACAAAAGTATTCAGAAGACTTACGGATTCGGCGCCGAAGACTCGGTGTGCCACACTCTTTAAGAGAAATACTTCAAACAGACCATGGGGTTAAAAATAATTTTCTGAAATTCAACCTTTGAAACCCCAATCCACAGCCGAGTTGTTGCAACCAAGGCTGTGATACCACTAAATGTAACACCCCAAACTCGGGCTGGAAGTTTGGCTCGATTCTGGCGTGTCACATTGAAGTGTTTTTCGAAAACCATGTTTCCATTAAAAACCCTTCTCAATAATTAAAAACTTATACCCTTTTTAAACCTTGTTAAAAAACCTTAGCTGAATAACATTCTTGACAACTTTGTAGAAATCTTGGCAGTTGCGGAAGTTTGATTTAAAAACAATTGCAGATACGTGATGTTTTGAATAATAGTAGTTGCACAAAGGACTTCTCCAACAATATTTATCACATTGCGGAGGCTCTTTTTGTGTCATAATTTCTCCAACAATATTCTTAAGACCTACCTACTACACCCAGGGTTTGATTCACCTTAAACCAAAATATTTGCTAGAGTCCAGGTTTGAACCCAGGACTTCTCCAACACTTCTCAGCACACTTAACCACTAAAACAAGCCTTTTTTAACGAAATTTACATGCACAACAAAATATTATAAGCTGCCTTCAACGGCTCCCATGCTCAAGGCCCAAACTTCTAGGCCCAAATTTAGGGTGTTACAGTACAAGTAGAGTTGGGCTGAAACTAGTCTACGATGAGTGTTGACTCGGTCATCTTCCTAAATTGCCACGGCATACAAGATGGCAAACTATACAACCTTTTTCCCTGACAAACCTTCACTCCTTTATTTCTTTCTCCATATCTTGCACCTGCCAAACCACCAAACACATCCTTCATGTAAACAAGTAAAAGTAACATATAATAACATTTTAGCATAGACCAATCTTCCTAATGTAATGCAATGAAAATTATGAATGGAATGTCCTAAAATGCAACTAAAATTACTTAAGTACAAGCAATTAGCTAGGTCTAAGGGCATGAAACATAACTCTTTTCAAGAGTGATACGAACTCGCCCCAGAAACTACTTTGGTCAAGCTTACCAAGCCAAGCATTGCACTGTTGGCAAGCTGATCCTAGCTCGTTTCCAGCTCCCCGAGCTCCGTCCAGCTCAATTTAGCTTGTTATCGATTTAATTTCGTTTTGATGCAAGCTCATTGAGCTCGATTTGAAATTATTTAATTTCATGCATTTTAACTTGCTAAAATAATTAAGTTAGTTTATTTAGTTAGCTTAAAATAATTAGCTCATTTTAATTTGTCAAATCAATACATAATTAAATAAAAGTTTTTAATATGTCTTAGTTTAGGACATAAATTTAATATGTCAAGTTTAAGACAAATTAATTAGCTGCTGCTATTTATTTGTCTAAGCCGAATTTAATGGTTGTCCTAGCATTAAAACCTGGGTCATAAATATGTCATTGTTTAGACATGTTATTAATGAGTTTTGTGATTAAAACCATGAATTTAAATTGTCTCAACTTTGCTGCAGGTTTAATGTGCCGAATTTAATGTGTTTAACATGAATTAATTTGCTTCATTAAATTGGTTTTAGGCACATGAATGAATCAACATTAAAGAAGCCGAATTCAATGAGTGTTGGAGCTTGGGACGGATTTAATGAGCTGCTGGTTTAATGTCTTGATTGAATTTAATTCATGTTGCTACTTTGCCCAGCCGAATGTATGGTGCATGATTGCTGGCCGAATTAATAAGATGTTGGGGCAAGCATGGAACGCATTTAAGGAGCTGTTTAGCATGTTTAGGGCAAGAAATGAATTTAATGAGTGTTGGAGCATGAATGACATTTAAGAGGATGTTGGTGCATGGTCAAGACAAGGCATTAAATGAGGTTGCATGCATGGGACGAATTAATGGCAAATGTGAGTATGCAATGGACGGTGTAAATAAGTTGTCTAGGAAGCTTGCATGGACAACATTAATAGCTGCCGAATTCCCCTTTCCCATATGCCTTTTCGTGGAGACCAATAGACAAAGCATTAAAAGGCATGTTGGTTGATATTTTCTAAGTGGCCATTCGGCCAAAAGCATGCATGAAGGCTTCTATTCATTCTCTCCTTAGCCGAATCTAGACATGGCTGTCAAGCTTCCATGCTTCACATTCATTCAGCCAAATTGCTTCTCCACACAGTATGCCCATTGGCGTTTCAAGTAGTTGAATTTAGACTTAGTCACTTAATGATTGTCTTTTAGTTTATTCTAGGATTTTCTAGCCGAATTTTACTTAGTCTTTAAGCATTTTTCTATGTCCATTCGGCTACCCAAAAACTAGGCTATAAATAGTTGTTTACTTTTATTTGAAAATGTTGTTGAACTTTTATCATTATTTCTTGTTATTGAAACTATTTGGTGAGATACTTTTCTCCCTAATTTCATTGAAGACTTGTTGGCTTATCTAGGAAGCCTAGTGGCGTCAACCTGTTTTCTTTTATCCCAAACTTATCACTATTTATAATGTGGTGTTCAAAACTATACCAAGGTTCCTACTTTGCTAAGTAGTGGGTCGAGGTTTACCTTCTTTCATCCGATCACCTTAAAAGCCTATAAGCAATTCGGTTAATACTCTCTAGTATTTGTTCGTGCTTGCTTTTGAGTTCCTTTTTTCCATTATTTTATTTACTTTAAATCGAACCTTTAATATTCGTATTCTAAAACTTATCTTTGAATCCCCTTGAATAGCTTCCGCATTATTTACTTAAAAAAAAACATCCTTTTGAACAAATCGAACGATACTTCTTCGTAGATGATCGGGCATTTTACATACGACTCGACTCATCCCTGAGGCGGATCTTATCAAAGAGTTATCAACTACCCAGAAAATTAGATACACATCCCTAAAGGCACTCCCTTAGAATACCAATTATATCCAAACTCATCCACCTAGAAGACATAACCAAGAATAAGCGAAAATAACTTTGTTTTGCTTGCGTAAGGGCTCAAACACAAGACCAAAGAGTTTATAGAAGTTCAACCACTGAACCAACTCGATTCCCTTGTCAACAAATTAACGAAATTACAAGATAAGCCCAAAGACTCAAATTGGCATAATTCAAAATTAAATAATAAAATCTCACAACATGTGATTTGAACTCAAAACCTAAAGCAGACTTGCAAGACACTTAACCAACACAAAAAATCAAATTAGTTTACAATTTTTAACAATCTAAACATAAGAAAATTGGGGCGTTACAACTCTCCACTCTTTAAAAGATATTTCGGCCTTGAAATTTTACCTGAGTCAAACAGATAAGGATATTCCTGACGCATCAAGTCCTCTGGCTCCCAAGTGGCCTCCTCAGAACCATGATTCTTCCACAACACCTTAACTAACTAGTCTTCCTCCTCAATTCTTAACCTCACGATCCAGAATATGTACCGGGTCCTCCTCAAAAGACAAGTCTAGCCTTAACTCAATCTCCTCCACTAGAACCATATGAAAAGGATCAGATCGGTAACATCTCAACATGAATACTTGAAAGACATCATGGATGTAATTTAACTCTGGAGGTAACTCCAACTAATAGGCAACTGACCCAGCATGCCTAAAAATCTAATATGGCCAAATGAATTGGAGGCTTAACTTGCCCTTACGACCAAATCTAAGAACATTCTTCCAAAGAGACACCTTAACGAAAACACAGTTCCCCACCTCAAACTTAATATCTTATCTCTTAAGGTTCATGTAAGACTTCTGTTTATTTGAAGTGATCTTAAGTTGATCTCAAATCAAACGAACCTTATCCTTAGTCTCAGCCACTAACTCAGGACCTAGAACCTTCCTCTCACCCAACTAAGTCTGACAAAGTGGACTGTGACATTTTCGACCAGACAGTACCTCATAATGTGCCATCTGAATGTTAGACTGAAAGCTATTAGTGGAAGTGAATTCTGTTAGTGACAGAAACTTCTCGCAACTACCTCGAAAGTCAATCACATATCTCTAAAGCATATCCTTTAAAATCTGAATTGTCGTCTCAGACTGTCCATCGGTTTGTGGATGAAATGTTGTACTGAAATCTAGTTGAGAACCCAAAGCCTCATGTAACTTATGCCAGAAACAAGAAGTAAAACAAGGATTGTGGCCTAAAATAATCAATACTATAACTCCATGAAGCCTAACAATCTCAAAGACATAAAGCTTTGCTAGCTTCTTTAGGGAGTAATCCATCCTAACTGGAATGAAGTTAGTGGACTTAGTTAAATGGTCCACGATAACCCAAACTAAATCCTTCTTAGTAGATGTTAAGGGCAGCCCACTAACGAAATCCATAGTTACCCATTCCCATTTCCACAAAGGAATCTTAATGAGTTGGAGTAATCTAGAAGGGAGTTGGCACTGAATCTTAGCTTGCTGGCACGTCAAATAGTGGGGCAGAAAATCATTTACCTCCCATTTCAATCTAGGCCACTAGTACAACTCACGGAGGTCACGATACATCTTATTACCACTGGGATGCATAGCATAAGAGCTACTATGTGCCTCCCTCAGAATGGCTTGTTTTAGATCCGCACCCTTAGGCATACAAATACACCCTCAGAAACACAGAAAACCATCATTATTATACTCGAAGTTAGTAGTCTTACCGTCATTTATCTGTTGAACCCAACTAATCAGAGACTCATCTAGATGTTTCTTAATCTTAATATTATCCAACCAAGATGGCTTAACTTGCAACTCGACTAGAATCCCACCATCATCAAACAAACTTAGGCGATCAAACATTACTCTCAAATCAGTTATTGATCTTCGACGAAGAGCATCGACCACCATACTGGCCTTACTAGGATGATACTTAATTGAACAATCATAGTCTTTAAGCAACTTGATCCAATGACACTACTTAGGGTTCAAGTCTTTCTAGGTGAGGAAATACTTAAGGCTCTGATAGTCGATGTATATGATGCACCTCTCACCATACGATAGTGTCACCAATTATTAAGTTCAAAATCAACTACAACATGCTCGAGGTAATGAGTCGAATAATTACCCTCGTGCTGCTTAAGTTGTTTAGATGTATATGCTACGATCTTACCTTCTTACATCAACGTACAAACCAAACTAGTATGCGACGCATCACTATAGACAACAAAGTCTTTTCTAGACTCAAGCTGAATCAAAACGGGTGTCTAAGTCAAAATTGATTTGAGCTTCTCAAAGCTTGATTGTTGCACAATAGCCCAAACAAATAGAGTATTCTTACATAGTAGTTTAGTTAAATAAGCTACAATCAGTGAAAACCCCTCGACAAACCTTCGATAATACCCCGCTAACCCAAGGAAACTTTAAAGTTTAGACACATTCTTAGGCTGCTTGTAATCCAAAATAGCCTCAATCTTTTTAGGGTCCACTTGAATACCCTTAGCAGAAACTACATGCCCCAGAAACATAACCTCACCAAAGAAAAACTCACAGTTACTCAATTTGGCATATCGTTCTTTTTCACGAAGAACCTGAAGAACTAGTCGAAGATGTTTATCATGCTCATCATCGGTCTTAAAATATACCAAAATGTCATAGATAAACACTATGAAAAATTGGTGCAGATATGGCTGAAAAACCTAAAGGGCATGACGAGGAACTCGTAATGTTCATAATGAGTTCTAGAGGTAGTCTTATGCATATTAGTTTCCTTAACCTTTAACTGATGATACGCTAAATGAAGGTCAATTTTTGAAAACACCGATGCCCCAAAGAACTGATCAAACAAGTCATCAATCCTCGGGAGTGGGTATTTATTCTTTATCATCAATTGAAAATTGACGATAATCCACACACATCCTTATAGTGTTTTCTTTTTTCTTAAAAAAAAAGAGCTAGTGCTCTCCATGAGGACACACTAGGCCTGATGATCACCCTATCTAAAAGTTCTTGAAGCAGCAACTTTAACTCTTTTAACTCCTTCGGTGCCATATGATTTGGAGTGATAGACACCAGAATTGTACCTGGTAGGATTTCAATTCTGAACTCCACTTCCCTATCCGAAGGTAATCTAGGCAACTCCTCAAGAAAAACGTTAAGAAAGTCCTTAATAGTATGAATCCCTTCCAGCACTAAACCCACATCATTCGTATCATGCACAAATGCCAAATATGCATCACAACCCTTATGAATCAATATTTTAGCTAGTAAAGTAGAGATCACATTACAGAGATAATCTCTATGCTCACCAACTATCACAACCTCCACATTATCTCCTACCTTAAAGGTTACTCTTTTAGATTCATAATCTAAATTTATTACTATAATCAGGTCAAACTCTCCGAACAACAACTCCATCAAATCAGTCGAGAATATGAACCCCTAAATCTCAAGTTGACATCTCCTATACACTTTACTAACTCGAGCAGACTAACCTGAAGGACTAATCATAGAAAGTTCACAACTAGTGTCCCTAGTCAGAATTCCCAAGTTACCTGATACACTATTAGATATGTACGAATGTGTAGAACCACAATCAATTAATACAAAATATGGTAAAGAATGCATGACAAACGTACTCATGGCGCCTCGTTGTATACACTACAGTTGGCTACCTAGCCTTAGTCTGAACTACACCTTTGGCCTATGCTCTTTGACCCTAATCACCACCATTACCTCCTCTCATCTGACTATAATCCCTAGCAAGCTGCTGTTGTCTTATCATATATTTTAAAACAAAAAATTGTAGTGCAAAAAATAGGAAAGGTGTAGTCTTGTGGTAGCAAACCCCTAAGCTATCTAGGAGGTCTCTAGTTCGAATTCCCTTGCTCCCTTATTTTCATTAAATTTTTTTTGTACACTTTTCCCATGCACATTAAAGCACTGTCGTCCAACTCCTATTGTTACCTTAATTAGTTTGATTCCTTTCACCTTTTTTTGGGTCAAACTTGCCATAAGTTTGGGAGCATGATCCCCTTTTATGCTCTTATTTTTTTTCTCCTTCCTTTCACCTCATCCTTGCTAAAATTAAAGTGTTGACCACCCTAAAACACCCCATTGCCATCCACCCCTCTTATTCCCTCTATTTTCTTTTCTTTTTCCTCTTCTCTCCACTCAAATTTCTCTTTTTTTTGACAAAACAACCCTCACCTTCAGCCACCAACTAAAATTCCTCCACCGTGAGCTATAACTTCATCACCTCTACACTATCATCCAAAGTTCTCTCCTCCTTTTTTCTTTGAATTACCACCCTTCATCGTCACCATCGATATTGTGACTTGTAGTGGACCACCATGCGAAAACCTTTCTCTAACACTCCTTTTCTTCTCTCTTTTCTCTCAATATTGTGATTGAACCCTCCTACTCTTTTTATTTTTTTTCTTACCTCATTGGACCACCGCCGAACCACCGTCACTACTATCATCACCGTTTTTTTGTCGAGTTTTGGTTTTCCCTTTTTTCTTTCTCTTTTGATCTATCCTATCTTTTCTAATGATTTAATCATCCTATCTATTTATTTTGTGAGAAAGAATCATTGATCATATAATCATTTTAGATTATTAAACCTCTCCACTCCTTCACTGAGATTCGTCATCGATTTCGTTGTGTTATCGAGCAGTGTAAGTACATAAGAAGTATTGAGAATATTCCTTTCTCTTTATATTTTCCCCTCATAGCTGAATGGTATTAAGATACTTTCATTCTTCATGTGTTGACATCTTGTACCCATGTTCTATGAAGGACTAAACGACGCCAATCTAGAAAATCATTGGTGTGACAACGAGGGCATTGAATCCAAGTTTTGATCTAAGGGTAAGTAGTTTGGGAGATTTAGTTCAATAACCAGTCTTTAAGTAATAAACCAAATCTGATGATCTATACTAAAAGACATATTTGGTTCATTAGATTCACCTACCGAGTTTAGATCCAAAAGAAATCTATTCTAATAGGATTGTGGCAATCAGATCTATAATATAAGGTGTGGGATCTAAATATTTAATTTGAGTATAATCTTTCACTTTCATTTTTAATAAAATGTTATTAAAGAACTATTTGAGAGGACACAGAATACTCTAAGAGGAGTTGAAAAACTCATCAAAAGGAAATCCAAGTGATCCTAATCCTTTTGTTTCATAAAAAGCATGATTTTTCATGTGTTGATGTATGTGATGGACATGTGTGCAAATCTCATCTCTATGTTATGTGATACATGACTAAATTAATATGTTGATGATTTAAATATGTGTTATATATAAGTGCATGATGAGATCCATGATTTAATATGAAAAATATATTAAAGCATGCTAAAGTGTGTAAAAAGCGAATAATATGTGATATAAGAAAATGTGAGCATGTTTTTATGCATATGTGTAAAATGGAGAAATATGTGTTATGTGAGATTATGAGCATGATCACATAAAAAATGTGAAAAGTGAATTATATGTGCTAAATTTGACAAATGGCCATATCACATGCATTGGATGGGTTTTGTGAAAGGTGGAAATTATGTGGTAGTTTATCTAAGATTATGTGGCGTTATTATGTGGTAACTTGTCCACAATGTGTTATGCGTCTGTTTATTAACATATATGTTATGTGGCCATTTATTAACATATATGTGGTGGCTTGTTCACAAATGGTGTGTTATTGGATGGATGGGTTCTGGGGAACTCGAAATTCGTGTGCAGCTGAGATGGGTAGAAAATTCTTCAAAATGTGCATTGTTGCATAAACATGTCACGATATATTCACGTATGCATATTAGTGATGATATGTGATTTCTACGAATATGAAATATATGTTAAAATGAATGTGTTTAGTTGATGTGTTGATATGCATGATATAATATTTTGTTGATCTCACATTGGTCTTGTAAGCTCACCTATCTTAGGTGTATGTTTCAGGTAATTATCGTAATTAGGACTCGGATGTGGATTCTTAGTGATGCTCTTGGATATAATCTTCTTAATATATTATAGACTTTATACCATTTATTGATTTTTATAGACTTTGATTCGGGTTGGTTTAATAACTTTATGGATCTTTATTTTAAATTATGGAATGTGGCATGGGGATTTTCCGTTTTGGACACATTTGAATTATTGCATGGATTGTTATGTTGAATATTCAGTTTTTAAATGATCATTAAATGTTTTTCAGTATTAATTTTCGTTGCAAATGAGTTCTTTTATATTACAATTATTTTAAATAAAAGGAACAAATAATTTTACTTAAAAGACATGATATTTTTAAATTGACATGTTTTAAGGACAAATGAATTTTTCTTATGAAAACATTTTGGCCATCATCATGGCCCACATAATTATTCAGATTGTGTCATAATTTCTAGGCCCAGTCTAAAGGGTTATAACTATACAACCCTTTAGGGCTGACTCTGACCTTGAACCAAAGCCCTTACCAACTCCCATATGAGGGCACTCACCATTATGCTTAGTATACCCATATCTATAACATGCCCCAATCCTCCTCCAAAACTAGCCTGGATGGTGTCTATTATAGAATCCACAAATCAAAGCTTGCTCTAATTTGACAATAGGCTTAACTCAGGCAACTAACTCTACCTGCAGAGGTCTCTCATACTTGGCCCATTTCACAGACCACTGAGAAGAACTAGAAGGATCGGAATCCCTCTTGTTCTTATTTTGATTCTTCTCTCTTTCCCTCTTCTTGTGCTCAGTGCACTTAACCTCTTTCACAATTTTTGCATGCTAAACAAGAATGCAACATCCCTAAGGTTGTACCTTAGATGTAACATCCCTAACCCGTATTCATCATTGGAATAGGGTTACCGGAGTTTACAGAATAATTATAGGTAATTTAAGAAATTTACTATTTATATTCGAAACTAATCATATCATCCCTTAGATGGACCCTTAAGGCCCAATTTAAGCATTAGAATCAAGTTGGGACTATATCAGGGACTCAGAAAACTTTTCACGAAATTTCAAAATATTTCTTATGTGCTGGGGTCACACGCCTGTATGAAAAGGCCATGTGGCTCACACGGCCAAGTGACATGCCCATGTTTCAAGCTGTGTGGGCATTTAATGTGAGGCATACGGCTGTGTCCCAATCCGTGTCCTTACCCATGTAACTCTCTGACTTGTGCCACACGACCTACTACATGCCTATGTGCTAGGCCGCGTGGTTAATTTAATTTTCACAAATTAGGTGCAGGTTTCACACAGCCAAGACACGCGCCCGTGTTCTAGGTCGTGTATCACACATAGTTGAGACACACGCCAGTGTCTCTCCCAGTGTGCCAAATTTTGAGCATTCTGTTACTCAATTTTAAGATGTAGGGGACACATGGTCAAGACACACACCTGTGTGTCTACATGTGTAGACAAAATAAAGCCATTTCCTAGCTTTATTTCTCACCCAAATTTGCCAACAACCTATACCAGTACTTGCAAACATATACCAACCAATACAAACATTATAACCTAGCCAATTCTAACATTTAACATGATATATCATCATATGCAATCATGTTTACAATCTTACCTTTTATAGACATATATGTTTAACATAATTCAATCAAACAATACTAAACACATATGTAATTACCATGATATAACTTATAAATATCTGAAATAAATCTATTACTAGCCATTTCAATGGATAAATTACAATCAACCATTTACATACCCCCATTGGCAAAGTTAGCCTATACATGCCATTATACTAAAATGAGTTTACTATTTATACCAAGACGAGCTAGTAGATAGTGTGGTGATGGTTCGACCGGTCTCCAATCTTTGCAAGCTTTCGAGCACTATAAAACAGAGAAAAAAAAACCTAGTAAGCATTAAATGCTTAGTAAGTTCGTATAACAAGAATTAAACTTACCAAGCATATTTATTTAAAATAAGCATACAATAACATGCTTCCCAACAATTTAGAAAATTTTCCTAATCACATACCCTCAAATAAGCAAGTTAGTCACATAATTCACATGTACATCAAATAAGAATGGATGAGCTCATCATGCGACAAGCTTTTAGAAGGATTCGAGACATAATTCTTTTAATCTCATAATTTTTCATGTCAGGAGTTTTATCCATTGAATTATTGAAATATTGATGGATTCTCAGGTAGTACACACAAGGTGTACAAAACTGTAAACCATCAACTCATAATCAGGGGTACTCATTAGGGCACTTAATCAGAAAGCACACTCTCAAGCCACATATTAGGATGCTCAGATGAGTCAAGTAACAGGAAACTTATCTAGGCTAAACCGAAAACTCAGAAGAGTTTTAATCAGGGAGCTTATAGAGCTTATTAGATAACTCCAAAGAGTTATTATCAAGAAGCACCAGATAATGTAATAGGGAGTTCAAGCGAGCTATGGAAGAAAACTCATAAGAGCCTATATCAGACACTTACAGAGCTGCATTAGTGTCTGTAATATATGCTAGATCACAACTGATCGAATTATGTAACAGAACACTCACAAAGAGTTACGGTAGTATGTGACACATGCAACATCACTACCGATAAGGATGCTCCCAGGAACTATATAACAGGATGCTCAAGAGGGCTATAACAAGATTGCTTGTCTGAGCTATACTCTGTCCGCAACATATGCAGGACTATATTCAATATGGGAAATCACATATATCCACCTAAATTCACCATTCAAACAGAACTTAATTCCATTAAAATTCATCATTCAAAGAGAACTTAATATTTTCCTGATAGGATCAGAGATATGATTATTTCATATATTTATAGCATTTATACAATTCATATAATCACATACCATATTCAATTCAAACATAAAATAAACACAATTTAGTTACACAAACTTACCTTGATATTCGTTTGTATAAAAAAAATCTACTAATTTGATAGTTTTTGTTTTCCTCGATCCAATTCTGTATTTCATTTTTTTGGATCTATATAAATGAATTAAATCATCAATTTAATACAATTCATATTCAATTGGATTCAATTTACTGTAACATCCCGATTTTGGGCCTAATTGGAACAGTGGTTTCAGGACCACAAATTCAATGAGGAAAAATTTAGTTTTATTATATTTTTATGGTCTACAATTTCACGGAATGATTTTGTGAAAATTTTGTTTGAAAATTTTGACGTTTGGGCACTCAATTTAGTCAAAAGGACTAAATCCTAAAAAAAGTGCACAAGTTGAGTTCTACATGCTAGAGGTGTCCAATTGTTATGAAATTTTAAATTGAAGGTCCTTATATGGTAATTGGACTATTGGTTAAGTTGGTGGACAAAAATGGATATGGTTAGGCATGTTTCTAAAGTTTTTCATTAATGGCATTTTTGGTCATTTAGTTATTAAAATGAATTAAAAACAAAATGAAAAGCCAATTTTTGTTCATCTTCAACCTTTTGGCTAAAACTTGCATGGAGAAACCATGGCTATGGTTTTTCAAGCTTCCAAGCTCGATTGTAAGTCTGTTCTAGCCCCATTTTTAATGATTTTATCGTTTTCGCAATCCCCGTAACAAGATCTATATATTTCTACCATTAATTTGAGCTAGGGTTCATGTTTAAAAATTGACCCATGTGTGACATGCATGCATTTTGATGTCTAATGGTAGAAAATGAGTGTTGGGTGTTAAATAAACGACTTTTACTAAGCGATTTTCGATGAAATCATCCGAAAAGACCATTTTGTAAAAGTTGTAAAAATGGTATAAAAGGGTGTTTTGATGAGAATTGTAGTTTTCTATAGATATGAAAATGGTTCAACTAGACCTATAGAATCAGAAAATTGAATAAAAATCACTCTACGAGCCTAGGGGCAAAAGTGTAATTTTGACAATGTTTAGGGGCAAAAACATAATTTTGCCAAAATGTGATTTTTGGATCACATTAAATAACGTGACTAATAATTGGACTAAATGTGATATTATAGATCAAGGAAAATGAGGATTGGACCTAGATCGGGTGAAAAATGGAAAATCGAAGGTTAGGTTCCTTTTTGCTATTTTGGTGCCGAGGTAAGTTCGTGTGTCGATAATATTGCAATGCTATAGTTGAATTGAACATTTTATATTATTATTGCATGAATGGCATGATTTAATATATTGAAAAGTGATGAAAGAATGATTTATAAAATTTGTGAGAACAATGATATATGACTAGTAGCACATGAAATGTTTGATGGTTCAATCATTGATGGCTTGATATATAATAGCTGAATATATTGAGAATTTGATATAACATGATGCTTTATTAAGTTGGATAACTTGTGAATGAGTGAAAAGGAAGGTAAGTTTTTATGTAAATAATATATTGTTTTTACTTATGTTATAATATTTTGTTATTATATAAGAGGTGGTTGCATATTGAATGATCACTTGATGTAAATTAGGAATTGAAATTGATTATGGATGAATTGGTAAAGTGTTGAATAGCGAGAAATTTCCCAGTTGGACCATCAGAATAGAAAAGATACGAATGATCCGTTGTGAGAACACATGTGTAGTACTATGTGCAGGCTACTATGTGTTTAAAATGGTTTTAGGTCACGTGTGTAGTACTAAGTGCAGGCTACTACATGTACCAGATGGTTAGGTCGCATGTGTAGTACTAAGTGCAGGCTACTATGCGTACCTGATAGCTTCAATCACATGTGTGGTACTAAGTGCAGGCCACTATGTGTAAAAGATAGCTTTGGTTACAAGTGTGGTACCATGTGAAGGTCACTTTGTGAAGAAGATAGCTTTGACTACAAGGGTGGTACTATGTGCAGGCCACCGGGCATTCGTTATTATTCCGATGTGTTCAACGGGAAATGACTAGGTGTAATTGAATATGACTATGTGATGAATAAGTGATGGTTCGTGTGTGTAAACTTATGAGCGTGCTCAATATGTGATCGAACTTTGGTAAGATTGATATGGAGTAAGTGTTATAATGAAAGTTACTACAAAGAAAACATGAAAGAGTGAAATTTAGTAATAAAACACTTTTGGACAGCAGCAGTTGTGTGACTTTGACAAATCACCAAAAATGGTGGAAATCTAATTATAAGTTGAATAAGAAATTAAATAAAAGATTATTGAGTATATTTTCATATAAAGGAAACGGTGTAAGCAAAATAATTTCATATTATAAGATATTTAAATTTTTGTGAGACAAAGGCAGAATGATTTTGAAATATCCTATTCTGATTTGGGAAAATCATTAAAAAATGAAAAAAATAATTATGGGATATAATTTGTATTCTTAAAATCCTTAATTAGTATATTTTTGAAAGAAACAAACAGGAACATTATCCAAATCTTGTACAAAGAGATAATTAATTTTTAGTGCAGAGGGCTCGGAACTGTCATACAGCAAAACATGGGTGACTTTAAAGAATAAATTGTACTTATTGGCCAGACCAAAAATTCTAAAAATTTTATGGTAAAAAGATATGTCAGTCTAGTTTTTGGGAAAATTAGTAGTTCCCAATTTGGAGTCCCTTAGCTTTGGATATAAATAATTTAGTGACCATGACTTGAGAAAACAGCTTACCTAGACTTTGAATAAATAGAGAGGAATTGAAAATAGCATGTTAGTACATTGCTTATTATTTTTCATATGAGCTTACTAAGCGTAAAGCTTACTCCCTCATTTCCATTTCTTTTAGTGTTGTCAGGTCAGCTTGGGGTTAGAGGTCGTCGGAGGCAGCATCACACTATCAAGCCAATACCTTTAGAGTATTGCTACATATGTTAGAAATATCAAGTGAGTGACATGTATAGGGACCTAGTTCTATGACATGTGTTATTATAATTTGACTAAATGTATTGGCCTATATTGAGCTATTGTATATAGCCATGAGAGGTGACTCATATTGATTATGGTTTGTAAGTCTAGCTAATCATGTTACGTTTTAGTGCATATGATGTGATGATATGAATATGTTTGTTTGCCATGCATGGTTGGTAATATGTCATGTGTGTTGAATGCATGTTTTATGACCAACCGAGGTGGTCATAACTATAAATTAAACATGTAATATGGTAATAAGATGATAGTGCATTGAATTTGGATGTTTGATGTATAAGTTAGTAACCATAGTTTAATGGTATAAGTGATTAATGAGATGACAAGGTCAAATGAATGTGTAATAATGTGGCTAGACTAGTTTATCATGAGTAGGTGGAACATATGTATAATGACAAGCTAATGTTGAATGTGTCTTAATAAAGGGTGTTTAATCACTAAAATGATGCCATGAGTTGTGAGTTTGATGTGTATAAGGTTGTAAGGGTTTATGGGAAACATGAAGGCTTGGAAAACAACCTAAGTGTTAGCCACACGGGCAGAGACACGACCATGTGTCTCAGCCGTGTGGAGGACATGGCCTAGCACACGGGCGTGTGGCCTGGCCGTGTGGTTCAAATTGTTTTGCTGATGTCACAAACAGAGAGTTACACAGGCGTGTCCCAAGCCACACGGGCGTGTGTGACCACACGGTTTAACACACACAGGCATGTGACTCTCCAAAGAAAGAAATTTGCTAAGTTGTCCAAAGTTTATCGAAAGTACTCGGTTTAGTCCCGAACCACCCCGATGTATGTTTTAGGCCTCGAAGGCCCGTATAAGGGACGTTATACATGTCTTTGAAAATTTTTAATTTGGACGAAAATTTTATAGCCCGATTTTTGCATGAATGACTGTGTATGTGTTCAGTAATGCTTCGTATCCTATCCTAGTCTCGGGTACGGGTAAGGGGTGTTACATTTACACTCTAGGCAAAATTACCATTTTGCCTCTATACTTTTCATAAATTCCAATTTTGTCCCTAGTCTCGGAAAATGAAATTCATGCAATTTAGTCCTTATTCTAAGCCTAACTGAAATTTTCATATAACATTTACAGCACTAGTATTTCACAAAATTCAGAATTTTTCCATTGGTTTTACCACTTTTCAATTTAGCCCCTAAATCATGATTTCATCAAAATTTTCTTTGTCAAATTTGTGTATCTATCAACAACCTTTCATTTTCTACCATAAATTTCAAATTTTCAGCATATTCATCCATGGAAAAATTTCTATACTTTGATATCTTTACAATTTTATCCCCAAAATAGATAAATTAAGCTATTCTGATCACCAAAATATAAAAATTACTAAAAACAAAACAAAAATACTTACCCAATTAAGCCAAGAAAGCTTGGTTTCTCTTTCCTAGGGTTTCCATGTATATTTTGGGAAGAAGATGATATGAAATGATATTATTTCTTTTTAATTCATTTATCATCTTTTAATTATTTTAGTTTCAAATTTAGTCCTTGCCTTTTTCTAATTTTCCATGGATAAATCACCAAAAATATCTACTAACTTTTCTTTAATGGTCTAATTACCATATAAGGACCTCTTATTTTGAATTCCATAGCTAATTATCCTTTTAGCTACTAGAACTCAATTTTTGCATTTTATGCAATTTGGTCCTTTCCATAATTAAATATATAATCAGTAAAATTTTCTTATTAGAATTTTCATATAACATTCCTATCATAATATGGACCATGCAATAACATTAAAATAAATTTTCTTTCTGGCTCAGATTTGTGGTCCTGAAACCACTGTTTCGATTTCATTGAAATTGGGCTGTTACAACTCTCGCCCTTTAAGAATTTTCACCCTTGAAAATCTTACCAGTAAAGTGGTTTGGATGTTGCTTTCATATAATGTCCTCTGGTTCCCAAGTAGCCTATTCTATACCATGTCATTGCCAGAGAACTTTTACTAAAGCCACCTTTTTGTTTCTTAATTCTTTCATCTCACGTGCCAAACTTTTAATTGGTTCTTCACCGTAAGTTATGTTAGGCTGAATCTCATCTTCTGCTGGAGAAATAATATGTGAAAGATCTAACTGATATCGTCGCAACACAAACACATGAAAAACGTTATGAATTCTATCAAGTTCTGGTGGTAATGCTAGCCAATATGTAACAAGTCTGATTATTTCAATAATCTCATATAGCCTGATAAATCGTGGATTCAATTTTCCTCTTCGACCAAACTAAAGAACTTTCTTCCAAGATGATACTTTCAAGAATACCTTATCACCGACTTGAAATTATATCTCTTTTCATTTAAGATCAGCATAAGACTTTTGACGATCAAAGGCTACTTTCAAACTATCTTGAATTACTTTCACCTTTTCTTCAATTTCACGGACTAAGTCAACTCCATGTATCTTCTCACTGAGCTCTGTCCAATACTATGGAGGTTGCTGAGCAGCCGGGTTCGTACGAATGTATTGAGTGAACAATTCATTCATCATTTGGAAGAAGGCTTCTTTAGCCTCTCCTCCCTAACTGCCTGTCACGGGTCTAGAATCAGATGGCACTGTCCCTTGCACGGGAGCAGGTGCATTACTGTCTACCTCATCGACTATAGCTCGATTGGGATCCATTACTATATGAAAAATCAATTTAAAACATCAATAGTCATCACACTATCTCAGTTTATATATATGGCATGTATAGCTAGACTCTCACACACACTACGTTAATCCTATAATCTACTAAACTGTAGCTCTGATACCAATAAAATGTAACACCCCTAACCCGTATCCGTCACCGGATTAGGGTTACGAGATATCATCGATCAATACACATCATTTAACATACATAACTCATACATTTATGCTTTCATACTCAAATACTATTTAATCACAAACACATTGTCCCTTATAAGGGCCTATGAGGCCTTAAACATGCTTTAGAAGTGATTCAAGACTAAACTGATAATATATAAAAATTTCAACCATACAAGGGTCACACACCCATGTGAACAAGCCATGTGCCTCACACGACTCCAAACACGCCCTTGTCTTAGGCCGTGTGGAAACAAGGCATACATACTAACTTGTATCACACGGCTGAGGACACACCCGTGTGCCAGGTTGTGTGAAAACTAGAGGGTATATTGACTTGACCACACGGTCGACCACACACCCGTGTGTTTAGGCCATGTAACTTACTGACTTGATTTCAAAGCATTATCAGGGGACACATGGCCGTATACCATGATCGTGTGTCACACACGACTGAGACACACACCCATGTCTCTACCCGTGTGGACAAAAATAGACAATTTGCAAGGCCAATTTGCCACCCTAACTTCTATGTACCTACACAAGGAAAACTGTACAATTTCCATACACAAAAGGCCAGCCAAAATCAATCCCAATTCATGCACAATTCATGCTATACAAATACAACTATTTCACTCACTCAAATATATATACCAAAACAAACCATCCCGCAAGGCATTATACACATCTTACAAAAGTCATTAACAACCATTTCTAATAGCCAAACACAACCAATATTAACATCATTTACAAGCCAAATCTCATGGCTATAATTAAGACCAAAATACCATATCTGGCCTATACATGCCATTTACCATAATTGTATAATTCAGAAGTACCAACTTAGATGTTTGATAGTGCGATGGTGTTCCTGTCAACTCCCGGATCCGAGTTAGCCTTGATTCACTATAAAACATAGAAAAATAACACAATGTAAGCTTCATAGCTTAGTAAGCTCGTATGTGAATAACTTAATTCATCGAATAAATGAAAAGCCTTATACATATTAACTACAAACCTTTCTCATGTCTCAAAACATGATCAAATACAACTAATTGAACTTTTACTATTTAATACTCGAATAGGTTCTGCACATACCTGTATCGCCTCGTACTAACCTCTTTCTGAACTACATCATTTGTATACCTATTGAACCATTTGAAATAGAAATCGGATACTCAAGAGTCTCGTACGATAAGTACCTATACCACGGCTCGTAGCCAAATCAAGGTAACTTATTCAAAGAACTATTACAATGGCCCAAAGCCAAATCATCCAATATGCATGGCCCGAAGCCAAATCGGTAAAACTCGCACTCGAAATGCTAATATCATGGCCTAAAGCCAACTCAACTTATCATCTAATCACATGACACTAGTATCCAAATCTGTTCCTAACGTTCAATTGGGATTTCTAACTTGTCAATTCTATCATCGAATGTATCCGTAGATCGTATTTACAATTCATACCTTAATGAAAACCTCATAATCACATTTTAGGCAATATCAAAGTATTTAACATACATTTATAATGAAATCATCACATACAAACTTACCTCGTATTCGAAATTAGCAGATCGGGTTGACTACTCGATAGCCTTGGTTTTCCCCCGATCTAAATCTGAATTCTTTCTTTCTTGATCTATATGAATTCAAAATTGACTTATTTATTCATCTACTCATTCAATTAATCCAAAAATACACATTTGAGCATTTTTACACATTAGCCCCTAAACTTTCACATTTAACTAATTTAGTCCCTATTTCACAAATATACAAAATTCACACAATTCAACAAAACTCATGCTTGGCCGAATTATACATAGGTCCCTAGTAGTCCTAAACTTTCATTTATTTCACATTTCAACCACACAATTTGCACATTTCAAAATTTAATTCCTTTGACATTTTTGTCAAAAATCACTTTACAAAACTAGTTTAACTATCAACAACTATTCAAAATCCATCATCAACCATCAAATTACTCAAGTATTCAACAATGGCAACATGTTAAATCTTTAACAATGACAAGGCCAAATTGAGCAATGTAACTTGACAAAGCTTCTTGAAACCTCTTAGCATGAGCTCAAGTGATTGGTTCCAAAGGCAGCTCCATAGGTTCGGCATCTAACTCCTTGGTCGAGCTCGCATCGGGAGAAGAATAAAAGGTTACTGTGATTAATTTTAGCTTAATGCTGTAGCTAGTTACATTTTCTCATAAATGTTGTCCATGCATGTATCTTGTATCAACTCCCTTGCATGCATTTAGCTGCAAAACAATTCAAGGACACATTAAGCGGAATTAAGGCAAATTAATTCAGCTGCATTAAGACATATAAAACCACTTATTAAATCAACTAGAACTTAAGACACATTAAAAATAGGCTGTAACAAATTAATAACATGTATTACTAAGACATATTAAAATTTGATAGCAGCCTAAGACACAATAAAGACATGTATGAACTAAGGCACATTAATTTTGGCTGGACACTTTAACAAGAAATAAATTTGTCCTAGCTTAGACAACTTAATTAGATAATTAAATATGTAAAAAATTAAGACACATTTAAATTTAATTAGAATGTCTAGATTTTAAACACACAGTAAATAATAATTATTTAAGCTGTACCAAATTAAATAAATTAGAAACTAATACTGAATTTATTCAAATGATAAAAGAACGAGCTGGAAAAAAATTAAATTAAGCTCAAACGAGCTTATTTAAGCTGAATTAAGCTCGTTGAATGAGCACATGAGCTTATCGAGCTAGCAATGAGCTGAATTGAGCTCGTTGAATTAAATTCAGGCTTCATTTTACACTTAGGCCCGTCGAGCTTAGGCCATGCTCGATGTTTTTGAATTTTGTCAAAACATGATACGATCGGGTTCATATCATAGATGATGAACATTCAACTAGTCATTGATTGAAAGGATGGTGAGCTGAATAATCTTTGCCTATGTTCAGCTAATGGACTAAATGCTCTTTAATGGAGCTGCTTGGTGGAGCTAAAAGGTCTTGAATTTTTAATGATCAGCTTGGGCACTTCAATGGTTCCCAAAGTGTGAAAACCGAATGTGAATTGTCCCTTGGAGTGAATGCACAAAACCGATCAGACACCCTTGTGTGAACAGGATCTCCAGCAATGTGAACACTTAAAATGCTGCCTTGAAGAGCTGGATGATTAGCTTAGAAGAAAGAAAGCATCAGCTCCCTTGGCCTTTGGCATACATAAAGGGTTGCTTGGAGATAGCAACCAATAGCCTACTTTGGCTGTTGCTATGCACGATGAGGTGCTTGGAAGAGCTGAACCATCAGCTCCTATTTATGTTGTCCCAAGCATGCACTTGCGCCAAATAAATTCAACAATAAATCAAACTTAAGACACATTAATTTCGGCAACCAGAGACACATTAAAATCTTGCATTCAGCTATGACACATTAAAATAAGTAATAACTAAGACATATTAAACACAAACAATAAATTCAGACACAATATAAATTTGGCTATAGCTTAGACAAATTAAAACATGTAATCAACTGGACAAATTAAATAGCAGAAGTTATTAAATTTGCTCAAATCCGAACACATTAAAATTATGCACTAAATAAGACAAACGTTAAATTCGACTAGCTCAAACATGTGAAAACAATTTAATGAGCTGATTTGAGCTAGGGAATTCAAACTTGGGTTGTGACAATTCATATGAAATAAAGCTAATACTTAGTTTATTTAAAAAGATAAAGAAATAATGTAACAGCCCGATTTGGACCCTAATTGGAACAATAGTTTTGTGACCACGAATCTGAGTCAGAAAAATATTTTAAAATTATTTTCTGTGTTTATTTTGTGTGAATTTCTATCTGTGAAATTTTCGTGATTTAATTTTATCGTTTGAGTGTCCGATTAAATAAAAGGACTTAATCGCGTAAAATGAAAATTTGGTGGTTTTTTTTAAAAGGGGGCCAAATTGCATTTGGCTTTTAAAATGGAAGCCTTTATGTTGCAATTAGCCCATTGTTAGCTAAAGTGGATGGTAATGGCCACAGTTATAATGGTTTTATAATTTAATAAATAAGGTTAAAATTGTAAATGAAATAAAATATTATAATATATCATATTATAACATAATTAAGAAAGCCATGTTCATTATTTTATTTTCTAATTGCTGAAATAAAAGGAAAGAACAACAAGTTAGGTTCGGCCATCTATTTAGCTCAATCAAGGTTCGTTTTTTGTTTGGTTTTTGATAATTTCTACGTTTTTGAGATCGTTGCTTCAAGTACTACAAAACCCATGCTTGAATTTTTTATTTTGATGAATATTTTGAGTTGTGCCATTGTTTAGAGCTTGTGATTTTTGTTGTTTGATGATGCAATATGAAAGATATGTTTTAGATTAACATGTTTTGTATTAGAGTTTTTGATAATTTTGAGTAATTAGGACTAAATTGCAAAAATAATAAATTGAGGGACTAAAATGTGAAATAAATAAAATATATGGACTTGTATGAACACTAGGAACATTCGGCCTAACATGAGTATCTTGAGATTTTGCATATTTTGTGTTTTGTGCAATAGGGACTAAATTGTAAAAATTATAAATGTTAGGGATAAAATGGTAATTTACCCATTTATGTGCATTTGGACTAAATTGAATGAAAATATGTTTGAATGAGTTTAAAATATGTTTTAATGAGCTTAATTTGAATATGTTTAGATCAAGAACCAAAGAAATCAGATTTGGATCGGGGGAAAGCGAAAATTGTCGACTAGCTGCCCTATTCCATTTTGTATCGTCCAAGGTAAGTTTATAAGCAAATAGACATGCCTAATTGTAAGTAAATGCTAAATATATATGCTGGCATGTAATGTATGAATTTATACATGTTATTGTCGAATGTGTATAAGCTTGGTAACCATGTTCAAGCATTTGTTTTGATCGAGTTACAACGTCTGAAGGCCCCGTATGAACCTTAAGAATAGTTAGGATACATATGTCATGACATAGGATTCTGATATATGTGTGCGAGTAAGACCATATGCGAGTAAGACCATGGCATCGATATGTGATTCCGACATATGTGTGCGAGTAAGACTCTGTCTAGGACAGTGGGATCGATATGTGATTACATGTAAGATCACGTTTGAGACGTTGGCATTGTACGATGTGTGTGATTATCTGAGTGTCCTATCCAATTCCGGATGGTTCATCAGGTATCGATAGATGGTGAACAAATATGTAAAATTAGCTAAGTGATTAGGTATGTATTAGCTTGGTACTTATTTGAAATAAGGTAAGTGAGTATTATGATATTAGTTACAAGCATGTGTAACATGAGTAAAAAGTATATGTGAATATGACATGTGTATTCGACCTTGTGAACAAGAAGTATGATTCTTGTTGAAATGATTTCTATTATGCATATACATATGATCTTGCATAATCGACCATTTAGTTAATGTATGTATATAAATTTTATCTTGATTTAAGAGCTTACGTATACAAATGCATGTGCATTAGGTTTTATAATGACAATTTGGCTTTTGAAAATTGAACAATAAATTGATGACTTAACCTTGTGAATATTCAGCAAAGGTAATGGTTATGTGTACAGGTATATTATTTATGAAATTTGTAAGTTGAGAATAAGCTAGATATTGATAATGTAATTTGGTTAAATAAAATGAGTTGATTACATCATCGGTTTGTTTGTTTGCTTATGACTTACTAAGCTTAAATAGCTTACTGTGTGTATATGTTTGTCTCTGTTTTACAAATTTTGAATTCAAGTTACAAGCTCGGGGATCATCAGCAAAGTCTATCACACTATCGATCGCTTTCAGTATTTTATAAGTTGCATTTTGAAACTATGGCATGTATAGGCTGGATTACGTTTGGAAATATTGAACTTTAGTTATGTATAAAGGCTAAGCGAAAATGGCTTAATTCCCATGTTTTTAAATTCGGTTATGCTTGGTTGTGGTTTGAGTTTGTTTTAGTAATATTGTTTAGTGCTATGAAGGAAATGATTTTTATGGTAAATGTTTAATGTTTTAGTAATGATTAATAATGTTACAGTTCGATTTAGACCCTAGTCAGAATAGTGGTTTCGGGACCACAAATTCGAGTCCAAAAAATATTTTAATATTATTTTCTGTGTCTGTGATATGTGAAATTACATCTGTGAAATTTCTGTGATTTAATTTGTCTATTTTGTGCTTAATTATGAAAAAGGTTTAAATCACATAAAGTGTAAAAATTTAGTGCTAGATGCTAAAGCACCTATTTGGCTTGGCTTTTAGAATAAAAGTCCTTGCATGTCAAATTTACCATTTGTTTTAATGGTGGACAAATATAGGCATTGGTAGGTGGATTTTGAATGATATATTCTAAGGGCAAAATGGGAAAATGATTATTAAAGTTATTATAATAAAATAAAAAGCATGAAATTAGCCATTTCATGCATGTTGTTGCCGAAAATCAAAAGAAAGGAAAAGATGAATGCTTGTTGAATATTCGGCCATGGTTAGCTCGATTTGGTAAGTGAATTTTGTTCGGTGTTTGATAATTTCTACGTTTCTGTGATCGTTGCTTTGTGTTCTTCAAAACCCATGTCTGAATTTCTATTTCTGTTAAAGATTTCATGAAATGCCATTTTTGATATCATAAGTTTTGTAATGTTTTTGAATGAATTATGAAGGTTTGGTAGATGGTTCATAAGTTTTGTCTTTGAGTTTTTGATGAAATTGAGCTATTTGGGTTAAATTTTGAAAATGGGGTTTAGAAGGACTAAAATGTGAATTAAACATGTTGTATAGGCTTATATTGAAGCCATGAAAATTCGGCTAGCCCTTGTTGCAAGAAATTTTGCATATTGGTGATTTTATGAAAAATGGTCTAAATTATCAAAGTGTGAAAATGTAAGTGCTAAAATGTAAAATGCCCTAAATATGTGTATATGGATTAAATTGAATGAAATGAATGATTGAATGGTTGAATTTGTATTGTATTAGATCAGGAACAAAGAAAATCAGACTTAGATCGGGGGAAATCCAAAATAGTTGAATAGATGACTCGTTTTATCCAAATTAAATCCGAGGTAAGTCAAATTACAATTACATGTTAATTGAAATAAATTACGCACATATAAAATGTAATCATATTGGATGGCCTTGAGTGCACGATGAATATCTTTGGAGTAAAGTATAATAATATGTCAATATCTGAAAAGCTCTGTATGTTTCTAAGAAAAGTTGACATCTGTCTGAGATATCGTGTAAGACTGTGTCTAGGATATAGGCCTCGATTGAGATTTACGTATAAGACCATGTCTGGGACATCGGCATCGTATCTGATTTCGTGTAAGACCCTGTCTGGGACAGAGGCATCGATATTGAATTACATGTAAGACCACGTCCAGGACATCGACGTTGTACTTGTTTATGAGCATCTATATTGTTTCTGACCAGTCTGATGATAGCGTACGAAATCTGAGTTTTAGTATATGAAATGTATAACCTATGCAGGTACATCTGTATCACACTAAATTTCTAAATATGAAAAACTCTGTCTCTGTGAGATATGTATGGAAATGAAGCATGACTTATATGCAAACAAAGGAGCATGGTTAAGTTTATGAATTCTTTTATGAAATGGTTATGAATCTTTATGGTTGAATTGTACTTATATGCTTTAGTAGTTAGACCAATTGTATTTGGCTTACTAAGCTCTTTGTAGCTTACTTTGTGTGTTTACTGTCTGTTTTATAGTTATCATAGCTACTGAAGGTTTGGGGATAGTCGAGGATTGTCACCACACTATCGACTCATTTTGATACTCTTGAAAGTGTAAATATTTTAAAGTATGGCATGTATAGGCTAGAAGGTTTATGTATTAAGTTTTGAAGTGTAAATATAGGTTATGCAATGAAAGTTGGCTATCAAATGGTATGGTTGTGTTAAGTTTTGGTATGGTTTGAATGAGTTGTTGAATGATGATGAAATAGTTGTAATGAAGCATGTTTTGAGCATGAATTGGCTGAATATTTTGTATGAATGCTGTTTAATTTGGCTCTTAGGAATGACCCATAAAGGGGTGGCAAATTGGCTTAAACCAAGCCTGCATTGTGCCTCACGGCCATAGGACACGGGCATGTTTGTTGGCTGGAGGCTTAAGTCAATAGCTAGCTAAGAATCACACGGCCGTGGCACATGGGTGTGTCTGTTGGCCGTGGGAATAAGTCAATACATAAGCTCTATTTTGGCACGACTGATTCACATGGGCGTGTCTGATGCTCGTGTGGGGCACACGGCCTAGTCACAAGGGCGTGTGACCTCTATAGAATTGAAAATTTGTAAAAGTTCTGAACTTTATGAATGTGTTCGGTTTAGTCCCGAATGTCTCTTAAAAGTACATTTTAGGTCTCGTAGACCATCTTAGGAGATGATTGCTTATGAAATGATGTTATATGATATCTGTGATTCTGAATTGGTTTGAAATGTTCTGTCTGTCTAGTAATGCCTTGTAACCCTAATTCGATATCGGTTACAGGTTAGAGGTGTTGCATTTTATTGGTATCAGAGCTATGGTTTAGTCGGTTCTAGGACTATCATAACTTATGTGAGTCTAGCTATACATGCCATATATCTGAACCTGTGATAGTGTGAAGAGTCCTGACATTGAAATGTGCTTTTATATATATAACAATGGATCCCAATAGAGCCATAGCTGACGTTGTTGAAAGTAAGGCGCCTGCCCCCGCGCAAGGGGCAGTGCAAGATGTTTCAAAATCGATTATGATAGCCGGGATAGCAAGGTTAAGCAAGCCTTCTATTAGATGATGAATAAATGGTTCACCTAATACATTAGAACCAATCCAGTTGTACAACAACCTCCACCCCCAGTTAATTCTTCTCAAATTCCTGCTATGCCCTCAGTGAGTCCGGTTCAACTAAGTAGACCACCAATTGATAAAATTAGAAAGTATGGGGCTGAAGAATTCTGAGCTACAATGAATGATGATGCTGAAAGAGCCGAATTCTGGTTAGAGAATACAATACGAGTGTTTGATGAAATGTCTCTGAATCTTGAGGAATGTGTTAAATATGCCGTTTCACTTCTGAGAGATACAGCGTATCATTGGTGGAAAACTTTAATATCTGTGGTTCCGAGTGAACGGGTTACTTGGGATTTCTTCCAAGCTGAATTCCGGAAGAAATACATTAGCCAGAGATTCATTGATCAGAAATGTAAAGAGTTTCTCGAGCTTAAACAAGGCTGTATGTCTGTTACTGAATACGAATGTGAATTTGTGAGATTGAGCCAGTATGCTCGGGAATATGTATCCAATGAAGCAATAATGTGCAAAAGGTTTGAAGATGGACTAAACGAAGATATTTTTCTGTTAGTTGGGATTTTGGAAATTAAAGAGATGGTAGTGCTCGTTGAGCGAGCATGTAAAGCTGAAGAATTAAGTAAAGAGAAAAGAAAAGTTCATTCTGACGTTAGGGATGCTAGAAAGAGATTTTCGAGTAGATCATTTCAATCTATGTCAAAGAAATTCCAAGATAATCAAAGTCATCCAAATGCTAATGTGGGACATTCAAACCGAGATCGAGCTAGATCGTATTCAAACTTTAGAGTCTCTGTTACTTCTGTTGTAAGTGTTGGGAATGTCTGGTTTGAGATACCTGAATATAAACACTGTGGTAAAAGACATCCGTGAAATTGTAGATTGAATGACCGAGCCTGTTTTCAATGTGGATCTCTGGATCATTTTGTAAGAGATTGTTCTTAACCTGTTGAGAGAGAGAATGCACAGAATCCGAGATTGAGTAACACCTCAACTACGGGTAGACCTTCCAAAGATTCGAGAAATGCAAGTGGTGGTCAAAGAGCTTCTGGGGATATTATTGTTAGATCTGAGGCCATAGCACCTGCCAGAGCCTATGCTATCCGAGCTTGTGAGGAAGACTCGTCTCCAAATGTGATTACTAGTACTTTTACTCTCTATGATACTTCTGTGATTGCATTGATAGACCCTGGATCAATGCATTCTTATATCTGTATGAATTTAGTACACAGTAAGACTTTGCCTGTAGAGTTTACTGAATTCGTAATTAGAGTATTGAACCCCTTAGGCAAAAGTGTCTTGGTTGATTGCAAGAATTGCCCGTTAGTGATACGAGATATCTGTTTTCCTACTGATCTAATGCTTTTACCTTTCGATGAATTTGACATAATTCTGGGAATGGACTGGTTGACTTTGCATGATGCTATTGTGAATTGCAAACAAAAAGCCATTGATTTAAGGTGTAAGAATGATGAAATAATCCGAATTGAGTCTAGTGATCTTAATGGACTACCAGCTATGGTATCTGTAATGAAAATACGAAAATATGTGAAGAAAGGTTGTGAAGCCTACTTATCTTTTATGTGTTAGATTCGAAAGTGAATGATAAGGAAGTTGAATCAGTGCCTGTTGTTTTTGACTTCTTTGATGTGTTTCCTGAAGAGCTACCTGGTTTGCCTTCAACTTGAGAAGTCGAGTTTAGCATTGAATTAGTACCTGGTACTACTCTGATTTCAATAGCTCCGTATAGAATGGCTCTGACCGAGTTAAAAGAATTAAAATCTCAGTTGCAAGAATTGACTGATCGAGGGTTTGCTAGACCGAGCTTTTCACCATGGGGTGCTCCTGTTCTGTTTGTGAAAAAGAAAGATGACACAATGAGAATGTGTATTAATTGTCGTCAACTTAATAAAGTGACTGTAAAGAACAAATATCCTCTACCTCGAATTGATGACTTATTCGATCAGTTGAAAGGTGCTATTGTGTTTTCTAAGATAGATCTGAGATCGGGTTATTACCAGTTGCGAGTAAAGGACTCTGACATTCCAAAAACTGCTTTTAGAACGAGGTACGGGCATATTATGAATTTTTAGTTATGCCTTTCAGATTAACGAATGCACCTGCTATCTTTATGGATTTGATGAATACAATATTTAGACTGTATCTTGATCAATTTGTTGTAGTATTCATTAATAACATATTGATTTATTCGCATGATGAATCTGAACATGCCAAGCATTTGAAAATAGTGCTATAGACTCTGCGAGATAAACAGTTGTATGCAAAGCTTAGTAAATGTGAATTCTGGTTGCGAGAAGTTGGTTTCCGGGGTCATATTGTATCAGCTTCCGGTATACGAGTTGATCCGAGCAAGATTTTAGCTATTTTGGATTGGAAGCCTCCGAGGAATGCATTTGAAGTCCACAGTTTTCTGGGACTTGCCGGTTACTATAGATGATTTGAAAAAGATTTCTCGGTGATAGTAACTCCATTGACAAAATTGCTTCAGAAAGATGTGAAGTTTGAATGGTCTGAGAAATGTTAGAAAATTTTTAATCGGTTAAAAACTCTGTTAACTGAAGCTCCGGCATTGGTACAACCTGAGTCAGGTAAAGAATTCATTGTTTATAGCGATGCTTTGTTGAATGGACTTGGTTGTGTTTTAATGCAAGAAGGAAAAGTTGTTGCTTATGCTTCCAGACAGTTGAATCCGCTTGAGAAGAACTATCCGACACACGACCTTGAGTTTGCTTTGAAGATCTGGCGTCGCTATCTGTTTGGTGAAAAATTTCACATGTTTTCTGATCATAAAAGTCTGAAATATTTAATGACGCAAAAGGATTTGAATTTGTGACAAAGAAGATGGTTAGAACTGCTAAAAAACTACGAACTTGTGATTGATTATCACCCGAGAAAAGCAAATGTGGTTGCTAATGCTTTGAGTCGAAAATCGTTATTTGAAATGAATGCTCATTTATTTCTGTCTGATGATGGTTCAGTTTTAGGTTAATTAAAAGTGAGACCTTTGTTTTTACAACAGATTATCGAAGCTCAGAAGGTTGATAATGAGATTATGGCTAAACGAACTCAGTGTAATTCTGATTCTGATTATGAATTTTGAATAGATGATGATGACTGTCTGAGGTGCAGAAATAGACTTTGTGTTCCAAGAAATCCATATTTGATTCAAACGATTTTGAATGAAGCTCACAGTAGTAGATTTTCTATACATCCAGGAAGTACGAAAATGTATAACGATTTGAAATAACTATATTGGTGGTCGGGAAAGAAAAGAAATATTTCTGACTTTGTTTTGAGATGTTTAATCTGTTAGCAAGTTAAAGCTGAGCATTAGGTGCCATCTGGGTTATTACAACTGATTATGATTCCGGAGTGGAAATGGGATCAGGTGACCATGGATTTTGTTTCGGGTTTACCTCTGTTTCCGAGAAAGAAAGATGCAATCTGGGTTGTAGTTGACAGATTGACAAAGTCAGCTCATTTTATTCCAGTACGATTTGATTTCTCACTTGATAAATTGGCTAAGTTATATATTTCTGATATTGTGAAATTGCATGGTGTGTCATTGTCAATAGTGTCAAATAGAGACCCGAGATTTACATCGCGATTTTGGAAGAAGTTGCAAGATGTCTGGGTACTAAATTGCATTTTAGCATCGCTTTTCATCCTCAAACAGATGGTCAATTAGAACGGATTATTCAGATACTCGAGGATATGTTGAGATGTTGCATTCTTCAGTTTGAAGGTACATGGGAACAGTATCTACTTTTGATTGAATTTGCTTATAATAATAGCTTTCAATCGAGCATTAAAATGGCACCGTACAAAGCCTTATACGGTAGAAAGTGTATAACTCTGTTATACTGGTTTGAGCTCAGTGAGAATAAGATTTACGGTATTGATTTGATAACAGAAATAGAACAGAAAGTGAAAGTAATCCGAGATAGTCTGAAAGCTGCCTCTGATCGTCAGAAATCTTATGCGGATTTAAAACGAAAAGATATCGAATTTGAGATCGGTGATAAGCTGTTTTTAAAAGTATCTCTGTGGAAGAAACTGTTCCAATTTGGTAGAAAAGGCAAATTGAGTCTGAGATTCATCGGACCATATGAAATCACTGAGTGAGTTGGCTCGGTTGCTTATAGATTGAGGCTACCATCTGAGTTAGAAATGTAACACCCCAATCCCGTATCTGTCGCCGGAATAGATAAAGGAGCATTACCAGACTTGAAACTCATATCAGAATAGTAAATTTTTTTTTTTTGAACATTCCTTTAGATAAGTACTAAAGACAGTCAGGGATACAATTTAAACTTCTATAAGTACACATTCAAAAGATGCCATTTTCGCATGGCTTATATACATTAACCAAAATATCCTCTCACTACTAGTCTATTCTATACATGCCATAAGATAATCCAAAACGTAGCAGATACCAAACAAAGGATAGTGATAGTGTGACTAGTTGTTGACGATCCCGAGCCTCAGTAGCTTCCAAATGAGATCTATAAAACAGAGGAAACAAAGTACACGGAGTAAGCATTACAATGCTTAGTAAGTTTTAAGCAAAGTCAACAGATAACAATCAAATTATAACATAGTTGTTCGTATTTTATTTCACTCTTCCTTCGGGCATATCATCCCTTTACCGAATATGCACATCTCATCATATATAATAGGCGATAAATTCTCACTTGATAGTGACCTCTTATGATCATAGGTACATTACATATTTTTACCTGACTTTCCACATTGACCAAATGCACAATAATCATAGAACAGTCTTATTGCTTTACTCACATGTGCATCACATAACGACCTTGTGATTTAGTCTAAATCAAACTTAAATATAATCTCAAAATACATACCTGACCAACTTAACGCATTGAACGTATTTATTACCAATTGTTACTTGTGAAGTCGCATAATCTTATGCTTTACTTGAATCTTCAAAAAACCTTTAGTTCGGGGCTTACCCGGACAAAATCTCCACACGTAGTCATCGGGTCTTTAGAGCTCGGATATAGTACGAGCACGAAGCCTACGGACATTAATCAGTGATAATATTCTCGCATAAAGCCTGCGGGGTTTTAACCCGGATATAGTACTGACACAAATGCCCTTCGGGACTTATCACATTTATACACTTTCACATCCATCACGTTGGCCACTCTACCTATCACATATATACACTTTCACATTCATCACATTGGCCATTCGGCCTTATCACATATATACACCTTCACATTCATCACACCGGCCATTAGGCCTTATCACATATATATACACTTTCACATTCATCACATCGGCCATTAGGCCTTATCACATATATATACACTTCCACTTTCATCTCATCGGCCATTAGGCCTTATCACATATATACACTTTCACATTCATCACATCGGCCATTAGGCCTTATCACATATATATACACTTTCACATTCATCACATCGGCCATTAGGCCTTATCACATATATACACTTTCACATTCATCACATCGGCCATTAGGCCTTATCACATATATATACACTTTCACATTCATCACATCGGCCATTAGGCCTTATCACATATATAAACACTTTCACATTCATCTCATCGGCCATTAGGCCTTATCACATATATACACTTTCACATTCATCACATCAGCCATTAGGCCTTATCACATATATACACACTTTCACATTCATCACATCGGCCATTAGGCCTTATCACATATATACACACTTTCACATTCATCACATCGGCCATTAGGCCTTATCACATATATAAACACTTTCACATTCATCACATCGGCCATTAGGCCTTATCACATATATATACACTTTCACATTCATCACATCGGCCATTAGGCCTTATCACATATATATACACTTTCACATTCATCACATTGGCCATTAGGCCTTATCACATATACTATCATGTACAGACTTGGTCTTGGCCGAATCTACATCAATCATTTTCCAATGAATAATTCAATTTCACGCCATACTATCATTTCATATTCGAATACTCATAAACTTACAATTTCACAAATTTTAATATCAAAGATCCATCTAACACTCATATATCATTTTACAATATCACGAATTAGAATTCAAGTATGGGTTTAATCAATAGCTTATGAGCAACTAAAACAAGTTTTATCCATGTTTACAACAAATTCACATATTCACTACGAGCTGTTTTCCTGAGCAATGGTCACTAAATTATTTATAATCGGAGCTACAAGGCTCCAAATCACTTGCCGTTAATTTTACCTGAATATAGACTTGTATATCTTAGATCCATAAATTTTTCATAATTTTAGGTTTGGCCAATCAATACCAGATTTTTCTTAAAGTTTCCCCTGTTTCACTGTTTGACTAATCTGACCAGTCTTCACTACGAATCAAAATTCTCATTGTACAGAATTCAAAGTATGTTCTATTTGATTTCATTTGAAACTAGACTCATTAAGGAGTCTAAGCATATAAATTTTATCTTGTAACCATTTTTGTACAAGTTATAGTGATTTTCTTAAAACAGAACAGGGGATTTCAGAGTCATTCTGACACTGTCTCACACAACTTTAAATATCTCTTTATAGGAAATTTCTTTTTTTCCACGGTCTCTTTTATAAGAAACTTGACTAACTAAGCTTTGATTACATATTTTATTTAGCCTATAATTCCACACCAAAAATTTATAGTGATTTTATAAAATCACGTTACTGCTGCTGTCCAAAGCAAATTATTACAATTTGCTCTTAAATTTCCAAGTCCAAACACTTATGAACTTACCATTTGAGTTTAAAACATATCATGGCCACATCATATCTTATTAAATCAACTCATTATGTCCTATTTTAATTGAATTTACTCAACATTTAATCACTGAAAACTTACTTCGGATGTGGTCGAACGATTTCGGCGGCTATTCGATCACTTGTTCCCTTCCCTTATCCAACTTTGGTCCTCTAAGCTCTTGAGCTAATTCAAACAAATTTAACTTATTAAAGTCTCATTATGCTAGCTTATGGCCGAATATGACAAGGAGTTTGATAGGTCATATGGCCACCTTTAGCTCAAACACAAAATGGTCATACGCATTTTTAATCACATTGAGCAATTTAATACAATTAATCTAACATTTCCTCATGTGCACCTTTATGACCGAATACATGCAACACCAAGCTATCTATTCATTCATTGTGCATCTTATTTAAGCATGTATATCCACAATCGAATTCATCATATAAATATCTATGATTTCACTCAAATAATCTCATTACAACACATGGTGCTCCAACCATTATTTAAATTCAAAGCTCGGCTAGTACGCATATATACACTAGCAATCAATTACTAACATTTGCACTTCATCTTAATAGCTAGCTTAGCAAACCTTAATTTAACACATAATTCATACATATCACAGTCCAAGCATTCACTCAATTCTATCACTTAAAACACACACATTACTCAATAACTTCATAGTTCAAATTCGGCAACTACACCACTAATATTCAAAATCATATTCAGCCTTAGTACTCCCTTGTTAGCCGATTTTTCTTCATTTAGCAACTAAAATAATAAACCACAACATTTAAATTCATCTCATTCTTCTCCCATTTGACCGAATGAACATTTATCAAATGAAAATTCAACTAAACAACAACATCTTTCTTTCTAAAATGTATATACACTCACACGGCAACTTTCAATTTATACTTTTCAACCATGAACTCTACTTATTCAAACATCATTTAAGCCACTTAACAATTAATTAACATCTTTCAAAAAAAACTTATCAAAATGACACCAATTTAGCACTTGCCGAATGGACATTTGTCTATTGAAGCATGAAATTAAACCATGGGTTAAATAAGCTATGCACTTATCAATCTAATCTCATAGTCAATTAAAAAGAAAATCACAATGTATACCTTAAACTAGGATAGCCATGGCCGACTACCTTGGTTTTTCCTCTTCAATATTCCCTTTCCCACATTCGGCAATCAAGAAGAAGGATGAGCATGCATTTTTTTGTTTCCTTTTTGTTATCTTTCTTCAACTCACGGCAATGGAGGGGGGGGGGGGGACATGGATGAGACAACTTTGTTTTCATCACCCCTCCCTTTTCATTTCTTTATTACTAACCTTTTATTTTATTCTTTCTCCCATAAAACACTAACACCAAATGTTTTTAATAGGCTTTAACTTATAGCATGGCCGGCAACCTTCTTGTTCTTTGGTTAATTTGACATGCAAATACAATTATTTTGCAACATGCATAAATAGGCCACTTACATTTGCCTAGCACATTTCTAAATTTTCTCACATAAGTCCTATTTAATAAAATTCACTTACAATTTACAAAATTCAAACATGAAATTTTCACACATGCATATGTACATATAATAAGCATCAAATATGACAGCTAATTATTTTTATGACTCGGTTTTGTGGTCTCGAAACCACTTTTCGACTAGGGTCAAATTAGAGGTGTCACAAGAAAAGATTCATAATGTATTTTATGTATCGATGCTTCGACGGTATAGATCTGATCCGTCTTATGTGATATCCGCTTTTGAGATTGAAATCCAGTCTGATACGAATTACGAAGAAAAGCCAACCCGTATTTTAGCCCGTGAGATTAAAGGGTTATGAAATAAGAAAGTTCCTCTAGTTAAAGTGATGTGGCATCGTCACGGTGTAGAAGAGGCTACATGGGAGCCCGAGGATGCAATGAAACAACAATATCCAAATTTGTTTAACGGTAAGATTTTCGGGGACGATAATCCCTAAGGGGGAGAATTGTAACAATCCAGTTTTGACCCTAGTCAGAATAGTGGTTTCAGGACCACAAATCTGAGTTCAAAAAATATTTTAATATTATTTTCTGTGTCTGTGATATGTGAACTTACATCCTTGAAATTTCTGTGTTTTAATTTGTCTGTTTCTATGCTTAATTATGAAAATGGATTAAATCGCATAAAGTGTGAAAAATTAGTGCTAGATGCTAAAGCACCTAATTGGCAGGGCTTTTAAAATAAAAGTCCTTGCATGTCAAATTTACCATTTTCTTAATGGTGGACAAATATGGGCAGTGGTAGGTGGATTATTAATGGTATATGCCAAGGGCAAAATGGGAAAATAATTATTAAAGTTATTATAATAAAATTAAAAGCATGAAATTAGCCATTTCATGCATGTTGTTGCCGAAAATCAAAAGAAAGGAAAAGATGAAAGCTTGTTGAATATTCGGCCATGGTTAGCTCGATTTGGTAAGTGAATTTTGTTCGGTGTTTGATAATTTCTACGTTTCTGTGATCGTTGCTTTGTGTTCTTAAAAACCCATGTCTAAATTTCTGTTTCTGTTAAAGATTTCATGAAATGCCATTGTTGATTTCATGAGTTTTGTGATATTTTTGAATGAATTATGAAGGTTTGGTAGATGGTTCATAAGTTTTGTCTTTGAGTTTTTGATGAAATTGAGCTATTTGGGTTAAATTTTGAAAATGGGGTTTAGAAGGACTAAAATGTGAATTGAACATGTTGTATGGGCTTATATCGAAGCCATGAAAATTTGGCTAGCCCTTGTTGCAAGAAATTTTGCATATTGGTGATTTTATGAAAAATGGTCTAAATTATCAAAGTGTGAAAATGTAAGTGCTAAAATGTAAAATGCCCTAAATATGTGTATATGGATTAAATTGAATGAAATGAATGATTGAATGGTTGAATTTGTATTGTATTAGATCAGGAGCAAAGAAAATCAGACTTAGATTGGGGGAAATCCAAAATAGTTGAATAGACGACTTGTTTTATCCGAAATTCGTCCGAGGTAAGTCAAATTACAATTACATGTTAATTGAAATAAATTCTACACATATAAAATGTAATCTGTATTGGATGGCCTTGAGTGCTTGATGTATATCTTTGGAGTAAAGTATAATAATATGTCAATATCTGAAAAGCTCTGTATGTTTCTAAGAAAAGTTGACATCTGTCTGAGACATCGTGTAAGACTGTGTCTGGGACACATGCCTCGATTGAGATTTATGTATAAGACCATGTCTGGGACATCAGCATCGTATCTAATTTTGCGTAAGACCCTATTTGGGACAGAGGCATCGATATTAAATTACATGTAAGACCACGTCCGGGACGTTGGTGTTGTACTTGTTTATGAGCATCTATATCATTTTTGACCTATCTGATGATAGCGTACGAAATCTGAGTTTGAGTATATGAAATGTATTGTAACACCCCAAACCCGTGACCGTCACCGGATTTGACCACGAGGTGTTACCGGGCTTACTTTACTTATTCCTCTCTTGGAAATTTTTTTTTTTGTTTTCCTTTTTCTGTTCCAGGCAGGCTAGTTAACTGCGTCACTGTCACCTTAAAAATCATATCTCGAGTTCCAGAACTCGAAAATGAGTTCCGTCAATTTTCCATGAAACTAGACTCATATATCCATCCATGGATTTATTTCTAGAATTTTTGGTCATGCCAATTGGTACAGTTTATTAGTTAAAGTCACCCCTGTTTCAGGGTTCCACTACACTGACCTTTACGCATTACGACCTGGATATCATCTTGTACAGAAATCTCATGCTCATGACGTTTGTTTCTAATGAAACTAGACTCAAAGGGGAATCTATGCATATAAGGCATGACTTCTAATTGTTTCTGGATAATTTATGGTAAATTTTCCAAGTCGGAACAGGGGATCCAGAAACCGTTCTGGCCCTGTTTCGCGAAAACCTGAATATCTCTGAAAATACAGCTCATACGGTCGTTTCGTTTCATCCATATGAAAATAGATTCATCAAGGTTCAATTTCATAATTTATTCACTATTTAATTCTACTTCTACTGTTTTTAGTGATTTTTCCATCTCACCTCACTGCTGCTGGCAGCATCTGGTACTAAAGCAAACAATGACTATTTCATAATTCTTCCATGGCCAACTATTTCATCATACATAATACAAACTATGGCCACCTTATCAAAATTAAGGTTTCTAAGGCTCGTGCCTATAGGTTTTAGATTCACACTCAACCGACCACATAGGCCATCTTCGCATGGCTTAAAGTTTACAACCCGAGATTCAACAAAACAAAATAGCCTATACATGCCAAATGTTCTCCTAGTTCAACTACGAAGACAATACCAAAAGATTTCCAGCCGGTGTGATGACTTCAACGACGGTTCCGAGCACGCATAACGATACGAGTCCAAGAGACCTAAAATGGGTGACAAGAAAACACCGAGTGAGTTTATAACTCAGAAGTCATAAGCATTTCACAACCATCCGTTACTAAAATTATCATAAAATGAAATAATGAAACAAGGCCCATTGTTCGGTCATACCGAACTATACCATAGTTCCTTAGACCTTCGGATCAATCTCATACCAAGTCATACATTTACATTTCATATACTATTCAATAGGATATTTGAAGCAATTTCCATACATCATTTCATTTCCGCAACAATCATGCAATTGAAATCATCACATAGATTTAAAACTTACCGACTCAACTCCGAGCATGAACATAGTATCTATTAGCCACGAACTCAAGGTACTTACTCTTTCCGCTGTCCATACTCAACTCGATGAAGACACACCCTCCATATAATTGTTCGATCGGAGATATATATATATATAGAATACGCACACACAGTGCTTAATACTCGATTTCGCACACTTAGTGCCATGTGATTTAAGCCCGCACACATAGTGCCATACCCTTCGAGCTCGCACACCCAAAGGTCAGATATTTCCAGCATGCACACTTAGTGCCATATATTTCCAGCATGCACACTTAGTGCCATATATTTCCAGCATGCACACTTAGTGCCAATCTCATCACCGTACACACGTATTGCCCAAGACACTTAGTGCCGAAAGCAAACTTTCTACGCATTTCACTATTTCTTTTACATTCAACAATGTCATCATTCCATACACATACATTTTCATTTACATATCATCTCATTAAACACAATTGCATAGATATTATGATCATTTAAAAAAATGCCAAATATATGCTTAATGACTTACCTTGCGTTGGGTAAAATGGTTCCAACTCGGCTATTCGATGTTCTTTCCTTTGCTTTTGCTTGATTCTCCCCCTCTAGCTTCTTGAGCTAATCAATAAATTAACTAGTTTAACCGTCTTGCCAAATATTTATACATATATACATGACATCAACAATACTATCATCATTAATTCATCAATTCACAAAGTTTTATTTCACGAACATTTGACCCATTTTTACCCCATATGGCCGAATGCTACATTCATTACCCAACTAGCCATTCAACAATTTTCAGCCTCATTACCACCCTTTTTATGTCTAATCGTCTAAATGAGATCATAAACATGCCTAACTATAGCCGAATGTGCAACATTAATCTAGCATTTCCATTGCATTTAACACTTAACATTTACCCCATCTAGGCCAAATTTTGCTAGCACACAAGCCTTTGGCGAATGTCCTTGACCTCTAGTCACCCAAAATTTCTTTGTTCTTTAAAATTCATCCAAGACTACATTCGCACTTCCAACTAATAATTTAGGTGCTCTCAAGCTCATTCACAAGTACTATTATATATCACATTAAGCATTAAATCATTTTGCAACATAAATTTTATAGCATTGCCGAATACTCATGCACATAGACACATAACAACAAGAACTCAATGGCACAAAAATCTCCTTTTTATTAAACATTCGAACTCACTCATCTCCATGCTTTCATCACAACAACATCAAAACACTAATTAGGAAATACAACATTCTTGGCCGAAATTTAACTCACCTAACAACTTAGTTTCGATCCAAGATTCAAGGAAAAATTTGAACCAATCCTCCAAACTATGCATGCATTTTCAAGAGTGGCATAAAACATACCTTCTTGTATCAAAACACCTTAGTCTAGTAAGCTCCCATGGCTGATTTTCTCAAGCTCCCCCCCCTTTCTTCTTAGTACATTCGGCCATGCAAAGAAAAATGAGAGAATGGACACTTTTTTTTTCTTCTTCTCAAGTCATGGCAATTGTAACAAAATGAGAAAGGATGAACAACAAAATTTTTTCTCCTTTCTTTTTCCTCAACTCACGGCAACAAGGGGGGTAGGGCATCCACACTCTTTTTTTTTCATCATTTTCCTTTTTTTTTCATTTCTTTATTTTCCTTCCATAATGCACTAGGCCAACATGTCTAGGACATGTTTTCTTTGCCCATCATCATGTCATGGCCAGCCACTAACCTTAGGAAATGGGTTATTTGACATGCAACTCCACCCTTGTGTTAACATGCACTAATAAGCCATTTAAAATTAGCATATCATATTTCACCATGTTTCACCTTGATCCCTATTTAATAATTTCTCATAAAATTGGTAAAATTAGAGAATGAAACTTCCACATATGCATGCACACACATAGTAAGCATAGAATATAACAATTAATTATTTTTATGACTCGGTTTAGTGGTCCCGAAACCACTTTCCGACTAGGGTCAATTTAGGGCTGTCACATGTATAACCTATGCAGGTACGTTTGTATCGTACTAAATTTCTAAATGTGAAAAAATCTGTCTCTGTGAGATATGTATGTAAATGAAGCATGACATATATGCAAACAAATGAACATGGTTAAGTTTATGAATTATTTTATAAAATGGTTATGAATCTTTATGGTTGAATTGTACTTATATGCTTTAGTAGTTAGACCAATTGTATTTGGCTTACTAAGCTTTTTGTAGCTTACTCTATCTGTTTACTATTTGTTTTACAGTTATCGTAGCTACTGAAGGTTCTGGGATAGTCGAGGATTGTCACCACACTATCGAACTCATTTTCGTACTATTGAAAGTGTAAATATTTTAAAGTATCGCATGTATAGGCTAGAAGGTTTCTGTATTAAGTTTTGAATTGTAAATATAGGTTATGCAATGAAAGTTGGCTATCAAATGGTATGTTTGTGTTAAGTTTTGGTATGGTTTGAATGAGTTGTTGAATGATGATGAAATAGTTGTAATGAAGCATGTTTTGAGCATGAATTGGCTGAATATTTTGTATGAAAGTTGTTTAATTTGGCTTGTAGGAATGACCCATAAAGGGTTGGCAAATTGGCTTAAACTAAGCTTGCATTGTGCCACACCACCATAGCACAAGGGCGTGTTTGTTGCCTGTGGGCTTAAGTCAGTAGCTAGCTAAGAATCACGTGGCCATGGCACAAGATCGTGTCTGTTGGCCTTGGGAATAAGTCAGAATATAAGCTCTGTTTTGTCACAGCTGGTTCACATGGGCGTGTCTGATGCTCGTGTGGGGACACAGCTTGGTCACACAGGCATGTGACCTCTATAGAATTGAAAATTTTTAAAAGTTCTGAACTTTATGAATGTGTTCGGTTTAGTCCCAAATGTCTCTTAAAAGTACATTTTAGGCCTCGTAGACCGTCTTAAGAGATGATTGCTTATGAAATGATGTTATATGATATCTATGATTCTGAATTGGTTTGAAACGTATTGTCTGTCTAGTAATGCCTCGTAACCCTAATTCGATGTCGGTTACGGGTTAGGGATGTTACAAATGATTTTTCTTGAACAAAAGATTGATACAGCTAAGTATAGAAAGAGTAAAATATATGTGATTGTGGTGAGTATATTTGGCCATTGTATTAAATGTGATTCAGCATCATAGACTTGGTTAAGTTCGAACATAGCTTAAATTAATTTAATATGGTCATTACATGGCAAGTAAAATTTGTGATTTGATTATATGTCTATTTGTAATTAATGCCTTATTCTTGAAAGGTATAAATTATAATATAAGTTGGTTTGATAATAATATGATAATGCATTACAAATATTTATGCGTATGATAAGGTGACTTGATTTGTTTGTATATGACATGTATGATTTAAGTTTTGGGTATGTTTATATATATATGAATTGCGTTTTACAATTATAGAAATAATTACTCTTAGTTGATAAGTATTTTTAGTCAAACATATTAGATTATGGTTGCATGTTTAGACTTGGTTGTCATGATTATGCTATTAAAGCTGAGTCTTAAATATCAATGAGTAAACCAAAGCTTAAGTTGACCGAGTGTTAACATTTATTTGGCTTTTGAGTATGTAATCTCAAACATATTGATTGGCATAAATAATTAGTCTACTTTTGGATGGTATGTGTATTCATAGAATGATAAATTTACTAAGGTTAATTGAGCATGCTTTAATGACCTAGAGTAAATACGTATAGTCTTTTATGATTAATAATTTAAAAGAGGTATATGGTAGTACTTTGTTAATGTCGAATGGATGTTTAGCTTTTACATTTGAGTGCAAAGCATGCAAATTCAAAATTGAACTTAAACCTAGTTGCATATGTAAGTAATTCTTATTTATGTGTATTATGGCTTATTAAATTATAAGAACATGTATGTGATATTTAGTGATTTAAGCATAATTTCATCAGCAACTTAATAATATGTTAAATCATGTACTCAATGATTAATGCTGCATATATGTATATATATATACATTATATGCAATGAGTTTTAAATTGAAATTTGACATGATCTGAATTTACAATGAGCAAAACAGAATATGTTCTGAAATGTTAGTTAACTATAATTTATTTATAAATAAGTTTGACTTGGGTGAAAATTAATTAATGTTCAGTTTTGTGCTTTTAATCAGTAATGCCTCATAACCCTAGTTCGGCGACGGATACGAGTTAGGGGTGGTACATTCTATTGGTATTAGAGCTACGATTTAGTCGATTCTTGGACTAACGTAGTGCGTGTGAGTCTAGCTATACATGCCATATTATATATTGCGATAGTGTGATGACTTCTAACTTTTAAAAATGTGTTTTCATATAGTAAATGGATCCCGACAGAGCTGTAGTTGATGATGTTGAGAGTTTAGCACCTGCTCCTGCGCAAGGGACAACGCCGGTTGATTCTCGACCGATTTTGAGTAACCAGGAAGAGAGGCTAGACCAGCCTTTTACCAAATGATGAATGATTGGTTTACACAGTATATTCGGACTAACCCGACTACACAACAACCTCCACCCCTAACTAATCCATCTTCGATGCCTGCTGTACCTCAAGTAAGTGATCTGTTGAGATTGTATAAGCCACCTGTTGATAAAATCAGAAAACATGAGGCTGAAGAGTTTAAAGCTACTGATGATGATGATGCTAAGTGGGCTGAGTTCTATCTTGATAATATTGTTCGTGTGTTTGATGAGCTGTCCTAAAGCCCGGATGAATGTTTGAAGTGTACCGTATCTTTGCTTTGAGACACAACATATCACTGGTGGAATATCAGTGGTTCTGAAAGAGCGAGTGACCTGGGAATTCTTCCATATTGAGTTCCGTAAGAAGTATATCAGCCAGGGTCGGATGGTCGTGACAGAGTATGAGCGAAAATTTGTGAGACTCTGTCGGTATGCCCGAGAATGTGTTTCTACCGAAGCCATAATGTGTAAAAGATTCAAAGATGGGTTGAATGAAGACATTAACTGTTAGTTGGCATACTTGAGATAAAAGAGTTCGTAGTACTGGTTGAGCGAGCCTGCAAAGCTAAAGAGCTCGGGAAAGAGAAAAGAAGATTTTGAAGCTTGAGACTCGTGTAAGAGATCATTCAGTATGTCAATCTAGTCGGCACCAAAGAAGTTCCGAGATGATTTCAGTAGTTCAAAAGCCACTTCAGGTTACTCTTGACGAGATCAGAATAGGCTACATGTGAGCTCGAGAGCTACCTCAGTAGCCAGTGTTTGTAATGTCAGATCTAGTCAACTTTAGTGTAAGCATTATGGTAAATGACATCCCGGCAGTTGCAGATTTCACGATCGCGCTTGTTTTAAATACGGATCGATGGATCGTTATATTCGAGATTGCCTAGGGTTAGCTGAAGAAAATCCAATACAGAATATGAGATCAAGTAATACTGCAGCTCGAGGTAGACCACCCAGAAATAGGGGTAATATGAGTGGCAGTTAGAGTGGGACTAAAGATGCTACAGCTAGATCTGAGGCTCATGCACCTGCCACAGCCTATGCCATACACGTACGTGAGGAGGCTTCATCCCCAGTTGTCATTACTGGCACATTTACTCTCTATGATACTAAAGTAATAGCATTGATTGATCTTGATTTGACTCATTCTTATGTCTGTGAAACTTTAGTATTCACCAAGACTCTACCTGTTGAGTCTACTGAGTTTGTGATTAAAGGGTCAAACCCCTTGGGCCGGTGGGTTATGGTTGATAGAGTGTGTAAGAATTGTCCCTTAATGGCTCAAGATTCATGTTTTCCAACTAATTTGATGTTGCTTCCATTTGATGAGTTCGACATAATTCTGAGTATGGATTGGTTGACTTTACATGATGCTGTTGTGAACTGCAACAGAAAGACCATTGATCTACGGAGCCAAAATTATGAGGTTATTCATATTGAATCTAGTGAATTGAATGGTTTACCAGCAATAATTTCTTCGAAGCTAGCTCAAAAATATGTTAGAAAAGGGTGTGAAGCTTATTTTGCCTACGTGCTTGACAGTAAAGGGACTGAAAGAAACATTGAATCAGTACCATTTGTATATGAGTACACAGATGTGTTTCCTGAAGAATTACCGGGTTTGTGACCTATTTGGGAGGTAGATTTTGGTATTAAGTTAATGCCTGGGACGGCTCCGATATCCATAGCTCCGTACAAAATTGCACCTACAGAATTAAAAGAAATGAAAGCTTAGTTGTAAGAGTTGACAGATAGAGCTTTCGTGAGACCAAGTTTCTCTCCTTGGGGCACACCAGTACTGCTTGTGAAAAAGAAAGATGGAACTATGAGAATGTGCATTGATCATAGAACGCTCAATAAGGTGTCTATAAAGAATAAGTATACGTTGCCATGGATTGGTGATCTATTTGATCAACTAAAAGGGGCTACAGTGTTTTCGAAGATAGATTTGAGATCAGGTTACTATCAGTTGCGAGTTAAATACTCCGATGTGCCAAAGACTACTTTTTGAACAAGGTACAGACATTACGAGTTTTTGGTTATGCCTTTTGGACTTACTAATGCACCTGCTGTTTTCATGGATTTGATGAATCGGATCTTCAGACTGTATCTGGTTCAGTTTGTTGTTGTGTTCATAGATGACATATTGATCTACTCTTGTGATGAAACTGAACATGCTGAACATTTGATACTTGTGTTATAAACTTTGCGAGACAAGCAGTTGTACTTGAAGTTCAGTAAATGTGAGTTTTGGTTAAGTGAATTCAGTTTTCTGGGTCATGTGGTATCAGCATTAGGTATTCGGGTTGATCTGAGAAAAATATTAGCTATACTTGATTGAAAACCTCCTAATAATGTTTCTGAAGTCTGAAGTTTTCTGGGACTTGTTAGTTATTATAAACAGTTCGTGAAAGGCTTCTCTATGACTGCAGCCCTGATAACAAAGCTATTACAGAAAGATGTTAAGTTCGAGTGGTCAAAAAAGTGCCAGAAAAGCTTTGATCAGTTTAAAGCCCTTTTAATTGAAGCTCCAGTACTAGTTCAGCCGGAATCGGGTAAAGAATTCATTATTTATAGTGATGCATCTTTAAATGGTTTGGGTTGTGTTTTGATGCAGAAAGGCGGGGTTATAGCTTATGCCTCGTGTGACAGCATTAAAACGACCCTAGTCGGAATGTGGTTTCGGGACCACAAAACCGAGGCATAAAAATAATTTAATATTCATTTTGATGCCTATGATATGTGTTAATTCGTGTGTGACATTTTTGATGATTTGATTTAGGGTTATAAATGTGAATTTCACTAAAAAGGACCTAGTAGTAAACTTCGAAAGTAGGATAGGGAAATGTGTGATGACTAATTAAAGCATGCATGCAAAACAATGGTCTTGCATGTCAAATACCCCTCTTTTTATAAGTGGTGGCCGGCCATGACAAGTGAGGATGGGAAAAACATGTCATAGACATGTTTTGTTGGTGCAATATGGGAGGAAAAATTAAACTAAGGTGAGGAATAAAGAAATGAAAAAAAAATAAGAGAGAAGGTGTGTGATCCCCCCCCCCATTGCCGTGAGTTGAAGGAAAAGAAAGAAAAAAAATTGTTCATCCTTTCTTTGAGCCAAAACTAGGAAGAAAATACAAAGAGAAAAGAAAAGCTTCATCCTTTGGTTCTTCTTGGCCGGTTTGAAAGGAGAAAAGTTGAAGATATTCGGCCATATTTGCATCTAAGTTAAGGTAAGTTTGATGTTGTGCCATGAGATTCAAGCATGTTTTATAGTTAGCATGAGTTCTAACTACCCCATGGTTCAAATCTTCACTATGTCATGGAGATAATGTTCGGCTAAGATGGATTTGTGGATGTCATTTGCATGCTAAAAGTAAAGCTTGTAATGATGCATGGTATGGTGTTGTATGGCATTCGGCCATGGTAGGAAGTAAAAGAAAACTATGGTCGTTGTTCATGTTATTTGAATGAGAAGTGCTAGTAAGGTGAAGTACAAATGTTAGTGTTTGATTTACTAGTGTATATGTGCGTATTAGCCTAGTTTTGAACTTGAAACAAAATGGTGTTTAGTCGATACAAGCGACCATACTTGTAGAATGTATCAAGTGTTGAAATCGGCCTCAACATAAATGTGTATGTTCGGCCACATGAACGAGTACATATGTTGATGTGTATATTCGACCTTAGGTAGCCTATTGATGGCTTTAGCTTGACTTATAAATTGCTAAGGAAATATTAGCTAGTATGTTGAATTCGATTCGTGATTTCGCATACATGTGACTCTAATGTCTAATGGATATATGGGCTAAGTACCTTGAGCTTCTCTTTGATGTTTGAATGAATTGTATTGAATTGCTTGATGTAATTAAAAATGTGCATGACCATTGTGTATTCGAGCTAAAGGGTGGCCATATGACCATTTAAACTCCTTGTCATATTCGGCCATAAGCTAGCATAATGAGATTTTAATAAGTTAAATTTGTGTGAATTAGCTCAAGAGCTTAGAGAACCACCGTTGGATAAGGGGAAGGAAAAAGTGATCGAATAGCCGTCGAAATCGTTCGGCCACGTCCGAGGTAAGTCTTCGAGTAATGACCTTACTTGAATTATATTGAATGATTTGTCATATTATGGCGGATAGACGAATGTGCGTAGGGACTACGTTGTAAAGTCAATTGAAATCATGCTCTTTGTGTGTGGCTATTGAGCCGAAATTGGAAAGGTTTGATAAATGTTTTGTGTTTGAGCCTTAGTAACGAAAGTGAAATATGGATGTGTCGTGATTATTGATATATGTGTGCATGAGCATTTGAATGATACCCAGGCTAAGCCCCGAAGGCATTTATGCTAGTGATTATATCCGAGCTAAGACCCGAAGGCATTTGTGCGAGTTGTTATATCCGGGCTAAGACCCGAAGGCATTTGTGCGAGTTGTTATATCCGGGCTAAGACCCAAAGGCATTTGTGCGAGTTGTTATATCCGGGCTAAGACCCGAAGGCATTTGTGCGAGTTGCTATACCCGGGTTAAGACCCAAAGGCAATTGTGCTTGTGGTTATATCCGGCTAAATTCCGAAGAAACTTGGTTTGATGGTGAGCGTTTTGTGCTGCAATAAACTCAATTAATATGCTCAAGAAACCCAAATGATAAGGTATGTTTGCATGTGCATCGGAAAAGTTGATTCATTTGAAATAATATTCGTTCAATCGACTAACGAACTTTTGGCTCTTAGATAGGTTGATACCTTGTGTGTGTATATGTTGATGAAGTGTGAAGTAAGTATGATTATGAGAATGTGTATTACTAAAGTGATCCATTTAGCTATGTGAATGTAATACTTTAGTCAAAGCTGATTTCATTACTTGAGACTTACTAAGCATTAAAATGCTTACCCCCGTTGCTTTGGCTCTCTGTTTTATAGATTTTTGCTCGTTAGCTATCGGATTCGGGATCATCGAAGTCGAAGTCATCCACACTATCAAAGCCCTTTTGGTACTCTTTTAGTTGAACTCTGAATATGGCATGTATAGGACAACCCTTTGCTGCTTTTCAAGTACGTTTTGTGATGTATGTGTGTACAGCCATGCGAAAATGGCTCGTAGAAGTAGAGTATGGCATTAGACCATTTGTGTTTATGTATGTATATATGGTTTCATGATGTGACTATGGACTGGAATGGAAGTGTTGGGCAATAATCGGCCATTGGAATGGCTAAATATGATTATATGTGGACCTATGTATGACAAAACTCTAGTTGGTCCATGGAAACCACGAAATAGGTAAAGTTTACCTGAAAACAGATGCTGACAGCAGCAGTGGTGTGGATGTGAAAAAATCACTAAAAATATGAGGAATGGAATTAAATAGTGAATAAATTTTTTAAATGAACCTTGATGAATCTACTTTCATATGGAAGAAACGAAACGGTCATATGAGTTGTATGTTAAGAGATATTTAGGTTTTCGTGAAATAGGGCCAGAACAGTTTCTGGATTCCCTGTTCCGACTTTGAAAATTCATTGTAAATTAACCAGAGATAATTAGTAGTCATTCCATATATGTATAGATTCCTCTCTGAGTCTAGTTTCTATAGAAACAAACGACATCAGTATTGAAGACCTTTACAAAGAGATATTCAAGTCATAACGCGCGAAGGTCAGTGTAGTCGACCCCTGTAACATGGGAGACTTTAACTAATAAACTGTACTAATTGGCCCAACCAAAAATTCTAGAAAAAAATATGTAGATGAACATATGAGTTTAGTTTCAGGGAAAAATTACGAAACTGATTTTCGAGCTTTAAAACTCAAGATATGATTTTTAAGGCGACAATGACGCATTAACCAGCTAGTCTGGAAATTTTTTGTATGGACTGTGAAAACAATTATGTCTGTGTGCACCTTGTGTTCGACTCGATAGCGGACTCGGTGCACGGGTGTTACAATTTTATTGGTATCGAGCTACGGTTTAGTCGATTCTAGGACTACCGTAATGCGTTTGGGTCTAGCTATACATGCCATTTTTGTGATTATTTGATAGTGTGGTGATTTTGACAATTGCAAATGTGTTTATTTATAGTAATGGATCCCGATCCCAACCGAAGCGATAGCGATGATGTGGAGAGTGTGGTGCTGCTCCGCACAAGGGACAATATGGCCGGCGGACTCTCAACCTATTGCTAGCAATCCGAATGATGAGGCTAGGCAAGCTTTTTATAGCGTGATGAATGATTGGTTCAACCAATACATTCGAACTAATCTGGTGTTCCACAACCTCCATTCCCGACTAAAACAACCCCGCACCTACAATACCTCCAATGGCCGACCAAAAAAGGTCAAATAAGCCCCCAGTTGACAGAATCTGAAAACATGGGGCTACCGAATTTAAAGCTACAGATAGCGATGATGCGGAGCAAGCTGAATTTTGGTTAGACAACACTATCCGTACTCGATGAGCTATCTTGTACACCGATGAATGCCTAAAGTGTACTATCTCCTTGCTACGCGATTACGCCTACTATTGGTGGAGTACTCGACTTCACAGTGCCCGAGAGCAAGTAACTTGGGAATTCTTCCAAACCGAGTTTCGAAAGAAGTACATCAGTCAGAGGTTCATTGACCAAAAATGGAAGGAATTTCTTGAACTCAAACAAGGTTCTATGTCGGTTACCGACTATGAACAAAAATTTGTGAGGCTTAGCCGGTACGCGCGAGAATGCATTTCTTCAGAAGCGGTGATGTGTAAACGCTTTGAAGATGGGCTGAATGATGATATAAAGCTGTATGTTGGCATTTTGGAAATCCGAGAATTTGTGGCACTTGTCGAGCGATCTTACAAAGCCGAGGAGCTCAGTATGGAGAAAAGAAAAGCTGAGGCGGGAGCAAAGGAGTTTCGTAAGAGGTCTTCGGGAAAGTCCTTCCCACAGTCATCAAAAAAATTTAGAGATGGCTTAGGCCGGTCTAGAGACACTTCGGGCTTTTCTAGACGAGATCACGATCGACCCCCTGTGAGCACACGAGTCACTTCGATCGCCAGTGTTGGAAATGATCGTCGAGACAGAACTGAATGTCGATATTGTGGTAAATGGCACTCGGGGAGTTGTAGATTCCATGACCGCTCCTGTTACAAGTGCGGGTCAGCCGACCACTTTATCAAAGATTGCCCAAGACTGTCTGAACAGAACGAAAATCGAGTGGGAAACTCGGTGTTGCCATCGCCGAGGTAGACCGTCTAGAAACACAGGCAACCCTAGTGGCGGTCAGAGAGGATCTAGAGATGCTACAACCAGATCTGAGGCTCGTGCGCCTGCTAGAGCTTACGCTATACGTGCCCGTGAGGATGCTTCTTCGCCAGATGTTATTACGGGTACTTTCACTCTCTTTGATACTAATGTGATTGCTTTGATTGACCCTGGTTCCACTCATTCTTATATATGCGAAACCTTAGCATCCAGTAAGACTTTACCTATTGAGTCTACTGAGTTCGTAATTCGGGTGTCAAATCCCTTGGGTCGTTACGTGCTTATGGACAAAGTGTGTAAGAAATGCCCCCTAGTAATTCGAGGATCTTGTTTTCCGGCGGACTTGATGCTTTTGCCATTCGACAAATTTGATGTTATCCTCGGTTTAGATTGGTTGACCGTGCATGATGCGGTTGTGAATTGCAAAGGCAAGACTATTGATTTGAGATGCGCAAATAACGAGATAATCCGAGTTGAGTCTACGGACTTAAAGGGGTTGCCAGCTGTAATATCAGCAATGTTGGCCCAGAAATATGTGAGAAAGGGGTGCGAAGCATACCTTGCGTATGTACTTGATGACAAGGAATTGGGAAAGAAACCCGAATCTGTGCCGGTGGTTTGTGAATACCCGGATGTTTTTCCCGAAGAATTACCGGGTCTACCACCTGTTCGGGAAGTAGAGTTTGGTATTGAGCTTGTACCTGGGACTACGCCAATTTCGATAGCTCCGTATCGTATGGCACCAACCGAGTTAAAAGAGTTGAAAGTTTAGTTGCAAGAACTGACGGATAGAGGTTCTGCACGACCAAGTTTCTCACCTTGGGGTGCACCAGTATTGTTTGTGAAAAAGAAGGACGGAACCATGAGGTTATAAATTGACTATCGTCAGCTGAATAAAGTGACGATAAAGAATAAATATTCGTTACCGCGTATTGATGATTTGTTTGATCAACTAAAGGGAGCCTCAGTGTTTTCAAAGATAGATTTGAGATCGGGCTATTATCAGTTGCGAATTCGAGATTCGGACGTACCCAAAACTGCTTTCAGAACGAGGTACGGTCATTACGAATTTTTAGTGATGCCGTTTGGGCTCACTAATGCCCCTGCAGTATTTATGGATTTGATGAATCGGATCTTCAGACAATATTTGGACCGGTTCGTAGTTGTGTTCATTGATGACATCCTGGTCTATTCAAGAGATGAGACCGAACATGCTGAACACCTGAGATTAGTGTTGCAAATACTACGGGATAAGCAATTATATGCTAAGTTCAGTAAGTGTGAGTTCTGGGTAAGGGAGGTTAGCTTCTTGGGTCATGTGGTATCTGCATCGGGTATTCAAGTCGACCCGAGCAAAATTTTAGCCATACTTAACTGGAAGCCTCCGAGAAATATTACTGAGGTTCGAGCTTTTGGGACTTGCTTACACTACCGGCGGTTTGTAAAAGGTTTCTCGATGATAGCCACACCCATGACGAAGCTACTTTAAAAAGATGTTAAGTTCGATTGGACGGAAAAATGTCAAAAAAAAAGTTTTGATCAACTGAAAACTTATTTGACTGAAGCTCCAATTTTAGTGCAGCCCAAATCAGGCAAAGAGTTTGTCATCTATAGTGACGCCTCCCTACTTGGGTTGGGTTGCGTATTGATGCAAGAAGGTCGAGTTGTGGACTATGCGTCGAGATAATTAAAGCCACATGAGAAAAATTATCCGACCCATGATCTCGAACTAGCTTCCATCGTATTAGCTTTGAAAATATGGCGACACTACCTATTTGGGGAGAAGTGCCATGTATTTTTGGATCACAAAAGTCTCAAATATTTGATGACTCAAAGAGACTTGAATCTGCGACAAAGACGTTGGCTCGAGTTGTTAAAAGATTATGAGCTTGTCATTGATTATCACCTGGGAAAGGCTAATGTGGTTGCGGACGCCTTAAGCAGGAAATCACTGTTCGCTTTGTGAGCGATGAATGTACACTTGTCTGTTCTACCCGACAATGTGTTAGTAGCTGAATTAAAAGCCAAACCATTATTGATTCATCAAATTCGTGAAGCCCAGAAAGTCGATGATGAATTGGTTGCAAAACGGGCTGAGTGAGTTCCGAACAAGGAATCGGAGTTTCAAATTGATGATGATGATTGTTTGAGGTTCAGAAGTCGTTTGTGTGTTCCAAGGAATTCGGAACTCATTTCGATGATTCTGAACGAAGCCCATTGTAGCCGAATGTCAATTCACCCGGGGAGTACGAAGATGTACAACGATTTGAAACGTCGGTTTTGGTGGCATGGTATGAAACGAGACATCTCCGACTTTGTTTTGAGATGTTTAATATGTCAACAAGTGAAAGTGGAACATCAAGTGCCCTCAGGATTACTTCAGCCGATCAAGATACCCGAGTGGAAATGGGATCGAGTCACAATGGACTTTGTGTCCGGACTGCCATTGTCAGCAAGTAAGAAGGATGCGATTTGGGTTGTTGTTGATAGACTGACTAAGTCGGCTCACTTTATCCCAGTGCATACGGATTTTTCATTGGATAAACTAGTTGAATTGTACGTTTCTTAGATTGTGAGATTACACGGGGTACCGATTTCTATTGTGTCGGATAGAGATCCGAGATTCACCTCGCGATTTTGGAAGAAATTGCAAGAAGCTTTGGGTACCAAACTGCATTTTAGCACCGCTTTTCATCCACAAACCGATGGTCAATCCGAGCGGATAATTCAGATACTTGAGGATATGTTGAGATGTTGCATCCTCGAGTTCAGTGGTTCATGGGGACGGTATTTGTAACACCCCGAACCCGAGACCGTTGCCGGTGTCGGACACGAGGGGTTAACAAGCCAAAACCACTTATGGCACCGACCAATTTGACATTCCCAGGCAAGCTGGAAAACTGCATCGCTGTCGCCTTAAAAAGCATATCTCGAGTTTCACAACTCGGAAACTGATTCCGTAAATTTTCCCTGAATTTAAACTCATATATCCATCCATGGATTTATTTCTAGAATTTTTGGTCGGGCCAATTGGTACAGTTTATTAGTTAAAGTCACCCATGTTACAGGGGTCGACTACACTGACCTTCGTGCGTTACAACTTGAATATCTCTCTGTACAGGGTTTCAATACTGATGCTGTTTGTTTCTAATGAAACTAGACTCAAAAATAAATCTTCACATATAAGGCATGACTTCTAATTCATTCTGGATAATTTATGGTAAATTTTCAAAGTCGCGACAGGGGACCCAGAAACCGTTCTGGCCCTGTCTCACGAGAACTTTAATATCTCTCTGTATACTGTTCATATGATCGTTTCGTTACTTTCATATGAAAATAGACTCATCAAGGTTCGATCACATAATTTATTCACTATTTAACACCATTCCTAAAAATTTTGGTGATTTTCCACATCCACGTCACTGCAGCTGGCAGCCTCTGTTTTTAAGGTAGGCTTTACCTATATTGTAGTTCCCATGGACCAACTATAGTCTAGTCATACTTAGGTCCACATATGATCATATTTAGCCATTCCAATGGCTGATCATGTGACCAACTCTCTCATTCCAAACCATAATCACATCATGAAACCAAATATAATTACAAACCACTTATGGTCAAATTCCATACTCCACTTTTACGAACCATTTTCGCATGGCCGTACACATATACATCACAAGTACTTAAAAATAACCGAGGGTAGTCCTATACATGCCATATCCAAAACTCAACTAAAGGAGTACCAAAAGGGCTTTGATAGTGTGGTTGACTTCAACTTCTATGATCCCGAATCCGATCGCTAACGAGCAAAATCTATAAACAGAGAAACAAAGAAACGGAGTAAGCAATTTATGCTTAGTAAGTTTGAGCCATAATATACACACAACCAAAGCATAGCATTCAAGTAGCTAAACAATAATTCATATGCACAATTTCTCAAAGACATGCTTACTTCACAATCCCAACTCTTATATTCATACACAAATAACGGCCTAGTTAATGCCGATAGCTCATTTATCATTAGAGCGAATATTCAACAAGCGCATTTACTCATAGTGTGCAAAGCACACACAAACATACCTTGTTGTTGGGAATTTTACAAGTGCATTAACTGAAAATTTTACAGCAAGCTTATAATTTTCAAATCACATACCTTCGAGTTTAACCGGATATAGCTACTCGTTCAAACGCCTTGGGACATAGCCGGTTATGATAACCCGCACAAATGCCTTGGGACTTAACCCGGATATCACAACTCGCACAATCGCCTTGGGCTTAGCCCGATATCATATCTCGCACATTTGCCTTGGGCTTAGCCCGATATCACACCGCACATTTGCCTTGGGCTTAGCCCGATATCACAATCGCACATTCATACACATCTTTGTTTCAATATCATAACAAAACTTTTATGCACAATTCACTTAATAAGAAATATCATTTGGGCTCAATGGCCACATACAAGGGCACAATTTCGATTGCTTATTACTTCATCCAATCGAATCAAAATCTAAGTTCCGATACTCAAAACTTACCTCGGATGTTGTCGAGCGATTCCGATGGCTATTCGACTACTTTTTCCTTCCCTTTATCGGATTTGGTCCCCTTTGCTCTTGAGCTTAATTTAACAAATAATTTGATTCAATCATTTGAGTATCGAAAAGAAGAACTCAAGGCACTTAGCCCACATATATTCACTAGACATTAAAGTCACATAAGTACGAATTCATGAATCGACTTAACACACAAAGCCTTCAACATGCTTACTCATGGCGAACAACACAACCTCTTAGGCACTCATTCATGGCCGATTATACATGTTGATGTTGAGGCCAATTACATGTTTAACACCACACATGAATGGCATACATTTTACTAGCTAATGCTTTACATATTGTAGCTCAATACTTATAATATAGCATCAAGCACTCATATGGCCGATTATACTTAGCCATACTTGCACCAAATCAACAATAAATTCCAAGATTTTCACATCACATGTGTACTAGGCGAATGTACTTGCAATTTCACAAACATTCTTCAACAATTTCTTCTTTAAACAAACATATTTATCATTTACTTCATAACCAAATCATCATGTGCAAACATACATACACATATAGGTGCATGGCGAACCTCAAGGTGTTCATAACCATCTAAAACATAAATTTTACCAATCAAGTAACAAGCATAAATCATGCTCATGAATGCATCATGGCCGAATACATCACATTCATACCCTTTCAACTTCGGTCATGGTTAAACAAAGAACTCAATGTCTTACTCAAGATTGCTACAAAGAAATTTCAAGAGTAGTCAATCCATCATTGCATGCATCATTATCAAGCTTCACATTTAGCATGCAATGGCTTTAACACAATATCAACCTTGGCCTAATACCATTTCCATGGCATAACAAGGATTTGAACCATGGCTAACATGAACATCAAGTTAGCAACTAAAACATGCATGAATCTCATGACACAACTTCATACATACCTTAATCTTGATGCAAGTATAGCCAAATCTCCTTCTAGATCTCTTCTAAACCAAAATGGAGCAAAAATCCTATCTTCTTCCTTAGTATTTTCGGCCAAAAGGAGAGAACAAGGATGAACAAAATTTTTTCTTTGCTTTTCTTTCACTCACGGCAACAATGGGGAGAATACCACACTCACACACATTTTTTTTTGTTTCTCTTCCCACCACTAAATTTTTTTATCATTTCATCACATCATGCATTATCAAAACATGTCATAACATGTTTTCCTTGCCCATAACTCCTTGTCATGGCCGCCACTATGCCATCTTTGGGGAATTTGACATGCAAATCCTTAATTTTCCATGCATTATCAACTAGTCATCACACATTTCCCATCATACTTTCAAAGTTTACTACTAGGTCCTTTCTAGTGAAATTCACCTTTATAACACTAAATCGAATCATCAAAATGCCACACACAAATTAACACATATCATAGGCATCAAAATAAATTTTAAATTATTTTTATGCCTCGATTTTGTGGTCCCAAAACCACATCCCGACTAGGGTCAATTTTGGTCATCACAAGATTTATCTTTGATTGAATTCGCACAACAATAGTTTTCAATCAAGTATTAAGATGGCACCTTACGAGGCTTTGTACGATTAGTAAATGCCGTACACCATTGTTTTGGACCGAGCTCGTGAAAGTAAAATTTTCGAGTGGATTTGATTAAAGATCTTTGAGCGAAAGTAAAAGTAATCTGTGAAAATCAAGATAGCCTCCGATCGTCAGAAGTCGTACGTGGATCTGAAACGAAAAGACATTGATTATCAGGTGGGAGATAAAGTGTTTCTTAAAGTTTCGCCTTGGAAAAAGATACTCAGATTTGGCCGTAAAGGCAAATTGAGTCCGAGGTTCATCGGGCCATATGAAATATCCGAACGAGTCGGTCCAGTTGCGTATCGTTTGATTTTGCCCCCTGAACTTGAAAAGATTCACGACGTCTTTCATGTTTCGATGCTACGACGTTATAGATCTGATCCGTCGCACGTAATTAGTCCATCAGAGGTTGAAATTCAAGCCGATATGAGTTATGAAGAAGAACCGATTCGTATCCTAGCTTGTGAAGTGAAGGAGTTGCGAAACAAAAGGGTTCCGCTAGTGAAAGTGTTATGGCTCAAACACAGAATGGAAGAAGCTACTTGGGAACTTGAGAACTCTATGAAAGAGTGATACCCAAACCTATTTACCGGTAAGATTTTCGGGGACGAAAATTTCTTAAGTGGGGGAGAGTTGTGACAGCCTTAAAACGACCCTAGTCGGAATGTGGTTTCGGGACCACAAAATCGAGGCATAAAAATAATTTAATATTCATTTTGATGCCTATGATATGTGTTAATTGTGTGACATTTTGATGATTTGATTTAGGGTTATAAATGTGAATTTCACTAAAAGGACCTAGTAGTAAACTTTGAAAGTAGGATAGGAAATGTGTGATGACTAATTAAAGCACACACATAAAACAATGGTCTTGCATGTCAAATACCCTCTTTTTATAAGTGGTGGCGGCCATGACAAGGAGGATGGGCAAAACATGTCATAGACATGTTTTGTTGGTGCAATATGGGAGGAAAAATTAAACTAAGGTGAGGAATAAAGAAATGAAAAAAAAAAAAGAGAGAAGGTGTGTGATCCCCCCCCATTGCCGTGAGTTGAAGGAAAAGAAAGAAAAAAAATTGTTCATCCTTTCTTTGAGCCAAAACTAGGAAGAAAATACAAAGAGAAAAGAAAAGCTTCATCCTTTGGTTCTTCTTGGCCGGTTTGAAAGGAGAAAAGTTGAAGATATTCGGCCATATTTGCATCTAAGTTAAGGTAAGTTTGATGTTGTGCCATGAGATTCAAGCATGTTTTAGTAGTTAGCTTGAGTTCTAACTAGCCCATGGTTCAAATCTTCACTATGTCATGGAGATAATGTTCGCTAAGGTGGATTTGTGGATGTCATTTGCATGCTAAAAGTAAAGCTTGTAATGATGCATGGTATGGTGTTGTATGGCATTCGGCCATGGTAGGAAGTAAAAGAAAACTATGGTCATTGTTCATGTTATTTGAATGAGAAGTGCTAGTAAGGTGAAGTACAAATGTTAGTGTTTGATTTACTAGTGTATATGTGCGTATTAGCCTAGTTTTGAACTTGAAACAAAATGGTGTTTAGTCGATACAAGCGACCATACTTGTAGAATGTATCAAGTGTTGAAATTAGCCTCAACATAAATGTGTATGTTCGGCCTCATGAACGAGTACATATGTTGATGTGTATATTCGGCCTTAGGTAGCCTATTGATGGCTTTAGCTTGACTTAGAAATTTGGCTAAGGGGGAAATATTAGCTAGTATGTTGAATTCGATTCGTGATTTCGTACACATGTGACTCTAATGTCTAATGGATATATGGGCTAAGTACCTTGAGCTTCTCTTTGATGTTTGAATGAATTGTATTGAATTGCTTGATGTAATTAAAAATGTGCATGACCATTGTGTATTCGAGCTAAAGGGTGGCCATATGACCATTTAAACTCCTTGTCATATTCGGCCATAAGCTAGCATAATGAGATTTTAATAAGTTAAATTTGTGTGAATTAGCTCAAGAGCTTAGAGGACCACCGTTGGATAAAGGGAAGGAAAAAGTGATCGAATAGCCGTCGAAATCGTTCGGCCACGTTCGAGGTAAGTCCTCGAGTAATGACCCTACTTGAATTATATTGAATGATTTGTCATATTATGGCGGATAGCCGAATGTGCGTAGGGACTACGTTGTAAAGTCAATTGAAATCATGCTCTTTGTGTGTGGCTATTGAGCCAAAATTGGAAAGGTTTGATAAATGTTTTCTGTTTGAGCCTTAGTAACGAAAGTGAAATATGGATGTGTCGTGATTATTGATATATGTGTGCATGAGCATTTGAATGATACCCGGGCTAAGCCCCGAAGGCATTTATGCTAGTGATTATATCCGGGCTAAGACCCGAAGGCAATTGTGCGAGTTGTTATATCCGGGCTAAGACCCGAAGGCATTTGTGCGAGTTGTTATATCCAGGCTAAGACCCGAAGGCATTTGTGCGAGTTGTTATATCCGGGCTAAGACCAAGGCATTTGTGCGAAGTTGCTATACCCGGTTAAGACCGAAGGCAATTGTGCTTGTGGTTATATCCGCTAAATTCGAAGAAACTTGGTTTGATGGTGAGCGTTTTGTGCTGCAATAAACTCAATTAATACGCTCGAAAAACCCAAATGATAAGGTATGTTTGCATGTGCATCGGAAAAGTTGATTCGTTTGAAATAATATTCGTTCAATCGACTAACGAACTTTCGGCTCTTAGATAGGTTGATACCTTGTGTGTGTATATGTTGATGAAGTGTGAAGTAAGTATGATTATGAGAATGTGTATTACTAAAGTGATCCATTTAGCTATTTGAATGTAATACTTTATTCAAAGCTGATTTCATTACTTGAGACTTACTAAGCATTAAAATGCTTACCCCCGTTGCTTTGGCTCTCTGTTTTATAGATTTTTACTCGTTAGCTATCGGATTCGGGATCATCGAAGTCGAAGTCATCCACACTATCAAAGCCCTTTTGGTGCTCTTTTAGTTGAACTCTGAATATGGCATGTATAGGACTACCCTTTGCTGTTTTTCAAGTACGTTTTGTGATGTATGTGTGTACAGCCATGCGAAAATGGCTCGTAGAAGTGGAGTATGGCATTAGACCATTTGTGTTTATGTATGTATATATGGTTTCATGATGTGACTATGGACTGGAATGGAAGTGTTGGGCAATAATCGGCCATTGGAATGGCTAAATATGATTATATGTGGACCTATGTATGACAAAACTCTAGTTGGTCCATGGAAACCATGAAATAGGTAAAGTTTACCTGAAAACAGATGCTGACAGCAGCAGTGGTGTGGATGTGAAAAAATCACTAAAAATAGCAGGAATGGAATTAAATAGTTAATAAATTATGTAAATGAACCTTGATGAATCTACTTTCATATGGAAGAAACAAAACGGTCATATGAGTTGTATGTTAAGAGATATTTAGGTTTTCGTGAAACAGGGCCAGAACGGTTTCTGGATTCCCTGTTCCGAATTTGGAAATTCATTTTAAATTAACCAGTGATAATTAGGAGTCATGCCATATATGTATAGATTTCTCTCTGAGTCTAGTTTCTATAGAAATAAACGGCATCAGTATTGAAGCCCTGTACAGGGAGATATCCAATTCGTAATGCGTGAAGGTCAGTGTAGTCGAACCCTGGATTAGGGGAGACTTTAACTAATAAACTGTACTAATTGGCCTGACCAAAAATTCTAGAAAAAATTATGTTGATGGAAATATGAGTCTAGTTTCAGGGAAAAATTACAAAACTGATTTTCGAGCTTTAAAACTCAAGATATGATTTTTAAGGCGACAGTGATGCAGTAACCAGCTAGTCTGGAAATTTTTTTTATGGACTGTGAAAACAATTAAGTTAAGTCTGTGTGCACCTTGTGTTCGACTCCGGTAACGGACTCGGGTACGGGGTGTTACACCTCGAGACAACTAAAGCCTATTCGACACACGATTTAGAATTAGCATCTATTGTGTTCGCATTGAAAATATGGTCCCACTATCTGTTTGGTGAGAAATGTCATGTTTATTCTGATCACAAAATCCTAAAATACTTAATGACTCAGAAAGATTTGAATTTGAGACAACACCGATGGTTAGAATTGCTGAAAGACTACGAGCTTGTGATTGACTATCATCCGGGAAAGGGTAATGTTGTTGCTGATGCTTTAAGCTGAAAATCACTATTTGCTTTGCGTGCAATGAATGCACATATGGCTATGTCTGATGATTGTTCGATAATAGCTGAATTGAAAGCAAGACCAATATTTGTTCAACAAATTTTTGATGCCCAAAAGGTTGATAATGAGTTGATAGCTAAACAAGCTCAATGTGATTCAAATGCTGATTCAGAGTTTCAAGTTGATGCTGATTACTGTTTGAGATTCAAAAGCCGAATATACATTCCAAGGAATTTAAAATTGATTCAGATGATTTTGAATGAAGCTCACAGCAGTCAGTTATCTGTTCACCCAGGTAGTACAAAGATGTATAATGATCTGAAACAACTTTATTGGTGGCATGGTATGAAACGAGACATTTCTAACTTTGTTTTGAAATGCTTAATCTGTCAACAAGTAAAAGCCGAACATCAGGTACCTTCTGGATTACTTCAGCCGATCATGATACCTGAGTGGAAATGGGACAAAGTTACTATGGATTTTGTATCTGGTTTACCGTTAACACCGAGCAAGAAAGATGCAAGTTGGGTTATTGTGGATAGATTGACTAAATCGGCTCATTTTGTTCGGATACGTATAGACTACTCGCTTGATAAGCTGGCTGAATTGTATGGTTCTCAGATTGTGAGATTTCATGGGGTACCTGTATCTATTATTTTAGATAGAGATCTGAGGTTTACATCATAGTTTTGGAAGAAACTGCAAGAAGCTTTAGGTATGAAATTACATTTCAGTACTATTTTCCATCCGTAAACAGATGGTCAGTCTGAGCGAATCATTCAGATACTTGAAGCTATGTTGAGATGTTGCATTCTCGAGTTCGAAGGTATGCGGGAACGATACCTTCCTTTGATTGAATTTGCATCCAATAATAGCTTTCAATCGAGCATCAAAATGGTACTTTATGAGGCTTCGTACGATCATAAATGTCATACACCATTGCATTGGACTGAGCTCAGTGAAAATAAGATACACGGGGTTGACTTGATCAGAGAAACTGAACAGAAGGTGAAAGTGATTTGTGAAAGTCTAAAAGTAGAATCAGATCTGTGACACCCCTAATGTGACCCTAGTCGGAGAGTGGTTTCGGGACCACGAAATCGAGTCACAAGAATAATTAGGTGTTATATTCCGTGCTTATTGTATGTGGAATTTGTATGCGTAAATATTTCGTGTCTCGATTTTTATTAATTAGGTGCAAATTTATAAGAAAGGACCCATGTGCTAGGACTTGAAAATGTGATAGGTGTATTTTAAGTGGCCTAATAATGCATGAAGTGAAATAAATGGAGTTGCATGTCAATTATCCCATTTCCTAAGGTGGATGGCCGGCCATGACAAATTATGGGCAAGGGGAAACATGTTCCCAACATGTTTTACTAATGGATGATGTTAGAAACAATAAAATAAGAGTATGGAAAAAAAAAAAAAGTGTTCATCTTTCTCCATAGCCTTGGCCGAATATCCTAAAGAAAGAAAAGAAAAATGTGTTCATCTATTTTCACTTCTTGGCGAAAATACTAAGGAAAAGGGGAGGATTTTTGCTTCATGCTTGGGTTGGAAGAGATCTAGAAGGAGATTTGGCTAAGTTTGCATCAAGATTAAGGTATGTATGAGGTTGTGTTAGGAGTTTCATGCATGTTTTGGTTGCTAACTTGATGTGCATGTTAGCCATGGCTCAAATCTTTGTTATGCCATGGAAATGGTATTTGGCCAAAGTTGTTATGGTGATAAAGCCATTGCATGCTAAGTGTGAAGCTTGATGATGATGCATGCAATGATGGATTGTCTACTCTTGAGTAAGATTTTGAGCTTTCTTTTGTTTTATCATGATTGAAGTTGAAAAGGAGCATGATTGTCATATTCGCCATGATGCATTCATGAGCATGGTTCATGCTTCTTGCATGTTAGTTAAAAATTTGTGTTTTGGATGGCTATGGACACCTTGAAATTCGCCATGCTCATATATGTATATATATGTTTGCACATGATGTTTTGGTTATGAAGGAAGTGATGAATAAGTTTGTTTAAAGAAGAAGATGTTGAAGAATAATTGTGAAATTGCAAGCACAATTCGGCCTAGCACACATATAAGCGCTTGATGCTATATTATAAGTTTTGAGCCACAATATGAAAAGCATTAACTAGTAAAATGCATGCTGTTTTTGTGAGGTATTAAGTGCATAATTGGCCTCAACATGTACATGAATATTCGGCCTTGGGTAGCCTATTGAAGGCCTTAGCATTTCCTTGATGCTCAAATAAATTGTATTGAATTGCTTGATGTAGTATAAAATGTGCATGACCATTGTGTATTCAAGCTAAAGGGTGGCCATATGACCATTTAAACTCCTTGTCATATTCGGCCATAAGCTAGCACAATGAGGTTTTAATAAATTGAATTTGTTTGAATTAGCTCAAGAGCTTAGAGGGCCACAATTGGACAAGGGGAAGGAGAAAGTGATCGAATAGCCGAGAAAGCCGTTCGACAACATCCGAGGTAAGTCCTCAAGAAGTGACCTTACTTGAATTATGTGGAATGAAATATGGATGTATTGATTATTGATTTATGTGTGTATGAGTATTCGAATAATGCCCGGGCTAAGTCCCGAAGGCGATTATGCTAGTGATTATAATTGTGTTTGAGCCTTAGTAACGAGAATGAAATATGTATGTCCAATGATTATTGATGTATGTGTGCATGAGAAATTGAATGATATCCGGGCTAAGCCCCGAAGACAATTATGCTGGAAATTATATCCGGGTTAAGACCCGAAGGCAATTGTGCTAGTGGCTACATCCGGCTAAGACCAAGGCATTCGTATGAGAGACATTCTATCCGGGCTAAGACCAAGGCATTTGTGCACGTGGTTATATCCGGTTATATTCCGAAGAATCTTGGGCTGGAGGTGAGTGTTGGTTGCTGTAATAAATTCAATTAGTACACCCGAAAAGCCCAAAGAATAAGGTACGTTTATATGTGCATTGGAAAGTCGACACGTTTGTGTAATATCCTAAATTAGGGCTTAATCGGAATAGTGGTTTCGTGACCACAAATCCGAGATAGAAATAATTATTTTACAATGATTTTGATGTTTATGATATGATTGCATGATTGTGTGAAAATTTCGTGATGAAATTCTATGCCTAAAGTGCTTAAATTGAAAGTAGGGACTAAATCGAATAAGTTGCAAGACTTGCATTCTAGAAGTTTTAGTATGAAATTGTTTTGGAATATTAATGAGGAGGTCTTAAATAGCAATTTTACCAATTTTAAGTTCATGGACAAAATTAGGACATGGAAGGAATTTTGGAAAGTTTAGTAGTAAGGGTATTTTGGTCATTTAGTTATTAAAATGAATTAAAAACAAAATTAAAAGCCAATTTTGTCCATCTTCTTCATTAGGCCGAAATTTCAAGGGTTCTCCATAGCTAGGGTTTGTTTCAAGCTTCCAAGCTCCATAGTAAGTGATTCCAAGCCCGCTTTTAATGATTTTTACGTTTTGAGATCCCGTAACTCGATAAAGCTTATGTTAGCAATAATTTAACCTAGGGTTTATATTTGGAAAAATACCCATAGGTGAAATTTGTGTATTTTGATGTTTTATGATAGAATATGAAGTTTTAAATTATGTTAGACAACTTGTACTACTCGATTTTAAGCAAAAACGAGTAAAAGGGCTTAATCGGTAAAAATACCTAATAGTCACAAGTACATGTTAGAGTGAGAATTTGATGTTGCCATAGAAGAGAAAAGTGATCAGCATGTTGTAAAACATAAGAATAAGGAATAAAGTTTAATCCAGAGCCTAGGGGCAAAAATGTAAATATGCAAAAGTTTAGGGTAAAATTGTAATTTTGCCAAAATTTGAGTTAAGGATTAATTTGATAATGTGAGTATTAAATAAGCTAAATGTGTTATTTTAGATCAAGAAAGACGTGGAATCGACCTCAATCGAGGAAAAGAAAAGATTGTGGACTAAATTGCAAAATCTTTGTATTTTGGTACCAAGGTAAGTTCATGTGTAAATAATGTAGCATAATTGTTTTTTTAAGTTATTGATATTAATTATGTGTTATGCTGAATTTTATTATGAAATGTATGCTTTGTGGTTAATTTCAAATAATATGTAAATTATGTGAACTACTTGTTAAATATAATTGTTACCGAGTATTGATTTGGCATTCTACTAAGACGGCAAGGATAAGTGTTCGAGGAAAAGCCCGTTTGAACCTTAGGAATAGATTAGGATACAAGTGACATGTCACTAGGATGGTTGAGCATCCGAACTCGTTGAGTTGAGTCCGAGTTCACTTATGGATGCGAATGTCCGAACTCGTTGAGTTGAGTCCGAGTTCGTGAGATGTAACTAGGCATCCGAACTCGTTGAGTTGAGTCTGAGTTCACTTATGGATGCGAACGCCGAGCTCGTTGAGTTGAGTCTGAGTTCGCTTATGGGCGGGTTACATGATTGCTTGATTGCATATATGGCACTTATGTGCAAGTTATCCATGTATCCGAATTATATTCGATGTGTTCAACGGGTAAAGTTCTACTCAAATGGAGGAATATTCGAGATGTAAAGAGACGTATTGGTAAGTGATGTGAAATGGATATTTTGGATAGGTATGTATTTAACCCTCGGGTTGACTATTGATACAACCACGATAAGGTAATAAGATGATGAAAATGATTAAAAATGTGATATGTGTTTTAGTGATGTATGCTAATGTTGACCGGTATAACTGTTTGTTATGTTACTTATTATTTGCATATGAACTTACTAAGCATTTATGCTTACTCCTCCTTCTTACTCATTGTAGTTTTGGACAAGCCGGTTCAGAGAGTCGGGATAGGTCGAAGGCTCACCACACTATCCGAAGATTTTTGGTAAATGGCTTGTAAATTTAAGTATGGCATGTATAGCAATATACCAATTTTGTGTAAATGATCTTATGGTATGGTTGTGAAATGGTTGAGGAAATGCTTGATAATGATAAATTATGAAAATGGTTAGTTTAGATTATGTTTGATGTTAAGGAAAACTATTAAGATACTTAGTGCATAAAACTCATAAAAGGATGAAATTTACCATAAACAGAATACCGCAGCAATACTAACGCGAGTTTGAAAATTTACTAAAATCATAGAAATTGAATTTGGTGGTGAAATACATATCAAATTGAAGCTTATTATGTCTAGTTTCACATGAAACAAATGAAACAAGTAAAGGAAGTATATGTTAGAAGATATTTTAATTTTAGTGAAACAGAGTCATAGCAGTTTCTGAATCCCCTGTTCCTATTTTAGAAATTCACCATAAATTGTAAAGATATAATTAGGTGGTGTATTTTATATCCCCAGAATCCTTATTGAGTCTAGTTTTAGTATAAACAAACCTCATAGTCATATGAATTTTGTACAGAGAGAAATGTGGTTCGTAGTAAACAGAGGTCAGACAAGTCGAGTCTTGAAACAGGGGTAACTTTAACTAATAAACTGTACTAATTGGCCCAACCAAAAATTCTAGAAAAAAATTATTAGATAGTTTTATGAGTCTAGATTCAGGAAAAATTTACGGATCTTAATTTCGAGTTTTGTAACTCGAGATATGATTTTTCTTGTGACTGTGACGCAAGTAGCTTAAAAGCTGTGAATGTAGAAACAAATAATTCAAAGTTCTAAAAATGTTAAACTAAGCTTAGTAACACCTCATACTCGACTCCGGCGACGGTCTCGGGTGTGGGGGCGTTACACGTTTGAGCAACAATCGCTCAATCGACTAATGAATTTCAGTTATTGACTTGATTGATACTTTGTGAAAGTATATAATGATGAAGTGTGAAGTAAGAATGTGTATTAATGAAATGATGCATTTGGCTATGTGAATGTATTGCTGTAATTAGAGTTGATTATATTCCTTGAGACTTACTAAGCATAAAAATGCTTACCCCGTTACTTTGACTCTCTGTTTTATAAATTTCGCTCGATAGCAATCGGATTCGGGATCAATAAAGTCAAGTCATCCACACTATCAACGCCTCTATTTTGGTATAAATTTTGTTTGAACTTGAAATGGCATGTATAGGACTAGCCTGTTAGTTTAAAAATGTGGTGATGTATATGTATACGCCATGCGAAAATGGCTCGTAAAAGGAAGCATGAATTTAGACTATTTGTGGTTTGTATGTATATATTTGGTGTCATGATGTGGCTATGGATTGGAAATGGGAATGTTGGTCACATGATCAGCCATTGGCATGGTTAAAATGATCATATATGAACCTATGTATGGCAAGACTAGTTGGTTCATGGAGACTACCAAATAGGTAAGACCTACCTTAAAACAGATGCTGCCAGCTGCAGTGACGTGAATGTGAAAAATCACCAAAATTCGTAGGAATGGTATTAAATAGTGAATAAGCTATGTAAATGAACCTTGATGAGTCTATTTTCATATGGAAGAAACGAAATGGTCATAGGAGTTACATGTTAAGAGATATTGAAGCTATTGTGAAACAGGGCCAGAACGGTTTCTGGGTCCCCTGTCGCAAATTTAAAATTTACTATAAATTATCCAGAAAGAATTAGGAGACATACCTTATATGTACAGATTCCATTTTGAGTCTAGTTTCATTAGAAGCAAACGGCACCAGCATTAAAGCCCTGTACAGAGAGATATTCAAGTTATACCGCGCGAAGGTCAGAGCAGTCGATCCCTGTAACATGGGTGAATTTAACTAATAAACTGTACCAATTGGCCCGACCAAAATTCTAGAAATAAATCCATGGATGGATATATGAGTCTAAATTCAGGAAAATTTACGAAACCAGTTTCCGAGTTTTGAAACTCGAGATATGATTTTTAAGGCGAAGGTGACGCAGTCTTCCAGCCTGACTGGAAATGTCAAATTGGTGGGCAAAACATGTGATCTTGGCTTGTTAACCCCTCGTGTCCGACACCGGTGATGGTCTCGGGTTCGGGGTGTTACAATTTTATTGGTATCAGAGCCAGGTTTAGTCGATTCTAGGACTACCGTGATGTGTTTGGGGTCTAGCTATACATGCCATTAAATGATGAATCGATAGTGTGGTGATTTCTGACAATTTGACTTTGTGTTTGTTTATAGCAATGGATCCCGATCCCAACCGAGCGATAGTTGATGATGTGGAGAGTGTGGCACCTGCTCCGCGCAAGGGACAGCGCCATGGACTCTCAACCTATGGCCAGCAATCCGAATGATGAGGCTAGGCAAGCCTTTTATAGTGTGATGAGCGAATGGTTTAATCAATACATTCGAACTAACACAATTGTTCCACAACCTCCATTCCGACAAATGCAACCCCCGCACCTACAATACCTCCGGTGGCTGACCAAATAAGGTCAAGTAAGCCCCCAGTCGATAGGATTCGAAAACATGGGGCCACTGAATTTAAGGCTACGGATGATGATGATGCCGAGCGCGCTGAATTTTGGTTAGATAACACTATCCGGGTGCTTGATGAGCTATCCTGTACACCCGATGAGTGCTTAAAGTGTACCATCTCCTTGCTACGTGAGTCCGCCTACTATTGGTGGAGTACTCGACTTGTGGTGCCTAGAGAGCAAGTGACTTGGGAATTCTTTCAAACCGAGTTCAAAAAAGTATATCGATCGAGATTCATCGACCAAAAGCGGAGGAATTTCTTGATCTTAAGCAAGGTTCTATGTCCGTTATGACTACGAACGAAAGTTTGTGAGGCTTAGCCAGACTGCGAGAATGCATTTCGTCCGAAGCTATTATGTGTAAACGCTTGAGGATGGGCTGAATGATGATATAAGGATGTTTGTTGGCATTCTCGAGATACGAGAGTTCGTAGTACTTGTTGAGCGAGCTTGTAAAGCCGAAGAGCTTAGAAAGGAGAAACAAAAAGCTGATGTGAGAACTGGAGAATTCCGAAAGAGGTCCTCGGGAAAGTCTCTTCAACAAGCATCGAAGATATTTCGAGATGATGCGAGCCGGTCTAGAGGTGTTTCGGGCTTTTCTAGACGAGGACGCGATCGACCCCCTGTGACCACACGAGTCACTTCGATCGCCAGTGGTGGAAATGATTGCCGAGAGATGGCGGAGTGTCCACATTGTGGCAAATGGCATTCGGGGAACTGATGGTTTCGTGATCGCTCCTGCTATAAGTGTGGATCGGCCGACCACTTTATGAAGGATTGCCCGAGGATGCTTGAACGGAATGTGAGTCAGAGTGGAAACCCGGATGCTACCACTGCTCGAGGTAGGACACCTAGAAATATGGGCAATGTCGATGGCGGTCGAGAGGATCTAGAGATGCTACCATCAGATTTGAGGCTCGTGCTCTCGCAAGGACTTATGCCATCTGCCGCACGTGAGGATGCGCCTCTCCGATGTCATTACCGGTACTTTCACTCTTTTCAATACAAATGTGATTGCTTTGATTGACCTGGTTCTACTCATTCATATATATGTGAAACCTTAGCATCCAAAGAAGACTTTGCCTATTGAGTATCTTGAGTTTGTAATTGGTGTCAAACCCTTGGGTCATTACGTGCTTGTCAACAAAGTGTGCAAGAAAAGTCCCCTAGTGTTCCGAGGTTCTTGTTTTCCGGCGGACTTGATGCTTTTGCCGTTCGATGAGTTCGACGTTATTCTTGGTTTGGATTGGTTGACCATGCACGATGCGGTTGTAAATTGCAAGAGCAAGACTATCGATTTGAGGTACGCGAATAATGAAATAATTCGGGTTGAGTCTACGGACTTAAAGGGGTTGCCACCGTAATATCGCAATGTTGGCCCGAAAATATGTAAGAAAAGGTGCGAAGCGTACCATGCGTCGTGCTTTCGATGACAAGGAATCGAAAAAAACCCGAATCTGTGCCGTGGTTTGTGAATACCGGATGTTTTCCCAAGAATTGCGGGTTTACCACTGTTCGGAAATAGAATTTGGCATCGAATTGGTACCGGTACCACTCAATTTCGATAGCTCCGTATCGTATGGCACCAACGGAATTAAAGGAGTTGAAAGCTCGGTTGCAAGAATTGGTGGATAGAGGTTTTGCTCGCCTGAGTTGTTCGCCTTGGGGTGCGCCGGTGTTGTTTGTGAAAAGAATGATGGAACCATGCGGTGTGATCGACTATCGTCGACTTAATAAAGCGACGATAAAGAACAAATATCCGTTACCACGATCGATGACTTGTTCGATCAACTGAAGGAGCCTCGGTGTTCTCAAAAATAGATTTGAGATCGGGCTATTATCAATTGCGAATCCGAGATTCGGACGCACCCAAGACGCCTTGAGCGAGATATGGTCACTATGAGTTCCTAGTGATGCCGTTTGGGCTCACTAATGCCCTCACGGTATTTATGGATTTAATGAATCGGATCTTGGACCATATTTGGATCGATTCAGTAGTCGTGTTCATTGATGACATCTTGGTCTATTCAAGAAATGAGACCGAACATCTTTGAACACTGCGGTTAGTCTTGCAAATCTTACGGGATAAGCAATTATATGCTAAGTTCAAGAAGTGTGAGTTACGGTTAAGAGAGGTTAGCTTCTTGGGTCATGTGGTATCTCATCGAATTATTCGAGTCGACCGAATAAAATTTCAGCCATACTTAATTGGAAGCCTCAGAAATATTCTTGAGGTTCGAGCTTTTGGGGCTTGCTTAGGTTATTACCGACGATTTGTAAAGGCTTCTCAACGATAGCCACGCCGATGACGGCTTACTCCAAAAGGATGTTAAGTTCGAATGGATGAGAAATGCCAAAAAGTTTCGATCAATGAAAACTTATTTGATGAAGCCCCAATTCTAGTGCAACCCGAGTCCGCAAAGAGTTTGTCATCTATAGCGACGCCTCGTACTTGGGTTAGGTTGTGTATTGATGCAAGAAGGTCGAGTTGTGACCTATCGTCGAGGCAATTAAAGCCACACGAGAAAAATTATCCGACCCATGATCTTGAATTGGTCGCCATCATATTCGCCTTAAAGATTTGGCGACATTACTTATTTGGTGAAAGGTGCCATGTGTACTCGGATCACAAAAGTCTCAAATATTTGATGACCCAAAGAGACTTAAATCTGCGACAAAGACGTTGGCTCGAGTGTTAAAGGATTATGAGCTGGTCATTGACTATCACCCGAAAGGCGAATGTGGTTGCGGATGCCTTGAGTCGTAAATCATTATTCGCTTTCTGACGATGAATGTGCACTTATGCATTCGATCCGATAGTGTGTTAGTAGCTGAATTGAAAGCCAAACCACTATTGATACATCAAATTCGAGAAGCTCGAAAAGTCGACGACGAGTTGGTCGCAAAACGGCCGAGTGTGTTCGAACAAGGACTCGAATTTCAAATCGACGATGGCGATTGTTTGAGGTTCAAAAGTCGTCTGTGTGTTCCAAAGAATTGAACTCATTTCGATAATTCTGAATGAAGCCCATTGTAGCGAATGGCAATCCACCCGGAAGTACGAAGATGTACAATGATTTGAAACGCGTCGGTTTTGGTGGCATGGTATGAAGCGAGACATCTCCGACTTTTTTCGAGATGTTTAATATGTCAACAAGTGAAAGCGGAACATCGGTGCCTTCGAGATTACTTCGCCAATCACGATACCCGAGTGGAAATGGGATCGAGTCACAATGGACTTTGTATTGATTGCCATTGTCGACAAGTAAGAAGGATGCGGTTTGGGTCGTGGTAGATAGATTGACTAAGTCAGCCCACTTTGTCCCCGTGCGCACGGATTTTTCAATGGACAAATTAGCCGAATTGTACGTTTCTCAGTTGTGAGATTACACGGGTGCCTATTTCCATCGTGTCGGATAGAGATCCGAGATTTACCTCACGATTTTGGAAAAAGTTGCAAGAAGCTTTGGGTACCAAGTTGCATTTCAAAGACCGCCTTTCACCCCCAAACCGATGGTCAATCCGGCGGATAATTCGGATACTTGAGGATATGTTAAGATGTTGCGTCCTCGAGTTTGGTGGTTCATGGGAGCGGTATTTCTTTGTTGATTGAATTCGCTTATAACAACACTTTCAATCAAGTATTAAGATGGCACCCTACGAGGCTTTGTACGGTCGTAAATGCCGTACACCATTGTTTTGGTGAGCTTGGTGAAAGCAAGATTTTCGAGGTGGATTTGATTAGAGATGCTTAATGAAAGTGAAAGTAATCCGTGAAAGTCGAAGATAGCCTCCGATCGTCGTAAATCGTGACGCGGATCTGAAGCGTAAGGATATCGAGTATCGTGGGTGATAAAGTGTTTCTCAAGGTATCGCCTTGGAAAAAGATACTCGATTCTACCGTAAGGGCAAGTTGAGCCCGAGGTTCATTGGGCCATATGAGATATCCGAAGCGAGTCGGTCCGATGGCATATCGTTTGATTTTGCCCCTAAACTCAAAAGGTTCACGATGTCTTTCACGTTTCGATGCTTCGACGCTATAGATCCGATCCATCGCACGTGATTAGTCCATCGAAATTGAAATTCAAGCTAATATGAGTTATGAGGAAGAACCGATTCGTATCCTATCACGAGAAGTGAAAGAGTTGCGAAACAAGTCGTTTCCGCTAGTGAAAGTGTTATGGCTCAAGCACGGGATTGAAGAAGCTACTTGGGAGACCGAGAACTCTATGAGAGGCGATATCCAAACCTATTTACGGTAAGATTTTCGGGACGAAAATCTCTTAAGTGAGGAAGAGTTGTGACACCCTAATGTGACCCTAGTCGGAGAGTGGTTTGGGACCACGAAACCGAGTCACAAGAATAATTAGGTGTTATATTCCGTGCTTATTGTATGTGGAATTTGTATGCGTAAATATTTCGTGTCTCGATTTTTATTAATTAGGTGCAAATTTATAAGAAAGGACCCATGTGCTAGGACTTGAAAATGTGATAGGTGTATTTTAAGTGGCCTAATAATGCATGAAGTGAAATAAATGGAGTTGCATGTCAATTATCCCATTTCCTAAGGTGGATGGCCGGCCATGACAAATTATGGGCAAGGGGAAACATGTTCCCAACATGTTTTACTAATGGATGATGTTAGAAACAATAAAATAAGAGTATGGAAAAAAAAAAAGTGTTCATCTTTCTCCATAGCCTTGGCCGAATATCCTAAAGAAAGAAAAGAAAAAAATGTGTTCATCTATTTTCACTTCTTGGCCGAAAATACTAAGGAAAAAGGGGGAGGATTTTTGCTTCATGCTTGGGTTGGAAGAGATCTAGAAGGAGATTTGGCTAAGTTTGCATCAAGATTAAGGTATGTATGAGGTTGTGTTAGGAGTTTCATGCATGTTTTGGTTGCTAACTTGATGTGCATGTTAGCCATGGCTCAAATCTTTGTTATGCCATGGAAATGGTATTTGGCCAAAGTTGTTATGGTGATAAAGCCATTGCATGCTAAGTGTGAAGCTTGATGATGATGCATGCAATGATGGATTGTCTACTCTTGAGTAAGATTTTGAGCTTTCTTTTGTTTTATCATGATTGAAGTTGAAAAGGAGCATGATTGTCATATTCGCCATGATGCATTCATGAGCATGGTTCATGCTTCTTGCATGTTAGTTAAAATTTGTGTTTTGGATGGCTATGGACACCTTGAAATTGACCATGCTCATATATGTATATATATGTTTGCACATGATGTTTTGGTTATGAAGGAAGTGATGAATAAGTTTGTTTAAAGAAGAAGATGTTGAAGAATAATTGTGAAATTGCAAGCACAATTCGCCTAGCACACATATAAGCGCTTGATGCTATATTATAAGTTTTGAGCCACAATATGCAAAGCATTAACTAGTAAAATGCATGCTGTTTTTGTGAGGTATTAAGTGCATAATTGGCCTCAACATGTACATGAATATTCGGCCTTGGGTAGCCTATTGAAGGCCTTAGCATTTCCTTGATGCTCAAATAAATTGTATTGAATTGCTTGATGTAGTATAAAATGTGCATGACCATTGTGTATTCAAGCTAAAGGGTGGCCATATGACCATTTAAACTCCTTGTCATATTCGCCATAAGCTAGCACAATGAGGTTTTAATAAATTGAATTTGTTTGAATTAGCTCAAGAGCTTAGAGGGCCACAATTGGACAAGGGAAGGAGAAAGTGATCGAATAGCCGAGAAAGCCGTTCGACAACATCCGAGGTAAGTCCTCAAGAAGTGACCTTACTTGAATTATGTGGAATGAAATATGGATGTATTGATTATTGATTTATGTGTGTATGAGTATTGAATAATGCCCGGCTAAGTCCCGGCGATTATGCTAGTGATTATAATTGTGTTTGAGCCTTAGTAACGAGAATGAAATATGTATGTCCAATGATTATTGATGTATGTGTGCATGAGAAATTGAATGATATCCGGGCTAAGCCCGAAGACAATTATGCTGGAAATTATATCCGGTTAAGACCGAAGGCAATTGTGCTAGTGGCTACATCCGGCTAAGACCAAGGCATTCGTGCGAGACATTCTATCCGGCTAAGACCGAAGGCATTTGTGCACGTGGTTATATCCGGTTATATTCGAAGAATCTTGGGCTGGAGGTGAGTGTTGGTTGCTGTAATAAATTCAATTAGTACACCCGAAAAGCCCAAAGAATAAGGTACGTTTATATGTGCATTGGAAAGTCGACAAGTTTGAGCAACATTCGCTCAATCGACTAATGAATTTCAGTTATTGACTTGATTGATACTTTGTGAAAGTATATAATGATGAAGTGTGAAGTAAGAATGTGTATTAATGAAATGATGCATTTGGCTATGTGAATGTATTGCTGTAATTAGAGTTGATTATATTCCTTGAGACTTACTAAGCATAAAAATGCTTACCCGTTACTTTGACTCTCTGTTTTATAGATTTATTTCGATAGCAATCGGATTCGGGATCAATAAAGTCGAAGTCATCCACACTATCAACGCCTCTATTTTGGTATAAATTTGTTTGAACTTGAAATGGCATGTATAGGACTACCCCTGTTAGTTTAAAAATGTGGTGATGTATATGTATACGGCCATGCGAAAATGGCTCGTAAAAAGGAAGCATGAATTTAGACTATTTGTGGTTTGTATGTATATATTTGGTGTCATGATGTGGCTATGGATTGGAAATGGGAATGTTGGTCACATGATCAGCCATTGGCATGGTTAAAATGATCATATATGAACCTATGTATGGCAAGACTAGTTGGTTCATGGAGACTACCAAATAGGTAAGACCTACCTTAAAACAGATGCTGCCAGCTGCAGTGACGTGAATGTGAAAAATCACCAAAATTCGTAGGAATGGTATTAAATAGTGAATAAGCTATGTAAATGAACCTTGATGAGTCTATTTTCATATGGAAGAAACGAAATGGTCATAGGAGTTACATGTTAAGAGATATTGAAGCTATTGTGAAACAGGGCCAGAACGGTTTCTGGGTCCCCTGTCGCAAATTTAAAAATTTACTATAAATTATCCAGAAAGAATTAGGAGACATACCTTATATGTACAGATTCCATTTTGAGTCTAGTTTCATTAGAAGCAAACGGCACCAGCATTAAAGCCCTGTACAGAGAGATATTCAAGTTATACCGCGCGAAGGTCAGAGCAGTCGATCCCTGTAACATGGGTGAATTTAACTAATAAACTGTACCAATTGGCCCGACCAAAAATTCTAGAAATAAATCCATGGATGGATATATGAGTCTAAATTCAAGGAAAATTTACGAAACCAGTTTCCGAGTTTTGAAACTCGAGATATGATTTTTAAGGAGAAGGTGACGCAGTCTTCCAGCGTGACTGGAAATGTCAAATTGGTGGGCAAAACATGTGATCTTGGCTTGTTAACCCCTCGTGTCCGACACCGGCGATGGTCTCTGGTTCGGGGTGTTACAAGATCATCAGAAATCATATGCGGAATTAAAACATAAAGATATAGAGTTTCAGATCAGAGATAAAGTCTTTTTAAGAGTCTCACCGTGGAAGAAGATACTCAGATTTGGTCGCAAAGGCAAATTGAGTCCGAGGTTTATTGGGCCGTATGAGGTAATAGAACGCATCAGACCGGTTGCTTATAGACTGTTGTTGCCATTTGAACTAGAAAGGATTCACAATGTATTCCATGTTTCGATGCTTCTTAGATAATGATCTGATCCTTCACATGTGATTAGTCCTACTGAGGTTGAGATTAAGCCTGATATGACGTACAAGGAAGAACCAATTCGTATTCTGGCTCATGAGATTAGAGAGTTGCGAAATAAAAAAATTTTGTTAGTTAAAGAACTGTGGCATAAACACGGAGTTCATGAAGCAACATGGCAGTTAGAGGATACAATGAAAGAATGCTATCCGAACCTATTCACCGGTAAGATTTTCGGGGACGAAAATCCCTAAGGGAGGAGAGATGTAATAGCCTGATTTGGACCCTAATCGGAACAGTGGTTTCGGGACCATGATTCTATGTCAGAAAAATATTTTAAAATTATTTTCTGTGTTTATTTTGTGTGAATTTATATCTGTGAAATTTTCGTGATTTAATTTTATCGTTTGAGTGTTCGATTAAATAAAAGGAGTTAATCGCGTAAAATGAAAATTTGGTGGTTATTTTTAAAAGGGGGCCAAATTGCATTTGGCTTTTAAAATTGAAGCCTTTATGTTGCAATTAGCCCATTGTTAGCTAAAGCAGATGGTAATGGCCATAGTTATAATGGTTTTATAATTTAATAAATAAGGTTAAAATTGTAAATGAAATAAAATGTTATAATATATCATAGTCTAACATAATTAAGAAAGCCATGTTCATCATTTTTATTTTCTAATTGTCGAAACAAAAGGAAAGAACAACAAGTTAGGGTTCAGCCATCTATTTAGCTCAATCAAGGTTCGTTTTTGTTATATTTTTGATAATTTATACGTTTTTGAGATCGTTGCTTCGAGTACTACAAAACCCATGCTTGAATTTTTTATTTTGATGAATATTGTGAGTTGTGCCATTGTTGAGAGCTTGTGATTTTTGTTGTTTGATGATGAAATATGAAAGACATGTTTTAGATTAACATGTTTTGTATTCGAGTTTTTGATGATTTTGAGTAATTAGGGCTAAATTGCAAAAATACTAATTTGAGGGACTAAAATGTGAAATAAATGAAATATATGGACTTGTATGAACACTAGGAACATTCGGCCTAACATGAGTATCTTAAGATTTTGCATATTTTTTGTTTTGTGCAATAGGGACTAAATTGTAAAAATTGTAAATGTTAGGGGTAAAATGGTAATTTACCCATTTATGTGTATTTGGACTAAATTGAATGAAAATATGTTTGAATGAAAATATGTTTGAATGAGCTTAATTTGAATATGTTTAGATCAAGAACCAAAGAAATCGAATTTGGATCGAGGGAAAGCGAAAATTGTTGACTAGCTGCCCTATTCCATCTTGTACCGTCCGAGACCTACCTAATTGTAATTAAATGATAAATATATATGCTGGTATGTAATGTATGAATTTATACATGCTATTTTTGAATGTGTATAAGCTTGGTAACCATGTTCAAGCATTCGTTTCGACCGAGTTACGACGTCTGAAAGCCCCGTATGAACCTTAGGAATAGTTAGGATGCATATTTCATGACATAGTATTCTGATATGTAATACCCCTTACCCGTATCTGAAGCCGGGACAGGGTTTGAGGCATCATCGAACTTAAACATTCACAAACATGAAAAACCGAGCCATAAAATTTCATCCAAATTCAAACTTTTCAAACACATGTAGATCGTCCTTTATACAGGACTTCGAGGCCTAAAACATACATCGGGGTGGTTCGGGACTAAACCGAGGACTTTAGAAAGCTCTGGGAAAATGTAGAGAAATTTTCATGAAACAGAGTCACACGTCCGTGTGGACACAGGGACACGTTCGTGTGTCTTCAACATGTCCGTGTCCTCAGGCTGTGTAACTCTCTGTTTATGACGTCAGCAAAACAAATTGATCTACATGTCCAAGCCACATGCCCGTGTGCTAGGCCGTGTCCTCCACACGGCTAAGACACATGGTCATGTCTCTGCCCGTGTAGCCAACACTAAGGCTATTTTCCAAGCCTTATGTTGTCCTTAATTCTCTCCCATTCTTATACACATTATAGACACACCTTATAACATCAATTTCATGGTTAATCATCCTTTAGCAAAATTCCGTTAAAGCATTTACATGTTTTCATACATGTGTTTATTACCTATATTCATGTTACACCAAGTTAGACATTCCAATTCACATTCTACAATTTTCTATATTCAATCATTATCAACTTACTACCATGCCACACATTCATTCCATGGCCACGACCACATCGAATGGTTTTAGAGCATTCATCATGTACATGTTTTATACTAATCATTCATAATAACCAATTATAAACACATCACAAACATTAACACATAGCAAGAATAATTAGGCTTACAAGCCATAACCATTTAAGCCACATCTCATGGCCATATACAATAAATCAATATAACCCGATACATTTGGCTAATCATAACAACATCTAACATAAAAACTAGTCCTTATACATGCCACTCACTTGAAAGTATTTAATACACATATGACAATACTCCAGAGTTGTTGGCTTGATAGTGTGATGCTACCTCCGACGGTCTCTAACCCTGAGCTGACCTGAGAACACTAAGGAAATAGAGAGGAGGGAGTAAGCTTAAAGCTCAGTAAGTCCATATGTGTAACACCTCATACCCATGTTCTAAGCCGGAACAAGGTACAGAATATTACAGATCACGAAAACATGAATTCACACATTTACCTGACCTTACATAATTAATTCTTCTAGCTTGAGCGAAATAGATAACATTAATGAGATATACATAAATACAAGTAAATTATCAAATTTTGAAAAGTAATATTTTAAACCAAATTAATTATAACATATAAAAAATGATTCAAACCTCTATGCATGCCATAATTCCAAAATAGTGTTTACAAACTACCAAAAAGTATTGATAGTGTGGATGGGTCTCCGATGATCTCCAAATCCCGAGCTGGCTTAGTAACTCTATAAGATAAGAAAAAGAAAAGAAGATAAGCATATAGCTTAGTAAGTAAGTACGAAATTGATATATAAAATTTATCAAAGTAAAACAATCATACTAGTATATAATCACATATTCAGATAAAGGTGATTTACGAGTCCCAGTTTTAAAAAATCATATCTCGAGCTACAAGACTCGAAATTCAATTCCGTAAATTTTCCCTGAAACTAGACTCATATGTATACTTACTAATTTTTTTCTAGAATTTTTGGCAGGGCCAATTAGTACAGTTTATTAGTTAAAGTCTCCCCTATTTCAATGTATGACTACTCTGACCCCTGTGCACTACAAACCAAATTTCTCCCTGTACAGAATTCCAACGACCATGCCGTTTATTTCTCTTAAAAATAGACTCAATAATGAATCCATTCATATAAAGTATGACTTTTAATAATTGTTATACAATTTATGGTGAATTTATAAAGTCAGAACAGGGGATCTCAAATTTATTCAGACCCTATTTCATAAGAATTCAAATATCACACAATATATAATTCTTTTGCTTCCTAACATTCACTCTTGCATAATTCCACCTAGTCCTTTTTGTTATACTAGAATTTGCTCAATTGTCGAGCACATAGCTCCTAACTTTTCATATATTACCACTTTATCGATTTTCCCCGTTGAACTCAACGTAAAAATAACAAATATACCATTGTTTACACATATTTCCCCCTTCCACACTTATAGCCGAAGCTATCTGATATGTATAGTAGCCTGCACTTAGTACTACACATGCGACCAACAATCTGGTACACGTAGTAGCCTGCACTTAGTACTACACACGTGACCTCACCGTCTGATACACATAGTAGCCTGCACTTAGTACTACATACGTGTACTCACAATGGGTCATTCGAATTGTTCCTGTTCCGAAGGTTCAACTGGGAAAATCTTTCCTTTTTCACTGTTAACACTTATTCACAATCTAATTAAATTTGCAAATTTCCATCATTTAATCGTTCTATGGACAGCCAGCAATTCATATGATAACAACATAAAATAACATAAAAAAATCGATAAATTATTCATGTACGAACTTACCTCGGTGCAAACTTTAGAAATGTTATAATTTAGTCCGAAAGCTTTTCTTTTCCCCGATCACGATCGATTCCACGTCTTTCTTGATTATGGAGCTTGAAAGCTTGAAACAAACCCTAGCTATGGAGAACCCTTGAAATTTCGGCCTAAAGAAGATGATGGACAAAAATTGGCCTTTAATTTTGTTTTTAATTCATTTTAATAACTAAATGACCAAAATGCCCTTACTACTAAACTTTCCAAAAATTTCATCCATGTCCAATTTTTGTCCATAGACTTAGAAATTGGTCAGATTTCTATTTAAGACCTCCTCATTAACATTCCAAAGCAATTTCATACTAAAAACTTCTAGAATGCAAGTTTTGCAAATTATTCGATTTAATCCCTAATCTCAACTTAAGCACTTTATGCATAGAATTTCATCACGAAATTTTCACACAATCATGCAATCATATCATAAACCTCAAAATAATTATAAAATAATTATTTCTATCTCAAATTTGTGGTCACGAAACCACTATTTCGATTAGGCCCTAATTCGGGATTTACAACTCTCCCCCCTTTAAGGATTTTTGTCCTCGAAAATCTTACCGGTAAATAGATGTGGGTATTGGTTTCTCATAATTTCCTCAGGTTCCCACGTAGCCTCTTCTATTCCATGTCTGTGCCACAATACTTTCACTAAGGCTATACTTTTATTGTCAACTGTTTAATTTCCCGAGCCAAAATCTTTATTGGTTCCTCCTCATAGGTCATATCCAGTCGAATTTCAGTTTCTGTCAGAAGAATCACATATGAAGGATCAGAACGGTAACATCGCAGCATCGACACATGAAACACATTATGAATCTTTTCCAACTCGGTTGGCAAGGCTAGCCGATAAGCCACTGGTCCAACTCTTTCAATAACCTTATAAGGCCCAATGAAACACGGACTCAACTTGCCTTTTCGGCCAAACCTTAAAATTTTCTTCCACGGAGATACCTTTAGAAAAACTTTATCACCCACTTGGAACTCGATCTCTTTTCTCTTCAAATCTGCATATGACTTTTGTCGATCTGAAGCAGCTTTCAGACAATCACGAATCACTTTTACTTTTTCTTCAGTTTCTCTAATCAAGTCAACTTCGTGAATCTGTTTCTCACTGAGCTCGGTCTAATACAAAGGAGTCCGACACTTGCGACCATACAATGCTTCGTATGGTGCCATCTGTATGCTCGATTGAAAACTGTTGTTGTAGGCAAATTCGACCAAGGGTAAATATTTCTCCTAACTGCCCTGAAATTCTAAAACACAACATCGGAGCATATCCTCGAGTACCTGAATTACTCTTTCGGATTGACCGTCAGTTTGTGGATGAAATGCGGTAATGAAATTCAATTTCGTACCCAAAGCTTCTTGCAACTTTTTCCAAAACCTCAAAGTAAATCTCGGATCTCTATCCAAAATAATAGACATAGGTACTCCGTGTAATTTCACAATTTCAGAAATATATAATTCATCCAACTTATCAAGGGAATCGTCGGTACGTACTGGTTAATCTATCAACCACAACCCAGACTGTATTTTTCTTTTTCGGAGTCAGAGGCAACCCTATCACAAAATCCATTGTAATTCTGTCCCATTTCTATTCGGGAATCATCACTGGTTGAATTAAACCTGAAGGTACCTGGTGTTCAGCTTTCACTTGCTGGCAAATCAAGCATTTTGCTACAAACTCAGAGATATCTCTCTTCATATCGTTCCACCAATATATTTTCTTTAGGTCGTTGTACATTTTCGTACTACCAGGATGAACTTGCAAACAACCATTGTGTGCCTCATGTAAAATCTTACGAATCATTTCAAGATCCGCTTCCGGTACACATACTCGATCACGTAACATTAAGCAACCCTCTGGTCTGATTCGAAAGTCTGAGTTACAATCCAATTCACACTGAGCTTGCTTGGCTCGCAATTCCCTGTGATTCTTCTGAGCTTCACAAATTTGCTGAAGAAATAGCGGCCTAACTCTTAACTCGGCCAAAATCAAACCATCATTAGACATAGCCAAATCTGTACCCATAGCTCTCAAAGCAAACAAAGATTTTCTACTTAAGACATCTGCGACTAAATTCGCTTTCCCGAGATGATAATCAATTATTAATTCATAATCCTTTAACAATTCAAGCCATCTCCGTTGTCGTAAATTCAAATCTTTTTGATTCATCAAATATTTCAAACTTTTGTGATCAGTAAAGATTCGGCATTTCTCACCTTATAAATAATGACGCCGAATCTTCAAAGCAAAGACAATGGCGGCCAACTCTAAATCATGCGTCGGGTAATTTTTCTCATGCGGTTTCAACTGTCTTGGGGCATAAGCTACTACTTTACCTTCTTGCATTAAAACACAACCAAGACCAATTGATGACGCATCACTATAGATCACAAATTCTTTCCCCGACTCGGGTTGCACTATCACTGGTGCTTTGGTCAACCGCTCTTTCAACTTCTCAAAACTTTGTTGACACTCTTCAGTCCAATCAAATTTAACATTCTTTTGCAACAGCTTAGTCATAGGAGAGGCAATCATTGAAAATCCCTTGACAAAGCGTCGATAACATCCAGCTAAGCCCAAAAAGCTTCTAACCTCAGATACATCTTTTGGCGGTTTCCAATTAACAATTGCCGAAACTTTGCTCTGATCAACCTGAATACCATCACCCGAAACTACATGTCCCAAAAATCCGACTTCATGAAGCCAAAATTCACTTTTACTGAATTTAGCAAACAATTTCTTTTCTCTTAGAATCTGTAATACCATTCTTAAGTGCTCGGACTTGTTTCGAGAATAAATCAGGATATCATCTATGAACACAACCACAAACCTATCTAAGTATGGCCGAAAGATTCGATTCATCAAATCCATAAATGTAACACCCCTTACCCGTATCCGTCACCGGAACAGGGTACGAGGTATTAACAAATTATAGTATATACTATTAAATAAAACCCAATAAAAATATGGCGTGCAATTTGATCATGAATCATTATAACATATGACATTAACAATACAAACCAATTTCAAAGGCTTCGTACAAAATGATTAGTTTGATACTATAAGTAGTATTTTAAACCTAGACAATTATGACACGTAACAAAATAACTAAGTCTGCTATACATGCCATATTTCAAAATGTTGAGTTCAGATACCAAGAATATTGATAGTGCGGCGGATCTTCAACGATCTCTAACTCCTATGCTAGCTGGATGACACTATAAGACAAAGGAGAGAAAAGAAAGTAAGCTTATAGCTTAGTAAGTAAGTATATAAATAACAGATAAGGAATCTAATATGTTCACAACATAACTCAATTATATCATATTTTTAATTTTTTTACTATTTACTCCGGTTTGATCAAGCTGTCCTTCCTGCGTCATGATCACTAAATAAATCATAACTTGAGTTACGAAACTTGAAATTCAAATCCGTAAAATTTCTCTGAATCTAGACTCATAAAACTTCTTACTAATTTTTTCTATAATTTTTGGTTCAGCTAATTAGTACAGTTTATTAGTTAAAGTTTCCCCTGTAACACAGCTCAACTGAGCTGACCTCTATTCACTACAAATTGAATTTCTCTCAGTACACAATTCACATAACAATGAAACCTATTTCATTTAAAACTAGACTCAATGAGGAATTTATGCATATAAACTATATTTCTTAATTTGTTTTGTACTATTTTTAATTATTTTTCAAATTTGGAACAGGGGATCACATAGTCATTCTGAGCAAGTCACACACAATTGTAAATATCTCAAAATATAGAATTCCTTTCCTTGTTCTCTTTATTTTATATGAAAATAGACTCATTACGATTTAATTTCACATCTCATTAGACCTCTAATTAAATTCCCTCTATTTTTGGTGATTTTTAAAAATCATGTCACTGATACTGTCCAAAACATTTTTAATGCTAATTTCACTCTTTGACAAATTCTTTGTACTAATCTCATTTTAACTTATATATATATATATATCACAAATCATTTTCACTACATTTCATACATCACAAGTATAGGCCCATGACTACAATGTCACCACAAAGCCATCCCGTTGAACAATTCGAATTAATCCTCGATACTTGATGGTTTCAAAGACACACCCCACCATCATATTTCATTTAATTCGGCTCTCTTGTACACATCTTGAACACTTAGTACCACTCATGCGACCTAGCCGATTTGTCTCGTAGCTCTCTTGTCTACATGGTGTCCTTCACTTGGAATCACGCATGCGACCTAGCTACATTTATCTCTCACGTAGGTCTCTTGTCTACATGGGATACATCCCGTATCACACATGTGACCTAGCTACTACATAGTATCTCGTAGCTTTCTTGTACACATGATGTGCACTCAGAACCATACATGTGACCTAGCTATGCCCCCTCTATTTTATTCGATCTTTCTGAATGTTCAACCAGGATCTCTCTCTCTATTACTTATTTCCATTCTTCCAATAGTCGATTTATACTTCAACATCATCTAATATATAATAGGCTGAAATATAAGAATGTAAATGAAATTAATGTATTATTTACATACAAACTTACCTCGGTGCAAAATATGAGAATTTTGCAATTTAGTCCAAAACTTTCTCCTTCCCCCGTTCGAGGTCAATTCCACGCTTTTCTTGATCTATAACAACATATTTAGTTCATTTAACACTCGAACTATTTATTTTAATCCAAAAATCACATTATACAGAAATCACATTTTTGCCCCCTAACTTTTACAAAATCACGATTTTGCCCCAAGGCTTGGAAATTTAATTTCAGCCCTTATTCTTATGTTTAATGACCTACTGATCATTTTTCTCTTCTATGGCAACATCAAATTCTCACTCTAACACATAGTTATGAACAATAGGTATTTTTATCGATTATTCCGTTTTGCTCGTTTTCGTTAAAAATCACTTAGAAAAGATCATTCTCCTAACTTTAAACATTCATATTCTACCATCAACCAACACAATACATGCCTATCATTCATGGGTAAATTTTTAAACATACACCCTAACTCGAAATAATGGTAGAAATAAGTAAACCGAACTACGAGGATTTCAAAAATGTGAAGAACATTAAAAACGGGGCTTGAAATCACTTACTATGAAGCTTGAAAATTGAAGAAACCCTAGCTATGGAGGAGAGCAAATTTCGGCAGCAACTAGTGAAGATGATGACCAATTTTCTGTTATTTTTCCCATTTTATTTCATTTAATATGCAAATGACCAAAATGCCCTTACTACTAAACTTTCCAAAACTTCCCTCCATGTCCAACTTTTGTCCATAACTTAGGAATGGGTCAAATTGCTATTTAAGACCTCCTAGTTAATATCCCAAAGCAATTTCATACTAAAAACTTCTAAAACACGAGTTTTACAATTTATTCGGTTTAGTCCCTAATCTCAACTTAAGCGCTCAATGCATTGAATTTCATCACGAAATTTTCACGAAATCATGAAATCATATCATAAACCCCAAAATAATTATAAAACAATTATTTCTATCTCGGATTTGTGATCACAAAACCACTATTCTGATTACGCCCTAATTCGGGTTGTCACAATTCTCCCTCCTTTAGAGATTTTCGTCCCCGAAAATCTTACCGGTAAAGAGGTTTGGGGACTGTTTCCTCATAGCTTCCTCAGGTTCCCACGTAGCCTCTTCTATCCCATGTCTGTGCCACAATACTTTCACTAAGGCTATACTTTTATTTCTTAACTGTTTAATTTCTCAAGCCAAAATCTTTATTGGTTCCTCCTTATAGGTCATATCCGGTCGAATCTCAATTTCTGTTGGAGAAATCACATGTGAAGGATCAGAACGATAACGTCGTAACATTGATACATGAAACACGTTATGAATTCTTTCTAACTCTGCCGGTAAGGCCAACTGATATGCCACTGGTCCAATCCTCTCAGTAATCTCGTACGGCCCAATAAAACACGGACTCAACTTGCCTTTTCGACTAAATCTTAGAATCTTTTTCCATGGTGACACATTCAAGAACACTTTATCACCCTCTTGAAATTCAATCTCTTTTCTTTTTAAATCTGCATATGACTTTTGTCGATCTGAAGCAGCTTTCAAGCAATCCCGAATTACTTTTATTTTCTCTTCGGTTTCTTTAACTAGATCAACTCTGTGAATCTGTTTCTCACTAAGTTCGGTCCAATATAAAGGAGTCCGACACTTACGACCATACAAGGCTTCGTACGGTGCCATTTGTATACTTGACTGATAACTGTTATTGTAGGCAAATTAAATCAAAGATAGATATTTCTCCCAACTACCTCCAAATTCTAAGACACAGCATCTAAGCATATCCTCGAGTACTTGGATTACTCTTTCCGACTGACCATCTGTTTGTGGATGAAACGCGGTACTAAAGTTCAATTTTGTAACCAAAGCTTCTTGTAACTTTTTCCAAAATCTCAAGGTAAATCTTGGATCTCTATCTGATATTATAGACATAGGTACTCCATGCAACCTCACAATTTCAACATTTATAATTCAGCTAATTTATCAAGTGAGTAATCGGTATGTACTGGTATAAAGTGGGCTGACTTTGTTAATCTATCAACCACTACCCAGACAACATCCTTCTTTTTAGGAGTCAAAGGCAAACCGGTTACAAAATCCATGGTAATCTTGTCCCATTTCCACTCAGGCACCATTACTGGTTGAAGTAGTCCTAAAGGCACTTGATGTTCAGCTTTTACTTGTTGACAAATCAAACACTTGGTTACAAATTCAGAAATGTCCCTTTTCATACCTGGCCACCAATACAACTTCTTTAAATCATTATACATTTTTTGCTACCGGGGTGAATCGATAAATGCCACCGTAGCCTCATGTAATATTTTCTGAATCAATTCATCGTTTTTCGGTACACATATCCTGTCTCGAAACATCAAATAGTCGTCTGGTCCAACTCGAAAATCTGAGTCGTAGCCTGATTCGCATTGAGTTCTCTTGGTTCGCAACTCACTATCGTTCTTTTGAGCATCACAAATCAGCTGGAGAAATAACGGTTTAGCCCTTATCTCTGCTAAGATTGACCTATCATCAGACAATGCTAACTCCGTATTCATGGCTCTCAAAGTAAAAAGAAATTTCCTGCTTAAGGCGTCAGCAACTACATTTGCTTTTCCTGGATGATAATCAATCACTAGCTCATAATCCTTTAATAATTCAAGCCATCTCCGTTGTCGCATATTCAAATCCTTTTGATTCATCAAATACTTCAAACTTTTGTGATCAGTAAAAATTCAGCATTTTTCACCATACAAATAATGTCGCCAAATCTTCAAGGCAAAGACAATAGCGGCTAATTCCAAATCATGTGTAGGATAGTTCTTCTCATGCGGTTTTAACTGTCTCGAAGCATAAGCTACCACTTTACCCTCTTGCATCAACACACATCCAAGGCCTGTCAATGATACATCACTATAAATTACGAGCTCTTTTCCTGGCTCGGGCTGTTCTAAAATTGGTGCTTCAGTCAATTGTGCTTTCAACTTTTCAAAACTCTGCTGACATTTATCAGTCCATTCAAACTTAACATTCTTTTGCAACAACTTAGTCATAGGAGAGGCAATCATCGAAAATCCCTCAACAAAATGTCTATAATACCCGGCCAAGCCTAAAAAGCTTCTAACCTTGGATACATTCTTTGGCGGTTTCCAATCAACGATCGCAGAAATCTTGCTTGGATCCACCCGAATACCATCACCTGAGACTATATGTCTCAAAAATCCAACTTCACGAAGCCAGAACTCACTTTTACTAAACTTAGCAAACAGTTTCTTTTCTCTCAAGATCTGCAATATGGTTCTCAAGTGCTCGGCATGTTCAGACTCATCCCGAGAATAAATTAGAATGTCATCTATAAACACTACTACAAACTTATCCAAATATGGCCGAAAGATCTAGTTCATTAAGTCCATAAATATAGCTGGAGCATTTGTTAAGCCGAAAGGCATCACAAGAAACTCATAATGTCCATACCTTGTCCTAAAGGCGGTTTTCGGCACATCCGACTCGTTAACTCTCAACTGGTAGTAACCAGACCTCAAATCGATCTTTGAAAACACTGTGGCCCCCTTTAACTGATCGAATAAATCATCAATCCTCGGCAATGGGTACTTGTTCTTTATAGTCACCTTATTTAGCTGATGGTAATCAATGCAAAGTCTCATTGAACTATCCTTCTTCTTTACGAACAATACAGGAGCACCCCAGGGAGAGAAACTCGGTCTCACAAATCCCTTATCTGTTAACTCTTGCAACTGAGCCTTCAATTCTTTTAATTCAGTCGGAGCCATTCAATATGGAGCAATCGAGATCGGTGCAGTACCCGGTAACAAATCAATGTCAAACTCTATCTCTCTATTCGGAGGCAACCCAGGCAATTCCTCTGGAAATACATTTGGAAACTCACAGACTATCAATACTGATTCAAACTTCAGTTGAGGCAACTCAGTATTCATTACATAAGCCAGATAAGCTTCACACCTTTTCCTCATGTATTTCTGTGCAGACATGTGCGAAATCACCATAGGCAATTTATTTGATTCATCTGTTTCAACCCACAGAATTTCTCCATTTTCCCATTTCAACTCTAGTGTTTTTTGTTTACAATCTACCTTGGCATCATACAATGTCAACCAGTCCATTCCCAAGATAACGTCAAACTCATCAAATGGTAATAGCATCAGATTAGCCAGATAATAGTGACCTTGAATCATTAATGGACAATTCTTGCAAACCTTATCAACTAGCACATATTGGCCTAAGGGGTTCGACACTTTAATCGTAAACTCAGTAAACTCAACAGGCAACTTTTTATTAGATACAAAATTCATGCAAATATAGGAATGAGTGGACTCGGGATCAATCAATGCAATAACAATAGTATCATAGAGAGAAAATGTACCAGTAATGACATCGGGAGATGATGCATCTTCTCGGGCACGTATAGCATAAGCTCTAGCAGGTGCTCTAGCTTCTGATCTCGCCGCTGAATCTTTCATCGCAGTTTTACTGCTAGTCCCACCTCCAGTATTTCTCAGTGGTCTACCTCTACTAGCATGGTATTCTGTCTAGCACTCTGAAATCTTTCTTTTATAACTTTCTCCGGACAGTCTCTAATAAAATGCTCGTGAGAACCGCACCTGAAACAAGCTCGCTCGTTTCCCCAACACTCACCATAATGTTTCTCCACACATTATCGACACTCGGGCTTTCAAGGTCACACATTACCCACACTTGCCACAAGTAGCTTGAGCTTTAGACCCGAATATGCTCTACCACGATCTCTGTGAATCCCAGCTTGAAACTGTCATTCGAGGGTTTGTCTCTTTGGACCTCTTTGATTGAGATTGAAATGACTTGCTTATCGGCCTTTTTCTGGCATCTCGAGCCTCAATAGCAGCTTTTCTTCTTTCTTTGTTCAATTCTTCGGCTTTAAGAGCTTGGTCAACCAATACTACAAGTTCTTTCAACTCCAAAATTCCTACAAGAACTTTAATGTCCTCATTTAGCCCATCCTCAAACCTTCTGCACATAATGGCCTCGGTGGACACACATTCCTGGGCATACTTGCTGAGTCTTACAAATTCACGTTCATACTCTGCCACAGACATCTTGCCCTGCTTCAATTCAAGGAACTCCTTCCGTTTCTGATCAATAAATCGCTGACTTATGTATTTCTTTCTAAATTCTTCCTGGAAGAAATCTTAAGTAACTCTTTCTTTCGGCACCACTGCTACCAAATTCTTCCACCAGTGGTAGGCCGAATCTCTCAAAAGTGATACAACACACTTTAAGCACTCACCGGGTGTACATGAGAGCTCATCAAATACACGAGTAGAATTTTCAAGCCAGAACTCTGCTTTCTCAAGATCATCATCGATCTTTGCTCTAAACTCTTTGGCCCCTTGTTTTCGAATCTTGTCAACCGGAGGCTTGTTCGTTCTTACCAAATATATGCCTTGACCAGCTACAGGAATCGTCTGAGGTATGGGAGGGGGTGGAGGAGGTTGAGCATTTGGATTTGCTCGAATAAATTCAGTATACCAATTTTTCATCATTTGGAGAAAGGCATCCCGAGCCTCATCTCCCTATCTCAATGTCTCACGTCTACTTTCCACAGGCTCGGTCCCTTGTGCGGGAGCCGGCGCATTACTAGCAGCATCATTAGCCGCAGTTCCTTCAGGATCCATTTCTATATTAAAACAAAACACAGTTTAGAATAATCAGGAGTCACCACACTATCACCATATTTTTATGGCATATATAGCTAGACTTTTACACACACTTTATTAGTCCGAGAACTGACTAAACCATAGTTCTGATACCACTAAATGTAACACCTCTTACTCGTATCCGTCGCTGGAACAGGGTACGAGGTATTAACAAATTATAGTATATACTATTAAATAAAACCCAATAAAAATATGGCATGCAATTTGATCATGAATCATTATAACATATGCCATTAACAATACAAACCAATTTCAAAGGCTTCGTACAAAATGATTAGTTTGATACTATAAGTAGTATTTTAAACCTAGACAATTATGACACGTAACAAAATAACTAAGTCTGCTATACATGCCATATTTCAAAATGTTGAGTTCAGATACCAAGAATATTGATAGTGCGGCGGATCTTCAACGATCTCTAACTCCTATGCTAGCTGGATGACACTATAAGACAAAGGAGAGAAAAGAAAGTAAGCTTATAGCTTAGTAAGTAAGTATATAAATAACAGATAAGGAATCTAATATGTTTACAACATAACTCAATTATATCATATTTTTAATTTTTTTACTATTTACTCCGGTTTGATCAAGCTATCCCTCTTTCGTCATGATCACTAAATAAATCATAACTTGAGTTACGAAACTCAAAATTTAAATCCGTAAAATTTGCCTGAATCTAGACTTATAAAAGTTCTTACTAATTTTTTCTATAATTTTGGTTTAGCCAATTAGTACAGTTTATTAGTTAAAGTTTCCCACATTACAGCTCAACCGATCGACCTCTATTCACTACTTAATTGAATTTCTATCAGTACAAAATTCAAATAACCATGAAACCTATTTCATTTAAAACTAGACTAAATAAGGAATTTAGGAATATAAACTATATTTCTTAATTTGTTTTGTAAAATTTTAATTATTTTTCAAAGTTGGAATAGGGATCACATAGTCATTCGAGCAAGTCACACACAATTGTAAATATCTCAAAATATAGAATTCCTTTGCTTTCTCTATTTCTTTTATATGAAAATAGACTCATTAAGATTTAAATTCAGATCTCATTCAACCTCAAATTAAATTCCTTCTATTTTTGGTGATTTTTAAAAATCACGTCACTGATACTGTCCAAAACAGTTTTAATGCTAATTTCACCCTATCACAAATTCTTTGTACTAACCTCATTTTAACTTATATATATATATATATATATATATATATATATATATATCACAAATCATTTTCACTACATTTCATGCATCACAAGTATAAGCCCATGACTACAATGTCACCACAAAGCCATCCCATTGAACAATTCGGATTAATCCTCGATACTTGATGGTTTCAGCACACAGCCCCACCATCATATTTCATTTAATTCGGCTCTCTTGTACACATGCTGAACACTTAGTACCACTCATGAGACCTAGCCGATTTGTCTCGTAGCTCTCTTGTCTACATGGTGTCCTTCACTTGGAATCACGCATGCGACCTAGCTACATTTATCTCTCACGTAGCTCTCTTGTCTACATGGGATACATCCCGTATCACACATGTGACCTAGCTACTACATAGTATCTCGTAGCTTTCTTGTACACATGCTGTGCACTCGGCACCATACATGTGACCTAGCTACGCCCCCTCTATTTTATTCAATCTTTCCGAATGTTCAACCGGGATCTCTCTCTCTATTACTTATTTCCATTCTTCCAATAGTCGATTTATACTTCAACATCATCTAATATATATAATAGGCTGAAATATAAGAATGTAAATGAAATTAATGTATTATTTACATACAAACTTATCATGATGCAAAATATGGGAATTTTGCAATTTAGTCCAAAACTTTCTCCTTCCCCGCTCGAGGTCGATTCCACGCTTTTCTTGATCTATAACAACATATTTAGTTCATTTAACACTCGAACTATTTATTTTAATCCAAAAATCACATTATACAAAAATCACATTTTTGCCCCCTAACTTTTACAAAATCACAATTTTGCCCTAAGGCTTGGAAATTTAATTTCAGCCCTTATTCTTATGTTTAATGACATACTGATCATTTTTCTCTTCTATGGAAACATCAAATTCTCACTCTAACACATAGTTATGAACAATAGGTATTTTTATCGATTATGTCGTTTTGCTCGTTTTCGTTAAAAATCGCTTAGAAAAGATCGTTCTCCTAACTTCAAACATTCATATTCTACCATCAACCAACACAATACATGCCTATCATTCATGGGTAAATTTTTAAACATACACCCTAACTCGAAATAATGGTAGAAATAAGTAAACCGAGCTACGAGGATTTCAAAAATGTGAAGAACATTAAAAACGGGGCTTGAAATCACTTACTATGAAGCTTGAAAATTGAAGAAACCCTAGCTATGGAGGAGAGCAAATTTCGCAGCAACTAGTGAAGATGATGACCAATTTTCATTATTTTTCCCATTTTATTTCATTTAATATGCAAATGACCAAAATGCCCTTACTACTAAACTTTCCAAAAATTCCCTCCATGTCCAACTTTTGTCCATAACTTAGGAATGGGTCAAATTGCTATTTAAGACCTCCTAGTTAATATCCCAAAGCAATTTCATACTAAAAACTTCTAAAACACGAGTTTTACAATTTATTTGGTTTAGTCCCTAATCTCAACTTAAGCGCTCAATGCATAGAATTTTATCACGAAATTTTCACGAAATCATGAAATCATATCATAAAACCCAAAATAATTATAAAACAATTATTTCTATCTTGGATTTGTGGTCACGAAACCACTATTTCGATTAGGCCCTAATTCGGGTTGTCACAATAAAGATAGCCGGAGCATTGGTTAAACCGAAGGGCATCACAAGAAATTTGTAGTGTCCATACCTCGTTCTGAAAGCGGTTTTTGGCACATCCGACTCTTTAACTCTCAGCTGATAGTAAGCAAATCTCAAATTAATCTTTGAAAACACTGTCGCCCCTTTTAACTGGTCAAATAAATCATCGATTCTCGGTAACGGATACCTGTTCTTTATCATCACCTTGTTGAGCTGTCGATAGTCAATACAAAGTCTCATAGATCCATCATTTTTCTTTACAAACAACACGGGGGCACCCCAGGTAGGAAAACTCGGTCTCACAAACCCCTTATCTGTTAACTCTTGCAACCGAGCTTTTAATTCTTTCAATTCAGTCAGAGCCATTCTGTATGGAGAGATCGAAATTGGTGCAGATCCAGCTAATCAATCAATAGCAAACTCTACCTCTCTGATCGGAGGCAACCCCGGAAATTCTTCTGGAAATACATTCGGGAATTCGCAGACTACCGGTACTAATTCAAGCTTCGACTCAGACATTTTAGTATTTAATACATAAGCAAGATAAGCTTCACACCCTTTTCGCATATATCACTGAGCAGACATGTACGAAATCACCATAGGCAATTTATTTGATTCATTTGTTTCCACCCGAAGAATTTCACCATTTTCACATCTCAACTCAAGAGTTTTCTGTTTGCAATTTATTCTGGCATCATATAATATCAACCAATGCATACCCAAAATGACATCAAACTCGTCAAATGGTAGCAACATTAGATTAGCCGGAAAATAGTGACCTTGAATCATCAAAGGGCAATTTTTGCAAACCTTATCTACTAACACATATTTCCCTAAAGGGTTTGACACTTTAATCACAAATTTAGTAGATTCTACAGGCAAGCTCTTACTAGATACCAAATTCACACAAACATAAGAATGAGTAGATCCGGGATCAATCAATGCAAAAACAATAGTATCATAAAGAGAAAATGTACCAGTAATCATATCAGGAGATGATGCCTCTTCCCGAGCACATTTGGCATAAGCTCTAGCACGTACTCTAGCATCCGGTCTCCCAGTTGATTCCTTTGTCACACTTCGATTGCTAGCTCCACTTCCAGTATTTCTTGGGGGTCTACCTCTATTAGCAGCACTAGTCTATCTGGCACTCTGAAATTTTTCTTCTTCAACCCTTTTTGGACAATCATTAATATAATGTTCTCAGGAACCACATTTGAAACAAGCCCGGCTAATTGTCCAACACTCCCCGAAATGTTGTTTACCACAGTACTGACACTCGGGTCTGTTAGATCTCACATTACCTAAACTCGCCATTGAAGTAGCTTGAGCTTTTGAACCCGAATATTATCTCCCATGATCCCGACACGAATGTCCAGTTGAAATAGTCAACCGAGGATTCATTTCTTTAGACTTCTTTGACTGAGATTGAAATGACTTACTCATTGGCCTTTTTCTTGCATCTCTGGCTTCATTCGTAGTTTTTCTCCTCTCGTTACTCAGTTCTTCAGCTTTACAAGCTCGATCGACCAATACCACAAATTCTTTAAACTCTAAAATCCCAACTAGTAGCTTGATGTCTTCATTTAGCCCATCCTCGAACCTCTTACACATAATAGCTTCGGTGGACACACACTCTTGGGCATACTTGCTGGGTCTGACAAATTCACGTTCATATTCTACCACAGACATTTTACCTTGTTTCAGCTCAAGGAACTCTTTCCGTTTTTGATCAATGAACCGCTGGCTTATATACTTCTTTCTAAAGTCCTCTTGAAAGAAATCCCATGTAACCTTTTCTTTCGGAACCATAGATACCACTGTCTTCCACCAATGATATGTTGAATCCCTTAGTAAAGATATAGCACATTTCAAACATTTTTCGGGAGTGCAAGAAAGCTTATCGAATACCCCGATAGAATTTTCAAGCCAGAACTCTACTTTCTCGGGATCATCATCTACATTAGCCCTAAATTCTTCAGCCCCTTGCTTTCGAATTTTATCAACTGGGGGTTTGCTCAATCTTCTCATTTCGGCACCTTGAGGAACTACGGGAACTGGTTGAGGAATAGAAGGGGGTGGAGGAGGCTGAACGTTCAGATTTGCTCGAACAAATTCTGTGCACCAATTACTCATCATACTGAGAAAGGCTTCCCGGGCCCCATCTGTCTGATCATGTGTCTCATGCCTGCTCTCAACTGGTGAAGTCCCTTGTGCGGGAGTCGGTGCATTACTTTCTACATCATCAGCTACAGCTCGGTCAGGATCCATTTACTATATAAAAACACGATTTAAATTGTCAAGAGTCATCACACTATCATAATATAATTATGGCATGTATAGATAGACTTCCACACACAGTACGTAAATTCGAGAACCGCCTAAACCTTGGCTCTGATACAAATAAATGTACCACCTCATACCCATGTTCTAAGCCGGAACAAGGTACGGAATATTACAGATCACGAAAACATGAATTCACACATTTACCTGGCCTTACATAATTAATTCTTCTAGCTTGAACAAAAATAGATAACATTAACAGATATACATAAATACAAGTAAATTATCAAATTTTGAAAAGTAATATTTTAAACCAAATTAATTATAACATATAACAAAATGATTCAGCCCTCTATACATGCCATAATTCCAAAATAGTGTTTACAAAGTACCAAAAAGTATTGATAGTGTGGATGGGTCTCCACGATCTCTAAATCCAAAATGGCTTAGTAACTCTATAAGATAAGAAAAGAAAAGAAGATAAGCATATAGCTTAGTAAGTAAGTACGAAATTGATATATACAATTTATCAAAGTAAAACAATCAGACTAGTATATAATCACATATTCAAGACAGGCTATTTTCTGGAGACTCAGTTTTAAAAAATCATATCTCGAGCTACAAGACTCAAAATTAAATTCCGTAAATTTTCCCTGAAACTAGACTCATATGTATACTTACTAATTGTTTTCTAAAATTTTTGGTTGGGCCAATTAGTACAGTTTATTAGTTAAAGTCTCTCCTATTTAAGGGTATGACTACTCTAACCCCTGTGCACTACGAACCAATTTTCTCCCTATACAGAATTCCAACGACCATGCTGTTTATTTCTATTAGAAATAGACTCAATAATGAATCCATTGATATAATTTATGACTCTTAATAAAATGTTTACAATTTATGGTGAATTTATAAAGTCAGAACAGGGGATCTCAAATTCATTCAGACCCTATTTCACAAGAATTCAAATATCACACAATATAGAATTCTTTTCCTTCCCCTGCTTCTTTTATGTGAAAATAGACTCATTAAGCTTTATTTTAATATATCATTTGCATTTTTATTCAACTTCCACGATATTTGGTAAATTTTTAAAATCATGTAGCTGCTCCTGTCCAACACTGTTTTATTTCTAACATTCACCCTTGCATAATTCCACCTAGTCCTTTTTGTTATACTAGAATTCGCTCAATTATCTAGCACATAGGTCCTAACTTTTCATATATTACCACTTTATCGATTTTTCCCGTTGAACTCAACGGAAAAATAACAAATATACCATTGTTTACACATATTTCCCCTTTCCACACTTATAGCCGAAGCTATCTGATACGCATAGTAGCCTGCACTTAGTACTACACATGCGACCAACAATCCAGTACACGTAGTAGCCTGCACTTAGTACTACACACGTGACCTCACCATCTGGTACACGTAGTAGCCTGCACTTAGTACTACACACGTGATCGAAGTCATTGAATACGCATAGTAGCCTGCACTTAGTACTACAGATGCGACTTAACAGTATGGTACACGTAGTAGCCTGCACTTAGTACTACAGACGTGTACTCACAATGGGTCATTCGTATTGTTCCTGTTTCGAAGGTTCAACCGGGAAAATATTTCCTTTCTCACTGTTAACACTTATTCATAATCTAATTAAATTTGCAAATTTCCATCATTTAATCGTTCTATGGACAGCCACCAATTCATATGATAACAACATAAAATAACATAAAAAAAATCGATAAATTATTCATGTACGAACTTACCTCGGTGCAAACTTTAGAAATGTTATAATTTAGTCTAAAGGTTTTTCTTTTCCCCGATCACGATCGATTCCACGCCTTTATTGATTATGGAGCTTGAAAGCTTGAAACAAACCCTAGCTATGGAGAACCCTTGAAATTTCGGCCTAATGAAGATGATGGACAAAAATTGGCTTCTAATTTTGTTTTTAATTCATTTTAATAACTAAATGACCAAAATGCCCTTACTACTAAACTGACCAAAAATTCTAGAAAAAAATTAGTAAGTATACATATAAGTCTAGTTTCAGGGAAAATTTATGGAATTGAATTTCGAGTCTTGTAGCTCGAGATATGATTTTTTAAAATCGGGACACCAGAAAACAGCCTGTCCTGAATATGTGATTATATACTAGTATGATTGTTTTACTTTGATAAATTGTATATATCAATTTCGTACTTACTTACTATGATATATGCTTATCTTCTTTTCTTTTTCTTATCTTATAGAGTTACTAAGCTAGCTCAGGATTTGGAGATCGTCGGAGACCCATCCACACTATCAATACTTTTTGTTACTTTGTAAACACTATTTTGGAATTATGGCATGTATAGAGGGCTGAATCATTTTGTTATATGTTATAATTAATTTGGTTTAAAATATTACTTATCAAAATTTGATAATTTACTTGTATTTATGTATATCTGTTAATGTTATCTATTTTTGTTCAAGCTAGAAGAATTAATTATGTAAGGTCAGGTAAATGTGTGAATTCATGTTTTCGTGATCTGTAATATTCTGTACCTTGTTCCGGCTTAGAACATGGTATGAGGTGTTACAATATGAAAATAAAAAGCAAATTATCAACATGATTCCATGAAAATGTAATCATAATTACACTTTTGTTGATTTTTTGGCCATGCTGTTTTCTCAAGTCATAGTTACTAATTTATTTATATCTAGAGCTACGAAACTCAAAATTAAGATCTGTTAATTTTCTCTGAAACTAGACTCAAATATCTTCTTACCATAAAATTTTAAGAATTTTTGGCGAATTCAATAAGTACAGTTTATTCATTAAATATACCCCTATTTCACTGTCCGACAGTTCCAACCACTCTTCTCTAAAAATTATTTATCTCATGGTACGGGATTCCAAATTGAGAACCGTTAATTTTTCAGAAACTAGACTCATTAAGTATTTTAAGCATATAAATAATGACCCATAATTATTTTTGTACAATTTTTAATGATTTTCCCAAATCAGAATAGGGGATTCTAAAATCATTCTGACCTTATCTCACAAAAATCCAATTATCACAGAATATGAAATTTTTTTCCTTCATCGTTTCTTTTATGGGAAAATAGACTCATTAATATTTAATTTCATATCTTATTCAACCTCTAATTCAATTTCTACCATTTTGGTGATTTTTCAAAGTTACACAACTATTGCTGTCCAAAATTGTTTTATTACAAAATTTCATTTTTATATAATTTCACTTACTCCATTCTATCTGACCAAAAGATTCGCTCAACTATCGAGCACATTGCTCACAAATTTTCACATGGATATATTTGCACTTATTCATCGCATAGTCATGTACATATGTATTTTCACTTGGAAAATTTCCCGTTGAACTCATCAGAATAATAACAGATACCTGGTGGCCTATGAATATACCACCCTTGTAACCGAAGCTCTCTGGTAGCCTGCACTTAGTACTACACACATGACTTAACCATCTGATACACGTAATAGCCTACATTTAGTACTACACATGTGATCGAAGTTAACGGGTACGCATAGTAGCCTGCACTTTGTATTACACACGTGACTCACAACGGATCAATTGTATCTCTTCTATTCTGAAGGTTCAATCAAGAAATTCTTCACTTTTCAACATTTTACTAACTTGTTATAAGTCAATTCCGATTCGTAGTTTACATCAATTGATCATTCTATAGGTAGCCACATCTCATATAATAAAAAAAGATAATAACATAAAAAGAATCGAAATATTATTTACATACAAACTTACTCATTTCAAAGAAACATCATATTCCATCAAACTTCCAAACCTTTATAGGATGTACTCGAATTGTGGCTTCATTCACATGGCAATATCTCATAATCACATGGCATTGCAACATTTTCATCATAATAGCAAAACATCAAGAACATGTTATATAATCAAAATAATCACATAATATCAAATTATTCACATATATATACGTACAACTCATGTAGTATCGAAGCATTAGCATTCAAATACAATATTGCATTATTAAAATCACAGGAACTTACCTAGGGTTCGAGTACGACTATATATTCTAATTTAGTCCATAATCTCATTCATTTCCAATCTATGCCTGAATCTCATTTTCCTTGATCTGTAATACCACATTTAGCTTACTAATTAGTCACATTATTCATATGGGTCCAAAAATCATACTTTTACAAATTTACATTTTGACCCTAAACTTTCACATATTTTCAATTTGGCCCCTAGGCTCGTAAAATGATTTTTATTCAAATTCCTTGCATTTTAAGCCTAGCTAAATCATTTTCATAACTGTAGCAGCCTGTAATTTCCACTAAGTCACACTTTTATGACAAATTTTATAACTTTTACAAAACGTTCCTTTTTGACAATTTCACCGAAAATCACTTAGTAAAAGTCATTTATTACACACCAAGCATTCATATTCTATCATTAGACATCAAAACACATGCATGTCATCCATTGGTAAATTTTTAAACACAAACCCTAGCTCAAAATATGGGTAGAAATGAGTAAATCTTGTTATGAGGATTTCAAAAATGTAAAAATCATTAAAAACATGGCTAGAACGGACTTACAATCGAGCTTGGAATCTTGAAAAACCCTAGCTATGTCTTCTCCATGAAATTTTCGGCCATGGGGTAGAAGATGGAAAAAAATTGGCTTTTAATTTTGTTTTTAATTTATTTTAATTACTAGATTACCAAAATGCCCCTAACTTAAAAATATTATATTTCACACATTTCATGTCCATTTTTGTCCAAAAAATTATCCAATGATCTAATTACCATTTAATGGCCTCCAATTTAAAATTTCATAACAATTAGACACCTCTAACATGTAGAACTCAACTTTTGCACTTTTTACAATTTAGTACTTTTGACCAAATTGAGTGCCCAAACGTTAAAATTTTCGAACAAAAGTTTCACAAAATCATCCTGTGAAATTGTAGACCATAAAAATATAATAAAAACAAATTTTATTGCGTCAGATTTGTGGTCTCGAAACCACTGTTTCGACTAGGCTCTAATTCAAAATGTTACACATATATGTGTGTGAGTAAGACCATGGCATCGACATGTGATTCTTACATATGTGTGCGAGTAAGACCCTGTCTGGGACAGTGGCATCGATATGTGATTACATGTAAAACCACATCTGGGACGTTGGCATTGTACGATGTGTGTGATTATCCGAGTGTCCTATCCAATTCTGAATGGTTCATCAGGCATCGATAAGTGGTGAACAAATATGTAAAATTAGCTAAGTGATCAGGTACATATTAGCTTGGTACTTATTTGAAATAAGATAAGTGAGTATTATGATATTTGTTACAAGCATGTGTAACATAAATGAAAAGTATATGTGAATATGACATGTGTATTCAGCCTTGTGAACAAGAAGTATGATTCTTGTTGAAATGATTTTTATTATGCATATATATATGATCTTGATTAATCGGCCATTTAGTTAATGTATGTATATAAAATTTTATCTTGATTTAAGAGCTTACGTATACAAATGCATGTGCATTAAGTTTTATAATGACAATTTGGCTTTTGAAAATTGAACAATGAATTGATGACTTAACCTTGTGAATATTTGGCCAAGGTAATGGTTATGTGTACAAGTATATTATTTATGAAATTTGTAAGTATAGAATAAGCTTGATATTGATAATGTAATTTGGTTAGATAAAATGAGTTGATTAAATCATCGGTTTGTTTGTTTGCTTATGACTTACTAAGCTTAAATAGCTTACTGTATGTATATGTTTATCTCTATTTTATAGATTTTGAATTCAAGTTACAAGCTCGGGGATCGTCAGTAAAGTCTATCACACTATCGACCGCTTTCGGTATTTTATAAGTTGCATTTTGAAACTATGGCATGTATAGGCTGGATTACGTTTGGAAATATTGAACTTTAGTTATGTATAAAAGCCATGCGAAAATGGCTTAATTCCCATGTTTAAATTCGGTTATGCTTGGTTGTGGTTTGAGTTTGTTTTAGTAATATTGTTTAGTTCTATGAAGGAAATGATGTTTATGATAAGTGTTTAATGTTTTAGTAATGATTAATGATTTTGGTTGAGCTTAAGATTGATACAACTAAGTATACAAAGAGTAAAATATATGTGATTGTGGTGAGTATATTTGGCCATTGTATTAAATGTGATTCGGCATTGTAACACCCCAAACCCGTGACCGTCACCGGATTTGACCACAAGGTGTTACCGGGCTTACTTCCCTTATTTCTCTCTTGGAAATAATTAATTTCTGTTCCGGGCAGGCTGGCTAACTGCATCACTGTTACATTAAAAATCATATCTCGAGTTCCAGAACACGAAAATCAGTTCCGTAAATTTTACCTGAAACTAGACTCATAATTCCATCTACACATTTTTTTCTAGAATTTTTGGTCAAGCAAATTAGTACAGTTTATTAGTTAAATTCTCCCCTGTTTCAGGGTTCGACTACACTGACCTTTGCGCACTACGACTTGGATATCTTCCTGTACAGGGCTTCAAAACTCATGACGTTTGTTTCTAAAGAAACTAGACTCACAACGAAATCTGTACATATAGAGTATGACTTCTAATTCTCTCTGGTTAATTTATAGTGAATTTTCAAAGTCGGAGCAGGGGATCCAGAAACCGTTCTGGCCCTGTTTCACGAAAACCTGATTATCTCTTAAAATCCGTCTCATATGACCGTTTCGTTTCTTCCATATGAAAGTAGATTCATCAGGGTTCAATTTCATAATTTATTCACTATTTAATTCTACTTCTACTATTTTTAGTGATTTTTCAATCTCACATCACTGCTGCTGTCAGCATCTGTTACTAAGGCAAACAATGCCTATTTCATAATTCCTCCATGACCCAACTAATCATCCATCATTCATATCACAAATTATGACCACCTTATCAAAATTGAGATTTTAAGACTCATGAATAAGTGTTTTGGAACCAAATCCATCCAACCATATGGGCCATTTTCGCATGGCTAAAGTTTACAACCCAAATTTCAACAAAACAAAATAGCCTATACATGCCAAATGTTCTCCTAGATCGACTAAGAAGACAATACCAAAGATTGCTTGCGGTGTGATGACTTCGTTGACGGTTCCGAGCACACAAAAGAGAGCGAGTCCACGAGACCTAAAATGGGTGACAAGAAAACACCGAGTGAGTTTATAACTCAAGAAGTCATAAGCACTTTACAATTATCCATTAGCTAAATTCATCACAAAGTGAAACAATGAAACAAGGCTAATTGTTCCATCCATATCGAACTATACCATAGTTCCTTAGACCTTTCGGTTCAATCTCGTACCAAGTCATACATTCACATTTCATATTCTATTCAATAAGATATTTGAGTCATTTTTATACACCAACTCATTTTCACCACAATCATACAATTGTAATCATCACATAGGTTTAAAGCTTACCAAGCTCAACCCCGAGCATGACCATAGTGCCCATTCGCCATGAACTCAAGGTACTTACCCGATCCGCTGTCCGGGATTAACTCGATAATGTCGCACACTCAGTGCCAATTGTAACGCAAGAGTATATAGTGAATCCGCACACTTAGTGCTATATATTTTCAGCTCGCACACTTAGTGCTATATAATTTTCAGCTCGCACACTTAGTGCTATATATTTTCAGTTCGCACACTTAGTGCTGTACAATTTTTAAACCCGCACACTTAGTGCCAATCTTGTCACCGTGTCCATTTATACCCGCACACTTAGTGCCGAGACCAATACCTTATGCATGTTGCTGCCTTTATACATTCAACAATGGCATCATTCCATACACATACATTTTCATTTACACATCAACTCATTTAAACACAATTGCGTATATATTATGGTCATTTACATCAACACCAAATATATGCTTAATGACTTACCTTGTGTTGGGCAAATAATCCCAAGTCGGCTACTCGATGACCTTCGATTTCCCTTGTTGGACGCCTCCTTTAGGATCTTGAGCTTAAACAATTAAATCAACCCATTCAACCACTTTGTAAAATATTTGTATCACACATTAAAATTTCATTTCATAGGATACACATGACAAATTCTTATCCTTCTACCCCATGCTTTTGAACTATTTGGTTCACAACCTTAGGCTATCACCCTATTGCCAACTATCCTAATCAAGGATAGTATCACAAGTGTGTACACCCATATGGCGAATGTGCAAGATTAAATTCAACACCACCTATGTGCTTGATTAGGTGGCGAATATACATAAGCACATTTAGCATTTGATACATTCGCCTTAGCATAGATTTCATTAAAAGTCCCTATTAGCCACTTCACCATCAATTATCTCATCTACTTAATATTTCATACTTATCATGCTAGCGAATATTACTTATTTAAGTTCAACACCCTTATATACCACACTAACACCAAATATGATATCTAATTCTTCTCTTTCTCTTTCATCAAGACAACCTATATGAACCTTTAACTAATTCAAACTTCACCCTCTTAATGCCCATTATAGCCGAATGTACCAAGCATTTATCATTTTGCAACATGAATTCTATAGCATGGCGGAATACTCATGCACATACACACACAACAACAAGAACTCAATGACCTAAAAGTCTCCTTTTATTAAACATTTGAACTCACTCCTCTTCATGCTTCATTACAACAACATCAAAACACCAACCAAGAAAGACAACATCCATGGCCGAATTTCATCTCCATCAAATAGCAAAAGAAATCTAAACCATGGGCTAGGTAGAACTTAAACTAACAACTAAAGCATGCATGCATCTCATGGAATATCATCAAACATACCTTAGTCTAGCAACCACCATAGCCGATTTTTCTCAAGCTCTTCCCCCTTCTTCCCTTGCTTCTATTCGGCCAAGACTACCAAAGGATGAACAACTATTTTCTTTTCTTTCTTTCTTTGTTTTTGGTCACGGCAAAGGGGGCATCTACACATTATTATTATTTTTTTGTTATCATCATTTCCTTTTTCCATTTCTTTAATACTAACCTTCTTATTTTATTGTTTCCTACATGCATCACTAGTCTAACATGTTGGAGACATGTTTCCACCCATAGCATGGCCGGCCATCATGCTCCAATTTGGCTAATTTGACATGCAAGGACAAACACTTTTCCACATGTATTAATAGGCCATTTAAAATTAGCCTATCATATTTCACCACGTCTCGCATTGATCCCTATTTTATAATTTCTCATACAATTGGTAAAATTAGAGAATGAAACTTCCACATGTGCATGTACACCCACAATAAGCATAGAATATAGCAATTAATTATTTTTATGACTCGGTTTTGTGGTCCCAAACCACTTTCCGACTAGGGTCAATTTGGGGTGTCACAACTCTCCCCACTTAAGAAATTTTCGTCCCTAAAATCTTACCGTAAATAGGCTCGGTATCGCTCTTTCATAGAGTCCTCAAGTTCCCAAGTGGCTTCTTCAATTCGTGTTTATGCCACAACACCTTCACTAATGGAATTTTCTTATTTCGCAACTCTTTTACTTCACGCATCGAATGCGAACCGCTCTTCTTCATAACTCAAATTAGGTGAATCTCAATCTCGGATGGAGTGATTACGTGCGACGGGTCGGATCTATATCGTCAAGCATCGAGACTTGGAAAACATTGTAAATCTTTTCGAGCTCGGTGGTAAAATTAATCGATGCGCCATCGCCCAACTCGTTCGGATACTTCATACGGACCGATGAATCTTGGACTCAATTTGCCCTTACGGCAAAATCTAAGCACCTTCTTCCGTGGTGAGACTTTGAGAAATACCTTGTCTCCAACCTGATATTCAATGTCTTTTCTTCTCAAATCCGATACGACTTTTGGCGATCCGGCGACTTTCAAACTTTCACGAATTACTCGAACTTTCGCTCGGCATTCTTAATCAAATCAACCTCAAGATTTTACTTTCACTAAGTTCATCCGAATAATGGGGTACGGCATTTACGATCGTATAAAGCCTCGTAAGGCGCCATCTTAATACTTGATTGAAAACTATTGTTGTAAGCGAATCCAATCAAAGGTAAATACCGTTCCCATGAACCACTAAACTCAAGGATGCAACATCTCAACATATCCTCGAGTATTTGAATTATCCGTTCGGATTGACCATCGGTTTGGGGATGAAAAGCAGTGCTAAAATGCAGCTTGGTACCCAAAGCCTCTTGCAATTTCTTCCAAAACCGCGATGTAAATGTTGGGTCTCTATCCGACAAGATAGAAATAGGTACCTCATGCAATTGAACAATTTGGGAGATGTATAATTCTTCCAATTTATCGAGCGAAAAATCCAGGCGTGTGACAGCCCAAAATAGACCCTAGCCGGAATGTGGTTTCGGGACCACTAAACCGAGTCATAAAAATAATTAATTGTTATATTCTATGCTTACTATGTGTGTGCATGCATATGTGGAAATTTCATTCTCTAATTTTACCCATTTGTATGAGAAAGTATTAAATAGGGATCAAAGTGAAACATGGTGAAATATGATAGGCTAATTTTAAATGGCTTGTTAGTACATGTTAACAAAAGGTGGAGTTGCATGTCAAATAATCCCTTCCTAAGGAGGAGTGGCCGCCATGACAAGGTTATAAGGGCAAGGAACATGTTTCCAACATGTTTTGCTAGTGGTGTATGTAGGAAGTCATAAAATAAAGACTAGCATTAAAAAAAAAATTGTTCATCCATTCTAAACACTTTGGCGGAATGTCCTAAAGAAAGAAAAGAAAATTTGTTCATCCTTTCTCATCTTCTTGGCCGAAAATACTAAGGAAAAGGGCAAGGAAAAGGTGATCGAATAGCCGAAAAAGCCGTTCGACAACATTCGAGGTAAGTCCTCAAGAAGTGACCTTACTTGAATTATGTGAGATGAAGTATGGATGTGTATGATTATTGATTTATGTGTGTATGAGAAATTGAATGATACCTGTGCTAAGTCCCAAGGCGAATATGCTTGTGAATATATGTGCGTTTGAGCCTTAGTAACGAAAATGAAATATGTATGTCCAATGATTATTGATGTATGTGTACATGAGAAATTGAATGATATCCGGCTAAGCCCAAGACAATTATGCTGAAATTATATCCGGCTAAGACCAAGGCAATTGTGCTAGTGGCTATATCCGGCTAAGACCAAGGCATTCGTATGAGTTATTCTATCCGGCTAAGACCAAGGCATTTGTGCACGTGATTATATCCGGTTATATTCCAAAGAATCTTGGGCTGGAGGTGAGTGTTGGTTGCTGTAATGAATTCAATTAGTACACTCGAAAAGCCCAAAGGATAAGGTACGTTATATGTGCATTGAAAGTCGACATGTTTGAGCAACATTCGCTCAATCGACTAATGAATTTCAGTTATTGAATTGATTGATACTTTGTGAAAGTATATAATGATGAAGTGTGAAGTAAGAATGTGTATTAATGAAATGATGCATTTGGCTATGTGAATGTATTGCTGTAATTAGAGTTGATTATATTCCTTGAGACTTACTAAGCATAAAAAATGCTTACCCGTTACTTTGGCTCTCTGTTTTATAGATTTCGCTCGATAGCAATCGGATTCGGGATCAATAAAGTCGAAGTCATCCACACTATCCACGCCTCTATTTTGGTATAAATTTTGGTTGAACTTTGAAATGGCATGTATAGGACTACCCCTTGTTGGTTGAATATGTTGTGATGTATATATATACGGCCATGCGAAAATGGCTCGTAAAAGTGAAGTATCGACTTAGACTAATTGTGGGTTGTATGTATATAATTGGTGTCATGATGTGGCTATGGCTTGGAAATGGGAATGTTGGTCATATGATCAGCCATTGGCATGGTTAAAATGATCATATATGAACCTATGTATGGCAAGACTAGTTGGTTCATGGAGACTACCAAATAGGTAAGACCTACCTTAAAACAGATGCTGCCAGCTGCAGTGACGTGAATGTGAAAATCACCAAAATTCGTAGGAATGGAATTAAATAGTGAATAAGCTATGTAAATGAACCTTGATGAGTCTATTTTCATATGGAAGAAACGAAATGGTCATAGGAGTTACATGTTAAGAGATATTAAAGCTATTGTTAGACAGGGCCAGAACGGTTTCTGGGTTCCCTGTCGAAACTTTAAAAATTTACTATAAATTATCCAAAATTAATTATGAGACATACCTTATATGTACAGATTCCATTTTGAGTCTAGTTTCATTAGAAACAAACGGCACCAGAATTAAAGCCATGTACAGAGAGATATTCAAGTTATACCGCGCGAAGGCAGAGCAGTCGATCCCTGTATCATGGGTGACTTTAACTAATAAACTGTACTAATTGGCCTGACCAAAAATTCTAGAAATAAATTCATGGATGGATATATGAGTATAAATTCAGGGAAAATTTACTAAACCAGTTTCCGAGTTTTTAAACTCGAGATATGATTTTTAAGGCGACAGTGACGCAGTTTTCCAGCCTGACCGAAATGTCAAATGGATGGGCAAAACAAGTGAACTTGGCTTGTTAACCCTCGTGTCCGACAACGGCGAAGGTCTCGGTTCGGGTGTTGCAATTTATTGGTATCGAGCCACGGTTTAGTCGATTCTAGGACTACCGTGATGTGTTTGGGGTCTAGCTATACATGCCATTAAATGATGAATCGATAGTGTGGTGATTTACGACAATTTGACTTTGTGTTTGTTTATAGCAATGGATCCCGATCCCAACCGAGCGATAGCTGATGATGTGGAGAGTGTGGCGCCTACTCCGCAAGAAGGGACAGCGCGCGGACTCTCAACCTATGGCCAGCAATCCTAATGACGAGGCTAGGCAAGCCTTTTATAGTGTGATGAACGAATGGTTTAATCAATACATTCGAACCAACACTACTGTTCCACAACCTCCATTCCCGACAAATGCAACCCCAAGACCTACAATACCTCCGGTGATCGACCAAATATAGGTCAAGTAAGCCCCAATCGATAGGATTCAAAACATGGGGCCACTGAATTTAAGGCTACGGATGATAATGATGCCGAGCGAGCTGAATTTTGGTTAGATAACACTATCCGGTGCTTGATGAGCTATCCTCATACACCGATGAGTGCTTAAAGTGTACCATCTCCTTGCTACACGAGTCCGCCTACTATTGGTGGAGTACTCGACTTGTGGTGCCTAGAGAGCAAGTGACTTGGGAATTCTTTCAAACCGAGTTCAAAAAGTATATCGATCGAGATTCATCGACCAAAAGCGGAGGGAATTCTTGATCTTAAGCAAGGTTCGATGTCGCCATCGACTACGAACGAAAATTTGTGAGGCTTAGCCAGACGCAGCGAGAATGCATTTCGTCCGGCTATTATGTAAACGCTTCGAGGATGGGCTGAATGATGATATAAGGATGTTTGTTGGCATCCTCGAGATACGAGAGTTCGTAGTACTTGTTGAGCGAGCTTGTAAAGTCAAGAGCTTAGAAAGGAGAAACAAAAAGTGATGTGGGAACCGGAGAATTCGAAAGAGGTCCTCGGAAAGTCTCTTCAACAAGCATCGAAGAGATTTCGAGATGATGTGAGCCGGTCTAGAGGCGTTTGGGCTTTTCTAGACGAGGACGCGATCGACCCCTGTGACCACACGAGTCACCTCGATCGCCGGTGGTGGAAATGATCGCGAGAGAGGGCGAGTGTCCACATTGTGACAAATGGCATTCGGGAGCTGTTGGTTTCGTGATCGCTCTCGCTATAAGTGTGGATCGGCCGACCACTTTATGAAGGATTGCCCGAGGATGCATGAATGAATGTAAGTCGAGTGCAAACCCGGTGCTACCATCGCCGAGGTAGGCCACCTAGAAATATGGGCAATGTCGTTGGCGGTCGAGAGGATCTAGAGATGCTACCATCGATCCGAGGCTCGTGCTCTGCTAGGACTTATGCCATACGCCGCACGCCGAGGATGCTGCCTCTCCGGATGTTATTACCGGTACTTTCACTCTTTTCAATACAAATGTGATTGCTTTGATTGACCCCGGTTCTACTCATTCATATATATGTGAAACCTTAGCATCCAAAGAAGACTTTGCCCATTGAGTCTCTCGAGTTTGTAATTCGGTGTCAAACCCTTGGGTCATTACGTGCTTGTCAACAAAGTGTGCAAGAAAAGTCCCCTAGTGTTCGAGGTTCTTGTTTTCCGCGGACTTGATGCTTTTGCCGCTCGATGAGTTCGATGTTATTCTTGGTTTGGATTGGTTGACCATGCACGATGCGGTTGTAAATTGCAAGAGCAAGACTATCGATTTGAGGTGCGAATAATGAAATAATTCGGGTTGAGTCTACGGACTTAAAGGGTTGCCACCGTAATATCGCCGATGTTGGCCCGTAAATATGTAAGAAAAGGGTGCGAAGTGTACCTTGCGTCGTGCTCGATGACAAGGAATCGAAAAGAAACTGAATCTGCGCGTGGTTTGTGAATACCGGATGTTTTCCCAAGAATTGCGGGTTTACCACATGTTCGGAAATAGAATTTGGCATCGAATTGGTACCGGTACCACTCAATTTCGATAGCTCCGTGATCGTATGGCACCAATGAAATTAAAGGAGTTGAAAGCTCGGTTGCAAGAATTGGTGGATAGAGGTTTTGCTCGCTTCGAGCTTTTCGCCTTAGGGTGCGCCAAGATTGTTCGTGAAGAAGAAGGATGGAACCATGCGGTAGTGCATCGACTATCGTCGACTTAATAAAGCGACGATAAAGAACAAATATCCGTTACCACGTATTGATGACTTGTTCGATCAGTGAAGGGAGCCTCGGTGTTCTCGAAAATAGATTTGAGATCGGGCTATTATCAATTGCGAATCCGAGATTCGGACGTATCCAAGACGCCTTCGAACGAGATATGGTCACTATGAGTTCCTAGTGATGCCGTTTGGGCTCACTAATGCCCTACGGTATTTATGGATTTAATGAATCGGATCTTTAGACCATATTTGGATCGATTCGTAGTCGTGTTCATTGATGACATTTTGGTCTATTCAAGAAATGAGACCGAACATCTTTGAACACTGCGGTTAGTGCTGCAAATTTTACAGGATAAGCAATTATATGCTAAGTTCACAAGTGTGAATTACGTTAAGAGAGGTTAGCTTCTTGGGTCATGTGGTATCTCGATCGGTATTCGAGTCGACCCAAATAAAATTTCAGCCATACTTAATTGGAAGCCTCAGAAATATTACTTGAGGTTCGAGTTTACGGGCTTCTTAGGTTATTACCGACGATTTGTAAAGGCTTCTCAACGATAGCCACGCCGATGACGGCTTACTCCAAAAGGATGTTAAGTTCGAATGGACGGAGAAATGCCAAAAGGTTTCGATCAACTGAAAACTTATTTGATGAAGCCCCAATTCTAGTGCAACCCGAGTCCGCAAGGAGTTTGTCATCTATAGCGACGCCTCTCTACTTGGGTTAGGTTGCGATTAATGCAAGAAGGTCGAGTTGTGGCCTGTCGTCGAGGCAATTAAAGCCACATGAGAAAAATTATCCGACTCATGATCTCGAATTGGCCGCCATCGTATTCGCCTTAAAGATTTGGCGACATTACTTATTTGGTGAAAGGTGCCATGTATACTCGGATCACAAAAGTCTCAAATATTTGATGACCCAAAGAGACTTAAATCTGCGACAAAGACGTTGGCTCGAGCTGTTAAAGGATTATGAGTTGATCATTGACTATCACCCGGGAAAGGCGAATGTGGTTGCGGATGCCTTGAGTCGTAAATCGTTATTCACTTTACGAGCGATGAATGTGCACTTGTCAGAAAGTCGACGACGAGTTGGTTGCAAAACGGGCTGCGTGTGTTCCAAGCAAGGACTCGGAGTTTCAAATCGACGATGACGATTGTTTGAGGTTCAAAAGTCGTCTGTGTCCCAAAGAATTGAACTCATTTCGATAATTCGATTGAAGCCCATTGTAGCCGAATGGCAATCCACCCGGGAGTACGAAGATGTACAATGATTTGAAACGTCGGTTTTGGTGGCTGGTATGAAGCGAGACATCTCCGACTTTGTTTGAGATGTTTAATATGTCAACAAGTGAAAGCGGAACATCGGTGCCTTCAGATTACTTCACCAATCACGATACCCGAGTGGAAATGGGATCGAGTCACAATGGACTTTGTATCCGGCCGCCATTGTCGACAAGTAAGAAGGATGTGGTTTGGGTCGTGGTAGATCGATTGACTAAGTCGGCCCACTTTGTCCCCGTACGTACAGATTTTTCAATGGACAAATTAGCGGAATTGTACGTTTCTCAGATTGTGAGATTACACGGGGTGCCTATTTCCATCATGTCGGATAGAGATCCGAGATTTACCTCGCGATTTTGGAAAAAGTTGCAAGAAGCTTTGGGTACCAAGTTGCATTTCAGCACCGCCTTTCACCCCCAAACCGATGGTCAATCCGAGCGGATAATTCAGATACTTGAGGATATGTTAAGATGTTGCGTCCTCGAGTTTAGTGGTTCATGGGAACGGTATTTGCCGTTGATTGAATTCGCTTACAACAACATTTTCAATCAAGTATTAAGATGGCACCTACGAGGCCTTGTACGGTCGTAAATGCCGTACACCATTGTTTTGGACCGAGCTCGGTGAAAGCAAGATTTTCGGTGGATTTGATTAGGGATGCTGAATGTAAAGTGAAAGTAATCCGTGAAAGTCTCAAGATAGCCTCCGATCGTCGAAGTCGTGCGCGGATCTGAAGCGTAAGGATATCGAGTATCGTGGGTGATAAAGTGTTTCTCAAGGTATCGCCTTGGAAAAAGATACTCGTGTTCGCCGTAAGGGCAAGTTGAGCCCGAGGTTCATTGGGCCATATGAGATATCGAGCGAGTCGGTCCAAAGGCATATCGCTTGATTTTGCCCCCGAACTCAAAAGGTTCACGATGTCTTTCACGTTTCGATGCTTCGATGCTATAGATCCGATCCATCGCACGTGATTAGTCCATCAGAAATTGAAATTCAAGCTAATATGAGTTATGAGGAAGAACCGATTCGTATCCTATCACGAGAAGTGAAAGAGTTGCGAAACAAGCGGGTTCCGCTAGTGAAAGTGTTATGGCTCAAGCACGGGATAGAAGAAGCTACTTGGGAGACCGAGAACTCTATGAAAGAGCGATATCCAAACCTATTTACCGTAAGATTTTCGGGACGAAAATTTCTTAAGTGGGGAGAGTTGTGACAGCCCAAAATAGACCCTAGCCGAATGTGGTTTGGGACCACTAAACCGAGTCATAAAAATAATTAATTGTTATATTCTATGCTTACTATGTGTGTGCATGCATATGTGGAAATTTCATTCTCTAATTTTACCCATTTGTATGAGAAAGTATTAAATAGGGATCAAAGTGAAACATGGTGAAATATGATAGGCTAATTTTAAATGGCTTGTTAGTACATGTTAACAAAAAGGTGGAGTTGCATGTCAAATAATCCCCTTCCTAAGGAGGAGTGGCCGGCCATGACAAGGTTATGGGCAAGGGAACATGTTTCCAACATGTTTTGCTAGTGGTGTATGTAGGAAGTCATAAAATAAAGACTAGCATTAAAAAAAAAAAAATTGTTCATCCATTCTAAACACTTTGGCCGAATGTCCTAAAGGAAGAAAAGAAAAATTTGTTCATCCTTTCTCATCTTCTTGGCCGAAAATACTAAGGGAAAAGGGGAAGGAAAAGGTGATCGAATAGCCGAAAAAGCTGTTCGACAACATCCGAGGTAAGTCCTCAAGAATTGACCTTACTTGAATTATGTGAGATGAAGTATGGATGTGTATGATTATTGATTTATGTGTGTATGAGAAATTGAATGATACCCGGGCTAAGTCCCGAAGGCAAATATGCTTGTGAATATATGTGCGTTTGAGCCTTAGTAACGAAAATGAAATATGTATGTCCAATGATTATTGATGTATGTGTACATGAGAAATTGAATGATATCCGGGCTAAGCCCTGAAGACAATTATGCTGGAAATTATATCCGGGCTATGACCCGAAGGCAATTGTGCTAGTGGCTATATCCGGGCTATGACCAAGGCATTCGTATGAAGTTATTCTATCCGGCTAAGACCAAGGCATTTGTGCACGTGATTATATCCGGTTATATTCCAAAGAATCTTGGGCTGGAGGTGAGTGTTGGTTGCTGTAATGAATTCAATTAGTACACTCGAAAAGCCCAAAGGATAAGGTACGTTATATGTGCATTGGAAAGTCGACATGTTTGAGCAACATTCGCTCAATCGACTAATGAATTTCAGTTATTGAATTGATTGATACTTTGTGAAAGTATATAATGATGAAGTGTGAAGTAAGAATGTGTATTAATGAAATGATGCATTTGGCTATGTGAATGTATTGCTGTAATTAGAGTTGATTATATTCCTTGAGACTTACTAAGCATAAAAAATGCTTACCCGTTACTTTGGCTCTCTGTTTTATAGATTTCGCCGATAGCAATCGGATTCGGGATCAATAAAGTCGAAGTCATCCACACTATCCACGCCTCTATTTTGGTATAAATTTTGGTTGAACTTTGAAATGGCATGTATAGGACTACCCCTTGTTGGTTGAATATGTTGTGATGTATATATGTACGGCCATGCGAAAATGGCTCGTAAAAGTGAAGTATCGACTTAGACTAATTGTGGGTTGTATGTATATAATTGGTGTCATGATGTGGCTATGGCTTGGAAATGGGAATGTTGGTCATATGATCAGCCATTGGCATGGTTAAAATGATCATATATGAACCTATGTATGGCAAGACTAGTTGGTTCATGGAGACTACCAAATAGGTAAGACCTACCTTAAAATAGATGCTGCCAGCTGCAGTGACGTGAATGTGAAAAATCACCAAAATTCGTAGGAATGGAATTAAATAGTGAATAAGCTATGTAAATGAACCTTGATGAGTCTATTTTCATATGGAAGAAACGAAATGGTCATAGGAGTTACATGTTAAGAGATATTAAAGCTATTGTTAGACAGGGCCAGAACGGTTTCTGGGTTCCATGTCGCAACTTTAAAAATTTACTATAAATTATCCAAAAATAATTAGGAGACATACCTTATATTTACAGATTCCATTTTGAGTCTAGTTTCATTAGAAAGAAACGGCACCAGCATTAAAGCCCTGTACAGAGAGATATTCAAGTTATACCGCGCGAAGGTCAGAGCAGTCGATCCCTGTATCATGGGTGACTTTAACTAATAAACTGTACCAATTGGCCCGACCAAAAATTCTAGAAATAAATCCATGGATGGATATATCAGTCTAAATTCAGGGAAAATTTACAAAACCAGTTTCTGAGTTTTGAAACTCGAGATATGATTTTTAAGGCGACAGTGACGCAGTTTTCCAGCCTGACTGGAAATGTCAAATGGATGGGCAAAACAAGTGAACTTGGCTTGTTAACCCCTCGTGTCCGACACCGGCGAAGGTCTCGGGTTCGGGGTGTTACAAGGCGGACAGGGATAAAATGAGCAGACTTGGTCAGTCTATCAACAATGACCCAAACCGAGTCTTTCTTATTCTGAGTCAATGGTAACCCAGACACAAAGTCCATTGTGACTCGATCCCATTTCCACTCGGGTATCGTGATTGGCTGAAGTAATCCCGATGGCACTTGATGTTCCGCTTTCACTTGTTGACATATCAAACACTTTGAAACAAATTCTGAAATGTCCCGTTTCATACCGGGCCACCAAAATTGACGTTTCAGGTCATTGTACATTTTAGTACTACCCCGGGTGGACTGACATTCGACTACTGTAAGCCTCGTTCAAAATCATCGAAACAAGTTCCGAATTCCTTGGAATACATAATCGACCCTTGAATGTCAAGCAATCATTGTCATCAATCTGAAATTCTGATTCCTCATTCGAAACACATTCGGCTCGCTTAGCGACCAATTCGGCACCGACCTTCTGAGATTCGAGTACTTGATGAATCAATAACGGTTTGGTCTCTAATTCGACTACTAGCACCTCATCGGGTGAAACGGATAGATGAGCATCCATCGCTCTCAAAGCAGACAGTGCTTTACGACTTAAAGCATCAGCCACCATGTTGGCCTTTCTCGGGTGATAATCAATGACAAGTTCATAATCTTTCGACAACTCAAGCCAACGTCTTTATCGCAGATTTAGATCTCTTCGAGTCATCAAATATTTAAGACTTTTGTGGTCCGAATAAATATGACACCTTTCTCCAAACAAGTAATGTCGCCATATTTTCAAGGCGAACACTATGGCCGCTAGTTCAAGGTCATGGGTCGGATAGTTTCTCTCATGCGGCTTTAGTTGTCTCGACGCGTAAGCCACAACTCGACCTTCTTGCATCAACACACAACCTAGCCCAAGCAAGGATGCGTCCATCAGACGTGACAAACTCTTTCTGGACTCGGCTGTACTAGTACCGGGCCTCGGTTAAACAGTTTTTAGTCAATCGAAACTTTCTTGACAAATGTTCGACCACTCGAACTTAACATCTTTTGGAGTAGTTTCGTTATCGGCGCAACTATCGTCGAAAAACCTTTCACAAATCGTCGATAGTATCCGCAAGCCCCAAAAGCTCCTAACTTCGGTAACATTCCTCGAGGTTTCCAATCGACTATAGCTGAAATTTTGTTCGGGTCCACCACGACACCGATCACGGACACCACGTGCCCCAAAAGCTAACCTCTCTTAACCAAAATTCACATTTATCAACCTTGCGTATAATCGCTTATCTCGTAAAATTTGCAACACTAGCCTCGGTGTTCAAGATGCTCAGATCATCTCTCGAATAGACCAAAATGTCATCGATACGGGGCTATTGAGATCGGCGTAGTACCCGGTACAACTTCGATGCCGAATTCCACTTCTCGAACCGGTGGCAATCCCGGTAACTCCTCAGGAAAAACATCTGAATACTCACAAACCACTGGTACCGATTCGAGTTTCCTTTCCGTCTCTTTACTTTCAAACACATACGCAAGGTATGTTTCACACCCCTTTTTCACATACCTCCGAGCGGTCATAGAAGATACTATCGCTGGCACTCTTTTTAAATCGATGGTTTTCCTTTTGCAGTCCACCACTGCATCATGTACGGTCAGCCAATCTATACCAAGAATAACATCGAATTCATCAAATGGTAGAAGCAGCAGATCGGTAGGAAAAGCAGATTCTCAGTTATTAGGGGCATCTCTTGCACACTTTATCAACGAATACGTATTGACCCAAAGGGTTTGACACTCGAATTACGAACTCGAGAGACTCAACAGGTAGAGTCTTACTGGATGCTAAGGTTTCACATACATATGAATGAGTAGAGCCAGGGTCAATCAATGCAATCACACTAGTATCAAATAGAGTGAAAGTACCAGTGATAACGTCAGGGGAGGTTGCCTCCTCTCGTGCGCGGATAGCATATGCTCTAGCAGAGCACGAGTCTCGATCGAACAACCGTGCAGAGGCCCTCTCGATTACCACCCCTACCTCCACGAAATCCTCGGGGTCTACCTCTAGCCGTCGTCCCACTAGATCTTGCACCTTGCATCTTATTCTTCTCATCTAGCTCCGTGCAATCTCTAATGAAGTGGTCCTTGAACCGCATCCATAACAGCCCTATTAATGACTTACCCCAACATTCACCTATGTGTAGTCTTCCACATTGGGGGCATTCGGCTTTTCTTGACGATTATTGCCTACACTAGCTACCAAGTAGCTAGTGAGTCCATCGATGGTCGTGCTCTAATGGAAATCCCGATGCGCCTCGACTTATTTGTGTCCTCTCGAACTTCTTTACAGCCGAAAATGGAGCTTTACCCGTCGATCTTTTACGATAATCTCTAGCTTCAAATTCGGCCTTCTTCTTCTCCCTTCCGAGCTCTTACGCCTTGCGTGCTCGTTCAACTAGTGTTACAAATTCTTTTATCTCCAAAATACCCACCAGTAGCTTTAAATCTTCATTCAATCCTCTTCAAATCTTTTGCACATAGCAACCTCATCAACCACACACTCCGAGCATACCGACTAAGTCTTACGAACTCATGTTCAGATTCGACATCTGATCATCCGGCCTTGCTTGAGTTCCAAGAACTCCTTACGCTTCGATCGATGAACCATTGACTAATGTATTTCTTTGAAATTGGATTGAAAGAAATCCCAAGTAACTCGTTCATTTGGGACTATGGAAATTAAAGTCCTCCACCAATAGTAAGTGAGTCTCGCAACAAGGATATAGCACACTTAAGACATTCATCGGTGTGCATGACAGTTCATCTAACACTCGAATGGTGTTATCGAGCGAACTCGGCCTTTTCGGCATCATCAAGAACTATGGCCTTGAACTCCTCGCCCCACGCTTCCTAATCAAGTCCACAAGTGGTTTACTCAGCCTCACAGATTAGTAACTAGAGGCATTATGGGCTCTTGGGGTGGGGTGTTTGAATTCGGAATGGTTGGACAGTAGGATTGGTTCGGGCATATTACGCGACCCACTCATTCATCATGGTGAAGAAGGCTTGTTTCGCCCTTCATTTTGATTATTCGCGGATGACCGAGGCTCAACAGCGGTGTCGCTTGCACGGAGCAGCCGCTACACTTTCAACGTCGTCCGCCAAGGGTCTCTCTACCCCGGGTTCCATTTGCTACCCAAGACAAAAATTTCAACCATCAGAAGTCATCACATTATTAAGCACTAACAATTTGGCATGTATAGCTAGACTCACACGCGCTATGGTAGTCCTAGAACCGACTAAACCATAGCTCTGATATCAATAAAATGTAACACCCCAAACCCGTGACCGTCACCGGATTTGACCACAAGGTGTTACCGGGCTTACTTCCCTTATTTCTCTCTTGGAAATAATTAATTTCTGTTCCGGGCAGGCTGGCTAACTGCATCACTGTTACATTAAAAATCATATCTCGAGTTCCAGAACTCAAAAATCAGTTCCGTAAATTTTAACTGAAACTAGACTCATAATTCCATCTACACATTTTTTTCTAGAATTTTTGGTCGAGCAAATTAGTACAGTTTATTAGTTAAAGTCTCCCCTGTTTCAGGGTTCGACTACACTGACCTTTGCGCACTACGACTTGGATATCTTCCTGTACAGGGCTCCAAAACTCATGACGTTTGTTTCTAAAGAAACTAGACTCACAACGAAATCTGTACATATAGAGTATGACTTTTAATTCTCTCTGGTTAATTTATAGTGAATTTTCAAAGTCGGAGCAGGGGACCCAGAAACCGTTCTGGCCCTGTTTCACGAAAACCTGATTATCTCTTAAAATCCGACTCATCTGACCGTTTCGTTTCTTCCATATGAAAGTAGATTCATCAGGGTTCAATTTCATAATTTATTCACTATTTAATTCTACTTCTACTATTTTTAGTGATTTTTCAATCTCACATCACTGCTGCTGTCAGAATCTGTTACTAAGGCAAACAATGCCTATTTCATAATTCCTCCATGACCCAACTAATCATCCATCATTCATATCACAAATTATGACCACCTTATCAAAATTGAGATTTTAAGACTCATGAATAAGTGTTTTGGAACCAAATCCATCCAACCATATGGGCCATTTTCGCATGGCTAAAGTTTACAACCCAAATTTCAACAAAACAAAATAGCCTATACATGCCAAATGTTCTCCTAGATCGACTAAGAAGACAATACCAAAGATTGCTTGCGGTGTGATGACTTAGTTGACGGTTCCGAGCACACAAAAGAGACGAGTCCACGAGACCTAAAATGGGTGACAAGAAAACACCGAGTGAGTTTATAACTCAGAAGTCATAAGCACTTTACAATTATCCATTAGCTAAATTCATCACAAAGTGAAACAATGAAACAAGGCTAATTGTTCCATCCATATCGAACTATACCATAGTTCCTTAGACCTTCGGTTCAATCTCGTACCAAGTCATACATTCACATTTCATATTCTATTCAATAAGATATTTGAGTCATTTTATACACCAACTCATTTTCACCACAATCATACAATTGTAATCATCACATAGGTTTAAAGCTTACCAAGCTCAACCCGAGCATGACCATAGTGCCCATTCGCCATGAGCTCAAGGTACTTACCCGATCCGCTGTCCGGATTAACTCGATAATGTCGCACACTCGAGTGCCAATTGTAACGCAAGAGTATATAGTGAATCCGCACACTTAGTGCTATATATTTTCAGCTCGCACACTTAGTGCTATATAATTTTCAGCTCGCACACTTAGTGCTATATATTTTCAGTTCGCACACTTAGTGCTGTACAATTTTTAAACCCGCACACTTAGTGCCAATCTTGTCACCGTGTCCATTTATACCCGCACACTTAGTGCCGAGACCAGTACCTTATGCATGTTGCTGCCTTTATACATTCAACAATGGCATCATTCCATACACATACATTTTCATTTACACATCAACTCATTTAAACACAATTGCGTATATATGCTTAATGACTTACCTTGTGTTGGGCAAATAATCCCAAGTCGGCTACTCGATGACCTTCGATTTCCCCTTGTTGGACGCCTCTCCTTTAGGATCTTGAGCTTAAACAATTAAATCAACCCATTCAACCACTTTGTAAAATATTTGTATCACACATTAAAATTTCATTTCATAGGATACACATGACAAATTCTTATCCTTCTACCCCATGCTTTTGAACTATTTGGTTCACAACCTTAGGCTATCACCCTATTGCCAACTATCCTAATCAAGGATAGTATCACAAGTGTACACCCATATGGCCGAATGTGCAAGATTAAATTCAACACCACCTATGTGCTTAATTAGGTGGCGAATATACATAAGCACATTTAGCATTTGATACATTCGGCCTTAGCATAGATTTCATTAAAAGTCCTATTAGCCACTTCACCATCAATTATCTCATCTACTTAATATTTCATACTTATCATGCTAGCGAATATTACTTATTTAAGTTCAACACCCTTATATACCACACTAGCACCAAATATGATATCTAATTCTTCTCTTTCTCTTTTCATCAAGACAACCTATATGAACCTTTAACTAATTCAAACTTCACCCTCTTAATGCCCATTATAGCCGAATGTACCAAGCATTTATCATTTTGCAACATGAATTCTATAGCATGGCGGAATACTCATGCACATACACACACAACAACAAGAACTCAATGACCTAAAATCTCCTTTTATTAAACATTTGAACTCACTCCTCTTCATGCTTCATTACAACAACATCAAAACACCAACCAAGAAAGACAACATCCATGGCGAATTTCATCTCCATCAAATAGCAAAAGAAATCTAAACCATGGGCTAGGTAGAACTTAAACTAACAACTAAAGCATGCATGCATCTCATGGAATATCATCAAACATACCTTAGTCTAGCAACCACCATAGCCGATTTTTCTCAAGCTCTTCCCCCTTCTTCCCTTGCTTCTATTCGCCAAGACTACCAAAGGATGAACAACTATTTTCTTTTCTTTCTTTCTTTGTTTTTGGTCACGTAAAGGGGCATCTACACATTATTATTATTTTTTTGTTATCATCATTTTATTTTTCCATTTCTTTAATACTAACTTTCTTATTTTATTGTTTCCTACATGCATCACTAGTCTAACATGTTGGAGACATGTTTCCACCCATAGCATGGCCGGCCATCATGCTCCAATTTGGCTAATTTGACATGCAAGGACAAACACTTTTCCACATGTATTAATAGGCCATTTAAAATTAGCCTATCATATTTCACCACGTCTCGCATTGATCCCTATTTTATAATTTCTCATACAATTGGTAAAATTAGAGAATGAAACTTCCACATGTGCATGTACACCCACAATAAGCATAGAATATAGCAATTAATTATTTTTATGACTCGGTTTTGTTGTCCCAAAACCACTTTCCGACTAGGGTCAATTTGGGGCTGTCACAGGCATCATAGACTTGGCTAAGTCCGAACATAGCTTAAATTAATTTAATATGGTCATTACATGGCAGGTAAAATTTGTGATTTGATTATATGTCTATTTATAATTAATGCCTTATTCTTGGAAGGTATAAATTATAATATAAGTTGGTTTGATAATAATATGATAATGCATTACAAATATTTATGCGTATGATAAGGTGACTTGATTTGCTTGTATATAATATGTATGATGTAACACCCCAAACCCAACCTAGACGTTACGACCGAATCTGGCGTGTCACATTGAAGCGTTATTAGAGAAGGCATGTTTTATCTAAAATCTTTCTTTGTGTTTAAAGAATATTTTTGTTTTAAATTAAATTGAATGGAAGCTATGCACCAGGTAGGATTCAAGAAAAGAGAAGGTGAGTCAATTAGACTGCTTAAGTACCTAGCTCTTCCATGATCCAATCCTAGACATGCACACATCCATTGCCACACTTTAAGCTTATTACTTGTCCACGAACAACAATTTAAGTTTAAGTCTACTTAAAATATTTATTTCCTTTGAAAACATTTACGTTGCGGAAGCTTTGCTCGGTTATCGTGATATTTTGAAAATAAGTAACTTTTATAAAACGTGCCCTAGGGCTATCCAATTTTAAGGAATCAATTTAAGCGATGTGAATCTCAAGTTGAAAACGATTTAAGTAATTTAAAAACCCAAAATAAAAATAATAGAGTGGCCTTATTACAACTTTAACCAAAATAGAAATAATCAAAAATAAATGCGAAATTTAAAAGGAAGCTAATTGAAACTTATTTAAAAACTAGAAATTTAATCTTCGTGGCCACTCTGAATCCCGCTCAGCTCCAAGTCCACCAACTAGGGCTCACCTGTAAGGATGGAAGAGAAAAGGGGTGAGTTTGGAAAACTCAGTGTGTATGGAAAACCCATCCAAAGCCCAAGTCAGCTCAAGCCCATTAGGCCTAAGCCCTATTCAGATAATAGTGCGTACAGGGTCGAAACCCTTTTTAGAATACAGTAAACTAGGCCTTAGCCCCTTTTCAGATAACAGTATGCCCCATAGGCCCATTCAAGAACAGAACAGACATATTCCTGTATGCAAGCCCAACCCAGCCTATAACCAACCGCTACACTCCACCCGTACCAGCCCTACACTCCATGTGGGGAATAGCTCAACCCACCCAGCCCTACACTCCACAGTTGCAGCAATGCTGCTAAGATATCAGTAAGTTGAGGCAAAGCCTCCAGTACGTGGTCAAGCCACTTTCAGTACCTCCTCTATCAATAATCCAATCCCATGCATCAGATGGCATGCAGTAAATAGTAAACAGTCAAACATGCATTCAGGTCAACCTTAACCCTAGGGGTATACCAGTAATTTTGCTCTTAGGGGTAAAACTGTAAACTTTCCACCTATACAGGTATTTCAGTACTTTTATCAGTTTTAAGGGTTCTCATGAATGTTACGGTCCTTACTAGCCCATTTGTCATCGTAGTAATTTATTTATCTCAATTTCACAATTTTAGCCATTGGGCCTAAAACCTCTAATGGGCAATACAGTGTCCATTAGAAATTTAAGCCCATTTAACTCAAGTTTTATGACCAGTTTACCGGTTTAAGCAGTTTTGATTCTACAGTCTAACAGAACATACTTATTGCCTATTTTTTTATATTATAAATATTTTTATTATTAACCCGTATGGGCTAGTAAGCCCATTGGGCCCAATTTTAGCCTATCGAGGCCCAATTATCGAAGTGTACGAAACTTCACACACGACTAACTTACCACTTGTGATTTCAGATCTAATGATTTATAAACATCTTGTAAGCACTCGCACACTCACAAGCCCACGAAATGCCGAAATTCGGCATTTCGGCTTTTGTCGAATTGAACTATGAGAGGGTGTTCGATACACACCTATTTCGCGACGACTGCTACTGAGATCCCTTACGATGTCCTACAATTGATTACCACAATTCTTAGTTTGCAACCCACAACAACCAATCCCAATATTTATCAACCCATATTCGAACCATGCCCCTAAAGCCTTTAGAATTTTACCTTTTTACCGAAAACCGATGACTAGATCTATGTCTATTTGTTCCAAAGATCCAAGCCTTCGATCAAACCTCTAGAAGACACTAATCACCAAAAGAAATCGTCGGTTAAAGACCCTTAAAGCCCTATGCCCAAATCGACAGCCTCTCCAGATTTTAGGGACTTCGGCTTTTCTAAATTGTAAAATAAGACTAGATCTGAGGTAATGAGCACTTACCACTTATTCCTCTTTGACTTCTACATAGATCTGATGTAGATCTATCCTCTAAATGTTAGTAGAACTCGAATCCAGGAGATCTAAAGTTTTAGCTATAAGTCCCTAAATCTATGGTATTTCGGCTTTTTAAATGATGAAGAAGATGACGATTTGAGGCTATAACTTTGAAGTAATGTTGCTGACAGATACTAAGGGTTTAGAGAAGATGAAAGTTGATCAAAAAGAATAAAAATAACTAAAGGATTTTGGCTTGGAGAAATCGGCACAAGAAGTGAGTTTTCGGGATTTCGACTTTTATGGCAATCGGCTATGGAGGTTTTGTGGAGGATGGGATTGACAGAGGAGGTGAGTAAGGTGATAAGAAGGTTTCAGATAGAAGAAAAATCAAAAAGGAAGAAAGAAAATGAAGGAAAAAGAGAGGAAGAAGAAATCGGCACTAAGGAGAAGGAATTTGCGTTTTCGGGTTTTGTGAGAACTCAGAGAGGATGAATGAAAGTGAAAGCTTTCAGATGGCTAACCCTAATTCTCCAAGATAGAAAAAGAAAAGAACCTAACCCTAATATCAACTAAAACAATCGGCCTAACCTCCCTAAGGCCCTTGCCGAAATTCACTTAAGTGATCACATGCCCGTCACATGCCTAAAATTAAAAAGTAACAATATGCCTATCTTGCAACTTGAACCATGGACTTTTAATTCCTTCCCAGATGCCATTTTTTTTTAGGAACTTAGTGGCGCCACCTTGCCACTTTACCAAGGCCTTATTTGCGTCCTATTTTACCACCTCAACTTTAAAATCCCATATCGCCAGAACCCTCTCTCCCAAAATTAAAATTCAGGAATTGCCTCGAATTAAATTTACTCTTGGGCCTTTTTTTCTCACACCATAAACCCTTTGTAATTTATTTAATTACTAAACTAAACATACGAAATAATAATAACATCCAAATTATTCGGGCCATTTTCCACCCGAACCCAGACTCAAGGCCCAATACTTCCAGGCCCAAAAATCGGGGCATTACATATGATTTAAGTTTTAGGTATGTTTATATATATATGGATTGCGTATTACAATGATAGAAATAATTATTCTTCATTGATAAGTATTTTCAGTCAAACATATTAGATTATGGTTGCATGTTCAGACTTGGTTATCATGATTATGCTATTAAAGTTGAGTCTTAAATGTCAATGAGTAAAGTAAAGCTTAAGTTGACTGAGTGTTAATAGTTATTTGGCTTTTGAGTATGTAATCCCAAAGATATTGATTGGCATAAATAATTAGTGTACTTTTGGATGGTATGTGTATTCATAGAATGACTAAATTTACTAAGGTTATTTGAGCATGCTTTAATGACCTAGAGTAAATACGTATAGTCTTTTATGATTAATAATTTAAAAGAGGTGTATGGTAGTACTTGGTTAATGCTGAATGGATGTTTAGCTTTTATATTTGAGTGCAAAGCATGCAAAATCAAAATTGAACTTAAACCTAGTTCCATATGTAAGTAATTCTTATTTATGTGTATTATGGCTTATTAAATTATAAGAACATGTATGTGATATTTAGTGATTTAAGCATAATTTCATAAGTGACTTAATAATATGTTAAATCATGTACTCGATGATTAATGTCGTATATATGTATACATATATGCATTATATGCAGTGAGTTTTAAGTTGAAATTTGACATGATATGTGTTTACAATGTGTAAAACAGAATATGTACTGAAACGTTAGTTAATTATAATTTATTTATAAATAAGTTTGACTTGGTTGAAAATTTATTAATGTTCAAATTTGTGCTTTTAATCAGTAATGCCTCATAAGCCTAGTCCGGCGATCGATACGAGTTAGTGGTGTTACAAATAAACTCGAGGAAAACTAAATATAGCTCAACGAGTAGAATTAAGCTCAAATGAGCTGAATTGAGCTAGATAGAGATCGACAAGCTGGAATTAAGTTGAAATTAGCTTGAACTAAAGTGCATAGAGCTTGTACTAAGCTAGCCTCATCTATCCTTTTAGCCTGGAGCTCATTGTCATTCCAAAGTTGAGCAAACAAAGCTGAAACAACTTCTTGAAGGCGCTTGTTCTGAGCTGGAGTTATGGGTGATTTGGGTAACTCGATGGGATCAGGCTTGGAGCTTGTTGAGCCTCGGGGTGTGGTCACGCCAACACTTACGTGGCAGTGAGTGTGGAAAATGTTTTCTCATTGTTATTCATATTCGACTCCTTAGATGTTTAAACTTTGTTTTACAATGAGAATCTCTCCTTCGACTGGCATCTCAAGTTATTCTTCTTCGTCAGTGGGGGTTTCAGGTTCTTCCTCCTTTTCATCTTCGGACTCAATTTCACCATTTGGTCAAACCACCATCACCTGTCGGTTGGGACATTGACTAGTAATGTGTCCCCTCCCTTGACACTTGAAACACTTAATATTTCGAGAATGATTGGAAGTAGGTTCGTTCTTATTCTTAATTTCCTCGCCACTTGGTTGATTGGATTTAGTGGCTATGACAGGTTCCTTGGGACGAATGGGAGCTTTGCTCAGCCCTTGACTCCACTTGTTAGCAGAGGAGGATGGATAGGCTCGATTGGCTCCCTTTCGCTTCAATTGTTTCTTGACTTTTATTGCCATGTGGACCATGTCCATCACTTCAACATAGTGCTGAAGTTCCACTATATTGGCGATGTCTCAATTCAAGCCCACTAGAAATATCGCCATTATCGCTTCACGATCTTCCTCCACGTCGGCTTGTATCATAGCAACCTCTATTTCCTTGTAATAATCTTTGACGCTTCGGTTGCCTTGAGTGAGATTTTAAAGTCGTTGGTACAAATCTCGGTGACAGATGAGGGAATGAATCGTTTTCATATGATAGCCTTCGTTTCGGCCCAAGTCAAGATAGGTCGTTCCCCATTCATCTTTCGACTAGTCACGAGGTGATCCCACCATACGATTGTGTAATCAAAAAAATCTATGGTGGCTAACTTTACTTTCTTGCCCTCCGAGCAGTTATGACACTTGAAGACGAGCTCTATTTTTTTCCCACTCTAGATATGCTTCCGGATCATTTCTGCCTTGGAATAGAAGTATAGACATTTTAATGTTCTTGAGGTTGTCATCGGGTTGATCTCTTTCTTGATGACCCCGGTTTCGTTGACTTGGATTTCACACACTCCGAGAAGATGTGTGGTTGCTCTCTTGATCACTTGACTCATAAGTGATGCGAGCACACCCGAGAGCTCCTCTAGCTCGAACCAGGATTCAGTCGAGCTACCCAAGGCCCAATTACGCGAGCACAAGCTAAATCCTTTAAAGAACACGTTTCGGTATTAGCTGCTCACATATAGAATGAACCATGAATGGATGCATTGAAGGAGCTTGAACCAGCTCAACAAGGACTCCTTGCATTCTTTTGCAAGTCGACCTTAGCTCCCATTCGGTTCTATGAGCTCAACTCAGTTGCATCTAGCTCAATTGAGCTCATTCTTAATTTCTATTTAATTATGTTTGCTGGAATAAATTAAATAAGTTAGTTAAATTAGTGAAAGTCAGCCTAAATAATTAATTGTGTTTTAATTTGTCTAATTCTAGACATTTTAATTTAGTTTAATTATGTCTTAGTTTGTTCATATTTATTAGCTATTTTAATGTGTCAAGTTTAGGACCAATTTAAAGCTTGCTGCCCATTTAAGTTGTCCAGCTAATTTATCTAATTAAGATGTTCTAAGCTACAGCTAACTTTAAAACATGTCTTAAACCTTACATGTTTAATGTGTCTTAGCTAAATACAAGGTTTTAATATGTCTTTGAGCTGCTGAAATTAATGTGTCTAAGTTGAGTTAATATGCTGAATTAATTTGAGCGTAGGTACAATGTTTGGGACGGCATTAATGTAAGTTTAGCTGCTGATTTATTTTCTCCAAAACACATGATGGTTCGGTCATTACAATAGCCACAACCAGCTAGTAATTATTCTTTCCAAAGTGACCAGCTAGCTCCACCAAGCTACCATTGAAAGCTTTCACACCAGCAGCCCATGCTATTTACATTCCAAGGTTGTTCATATTTTTGCTTTCACACCTTGTGGCCGACTGTCTCATTGTGCTTACATTTCATGACTGACTAGCTACCCAAGAAGTTCATTAAAACTTCAAGTCCATTCAGCTTTTCTAAGCATCGGCTCAATTAAGCTTCCCAAACACTAAGACCAAATTTATTGATTCAACTCAGCTTCCAAAACACTCAATTAAGTTCCAGATGAACTAAGGCATCTGGAAGCTGCCCTTTGACGTCTCCAATACACAAAGAAGTTTCCTGGAAATTTCTTAAAGAATTTTAGAATTTTCAGCTCATTTAAAAGCTAAAATTAAGTTACCATTCAGCTAGCTTGCACCTTCCGGAGCTGCCTCACGTTGTTCTCGTGTCTCAAGTTGATATAATCAATCTTCGAGTGGTTTGAGTCTTCAACCAAATAACTGCTCCATCTTTCGCATAACTGTTTGAAAGGTAAGATCTGGCACACCTCCTCCAATGTTTCTTACAGGACGAAACCCACTTTCCACATTTGGATTTCTTTCCAGACTTAGTGACATTTTTTTTTGTAAGAACTCACAACAAAGAATCTCACGATCTACTCAAAAAAAAATCACACACACTTGGGTTTTATACTCTCGAATAGACTCACTACTCTCTTTCCTTTTTCTGCTCACTTCCTCCTCTCTAAGTTCTTAAGGGACTATTTTAAACTTAAGAAATAGTTGTTGTGTGTCGGCTTGCAAGATTAATGTTTGGGTTGGTAGGGAATGTTGTAGGACTAAGGTAGGCTAGAAACAAGAAAAGAAAAGAATAAGTGTGGCCGGATGGTAGGATGTTGATTGGGTATTTCTGGACAGCGAACAGAATTTTAGGAGAAACTCGGCAATGAAGAACTTGAAAATTTTTTTTCACTTGCAAAGATAAAATTCACTCTTTGAATTTTTGAATAGAGACTAATAATTTTTTTCATGAATTTTTTTCAAAAGAAATACTATACCATAATGCAAGGAACATTGATTCTAATCTGATCTGGCTCAGGAGATTGAGTCGAGTTCACAAAGGTTGCCCGATCATCTTCAAGAAGAGTTGTTCTCAAGAATGGATTAGTTGTTGGAATTGGCTTAGTAGGTTTAATGGTAATAAAATGGGGTTCAAAATGAGCTAATTTTATGATGGTAGGTTTGGTTAGGGAGAAACAAAGATAGGTGAGGTATGGATAGTTCAGTTTGGGACAACAAGTAAAGAAAGAACAAACTTAAGCTTCAGGAGCGATTCAACACTAAGGATTGCCACCCCGGTTCCTATATTGTTTAAGGTGATGGATGGAATAGCTGGATAGGAGAACGCCACACCAAGACGGTGATAAGATCTAAAACAAGCTTGGTAGTCGTCACTAGCACAACTAGGTAAGTCTTCGAAACTTGTACGAGATATGAGAGGAAGTAAACCTCTCAAAAACAATGTTTCATTAATCAAAATGTCACAAGTCCTTTTCAAATGAAAAACAAGTATTTATAGCTAGAAACCAAGGTTAGCCGAATAGGCACATTTTGAGCTTAATGGCTAAGTATTTCAAATTTAAATAAGCTGAAAACTCTAGAATGAAACCATACGAATTCTATGTCTTTGTTAAGCCATTGGGAAGCCATTAGACGACTTTTAAATGAAGGAAATTAAGTTGAATGTATTTGGGAAGAGTTGGAAGCTGACTAGCCTTCTTGGAACGTCCATAATGCTTAAATGAACTCCTTTAATCCTTTCTTGAGAAACTGAACATGTAGCAGTATCTTAATGGGAGTTTTGGAGCACGAACAGCCCAAATCGTGTGAACACTTGAACTTTAATAGCCCCCAAGTGTGAAAGGACGAATTTAAATGGCCTCTGTGCGTGAATGCTATAGCTCAATGGACATTTTAATGTGAAAGGAATGTCCAGCTTGTGTGAACACTCCTTTGTCTCTTGCATTACACGAACAACCACTTTGGGGAAGAGAAATGAGCTGCTGATTTTAATTCCAGCTTTAAAACTCCTTTAATGCCATCCATGTAGTGTGTATCTGCACTAATTAAATAGCAACATTAACTCACCTTAGGACATCATAAAAATCGGCTGCTAAAGACACATTAAAAACAAACTCAAACTAAGACATAATTAAAACATGTAATCGGTCTGGACAAATTAAATAGCAGTAGCTATTAAATTTGTTCAAAACTTAACACACTAAAATTATGCACTGAATTAGACATATTTAAACTTAATTATTATGTCAAGAATTGAGCACATTAAGACATCTAATTATTATTTGAGCTGAACTTAACTAAATTAACTAACTCAATAAATTTTATTCCAGCAACTTAAAATGAAATAAACTAAAAATATACTCAAACGAGCCAAAAAGTTTATTGAGCTACAAAGGAACTAAATTGACCTCAAATGAGCTGAACTAAGCTCAAATAAACTATTTTGAGCTAAGAGAAGCTGGATGAGTTGGAAGTGAGCTGACTAAGGGTGTTCCCGAGCGTGATCGTATCATCCCCCCTCTTCAGAGTGACTTGTCCTCAAGTCGAGCCTTTTGTTCACATCAAAGCTTGGAATAAAGTAGCTCACAAAAATCTGAATAGAAATCAAAACTTGACAAAGGAAAATGTTGTCATCGTCAAAGAAGAAAGGACCAATAATATGATGAGAGAAAAATATGCAAATCCCCTTTATTTTGATATATACTCGATCAACTAATCGACTACTGATTTTGAAATAATAAACAAGCTTTACCCTTTCAAAGGGAATTTCCAAACTCGGCAGTAGATTAGATATGGGAATCAAGTCAAAAGGCATGAAAAGTTCATTCAAGTTGACATTTAATCAATCAATTTGGTTCAACCATGCACAATGTGTACAAACAAGTTGATTTAATACAAAACCTCCAAACAAAGTCTCACCAAATGATCAAAACAAAAACACACATGTTTTAAGGCATTCAGACATATCAAATTGCATCCACAAATCATAGTTTAAACAAATGTAATTCGTAAATTGAGTCAAGAAATGTAAGCCTTCTTCATATTCAAGGAAATGAATAGATTCACATGATTCATGATTTGGCTTACTTAAACCTTGCAGTTCCCGATTGGTGTTCACTTCACCAACAAGCTTATAAACTTCATATCTTTCTAAAGTGAGAGTCTTTTTTCCATTCTTGTAACACCCCTATCCTGTAACCATTGCCGGAATAAGTAAGGGGCATTATCGAACTTGTAACTCATGACAGAACGGTAAAACTTTTTTTTTTTAAGATCATTCATTTGGATAAACACTAAACACAGCCAGGGATAAAATGTAAACTTCTATAAGCAAACATTCAAAAGATGTCATTTTCGCATGGCTTATATACAATAACCAAATTATTCTTTCGCTACTAGTCTATTCTATACATGCCATAAGATAATCCAATCTCATGGCTACCGTAATGGTAGATAGTGTGATGAAGTGCTGACGATCCCCGAGCTAGTAGTCAGAATCCACAACCTACAGACCAAAAACATGAACGAACAGAGTAAGCTTTCGTAAGCTTAGTAAGTTTTAAGCAAAACGATAATTTTGTTGAATCAATGACATTTTTCACATATACTTAATCTAGATAAAATCTCATTTGACCCAATATACCTAACCAAAATTTCACATAATTTAATTCGCCTTTCTTTAGCCCTGAGCTTTAAGTCGCAAAGTGTTTTCATTCAATATCTTTGGTCATTCATTTCAACTGCTCGATGAAGTTAATCTAGAGCTTCATCTCGAACTATAATATCAATAAACGCATCACTTAACTCTCACATATATATACTTTCGTACAATAGTGATCTAGATGGTGAATATTTGAAAGCACATTCTTCATCAATCAAGATGGATTCACATGGTAAGCACATTCTTCACCAATTTACAACTTTCAATAATCTTTTCCACTTGTTCATAATCACATCCATATTTTCAAGTATTTCAACATGACAAGTACTAAATTTTTGAAGGCACCTAAAGAGCCAAACATATTCCTTATTACATATATGTAAGTTTACAGAATATAATCCTTACCTTGTACTGGCACATCTAGCTGAACCCAACCCGTACTCAAATCATAAGGCCTTTGGGCAGAATATGCACTAATACATAAGAATATTTCATCCCATACTTCATTATACAAGCATACCATTACCAATTAGATCATTCTCATATTTGAAGTTATAATATTGATTACATTTACATACCTTTTTGATACTAATAATTCACTTTGAAATCAATCCACCGACGAGTAAGTAATACGCACTGAACGCCTTTAAATACGTAATACTTATTTGATGGTAACTTCATCATGGATACTCAATATCAAAGTCCTACATGAATCTTCGGGTCTTCAAAACCCGGATATAGTACGAGCACGAAGCATACGGACATTAATTCAGAATAATATTCCCGCATAAAGCCTGCGGGATCTTAACCCGGATATAGTACTGGCACAAATGCCCTTCGGGACTTATCACATTTATACACTTTCACATCCATCACATTGGCCATTCGGCCTTATCACATATATACACCTTCACATCCATCACATCGGCCATTAGGTCTTATCTCATATATACACTTTCACATTCATCACATTGGCCATTCGGCCTTATCACATATATACACTTTCACATTCATCACATCGGCCATTAGACCTTGTCACATATATACACTTTCACATTCATCACATTGGCCATTTGGCCTTATCACATATATACACTTTCACATTCATCACATTGGCCATTAGGGCTTATCTCATATATACACTTTCACATTCATCACATTGGCCATTCGGCCTTATCACATATATACACTTTCACATTCATCACATCGGCCATTAGGCCTTGTCACATATATACACTTTCACATTCATCACATTGGTCATTCGGCCTTATCACATATACATATCTTGTACATCAATTTCATCATAACAAAATTGACTAGGTATACTAGTCATTTACTACTTATAGCTTCACTTTAATACTGGATTTGGTACTTTGATTACCAATATTTAATCGATAGCTTATAAGCAACTCAAATAGTTTTATTAAGGTTTACAACATAATCACAAATTCAGCACAATCTGCTTTTCCCGAGCAATAGTCATTAAATTATTCAGTAAATGGAGCTACTAAACTCCAAATAAAGTGCCGTTCATTTTCCTCAAGATAGACTCATACATATTTTATCCAACAAATTTTCAGAATTTTTGGTTTGGCCAATCAATACCGATTTTTCTTAAAGTTTCCCTATTTCACTTTGACTATTCGACCACTTTGCTCACTACTGAATCAAAATTCTCATTGTAAAAAATTCAATTTATATTCATTCAAAATCAAGCTAAAACTAAATTTAATTACTCAACTTAATATGCGGCATTTATCTACCAATTCAAATGACAAGTTGAATTCATAGTCGAATGCAACAATCAACCCAATTACATAATCAATTTATCACTTAGGTGCTAATTTGAATAATTCTCATACAACTATTATCAATACACATTAATTTTTGTATAAGCCCCCACATTGCCGATTTTCACAATCAACATAGTCACAAGGGCTCACCCTATCCACTCAAAGTTCAATTCACCAATTAAGCAAATGCTAGTAATGCTAAGAATTTTTTTTTTTTACAATTTATCCTAGTTTTCCGAAAGAAATTATGCCCTAATTCATGAACTTAAACAACATTGGCCAACTTTCCAAGCTCATTTGAGCCATCAAGCACATTTAGTTTGTTCATACTCAACTAGAATCAATTATCCGCCCAAAATCATCAAACATACCAAATATACCCCATTAAGCTCATGACCGATTGCTACATGCTTCATGAACACAAAAATTTTCACATGGGTCTTGTTGCAAGCTTCAAAACCAACCAAAATTCACAAATTTTCAAGAAAATAACATGAACCTTACCTTATTTGAAGCCTTCTTTTGCCGAATGCCCTAAGCTCAAAGGTTTCTATTTTCTTTCTCAACTCACGGCAAGAAGAAGAAGAAATGGCCTTGTTATTTTCACCTCAAACATATTTTATTCATTTATTTTATTAACTTTTATTATTTCTATTTTATGAAACCATTTTCTTTAATATAAACAAATATATTATTAACATTATTTACTAACATACAAAGCACAAAATGCCAAAACAAAGTCATCATTACCTTCCACTAACATTAAAGGGGAAATTTGACATGCAACTCCACTATTTTGCATGCATGAATCAACTAGTCATCACACATTTCCCCATCATACTTTCAAAGTTTACTACTAAGCCCTTTTAGTGAAATTCACATTTATAACTCTAAGTTAAAACATCAAAATGTCACACATGAATTAACACATATTATAGGCATCAAAATGAATATTAAATTATTTTTATGTCTCGGTTTTGTGGTCCCGAAACCACTTTCTAACTTGGGTCAAATTAGGGATGTCACAACTGTCCCCTTCTTTAAGGATTTTCATCCCTGAAAATCTTACTAGCGACTACGTTAGGATAACGTCCTCTTGTTTTAAAACAAATACATAACATCAACTCAGATATTCATAACCCACATTTTCATTCATATATATATATAAGCCGTAACATGGCCGAAAGTATACATGTTCTTAAACATCCTAATGAATATCCTTTATAACATTATCATATCTAAATATTTGACTTAACTTATTTCCAAAAGAAGATTAACTTCCACGTACCTGAACATTTAGTTCATTCAATACATCCATTCATATTTAAAGTTACCCGTATACAGTCGAATAGGCATAAAGCTTAACACAAGTGATGCCAGTGTACTAAACACGGTCTTACACACTATCACAAATCAATGCCGTCGTCCTAGACGAGATCTTACATGAAACGAAATCCGCACACACAGTGCCCACTGACCGATCTCGCACACATAGTGCTCAGTTAAAGGATTCGCACACACAGTGTCCACCGACCGATCTCGCACAGATAGTGCTCGGTTAAAGAATTTGCACACACAGTGTCCACTGACCGATCTCTCACACATAGTGCTCGGTTAAAGAATTCGCACACACAGTGTCTCAATTCATTCGTACACATAGTGCCTATATTCATTCGTTATTACACATTGAAATAACTTAACCAAGTCTATAAAACATCATATAAGTACACTTTAAACGTGTCCTTTCATTTAATTTTGAATTCATATAGTAATGAACACTTAAACTTTGCTCGAATCACCGGCATTAAGCCTGCTAGGCATGAAGGCTTGATTACACATCATCCGCACGAATGCCCTTCAGACTTAGCCGGATGTAACACCAAAGACGAATGCTCTTCGGGACTTAGCCGGATGTAACACCAAAGACGAATGCTCTTCGGGACTTAGCCGGATGTAACACCGCACGAATGCTCTTCGGGACTTAACCTGGATCATCGTCGAGACCTTTAGCTCGGATGAAATCTCCACACAAAGCCAGCGAATTTTAATCCGGACATAATCTCTGTACATAGCCATCAGATCTTTACCCGGGCATAATCTCCACATATAGTCATCGGGTCTTTACCCGGACACAATCTCCACATATAGTCATCGGGTCTTTACCCGGACACAATCTCTACTTATAGTCATCGGGTCTTTAAGCCCGGATTCACATCACTGAGTCTCATACATATTTATTCAGATGTTATCATGTTTCACATAGCACAAATTACATTTATAATTTAATCAATTCATTCACATGTAAACATATAACATGATTCTTGACTTTAAGTCGTAAATATCATTCAAATCTAATACATGTATACTTTTTTTATTAAACTTTCAGCTCAATAAGCAATCACACAAAAGCATATATCCCCAATCTCTTTCTTTGTTCATTTCTCTAATAACCATTCGGCTACATAACATGTATAAGGTTTCTTTCTCAATAACCTTATTATGATAAGGACAATGGGACATCATTCATCTATCATACATGTATATCATGGCATTTTAAATTAAATACCAAATTCAATTACTCAAAAATTACTTATATTATACCCTTCTCAATATTGACACATCATAAGCATGTCTCAGTCCTCTCAATACCATCTGCTACAGCTCGATCGTGATCGGAATTCATTACAATAAAAAAAAAACACTTTAACTATTAGAAATCATCACACCATCATATTATCACTCTATGGCATGTATAACTAGACTCACATGTGCTACGTTATCCTAGAATCGACTAAACCGTAGCTCTGATACCAATAAAATGTAACACCCCTATCCCGTAACCATCGCCAAAATAAGTAAGGGGCATTACCAGACTTGTAACTCATGACAGAATGGTAAAACTTTTTTTTTTTTAAGATCATTCACTTGGATAAACACTAAACACAGCCAGGGATAAAATGTAAACTTCTATAAGTAAACTTTCAAAAGATGTCATTTTAGCATGGCTTATATACAATAACCAATTTATTCTTTCGCTACTAGTCTATTCTATACATGCCATAAGATAATCCAATCTCATGGCTACCGTAATGGTAGATAGTGTGATGAAGTGCTGACGATCCCCGAGCTAGTAGTCAGAATCCACAACCTACAGACCAATAACATGAACGAACAGAGTAAGCTTTCGTAAGCTTAGTAAGTTTTAAGCAAAACGATAATTTTGTTGAATCAATGACGTTTCTCACATATACTTAATCTAGATAAAATCTCATTTGACCCAATATACCTAACCAAAATTTCACATAATTTAATTCGCCTTTCTTTAGGCCTGAGCTTTAAGTCGCAAAGTGTTTTCATTCAATATCTTTGGTCATTCATTTCAACTGTTCGATGAAGTTAATCTAGAGCTTCATCTCGAACTATAATATCAATAAACGCATCACTTAACTCTCACATATATATACTTTCGTACAATAGTGATCTAGATGGTCGAATATTTCCAAAGCACATTCTTCATCGATCAAGATGGATTCACATGGTAAGCACATTCTTCACCAATTTACAACTTTCAATAATCTTTTCCACTTGTTCATAATCACATCCATATTTTCAAGTATTTCAACATGACAAGTACTAAATTTCAGAGGCACCTAAAGAACCAAACATATTCCTTATTACGTATCGTAAGTTTACGAATATAATCCTTACCTTGTCTTGGCACATCTAGTGAACCCAACCCGTACTCAAATCATAAGGCCTTTGGGCGAATATGCACTAATACATAAGAATATTTCATCCCATACTTCATTATACAAGCATACCATTACCAATTAGATCATTCTCGATTTGAAGTTATAATATTGATCACATTTACATACCTTTTGATACTAATAATTCACTTTGAAATCAATCCACCGACGAGTAAGTGTACGTACACGAACGTCTTTAAATCGTAATACTTATTTGATGGTAACTTCTGCGGATACTCAATATCAAAGTCTTACTTGAATCTTCGGGTCTTCAAACCCCGGATATAGTACGAGCACGAAGCATACGGACATTAATTCAGAATAATATTCCCGCATAAAGCCTGCGGGAACTTAACCAGGATATAGTACTGGCACAAATGCCCTTCCGGACTTATCACATTTATACACTTCACATCCATCACATTGGCCATTCGGCCTTATCACATATATACACCTTCACATCCATCACATCGGCCATTAGGTCTTATCTCATATATACACTTTCACATTCATCACATTGGTCATTCGGCCTTATCACATATATACACTTTCATATTCATCACATCGGCCATTAGCCCTTGTCACATATATACACTTTCAAATTCATCACATTGGCCATTCGGCCTTATCACATATATACACTTTCACATTCATCACATTGGCCATTAGGTCTTATCTCATATATACACTTTCACATTCATCACATTGGCCATTTGGCCTTATCACATATATACACTTTCACATTCATCACATCGGCCATTAGGCCTTGTCACATATATACACTTTCACATTCATCACATTGGCCATTCGGCCTTATCACATATACATATCTTGTACATCAATTTCATCATAACAAAATTGACTAGGTATACTAGTCATTTACGGCTTATAGCTTCACTTTAATACGGATTTGGTACTTTGATTACCAATATTTAATCGATAGCTTATAAGCAACTCAAATAGTTTTATTAAGGTTTACAACATAATCACAAATTCAGCACAAGCTATTTTTCCTGAGCAATAGTCATTAAATTATTCGTAAATGGAGATACGAAACTCCAAATGAAATGTCGTTAATTTTCCCTGAAAATATACTCATACATATTTTATCCAACAAATTTTCAGAATTTTTGGTTTGGCCAATCAATACCAGATTTTTCTTAAAGTTTCCCCTATTTCACTATTTGACTATTCTGACCACTCTTCACTACGAATCAAATTTCTCATTGTACAAAATTCAAAATATGTTCTAGTTTATTTGATTTGAAACTTGACTCACTAAGGCAACTAGCAAATAAATTTTTTCTTTTAAAAATTTTGTACAATTTATAATGATTTTCTAAAAACAGAATAGAGGATTACAGTGTCATTCTGCACTGTCTCACACAAATTTAAATATCTCATTATCGGAAATTCCTTTGCTTACACGGTTTCTTTTATAAGAAACTAGACTCATTAAGCTTTAATTTCATGTTTTATTCAGCCTCTAATTCAAGTCCATAAATTAATGGTGATTTTCTAAAGTCACGTTACTGCTGCTGTCCTAAGCAGATTATTTCAAATTACACTTAAATTTCTAAGCTCAAACACTTAAGAACTTACCATTTGAGCTTAGAACATATCATGGCCCATCATATCTTATTAAATCAACTCAATATGTTCTATTATGATTGAATTTACTCAACGTTTAATCACTTAAAACTTACCTCGGAAGTGGTCGACAACTAGATATCCACGGCTATTCGTTTACTTTCTCTTTTCCTTTATCCGACTTTGATCCTCTTTGCTCTTAAGCTTAAGTGAAACAATAGATTGGCTTAGGTACTTAACTAATATTTTTCACTTGACAATCACAGTTGGCAATCACATATCATTTTCAATATGTATTAATTAATAAAACATGCCATGACTCGATTTCATGCTTATTTAATCTATATCTAATTCACATTTACAAGCAAAGAATCACTTAATTTATCATTCTTTCTTATACAAGAATTTAATCATATTGCCAAATGTCCTTATGTCTACATGGTACATACATAAGGCATACATATACATAATTCATATTCATTCCATTTAAGTACTTAAAACTTACAAAGGAATCAAACTCAAATACTTAAGAACCTACTTTTCAAACACACCTATAGCCGAAACATATGTATATGAATATAAGATTTTCCCTCATTTGAAGAAAGCACAAATACATAATTCACTCTCTCACATACCCTTTTTGCACTTCACATTATCATATCCATTCAACACTTTCACTAAGTGTAGCCCAATATCTTATTCAACAACTAATTCGGATAACACATAAAGAACATCTCAATTTATATTCATTCAAAATCAAGCTAAAACTAAATTTAATTACTCAACTTAATATGCGGCATTTATCTACCAATTCAAATGACAAGTTGAATTCATGGTCGAATGCAACAATCAACCCAATTACATAATCAATTTATCACTTAGGTGCTAATTTGAATAATTCTCATACAACTATTATCAATACACATTAATTTTTGTATAAGCCCCCACATTGCCGATTTTCACAATCAACATAGTCACAAGGGCTCACCCTATCCACTCAAAGTTCAATTCACCAATTAAGCAAATGCTAGTAATGCTAAGAATTTTTTTTTTTTACAATTTATCCTAGTTTTCCGAAAGAAATTATGCCCTAATTCATGAACTTAAACAACATTGGCCAACTTTCCAAGCTCATTTGAGCCATCAAGCACATTTAGTTTGTTCATACTCAACTAGAATCAATTATCCTCCCAAAATCATCAAACATACAAAATATACCCCATTAAGCTCATGACCGATTGCTACATGCTTCATGAACACAAAAATTTTCACATGGGTCTTGTTGCAAGCTTCAAAACCAACCAAAATTCACAAATTTTCGAAGAAAATAACATGAACCTTACCTTATTTGAAGCCTTCTTTTGCCGAATGCCCTAAGCTCAAAGGTTTCTATTTTCTTTCTCAACTCACGGCAAGAAGAAGAAGAAATGGCCTTGTTATTTTCACCTCAAACATATTTTATTCATTTATTTTATTAACTTTTATTATTTCTATTTTATGAAACCATTTTCTTTAATATAAACAAATATATTATTAACATTATTTACTAACATACAAAGCACAAAATGCCAAAACAAAGTCATCATTACCTTCCACTAACATTAAAAGGGGAAATTTGACATGCAACTCCACTATTTTGCATGCATGAATCAACTAGTCATCACACATTTCCCCATCATACTTTCAAATTTTACTACTAAGCCCTTTTTAGTGAAATTCACATTTATAACTCTAAGTTAAAACATCAAAAATGTCACACATGAATTAACACATATTATAGGCATCAAAATGAATATTAAATTATTTTTATGTCTCAGTTTTGTGGTCCCAAAACCACTTTCTGACTAGGGTCAAATTAGGGATGTCACAATTCTCGGAAGCCAGTGTATTATCATAAGTCAAGAAATGGAAATTAAACACAACAGGGCACATTATCTTTTCAAAATTCAAGTCATGAACAATATGAATCGAACGAGGCAAGTATTTTTCCATTTGTTCGTCAGTATTAATCGTTGCCACCAGTTTCATCATCTTTCAAACAAAGTAGAGACTTTTTAAACTTATTATTTTTACTTTGAAGCTTACAGGGTGGAGAATCGACTTTACTTTTTTTACGCAACTCAAACCTTCTCTCCTGGCAAGGTAGTGTAGTCGGTATGCCGAACTTGTGTCAACCTGAAAAAAATGAAGAGACAAGAAGATGTCGATGAATCATAAGATTTTTCTTTTTCTCATTCATTTTATTTTTATTTTCTATTTCTTTTTCCTCTCGATTATTTTCCTTACATACTGTTTGTTTTCCTTTCAATTTTTCTTCTCTCTTCTCTCTTTTCTTTTTCATTTTTAATTTCTTCTTTCTCTCTCATTTGCTCCATTGACCGTTTCAACTGATGTTGACCTTCTAGGACTTATTGCAGCGTAAGGGGTGCCAAGGTGATGTTTCGGCCTTGATATTTGAAGGTATACTGATTTCCAAATCCATCGTGTTTGACTGAACTACCATGGTCGTCCAAGCAATAGATGTCCCGCGTGCATAGGCACCACATCGCAAAGGACTTCATCGTGGTATTTTTCAATGGAAAAAGGCACTAGGACTTGCTTTGTTACCTTGGGTTCAACTCCCTCATTTAGCCATTGGAGCTTGTAGGGCCTTGGATGTTTCGTGGCCAGTAAGGCCAGCTTGTCCACCATAAGTGTACTAGTGACATTAGTACAACTACCTCCATCGACAACTAGGCTACAAACCTTCCTTAGTACAAGGCAGAGTATATGGAAGAGATTTTCTCGTTGCAGTTCACTTATGGCACTTTGCGTGTTTAGACCCCTTTTAACGACTACCATCTCACCCTCGACAGCGTATTCTAACTCTCCGTCATCTTCATTAGGATTTTCAACCTTACTAACAATCCCTTCGTCTTATTCTTCCGACTCGATGTCTCTGTTAGGTCAAAGCACTATCACATTTTGATTTGGGCACTGGCTTGCAATATGTCCTCTTTTGAGACATTTGAAACATTTGATGTCATGTGAATGGTTTTGAGGGTTCTCTACGGCCTTACCTTTACTCGATTCGGCCATCGACTTGGTAGATTTTGCTGGTAGCACTGGTTCCTTGGGTGGACTTGCCAAAGCGGCCTTACTCGTGCCTTGGCTCCATTTAGGCACATTTGAGGTCGAATAGCCATGCATGGGGCCTTTCTTTTTAAGTTGCTTCTCGACCTTTATTGCCATGTGGACCATATTGACAATTTCAATTTAATGTTATAACTAGACAACATTTGATATCTCACGGTTAAGACCAGCCAAAAGTCGAGCCATGGTCACCTCACGATCTTTTTATACATTGGCACGAATCATGGAAATTTCCATCTATTTGTAGTAATTCTCCACAGTCTTCGCTCTTTGGGTTAAGTTTTGAAGATTTTGATGAAGCTCCCGATGGTAATGTGTCGGAATGAACCTTCAGCGCATGACATCCTTCATTTCGACCCAAGTGCTAATGGGGCGCTCGCCATTTTGCCTCCGGCTCGAGGTAAGTTGGCCCCACCAAATCATTGCGTAGTCAATAAATTTTATGGCAGCCAACTTAACTTTCTTGGCCTCTGAATAGTTATGGCATTCGAATATAAGGTTGATTTTTTTTCCCACTTTAAATAGGTTTTGGGATCCGATTGGCATTGGAACGAGGGAATTGATAATTTAATACTCTTTAAATCATTATTGAACCTTTCTCATTCTCGTTGGCCACGATGACATTGGCCTCTCTATCAGTCACTTATGTTTGATCCTTGATTACTTCTGACCTTGCATGGTTTGGAAAGTTCATCGTATTGGGCTTGCCTTTATCCGCGGTCTCTAGGTGGACTTATAGGAGTCCTTGCTCGTTGGCCTCTTCCTTCCACTTGATCGAGTCATTTTTGTATCAGCTCCAACTTCTGATCAAACAACCGTTCAACTTCATGAAGTAGAGCTTGCAAGTTCAAATCTGGCACATTCCGAACAGGTTGTCTTTTCGTCATGTTTCTTTTGGGACTTTGTGACATAGGATTTGGAAACCTTACCACAAGCCTCATTAATTCACTTGAAAAGAAAAAAATTTGATATAACCTTTCACTCGTTTTAAGGCTTTTTTCGGCACTCTAATGTTCTTTCATACTCTATGCCTTTTACCACTTGTACTTGCTCTTGTAACCTCGTATTTCATTTCTTGGGACTTGCCTTGGTGCTTGAGGTAGGCTACATATTGGTTACAAGGGATAAGATGTAATGGTGTAAGGTAGGCTGAAACAAAGAAAAAGTTGGTTGAGTGTGGCGTTGGGGGGGTGCAAAGATGATAGAATAGACATTTAAAGATTGGGAATGGATGAGATGAATAGCAAAAAAAAAGACTTCAATACTCTCACTTTTTTTAACTCAACTTTTTTTTTACTTCAAAAATAATGCTAAATACAATAGAGGCTTAAATACAACTTGATAGAATTTTTTTTAATTCGACACTTTTTTTAATAATGAACCTACTACGGACTTGATACGAACATCAACGCTTCTCGATTTACAAGCTCTAATACCAAATGATGTGATCCAGCTCGGGAGATTGAGTCGAGTTCACAAGGGTTGCCCGATCGTCTTCGAGAAGAGTCATTCTCAAGAATGGACTAGTTGTTGGAATTGGCTTAGTACACTTAATGGCAACAAAATGGGGCTTAAAATGGGCTAATTTTGTAATGGTAGGTTCAGCTAGGGAGAAACAAAGATAGGTGAGGATGTGGATAGTTCGGTTTGGGATAACAAGTAAATAAAGAAAGAATATGGAGATAGAAAAATGAACTTAAACTTCAGGAGCGATTCAACACTAATGAGTGTCACCCCGATTCTTATATTGTTTAAGGTGATGGATGGAATAGCCGGATAGGAGAACACCACACCAATATGGTGATAAGTTCTAAAACAAGCTCGATAAACGCCAGTAGCACAACTAGATAAGTCTTCGAAACTTGTATGAGATATGAGAGGAAATAAACCTCACAGAAACAATGTTTCATTAATCAAAATGTCAAAAGTCCTTTTCAAATGAAAAACAAAAAGTATTTATAGCTAGAAACCTAGGTTAGCCGAATAGGCACATTTTGAGCTTAATGGCTAAGTAATTCAACTTTAAATGAGCTGGAAAACTCTAGAATAAAACCATACGAATTCTATGTCTTTGTTAAGCCATTGGGAAGCTATTAGACAACTTCTAGATGAAAGAAATTAAGCTGAATGTATTTGGGAAGAGTTGGAAGCTGACTAGCCTTCGTGGAACATCCATAATCCTTAAATGAGCTCCTTTAACCCTTCCTTGAGAAACTGAACGTTCAGCAACATCTTAATGGGAGTTTTGGAACACGAATAGCCCAAATGGTGTGAACAATTGAACTCTAATACCCCCCAAGTGTGAAAGGACGAATTTAAATGGCCTCTATGTGTAAATGCTACAGCTAAGTGGACATTTTAATGTGAAAGGAATGTGTAGCTTGTGTGAACACTCCTTTGTCTCTTGCATTACAAGAACAACCACTTTGGGGAAAAGAAATGAGCTGTTGATTTTAAATCCAGCTTTAAAACTCCTTTAATGTCGTCCATGTAGTGTGTACCTGCACCAATTAAATAGTAACATTAATTTACCTTAGGACATCATAAAAATCGGTTGCTCAAGACACATTAAAAAAAAAAACTCAAACTAAGACATAATTAAAACATGTAATCGGTCAGGACAAATTAAATAGCAGCAGCTATTAAATTTGTTCAAAACTTAACACATTAAAATTATGCACTGAATACATTTAAACTTAATTATTATGTCCAGAATTGAGCACATTAAGACATCTAATTATTATTTGAGCTAAACTTAACTAAATTAACTAACTAAATAAATTTTATTCCAGCATCATAAAATGAAATAAATTAAAAATATGCTCAAAAAAGCCAGACAAGTTTATTGAGCTAGAAAGTAACTAAATTGAGCTCAAATGAGTTAAACTAAGCTCAAATAAACTATATTGAGCTAAGAGAAGCTGGATGAGCTAGAAATTAGTTGAACCAAGGGCATTTCTGACCGTGATCGTATTAGATTCTTACTCCAAATTCACTAGCTTTGATACCTATTTGATACAACTCGCCTTGGTGATGATTCGTGTCGTAAAGTTGCCCAATCATGAATTTGATTAAATCTGAACGGCTGGAAAAAAGTAGCTTGAAATTATAAAAGATAGGCTCAAACGGAATGGTTCCGAAATGATTATGGAAATTAAAGAATTGAATTCGGCTAAGGCTTAAGAGTGAACCAACAATATTGATTGTTGACCCGAAACTTAGACAAGCACTTAGGTTTGAATCGGTGGAAATGATAAGGGATAGTTTGATTAAAAAACTTTGACCCGCTATCTATGCAAGATAGGAACCAGATGTAAGGTTGAACGCCACACTTAGAAAAGTGATAAGTTCAGTTTAACAAGGAAAGGATAGACGCCACAAGCAATGCTTAATATGTGACAGCCCAAAATTGACCCTAGTCGGAATGTGGTTTCGGGACCACAAAACCGAGGCATAAAAATAATTTAATGTTCATTTTGATGCCTATGATATGTGTTAATTGTGTGTGACATTTTTGATGATTTGATTTAGGATTATAAATGTGAATTTCACTAAAAGGACCTAGTAGTAAACTTTGAAAGTAGGATAGGAAATGTGTGATGACTAATTAAAGCATGCATGCAAAACAATGGTCTTGCATGTCAAATACCCTCTTTTTATAAGTGGTGGCCGGCCATGACAAGGGAGGATGGGCAAAACATGTCATAGACATGTTTTGTTGGTGCATTAGGGAGAAACATTAAACTAAGGTGTATGGGTAATAAAAAAATGAAAAAAAAAATGTGTGTGAAGGCTTCTCCCCTCCCCATTGCCATGAGTTGAAGGGAAAGAAAGAAAAATTTTGTTCATCCTTTCTTTGAGCCAAAACTAGAGAGAAAATACAAAGAAGAAAAAAAAATGTGTGTGTTCATCCTTGAACATCTTTTGGCCGAAAATTGAAGGAAAAAAGGGAAGAAGGGAGTGAAGCATTCGGCTATCCTAGGTCACTATTAAGGTAAGTTTGATGTTTTGCCATGAGATTCATGTATATTTTAGTAGTTAGCTTGAGTTCTAACTAGCCATGGTTCAAATCCTTACTATGTCATGGAGATGATATTCGGCTAAGGTGAGGTTGTGTTGATATCATTTGCATGCTAAAAGTGAAGCTTTGTAATGGTGCATGTGATGGTGGATTGATGATTATTGAATATTCTTTTTAGCACTTTTGAGTGAGAGTTTGATAGATACTATGAGGTTAAACTTCATGACATTGTAAGCTTGTAAGTTGGATGATGAAGTTCATGCTTTGTGAAGGTAAATGGGGTAGAAGGAGCATTCGGCCATAATGAAAATATATGAGATAGTCATAGTCATTCTTATGATTCGACTCTTGCATATATATATATATATATATATATATGTTTGCACATGATGTATTGGTATGACATATATACTATCTCAAGGCATACAATTACATATGATGGTGTTTCGGTTATGGAGTAAATGATTGATGCGTATTGAATTACAATATGGAATGCGTTAGTTAGTGAAATGTATGCTGTTTTTGTGTGGTATTAAGTGTATAATTGGCCTCAACATGGACATGCATATTCGGCCACATGAGGGGAATTGGTGTGCATGCATTCGGTTAGAGGCAAGCATATTGATGCCTATTCTTGGCTTAGAAAATTCGGCTAAGAGGAATATTAACTAATGTGTTGAGTTCGATTCATGATTTCGTACATATGCGACTTTGATGCCTAATGAGTATATATATTGGCTAAGTACCTTGAATTCCTCTTTCGATGCTCTAATGATTAAATCAATTTATTTGTCAAATTAAGCTCAAGAGCAAAGGGGAGCTAAATCCGATAAAGGGAAGGAAAAAGTAGTCGAGTAGCCATCGAAATTGCTCGACAACATCCAAGGTAAGTCTTGAGTAATGACCCTACTTGAATTATATTGAAATCATGCTCCTTGTGTGTGGCTATTGAGCCGAAATTGTAAAGGTTTGATAAATATTTTGTGTTTGAGCCTTAGTAACAAAAATGAAATATGGATGTGTCGTGATTATTGATATATGTGTACATGAGCATTTGAATGATACCGGCTAAGTCCCAAGGCATTTATGCTAGTGATTATATCCGGCTAAGACCAAGGCATTCGTATGAAGTTGTTATATCCGGCTAAGACCAAGGCAATTGTGCAAGTTACCAAATCCGGGTTAAGACTCAAGGCAATTGTGCTTGTGGTTATATCCGGTTAAATCAAGGTACGTGATTCGGAAATGAGCAATCTTGCTGTAAAAATTTCAGTTTATACACTTGTAAAAATTCCAGCAATGAGGTATGTTCGTATGTGCTTGAATTAGTTGAGTCCTTACAAGTAAGTATTCGCTCAGTTGATAAACGAGCTACCGGCCTTTGCCTAAGTTGTTCTTTTGTGTATAAACATAAGGGTCGGTAATGTGAAATAAGTACGATTATGAGAATGTGTATTAATAAAGTGATTCACTTAGTTATGTAAATGTAATACTTTAGTCAAAGCTGATTTCATTACTTGAGACTTACTAAGCATTAAAATGCTTACCCCGTTGCTTTGGCTCTTTGTTTTATAGATTTTGCTCGTTAGCTATCGGATTCGGGATCATCGAAGTCGAAGTCATCCACACTATCAAAACCCCCATTTTGGTACAATTTTGGTTGAACTTTGAAATGGCATGTATAGGACTACCCTTTTGTTGTAGGACATGTACCTTTCGGTTTTGTGTAAACTTGGATAGCCATGCGAAAATGGCTTATATACGTTTTTAGCATAGTACTATAATCGTTTGTATGCTGATCATTATGAGGTATGGAATTGTTTTGAAACGATTAGCCATTGGAATGGTTAATCATGATCACACTTTGTGCTATGTATGCAAAAAGGGCCAATTGAATCATGGAAATCATGAAATAGGTAAGCCTACCTTAAAGGCAGATGCTGACAGCAGCAGTGATGTGGATGTGAAAAATCACTAAAAATAGTAGGAATGGTATTAAATAGTGAATAAATTATGTAAATGAACCCTGATGAATCTACTTTCATATGGAAGAAACGAAACGGTCATATGAGTTATATGTTAAGAGATATTAAAGTTCTCGTGAAACAGGGCCAGAACGGTTTCTGGATCCCCTGTTCCGACTTTGGAAATTAATTGTAAATTAACCAGAGATAATTAGGAGTCATGCCATATATGTATAGATTCCTCTCTTAGTCTAGTTTCTATGGAAACAAACGGCATCAGTATTGAAGCCCTGTACAGGGAGATATCCAATTTTTAATGCGTGAAGGTCAGTGTAGTCGAACCCTGGATTAGGGGAGACTTTAACTAATAAACTGTACTAATTGGCCTGACCACAAACTCTAGAAAAAGTATGTTGATGGAATTATGAGTCTAGTTTCAGGGAAAATTTACGAAACTGATTTTCGAGCTTTAAAACTCAAGATATGATTTTTAAGGCGACAGTGACGCAGTAACTAGCTAGTCTGGAAATTTTTTTTTTTATGGACTGTGAAACAATTAAGTTAAGTCTATGTGCACCTTGTGTTCGACTCCGGTAACGGACTCGGGTACGGGGTGTTACAATTTTATTGGTATCAAAGCCACGGTTTAGTCGATTCTAGGACTACTGTAATATGTTTGGGTCTAGCTATACATGCCATTATGTGATTAATTGATAGTGTGGTGATTTCTGACATTTGAATTTGTGTTTATTTATAGTAATGGATCCCGATCCCAACCGAGCGATAGCTGATGATGTGGAGAGTGTGGCGCCTGCTCCCGCACAATGGACAGCGCCGGCGGACTCTCAACCTATTGCTAGCAATCCGAATGATGAGGCTAGGCAAGCCTTTTATAGCGTGATGAATGATTGGTTCAACCAATACATTCGAACTAATACTGGCTGCTCCACGACCTCCATTCCCAACAAACACACCCCACACCTACAATGCCTCCGAGAATCCGACCAAATAAGGTCGAATAAGCCCCAGCTTGATGAATCCGAAAACATGGGGCTACTGAATTTAAAGCTACGGATAGAGACGATGCCGAGCAAGCTGAATTTTGGTTGGACAATACTATCCGAGTACTCGATGAGCTATCTTGTACACCCGATGAATGCCTAAAGTGTGCTATCTCCTTGCTACGTGATTCTGCCTACTATTGGTGAGCACTCGACTTGTTGTGCCCCGAGAGCAAGTAACTTGGGAGTTTTTCCAAACCGAGTTTGGAAAAAGTATATCGATCGAGATTTGTTGATCAAAAGCGGAAGGAATTTCTTGAGCTTAAGCAAGGTTCTATGTCGATTCATCGATTCGAGCGAAAATTTGTTAGACTTAGTAGATACGCCGGAATGTGTTTCGTCCGAGGTCATCATGTGTAAACGCTTCGAGGATGGGCTGAATGAAGACATAAAATGTTCGTTGGCATTCTTGAAATACGAGAGTTCAGAGTACTTGTCAAGCGAGCTTGTAAAGTCAAGAGCTTAGAAAAGAAAAACCAAAAGTTGATGTGGGAACCGAGAGTTTCGTAAAAGATCCTCGGAAAGTCTCTTCAACATGCATCGAAGAAATTTAGAGATGATGTGGGCGGTCTAGAGGCACTTCGGGCCTTTTAGACGAGATCGTGATCGACCCCACAATGGTACACGAGGCACTTGATCGCCAGTGTTGGGAATGAACGTCGAGACGAGCGGAGTGTCGACATTGTGGCAAATGGCATTCGAAGTCAGAGGTTCCATGACCGCTCTGTTACAAGTGCGGATCGGTCGACCACTTTATTAAAGATTGCCCGAGGTTGCTGAGCATGAATACAAATCGAGAGGGAAACCGGGTGCTTCCACCGCCGAGGTAGACCATCCGAAATACGGGCAATGCTAGTGGTGTCGAGAGGATCTAGAGATGCTACGACCAGATCCGAGGCTCGCGCTCTGCTAGGGCTTATGCTATCTGGCATGCGCGAGGATGCTTCCTCGCCGGATGTTATTACCGTACTTTCACTCTCTTTGATACTAATGTGATTGCTTTAATTGACCTGGTTCTACTCACTCTTATATATGCGAAACCTTAGCATCCAAGAAGACTTTACCTATTGAGTCTCTCGAGTTCGTAATTCGGTGTCAAATCCTTGGGTCGTTACGTCTTTGTCGACAAAGTGTGTAAGAAATGTCCCTAGTAATTCGAGGTTCCTGTTTTTGGTGGACTTGATGCTTTTGCCGTTTGATGAATTTGATGTTATTCTTGGGTTGGATTGGTTGACCGTGTATGATGCGGTTGTGAATTGCAAAAGCAAGACTATTGATTTGAGGTGCGCAAATAACGAGATGATCCGAGTTGAATCTACGGACTTAAAGGGTTGCCACCGTAATATCATCAATGTTGGCCCGTAAGTATGTAAGAAAGGGTGCGAAGCATACCTTGCGTATGTACTTGATGATAAGGAGTTAGAAATAAAACCGAATCTGTGCGGTGGTTTGTGAATACCGGATGTTTTTCCCAAGAATTACGGGTTTGCCACTGTTCGGAGATAGAGTTTGGTATTGAGCTTGTACAGGACCACACCGATTTCGATAGCTCCGTGTCGTATGGCACCAACGGATTTAAAGGAGTTGAAAGCTCGGTTGCAAGAGTTGGTGGATAGAGGTTTTGCTCGCCTGAGTTTTTCACCTTGGGGTGCACCAGTGTTGTTTGTGAAAAGAAGGACGGAACCATGAGGTTGTGCATCGACTATCGTCGACTTAATAAAGTGACAATAAAGAACAAATATCCGTTACAGCGTATCGATGATTTGTTCGATCAACTGAAGGAGCCTCGGTGTTCTCAAAAATAGATTTGAGATCGGGCTATTATCGATTCTTGAATCCGAGATTCGGATATACCCAAAACGCCTTGAGCGAGATATGGTCACTACGAGTTCTTAGTGATGCCTTTGGGCTCACTAATGCCCTCGCGGTATTTATGGATTTGATGAATCGGATCTTCGAGACCGTATTTGGATCGGTTCGTAGTGGTGTTCATTGACGACATCTTGGTCTATTCAAGAGATGAGACCGAACATGCGAGCACCGAGATTAGTGTTGCAAATTTTACGGGATAAGCGGTTATCGCTAAGTTCAGCAAGTGTGAGTTCGGTTAAGAGGTTAGCTTCTTGGGTCATGTGGTATCTCGCATCGGTGTTCGAGTCGACCGAGTAAAATTTCATCCATACTTAACTGGAAGCCTCAGAAATATTATTGAGGTTCGGAGCTTTTGGGACTTGCTTACATACTACCAACGGTTTGTAAAAGGATTCTCGATGATAGCCACACCCATGACGAAACTGCTTTAAAAAGATGTCAAGTTTGAATGGACGGAAAAGTGTCAGAAAAGTTTCGATCAATTGAAAACTCATTTGACGGAAGCTCCAGTATTAGTGCAGCCCGAATCTAGCAAAGAGTTTGTCATCTATAGTGACGCCTCCCTACTTGGGTTAGGTTGTGTATTGATGCAAGAAGGTCGAGTTGTGGCCTATGCGTCGAGACAATTAAAGCCATATGAGAAAAATTATCCGACCCATGATCTCGAATTGGCTGCCATCGTATTCGCCTTAAAGATATGGCGACATTACTTATTTGGTGAGAAGTGCCATGTGTATTCGGATCACAAAAGTCTCAAATATTTGATGACTCAAAGAGACTTAAATCTGCGACAAAGACGTTGGCTCGAGTTGTTAAAAGATTATGAGCTTGTCATCGATTATCACCCTGGAAAGGCTAATGTGGTTGCGGACGCCTTAAGCCAGAAATCACTGTTTGCTTTACGAGCGATGAATGTACACTTGTCCATTCTACCCGACAATGTGTTAGTAGCCGAATTAAAGGCCAAACCATTATTGACTCATCAAACTCGTGAAGCTCAGAAAGTTGACGATGAGTTGGTTGCAAAACGGGCTGAGTGTGTTCCGAACAAGGAATCGGAGTTTCAAATTGATGATGACGATTGTTTGAGGTTCAGAAGTCGTCTGTGTGTTCCAAAGAATTCGGAACTTATTTCGATAATTCTGAACGAAGCCCATTGTAGCCGAATGGCAATCCACCCGGGGAGTACGAAGATGTACAACGATTTGAAACGTCGGTTTTGGTGGCATGGTATGAAACGAGACATCTCCGACTTTGTTTTGAGATGTTTAATATGTCAACAAGTGAAAGCGGAACATCAAGTGCCTTCAGGATTACTTCAGCCGATTACGATACCCGAGTGGAAATGGGATCGAGTCACAATGGACTTTGTGTCCGGACTGCCATTGTCAACAAGTAAGAAGGATGCGATTTGGGTTGTTGTTGATAGACCGACTAAGTCGGCTCACTTTATCCGGTGCGTCTGGATTTTCATTGGATAAACTAGCTGAATTGTACGTTTCTCAGTTGTGAGATTACACGGTATCGATTTACATTGTGTCGGATAGAGATCCGAGGTTCACCTCGCGATTTTGGAAGAAATTGCAAGAAGCTTTGGGTACCAAGTTGCATTTCAAAGACCGCCTTTCACCCCAAACCGATGGTCAATCCGAGCGGATAATTCAGATACTTGAGGATATGTTGAGATGTTGCATCCTCGAGTTCAGTGGTTCATGGGAACGGTATTTACCTTTGATTGAATTCGCTTACAACAATAGTTTCCAATCAAGTATTAAGATGGCGCCTTACGAGGCCTTGTACGGACGTAAATGCCGTACACCATTGTTTTGGACCGAGCTCGGTGAAAGCAAAATTTTCGGAGTGGATTTGATTAAAGATGCTGAACAGAAAGTAAAAGTAATCCGTGAAAATCTGAAGATAGCCTCCGATCGTCAGAAGTCGTACGCGGATCTGAAACGAAAAGACATTGAGTATCAGGTGGGAGATAAAGTGTTTCTTAAAGTTTCGCCTTGGAAAAAGATACTCAGATTTGGGCGCAAGGGCAAATTGAGTCCGAGGTTCATCGGGCCATATGAGATATCCGAACGAGTCGGTCCGATTCGCGTGTCGTTTGATTTTGCCCCTGAACTTGAAAAGATTCACGACGTCTTTCATGTTTCGAGGCTTCGACGCTATAGATCGATCCGTCGCACGTAATTAGTCCATCAGAGGTTGAAATTCAAGCCGATATGAGTTATGAAGAAGAACCGATTCGTATCCTAGCTCGTGAAGTGAAGGAGTTGCGAAACAAAAGGGTTCCGTTAGTAAAAGTGTTATGGCTCAAACACGGATGGAAGAAGCTACTTGGGAACCCGAGAACTCTATGAAAGAGCGTTACCCAAACCTATTTACGGTAAGATTTTCGGGACGAAAATTTCTTAAGTGGGGAGAGTTGTGACAGCCAAAATTGACCCTAGTCGAATGTGGTTTCGGGACCACAAAACCGAGGCATAAAAATAATTTAATGTTCATTTTGATGCCTATGATATGTGTTAATTCGTGTGTGACATTTTTGATGATTTGATTTAGGATTATAAATGTGAATTTCACTAAAAGGACCTAGTAGTAAACTTTGAAAGTAGGATAGGAAATGTGTGATGACTAATTAAAGCATGCATGCAAAACAATGGTCTTGCATGTCAAATACACCTCTTTTATAAGTGGTGGCGGCCATGACAAGGAGGATGGGCAAAACATGTCATAGACATGTTTTGTTGGTGCATTAGGGAGAAACATTAAACTAAGGTGTATGGGTAATAAAAAAATGAAAAAAAAAATGTGTGTGAAGGCTTCTCCCCTCCCCATTGCCGTGAGTTGAAGGGAAAGAAAGAAAAATTTTGTTCATCCTTTCTTTGAGCCAAAACTAGAGAGAAAATACAAAGAAGAAAAAAAATGTGTGTGTTCATCCTTGAACATCTTTTGGCCGAAAATTGAAGGAAAAAAAGGAAGAAGGGAGTGAAGCATTCGGCTATCCTAGGTCACTATTAAGGTAAGTTTGATGTTTTGCCATGAGATTCATGTATATTTTAGTAGTTAGCTTGAGTTCTAACTAGCCATGGTTCAAATCCTTACTATGTCATGGAGATGATATTCGGCTAAGGTGAGGTTGTGTTGATATCATTTGCATGCTAAAAGTGAAGCTTTGTAATGGTGCATGTGATGGTGGATTGATGATTATTGAATATTCTTTTTAGCACTTTTGAGTGAGAGTTTGATAGATACTATGAGGTTAAACTTCATGACATTGTAAGCTTGTAAGTTGGATGATGAAGTTCATGCTTTGTGAAGGTAAATGGGGTAGAAGGAGCATTCGGCCATAATGAAAATATATGAGATAGTCATAGTCATCCTTATGATTTGGCTCTTGCATATATATATATATATGTTTGCACATGATGTATTGGTATGACATATATACTATCTCAAGGCATATAATTACATATGATGGTGTTTCGGTTATGGAGTAAATGATTGATGCGTATTGAATTACAATATGGAATGCGTTAGTCAGTAAAATGTATGTTGTTTTTGTGTGGTATTAAGTTTATAATTGGCCTCAACATGGACATGCATATTCGGCCACATGAGGGGAATTGGTGTGCATCCATTCGGTTAGAGGCAAGCATATTGATGCCTATTCTTGGCTTAGAAAATTTGGCTAAGAGGAATATTAACTAATGTGTTGAGTTCGATTCATGATTTCGTACATATGCGACTTTGATGCCTAATGAGTATATATATTGGCTAAGTACCTTGAATTCCTCTTTCGATGCTCTAATGATTAAATCAATTTATTTGTCAAATTAAGCTCAAGAGCAAAGGGGAGCTAAATCCGATAAAGGGAAGGAAAAAGTAGTCGAGTAGCCGTCGAAATTGCTCGACAACATCCAAGGTAAGTCTTGAGTAATGACCCTACTTGAATTATATTGAAATCATGCTCCTTGTGTGTGGCTATTGAGCGAAATTGTAAAGGTTTGATAAATATTTTGTGTTTGAGCCTTAGTAACGAAAATGAAATATGGATGTGTCGTGATTATTGATATATGTGTACATGAGCATTTGAATGATACCCGGGCTAAGTCCCGAAGGCATTTATGCTAGTGATTATATCCGGGCTAAGACCAAAGGCATTCGTGCGAGTTGTTATATCCGGCTAAGACCAAGGCAATTGTGCAAGTTACCAAATCCGGGTTAAGACCCGAAGGCAATTGTGCTTGTGGTTATATCCGGTTAAATCCCGAAGGTACGTGATTCGGAAATGAGCAATCTTGCTGTAAAAATTTCAGTTTATACACTTGTGAAAATTCCAGCAATGAGGTATGTTCGTATGTGCTTGAATTAGTTGAGTCCTTACAAGTAAGTATTCGCTCAGTTGATAAACGAGCTACCGGCCTTTGGCTAAGTTGTTCTTTTGTGTATAAACATAAGGGTCGATAATGTGAAGTAAGTATGATTATGAGAATGTGTATTAATAAAGTGATTCACTTAGTTATGTAAATGTAATACTTTAGTCAAAGCTGATTTCATTACTTGAGACTTACTAAGCATTAAAATGCTTACCCCGTTGCTTTGGCTCTCTGTTTTATAGATTTTGCTCGTTAACTATCAGATTCGGGATCATCGAGTCAAGTCATCCACACTATCAAAGCCCCATTTTGGTACAATTTTGGTTGAACTTTGAAATGGCATGTATAGGACTACCCTTTTGTTGTAAGACATGTACCTTTCGGTTTTGTGTAAACTTGGATAGCCATGCGAAAATGGCTTATATACGTTTTTAGCATAGTACTATAATCGTTTGTATGTTGATCATTATGAGGTATGGAATTGTTTTGAAACGATTAGCCATTGGAATGGTTAATCATGATCACACTTTGTGCTATGTATGCAAAAAGGGCCAACTGAATCATAGAAATCATGAAATAGGTAAGCCTACCTTAAAGGCAGATGCTGACAGCAGCAGTGATGTGGATGTGAAAAATCACTAAAAATAGTAGGAATGGTATTAAATAGTGAATAAATTATGTAAATGAACCTTGATGAATCTACTTTCATATGGAAGAAACGAAACGGTCATATGAGTTATATGTTAAGAGATATTAAAGTTCTCGTGAAACAGGGCCAGAACGGTTTCTGGATCCCCTGTTCCGACTTTGGAAATTCATTGTAAATTAACCAGGGATAATTAGGAGTCATTCCATATATGTATAGATTTCTCTATGAGTCTATTTTCTATGGAAACAAACGGCATCAGTATTGAAGCCCTGTACAGGGAGATATCCAATTTGTAATGCGTGAAGGTCAGTGTAGTTGAACCCTGGATTAGGGGAGACTTTAACTAATAAACTGTACTAATTGGCCGGACCAAAAATTCTAGAAAAAAATATGTTGATGGACTTATGAGTCTAGTTTCAGGGAAAATTTATAAAACTGATTTTCGAGCTTTAAAACTCAAGATATGATTTTTAAGGCAACAGTGATGCAGTAACCAGCTAGTCTGGAAAATTTTTTTTATGGACTATGAAACAATTAAGTTAAGTCTGTGTGCACCTTGTGTTCGACTCCGGTAACGGGCTCGGGTACGGGGTGTTACATAATAAGTCAGATCATTTTCGAAAGAACATAGAGAATTGGATAACTCACAAAACTCAAATATTGCATAAATTCAGAAAAAGTTTCATTTCAATAGGCTGATTACACATATTTATAATACCAAAGAGGTCTAGCTGAATGGTCACATATGATCATCTTAATGAGCTAATAATAAGCTAAAATAAAGCTCAAAAACTCTTGGAATGCCGAACTTAATAACTCCACCTTCAGTACACTTCAATTCAGCTGAATCAATGGTATTGAATGCTTAGAAAAAACCTCTAAAGTCTCCTTGGTCAGCCAAATGGACACCAACAGCTTTAATGAAAAATTAACTCATGAAGTGATCACTTTAATCAACAATCGATTATGGAAGATGAAAGAGGCTGTTGTCGAATTTAAGAAGGTGTAATGCTTCCTTTAATGGATGATAACAGCTCCTTTTAATGAAGAATAATGCTTCCCTTTGTAAAAGTCTCTTAAATCAATTTGTAACAGCTGTTGAATGTAACGGTTTCCAACTGAAAAGACACCTGCAATTAACACAAAGAAAATAGGCATATTAAACACATTTAAACACATAAAACACATTAAACACTCAACTTAAATAAATGAACTTCAAAATTAAAAAACACATGCATTATTAAATTATTCCAGCAACTAGATAATTTAAAAGAAGCATAACTTAAACAAGTTCATTAACTCAATTATTTAAACTAATATGAGTTGAATAAAATCCAGTAACTCATTTATTAATCTAAGATGAGTTTATTAAAAATAAAATTCAACTTGCAATAAATTGCAATTGACGCCTATTAGGCTAGTCCAAGCATGACTATTGGATTTCGCTTCTTGCTCTTCCCAAGCTCGATCTACATAGCTTGCTAATCCATCTTGAAATTTCTTAGCTCGTGACCGAGTTATAGGCCCTCGTGGCAGCTCAATGGATTCGGTAGTGACTTCCTGAGCAAAGGTCGCATCAAGTAACTTATAAAAAACATGACACACATTTAAGTTAAAATCATGCAACACATGTTTGAGTCTGTTAAACAACAATATAGAACAACCTCCGGAATCAAAAATTTGATTTTGACTTGGCAAGCCAACAAAACTCACTTGTTTTCTTTTCAAACTTAGAGACAAAGCATCAAGTAAGCAAAAATTGTTCACATATTTAGTCACACAAAATTGCGAATACTTGCTTTCTCTCAAAGACATTTCAAAATAGCAAACTCCAGGTTTGAACACATGATTTTGGTCTCTCATTCTAGCTTGCAACAAGAATTTCTTTGTTTCCAATGATCCACACATGTGAATCAAAGATGGTGTGAACTTACAAACATTCAAACAATCATATATATTCTCATTCGAACAGACTTACTCAAACATGTGGGATTTACACAACAAATCAGAAAGTTCAAATCATCGTTAAACACAAGCAGATTAGACATTTCACATATTAACTCTTTATCGCAAAAAACCAAATTTTGTGCGGGATGACTTAGTCTTACTTCATTAACAATTTAACCAATGTCCCTTTGATTTCTCTCCCTTTGCTGCAGATTTCGACTTGAGGACAAGTCACTTCAAAGAGGGGGAGATGATACGAATGTGCCTCAGAGTATACCTAGCTCAAGCAAGGATCCGTTAAGGTCCCATCACATGAGCTTGAGCAAAGCAATTCAAGGAGGCCATATCGGCCTTAGTTAACCAAGCATGGGGTGAAGCGTTGGCTAGACAAATTGAAAGAGATTGGACCAGCTCAATAAGGATTCCTTGCAACCTCTTTCAAGACAATCTCAGCTCATATTCAGCTCCAAGGGCTACATTCAACTCAACTTACCTCAATGAGCTAGTTCGATCATTTAAAAGTTTATTTTAATTTATCCATTTTAGTTGCTGGAATAAAATAAATGCATTTAGTTAATTTAGTTAGTATTAACTTAAGTAATAAATAAATGTTAATAATTTTTCTTTAATTTAAACATATTAAATTAGAGTGTTAAATGTGTCTTGGCTGCTGAATTAAATTAATGTCACAGCTACTACTTATTTTTAATGCGTCCTAGCTTAGTACAAATTAAATTATAGTTGAATTGAACATATTATGGCTGCTAAATTTAATTTGTCTTAACATTGACCTTGGCTAAATTTAATTGTTGTAGGTACATGCATGGCTGGCCATAAAAAGGGTGTGCTGCTAATTGCCATTGCCAAAGTAGCTATTCAGTGAGTGCAAGAGCCAAAAGCAAGCTGATTTTTCTTCTTCCAAGCTACTGCTAAGCTTGCTTAAATGAATTCATATTGCTGGAAATTCTTTTCACACCTAAAGGCTGATCAGTTTTAAGCTTTCACATTCAAAGTGGCTGCTTACTTGCTTCGTTCACACTACAAGTCTTTTGAAGTAATCTAAGTAGCCCATTTAAGCAAGTGTCTTTTCAACAATCCAAGGCACCTCATGCATTACCTTGGCTGAATTTGTCAAGTAGAAATCAGCTCCATTCAACTCCTTCCAGCTCCAAAATTAATTTCAATTATTTCAGTTGATTGAGACCAGAAAAGACTTAACCATTGGCGTTCCCAAGCTGTTGGAAGCTTCAAGAATATTTCTAGGAACTTTCCAAGAAATTTCAGCTCATTTAAGCTGAAAACAAATGTCCAATTAGCTACCCTATGATGACCATTCGGCTAGCTTAAGTTCAGCACTATAAATATGTAGCTTATTTCTTTGTTTTAGAACTTTTTTCAATTTGAATGAAATATATTATATTTTTGAGATTTTCTTCTCTCAAATTTCGTTCTTAGACTTTTTTGCCTTATCTGTTGTCAGTGGCATCAACCTTAGTTGTAACAGCTCGATTTAGACCCTAATCGAAACGGCGGTTTCAAGACCACGAATTTGAGTCAGAATTTTTATAAAAAAATTTATTTTCTGTTTTTATTTTTTGTGAATTTATGCCTGTGAAATTTTCGTAATTTAATTTGGACGTTTGAATGTCTGATTAAATAAAAGGACTTAATCGCGTAAATTGAAAATTTAATGGTTTAATGTGTAAGGGCTGAAATATATTTGTCTTTGTAAATGGAGGGATTTATGTGGTAATTATCCCATGATGACATGCAATCGAAGGTAATGGCCTTAATATAACTTGATTTTATATTTTAAATCCAAGGATAAATATGTAAACTAGTTAATATGTAATAATATATTAAAACATAAAAAATGCATGTGTTCATTTTCTTTGACCGAAACTTGTAAAAGAAAAGAAAAAGAGAAAGAAAATTATATTCATCCATTGTTGATTCAAATTCAAGGTTAGTTTGGTTTCGATTTTTGATAATTTTTACGTTTTTTAGATCATTGATTCGAATACTATCCGACCCATGCTTGAATTTTTGATTTTGATGAATATTTTGAGTTATGCCACTGATGAGAGCTTGAGATTTTTGTTGTTTTATGATGAAATATGAAAGATATGTTTTAGATTAACATGTTTTGTATTGGAGTTTTTGATGATTTTGAGTAATTAGGACTAAATTGTTAAATTAGTAAATTGAGGGACTAACATGTAAAATAAATGAAATATATGGACTGGTATGAATATAAGGCAGCTTCGGCCTAAATATGTTGTTGTGAGATTTTGTGTATTTTGTGTTTTATGCAATTAGGACTAATTTGTAAAAGTATGAAATATTAGGGGTAAAATGGTAATTTTCCCATTTATGTGTTGTTGGATTAAATTGAATGAAATTGTGTTTGAATAAGATTAATTTAAAATTGTATAGATCAAGAACAAAAGAAATCAGACTTGGATCGGGGAAAAGCAAAAATAGTCAAATAGTCAATTTACATTGCTCGTCGATATCTGAGGTATGTCTTTAAGCAATTAAACATCGTAAATTTTGAATGTAAATTAGTTTAATATGCTGATTTGGAATTCATAGAATTATAATAGAGTTAGCCGAGTATGATTAAGCATGGAAATAATGTATTTGAGCTTAATTCGACTGAGTTATAACATCTGAAAGTCCGTAATAACTATATGGAATATCTAGATTTTTCGATATATGAATTATTTATGAGACAACTTAATGTGATCCGGCCTGGGTAGTTGAGATGAATTCACGTAGTCGCCTCGATCGTAGTTGAGAGAATTGTTCGTGTCTTGATTATTAGAAATAAAAGTAAAAGATTAGAATAGGATAAGCGGAAGGTTTCAAGAAGGGTAAGTTTAATAATAGGTTCGGTTAAGGGTAGCAAAGATGAATGAAGGATAGAAGGCCCGGTTTGGTTAACAAGAAGGAAATTTGAAATGGGAATGGAAAACAAACTCAACGCCAGGAATGATTCAACACTAAAAAGTGTCACCTCGATTCCTATATGGTTAAGGTGAAAAATATGGATAGATGGATAGGTGAACGCCACGCCAAGATTGGTGATAAGTTCAAAACAAGACGATTGACGCTACTAGCACAAGCTAGATAAGTCTTTCGAAACTTGTACGAGATATGAGAGGAAGCAACCTCACAAGAACAATGTTCATTAAACAAATTGGAAAAAGTCCTTCTTACATGAAATGAGCAAACAATTTATAAGCCTAAGATGCCTATTGATATTCGGCATCTATGATGTTCACACTAACTTAAATTCTATTCACATTTGTAGTTAACATGTTCACACAAAAGCATTAAAATTAGGTTCATGCTTGAAGATGGTGCATGAATTGGCCGAACCATCATGTATCTTCACTTGATGCATTCATGCATACATAGCGTAGAAGAAAAGCCATAGTTCATGAATGTGCAGCCCTTTAATACTCCTACATCTCCTCTGGCCAAATGAGGCTTGAATGTACCTTGAATACTTGAATGGACATCTTGGATATGCATGATACATGCATAAAACGTCCCAATACATGTTCTTCCTTAATTACGGTCCATGAATCTTCAAATACATGTACATAAAATAGCCCCCACTTGCATGAACGTCCCCAACACATGAATTCCTTCAAATGCCATCTATTGAACACTAGTTGTGCATGCATCCTTCCATACAATGTATTAAGCCATGCATGTACTTGCATTAATGGCTCTTTCATGTATTCGGTCACTTTGTGGAACTTAACTCTTGGCCAAAAGGTTGTTTAGGGATCACCAATAGCCAGCCCACCATGCATAAATTCGTTCATGCATGAACTCTTATATTCCATGTACCTAGCCGTGCATGAATCTCATTAAATGTACTCAATACATTTGGTTGAACCTACAAGAAACATGAACACATTAAATCCCAATGTATATTCAGCTGAACATGTTAAGAGCATGAACTATGTAACACCCCTTACCCGTACCCGAGGCCGGGATAGGGTACGAGGTGTTACCGGACAAACATACAAACATTAAACTAAAATATGGGCCATAAAATTTCATTCATATTTCAAAACGTTCATTCACTTACACATAGTCCCTTATTTGATTCTACGAAGCCCAAAACATACTTTAGAAAGGGTTTGGGACTAAACCGAGAACTTACAAAAATCTTGAAAATTTCATGCTTTAAGGCTCCACACGCCCGTGTCCCAAAGTCGTGTTCCATACACAGCTAAGACACATGGTCGTGTTTCTGCCTGTGTGGAATATACCTAGGCTATTTTCCAAGCTTTGGTCAACCTTAATCTCTTACACACTTATACAAAATCAAAAGCATATAACATGGTATTCATTTAATGATTAAATATTCTCAATTAAACCACAAACATAGCATTTGTATGTCATCATACATCTGTCTCTCATACTCATTTTACCTTGTTTATTATAGTACCACTTATACATCTATACCAAGATTATCATCTTACCAAATATATTCAGCTTAATCATCAAGCATTCATATTTAAAACTAGATCATATCTTTATAAAATACCACAATTTAGATGCGCAAAATAACATGTTTGCCTGAAACATTTCAATTCAACTCCATACCCAACAAGCATTACATTGAGACTAGTCATATATATATATATATATATATATATATATATACATGTCATGATACATATCATTCTCTTTCTGTTTTCTTATAAACACATATCATTTATTTCATTATATCAATATTTCATATACCATAGTTTCCATGTATTCCACATATATTTATTTTCCTCCTCCTCCTCTCCATTCCACATCCTTAATGTATATAGCACTCTTGTAAGTACGATTTCACAATTTACTAATAAATAAATGCTCACATCAAACTGTCTACACGAGTCATAGTCACTTACTTATTTATAATTCGAGCTACAGAGACCCAAATTAAGATCCGTAAATTTCCCCTGAAACTAGACTCACACATCTTTTCGCCATAAAATTTTCATAAATTTTCATTCAGCCAATTAGTACAGTTTATTCAATAAAATTTCCCCTGTTTCACTTTCTGAAAGTTCTGACCTCTCTTCACTAAAAATTAATTATCTCACAGTACAGAACTTGGATAATGTTCTTGTTGATTTATCCTGAAAATAGACTCATTAGGGATTTTAAAAATATAAGTTTAACCCTCTAATTATTTTTATCCAAATTGTTTTGATTTTCCAAAGTCGAGCAGGGGATCACGTAATCATTCGAACCAAGATCACAAAACATAAATATCTCAAAATATAGAACTCCTTTTCTTGCTCATTGCGTTTATATGAAAATAGACGCATTAAGCTTTAATTTGATAATGTTTCTTTTATATGAAAATAGATGCATTAAGCTTTAATTTGATATCTCATTCATTCTCGATTTAATTTCTACTATTTTTGGTGATTTTCAAAATCACGCCATCGCTCTTGTCCAAAACAGTTTTATTGCTAATTCACTCTTTCACACTTTCTTTGTATTAACCTCATTTTAACATACATATCACAGATCATTTTCACCACATTTCATACATCACAAGGTCACCATGAAATCATCTTCATGTATAACTTACTTGTTTATAACCTTACCACATCCTGGTCACTTAATGAACACATCATTCACATAACCAAGTTCCTGCACTTATTCATCACAAAACTCACAAAGCAATGCATAGAGAGTCTCCCGTTGAACACTTCGGATCTATCCTCGATACTTGGTGGTTTCAGCACATAGCTCCACCCATCATATAGTTCGGCTCTCTTGTACACATGGTGAACACTCAGTACCACCCATGTGACCTAGCCAATTTATCTCGTAGCTCTCTTGTCTATATGGTGTCCTTCACCTGGAACCACGCATGCGACCTAGCTACATATATCCCGTAACTCTCTTGTGTACATGGTGTATACATAATATCACCCATGCGACCTAGATACATAATAATGCCTTGTAGCTCTCTTGTACACATGATGTGCACCCAGCACCATACATGTGACCTAGCTACATACTATCTCAGATCATCCAATCTTTCCAGAGGTTCAACCAGATTTGTCTCTCTTTTCCAACAATTTCACTAATCAACTAATTATCCACAAACATATTTCCAATATTATTATAAAATATCATAATACAAGTAATATTAATGTATTACTTACATACAAACTTACATCTCATTTAATATCAAGGCAATAACATTAAATTACACATTGCCTTATTAAAATCATATGAACTTACAATATCCCATAATATCCATAATCATAGAAATCACATTTATGTATGATAATTCAATGCACTTCATGTACCATAGACATATTTTAAATCAATTCATAAACTTGGCACCATAATCATTTAATTTAACATAATTCAATTAATTCACTAAATTTAACTTTCAAATATAAATTCCAAGATTATTCTTCAGATTATTATCATACCAACTTACATACTTTCAACACCTCGGAAATTATAATAAATATATCAATTTTACATTGAAACATGCATAAATTAATGCTTATTATACATATGAACTTACCTCGATGCTAAAACGACCATTTTACCAACTTTCCCAATTTTCGATTTTCTCTCATTCTAGGTTCAAATCTCGTTTTTGAGATCTAAAACATCATATTTTACTTATTTAATTAATGTGATATTCAAAAGCAGTCCTTAACTCAAACTTTGGAAAAATTATAATTTTGCCCTAAACTTTTGCATATTTACACTTTTGCCCTAGGCTCGGAATTAAACTTCATCCCCATGATGATCACTTTTCCTTCTATGGCAACATCAAATTCTCACTCTAACATATACTTATGACTATTAGGTATTTTTACCGATTAAGCCCTTTTACTCGTTTTCACTCAAAATCGAGTAGCAAAAGTTGTCTAACATAATTTAAAACCTCATATTCTATCATAAAACAGAAAAATAAACACATTTAACCTATGGGTATTTTTCCAAATATGAACCCTAGCTTAAATCATTGCTAGAATAAGCTTAATCAAATTACCGGGATTCCAAAAAAGTAAAGAACTTGAAAAGCGGGTTAGAACGGTCTTACTATTGAGCTTGGAAAGCTTGAAAACCCTAGCCATGGCTTCCCCCATGCTAATTTCGGCCTCCATGAAAAAGATGAGTCAATTTTGGCTTTATTTTCCCTTTTTATTTCTTTTAATTACCAAATGACTAAAATGCCCTTCCTTACTAAACTTTCAAAAATTCCATCCATGTCCAATTTTTGTCCATTACTTAGAAATTGGTCAAATTGCTATTTAAGACCTCCTAATTAATATTTCAAAGCAATTTCATACTAGAAACTTCTAGAATGCAAGTTTTGCAACTTATTCAATTTAGTCCCTAACTTCAAATTGAGCACTTTATGCATAGAATTTCTTCACGAAATTTTCACACAATCATGCAATCATATCATAGACCTCAAAATAATCATAAAATAATTATTTCTATCTCAGATTTTGTGGTCCCGAAACCTCTGTTCCAACTAGACCCAATTTTGGGCTATTACAAACTAAGCATCATAAACATCATGCTAAGCTAAACTAAACAGATTAATTAAAGACTAGCTAGTAGCATTAAGTTCGGCTAACTCAAACTAAGTGAAAACTTTTAATGAACTTATTTGAGCTAGGATTTTCGTTAATGATCTGTAGCAAACTAATTAGTATTAAACTAAATCTTAGTTTAATTTATTGAAATAAAGAACGAGCTGAAAGTAAGCTCGGTTGAGCTCAAACAAGCTGAAACGAGCTCAAATGAGCTAAGTTGAGTTGGACTGTAAAACCCTGAATTTGGGCCTAGAAGTTTTGGGCCTTGAACATGGGAGCGGTTGAAGGCAGCTTATAATATTTTGTTGTGCATGTAAATTTCGTTAATGAAGGCTTGTTTTAGTAGTTAAGTGTGCTGAGAAGTGTTGGAGAAGTCCTGGGTTCAAATTTGGACTCTAGCAAAAATTTTGGTTTAAGGTGAATCAAACCCTAGGTGTAGTAGGTAGGCCTTAAGAATATTGTTGGAGGAATTGTGCTACAAAAAGGAGTGTGGTGTAGTGGCAAGGTGGCGCCACTTAAGGGACAAGGAACTAACGCCATAAAGGAAGCAAGGGGTCCAAGGTTCAAGTCTTGGCTCTTAAAATATATTTTGGTTTTTCTTTTCAATAAATCTGGAAGCAAGTAGGTGCGCTTTAAAGTTTAATGTGTTGGATTTATGGCACAAATGAGTTGATGGCCTAGTTGTGGTGGAGTGAGTTGGCATGTGAGAGGACTTTGGTTCGAATTCCTTGGTAAGCAAAGGTTGATTATTTTGCTATGTTGGGATAGCAAGACTTGGTGTTGGTTTTAAACTCTGATGATAGAGGGATCCCACATCGGGAAACTAACATAAGAGTGGTTGCGAAGCTGGCTTTAAATAGAGAGAACCATGAGGAGAGTAATGGTACCTTTCTTGGCTGATCCCTTTCGATTTATGGCGTGCTGTTTGGGTTGGTCGTCGGCTACGAGTGCTCGGAGCCTGGATTAACTCCAGTCTCCTATCAGGTGTGTATTTCTCACTACTATAGCTGTAGGTACGGGCCCAATTGGATAAGTTGTTTGATTGTGTAGTAAATATTGGACTAGGCTAGGTGAATCTTATATCTGTGGCTAGATTTGGGCTAAAAGGGCCACACGGGCGTGTCGGCCCATTTGGGCCGAGAATGGGCTTTAGGTCCATTCGTATTATTATCCCTATTTAGAATACTTTAGTTTACCAAATTACTGAAATACCCCTATAGGGTAGAATTATCGAAATACCCTTGTAGGGTAGAAATACCGAAATACCCCTGTAGGGTAGAATTACCGAGATACCCTCGTGGGGTAAAATTACCATTTTGCCCCTCGTGCGTAAATGACTAACTTGTGTGATGATTGGGTTAGTTGACGTGGATTTATGTTAGTTATCGTTAATTTGTAAGTCTAATGTGTTAGTGATTGATTGTAGGATTATCGATTGTAGGATTATCGCGTGGGAGATATCGTCATCAATCGTCATCAACCAAGTGTGTAACGACACCCTCCCTTAGACTGAATCGGTAAAAGCCGAAATACCAAAACGTTGGTATTTTGTAAACTCGCGAGCGTGGAAGCGCTCGTGAGACAGTTGTTAATGACTATGGTGCATTTGGATGATTAGAGTGCAGAGTGTGCAGTTTTGTGCACAACGGTATTTTTGGGCTTAATGGGTCGAAAACGGGACAATGGGCCAACGGGCCCACTTTGGTAAAAAGACGAGGTAAGTACTTCTGATTACTTGGTAAACGTTAGAATGAGCAAGAAACCTTAACAATAGGTAATAATTACTGAAATACCCTTATGCATGCAAAATTACGATTTTACCCCTAGGGTTATATTTTTTTCCGAAAAGCATGATGTTTTGTTTCTGTATACGTATGCCATGACATATTATTTCTGTTGCATGGGACATGGGTTTATATTGATGGAGGAAGCGTTCTGGGAGCCTCGCCACATATATCTGTTTTGGTGACTTCGTCACAATATCTGGCAGCCTCGCTACAATCTGGTGGCTTCGCCATATATATATATATATATATATATATTTTCTGGTGGCCTAGCCACAATATCTGTATCTGGTGACTTCGTCACAATATTTGGTAGCCTCGCTGCAATTTCTGTGGTGTTTAGCGGTTGGGTGGGTCGAGTAGTCTCCCCACATAGTGTAACGTTGGTACGGGGGTGTATACGGCTGGATTGGGTTGGGATTGCATTCACGTTCTGATTTTGATTACATTACGACATCGATTACGATTCTAATTCTGTCACCTAATTCTGATTCTTATTCTGATTCTGATTCTGTCACCTGATTTTGATTTTGATTCTCATTTTGATTCTAGTTCTGATAATGTTTCTTATACTATAATGGGCTAAGGCCCATCTGGTACTGTCTGTTATAGTGAGCTAAGGCCCAATTGATACTGAAACTGTAAGTAAAGCTGGGGCCAGACTTTTAATTCTTTTATATGACTGACTGTTCCTTTTTATAGTAGGGGATTTCACACTGAGTTTTCGTAAACTCACCCGTTTATTAACTTTTCAGGTAATTTCTAGCCTTAGACGGATCGGAGCTGCTAGGGTCTCGGAGGAAGCTGCACACACTGTTTATTTTATAGTTTTGATTATTACTTTTAAATGTTTTATGTGGGTTGTAGTAAAGCCATTGTAATTTTCTGGATTTCAAATTTGGAATTTTATTTATTGTTCTTATAATTGCTAGTATTAGAACACGGTTTTCCAAAGTAACTACTATTGTTCAAAACATTATGTATCCGCAATTGTTTTTAAATTAAGCTTTTGCAACTACCAAGATTTTTACAAAGTTGTTAAAAATGTTATTTAGTTGAGGTTTTCTAACAAGGTTTAAAAAGGGTATAAGTTTCTAATTATTAAGAAGGGTTTTAATAGAAACATGTTTTGAAAACACTTCAATGTAACACGCCAGATTCGAGCCAAATTTAACATCTGGGTCGGGTTTGGGGTGTTACATTCAGTGGTATCAGAGCCAAGTTGCAACAACTCTGCTGTGGATTGGGTGTTCAAAGGTTGAATTTTAGAAAATTATTTTCAACTATGTGGTCTGTTTGAAGTATTTCTTTTAAAAAGTGTGGCACACCGAGTCTCCGGCGCCGAATCCTTAAGTCTTCTGAATACTTTTGTCTGTTTAGAAATTGAAATACTGTGGATTCCTTAGATATTGGTTTGAATTTAAATTTGGTATTTATTTTATGTGGATGTGATGTTTGAATATAGAAATGGTATATATATATGTGAGAAATATGTGTCTGCTTCAGTGAATAAATGTTGTATGTATGAGATGTTTCAAGTTCTAGTTGAACTGTGATAGTGATAGTAGGATCAGAGTGAAGTGTGATAGTGATAGTAGGATCAGAGTGCGCAGCGGTAGCGTAGTGGGTAAATGTTACACGACTACCCTGTTAGACAAAAATTTCGGGGACAAAATTTTTTTAAGGGAGGTAGAGTTGTAACACCCTGAATTTGGGCCTAGAAGTTTTGGGCCTTGAGCATGGGAGCGGTTGAAGGTAGCTTATAATATTTTGTTGTGCATGTAAATTTCGTTAATGAAGGCTTGTTTTAGTAGTTAAGTGTGCTGAGAAGTGTTTGAGAAGTCCTGGGTTAAAATCTGGACTCTAGCAAAAATTTTGGTTTAAGGTGAATCAAACCCTGGGCATAGTAGGAATTGTGCCACAAAAAGGAGTATGGTGTACTGGCAAGGTGGCACCACTTAGGGGACAAGGAAGTGACGCCATAGAGGAAGCAAGGGGTCCAAGGTTCAAGTCTTGGGTCTTGCAATATATTTTGGTTTTTCATTTCAATAAATTTGGAAGCAAGTAGATGCGCTTTAAAGTTTAATGTGTTGGATTTATGACACAAATGAGTTGATGGCCTAGTGGTGGTGGCGTGAGTTGGCATGTGAGAGGACTTTGGTTCGAATCACTTGGCACACAAAGGTTGATTATTTTTCTATGTTGGGACGGCAAGAGTTGGTGTTGGTTCTAAACTCTGATGATGGAGGGATCCCACATTGGGAAACTAACATAAGAGTGGTTGCAAAGTTGGCTTTAAATAGAGAGAACCATGAGGAGAGTAAGGGTACCTTTCCTGGCTGATCCCTTTCGCTTTATGGCGTGCTCGTTTGGGTTGGGCGTCGGCTACGAGTGCTCGAAGCGTGGATTATTCAGTCTCCTATCAGGTGTGTATTTCTCACTACTCTAGCTATAGGATGGCTACTTCGGGCCGCGATGGGCCGAAAGGGGCCATGTGGGCCCAATGGGCCTACGAGCCCAATTGGATAAGTTGTTTGATTGTGTAGTAAATATTGGACTAGGCTAGGTGAATCTCATATCTGTGGCTAGGTTTGGGCTAAAAGGGCCACACGAGCGTGTGGGCCTATTTCGGTCGAGAATAGGCTTTACATTCATATTATTATCCCTGTTTAGAATACTTTAGTTTACCAAATTACTGAAATACCTCTGTAGGGTAGAATTACTGAAATACCCTTGTAGGGTAGAAATATCGAAATACCCCTATAGGGTAGAATTACCGAGATACCCTCGTGGGGTAAAATTACCATTTTGCCCCTCGTGCGTAAATGACTAACTTGTGTGATGATTGGGTTAGTTGACGTGGATATATGTTAGTTATCGTTAATTCGTAAGTCTAATGTGTTAGTGATCGATTGTATGATTATCGCGTGGGAGATATCATCATCAATCATCATCAAGCAGGTGTGTAACGACACCCTTCCTTAGACTGAATCGGTAAAAGTCAAAATACCGAAACGTTGGTATTTTGTGAACTCGCGAGCGTGCGAGCACTCGTGAGACAGTTGTTAATAAATATGGTGCATTTAGGTGATTAGAGTGCAGAGTTGCAGTTTTGTACAACGGTATTTTTGGGCTTAATGGGTCAAAAACGGGCCAATGGGCCAACGGGCCCATTTTGGTAAAAAGACGAGGTAAGTACTTCTGATTACTTGGTAAACGTTAGAATGAGCATGAAACCTTAGCAATAGGTAATAATTACTGAAATACCCTTATGCATGCAAAATTACGATTTTACCCCTAGGGTTATATTTTTTTTCTGAAAAGCATGATGTTACATTTACAGATCGTATGCCATGACATATTATTTACATTGCATGGGACATGGGTTTATATTGATGGAGGAAGCATTCAGCGACCTCATTTGCAATTTGGTGGCCTCGCCACATATATCTGTTTTGGTGACTTCGTCACAATATTTGGCAGCCTCGTTGTAATATGGCGGCTTCGCCACATATATATATATATATATATATTTGTTCTGGTGGCCTAGCCACAATATCTGTATCTGGTAACTTCGTCACAATATCTGGCTGCCTCGCTGCAATTTCTGTGGTGTGTAGCGGTTGGGTGGGTCGAGTAGTCTCCCCACATGGTGTAAGGTTGGTACGGGGGTGTATACGGATGGATTGGGTTGGGATTGCAATTAAATGAACTTGGCTGAATTTGTCAAGTAGAAATCAGCTCCATTCAACTCCTTCCAGCTCCAAAATTAATTTCAATTATTTCAGTTGATTGAGACCAGAAAAGACTTAACCATTGGCGTTCCCAAGCTGTTGGAAGCTTCAAGAATATTTCTAGGAACTTTCCAAGAAATTTCAGCTCATTTAAGCTGAAAACAAATGTCCAATTAGCTACCCTATGATGACCATTCGGCTAGCTTAAGTTCAGCACTATAAATATGTAGCTTATTTCTTTGTTTTAGAACTTTTTTCAATTTGAATGAAATATATTATATTTTTGAGATTTTCTTCTCTCAAATTTCGTTCTTAGACTTTTTTGCCTTATCTGTTGTCAGTGGCATCAACCTTAGTTGTAACAGCTCGATTTAGACCCTAATCGAAACGGCGGTTTCAAGACCACGAATTTGAGTCAGAATTTTTATAAAAAAATTTATTTTCTGTTTTATTTTTGTGAATTTATGCCTGTGAAATTTTCGTAATTTAATTTGGACGTTTGAATGTCTGATTAAATAAAAGGACTTAATCGCGTAAATTGAAAATTTAATGGTTTAATGTGTAAGGGCTGAAATATGTTTGTCTTTGTAAATGGAGGGATTTATGTGGTAATTATCCCATGATGACATGCAATCGAAGGTAATGGCCTTAATATAACTTGATTTTATATTTTAAATCCAAGGATAAATATGTAAACTAGTTAATATGTAATAATATATTAAAACATAAAAAATGCATGTGTTCATTTTCTTTGACCGAAACTTGTAAAAGAAAAGAAAAAGAGAAAGAAAATTATATTCATCCATTGTTGATTCAAATTCAAGGTTAGTTTGGTTTCGATTTTTGATAATTTTTACGTTTTTTAGATCATTGATTCGAATACTATCCGACCCATGCTTGAATTTTTGATTTTGATGAATATTTTGAGTTATGCCACCGATGAGAGCTTGAGATTTTTGTTGTTTTATGATGAAATATGAAAGATATGTTTTAGATTAACATGTTTTGTATTGGAGTTTTGATGATTTTGAGTAATTAGGACTAAATTGTTAAATTAGTAAATTGAGGGACTAACATGTAAAATAAATGAAATATATGGATGGTATGAATATAAGGCGACTTGGCCTAAATATGTTGTTGTGAGATTTTGTGTATTTTGTGTTTTATGCAATTAGGACTAATTTGTAAAAGTATGAAATATTAGGGGTAAAATGGTAATTTTCCCATTTATGTGTTGTTGGATTAAATTGAATGAAATTGTGTTTGAATAAGATTAATTTAAAATTGTATAGATCAAGAACAAAAGAAATCAGACTTGGATCGGGGAAAAGCAAAAATAGTCAAATAGTCAATTTACATTGCTCGTCGATATCTGAGGTATGTCTTTAAGCAATTAAACATCGTAAATTTTGAATGTAAATTAGTTTAATATGCTGATTTGGAATTCATAGAATTATAATAGAGTTAGCCGAGTATGATTAAGCATGGAAATAATGTATTTGAGCTTAATTCGACTGAGTTATAACATCTGAAAGTCCGTAATAACTATATGGAATATCTAGATTTTTCGATATATGAATTATTTATGAGACAACTTAATGTGATCCGGCCTGGGTAGTTGAGATGAATTCACGTGATCGCTTTGATCGTAGTTGAGAGAATTGTTCGTGTCTTGATTATTAGAAATAAAAGTAAAAGATTAGAATAGGATAAGCGGAAGGTTTCAAGAAGGGTAAGTTTAATAATAGGTTCGGTTAAGGGTAGCAAAGATGAATGAAGGATAGAAGGCCCGGTTTGGTTAACAAAAAGGAAATTTGAAATGGGAATGGAAAACAAACTCAACGCCAGGAATGGTTCAACACTAAAAAGTGTCACCTCGATTCCTATATGGTTAAGGTGAAAAATATGGATAGATGGATAGGTGAGCATACGCCAAGATTGGTGATAAGTTCAAAACAAGGCGATTGACGCTACTAGCACAAGCTAGATAAGTCTTTCGAAACTTGTACGAGATATGAGAGGAAGCAACCTCACAAGAACAATGTTCATTAAACAAATTGGAAAAAGTCCTTCTTACATGAAATGAGCAAACAATTTATAAGCCTAAGATGCCTATTGATATTCGGCATCTATGATGTTCACACTAACTTAAATTCTATTCACATTTGTAGTTAACATGTTCACACAAAAGCATTAAAATTAGGTTCATGCTTGAAGATGGTGCATGAATTGGCCGAACCATCATGTATCTTCACTTGATGCATTCATGCATACATAGCGTAGAAGAAAAGCCATAGTTCATGAATGTGCAGCCCTTTAATACTCCTACATCTCCTCTGGCCAAATGAGGCTTGAATGTACCTTGAATACTTGAATGGACATCTTGGATATGCATGATACATGCATAAAACGTCCCAATACATGTTCTTCCTTAATTACGGTCCATGAATCTTCAAATACATGTACATAAAATAGCCCCACTTGCATGAACGTCCCCAACACATGAATTCCTTCAAATGCCATCCATTGAACACTAGTTGTGCATGCATCCTTCCATACAATGTATTAAGCCATGCATGTACTTGCATTAATGGCTCTTTCATGTATTCGGTCACTTTGTGGAACTTAACTCTTGGCCAAAAGGTTGTTTAGGGATCACCAATAGCCAGCCCACCATGCATAAATTCGTTCATGCATGAACTCTTATATTCCATGTACCTAGCCGTGCATGAATCTCATTAAATGTACTCAATACATTCGGTTGAACCTACAAGAAACATGAACACATTAAATCCCAATGTATATTCAGCTGAACATGTTAAGAACATGAACTATGTAACACCCCTTACCCGTACCCGAGGCCGGGATAGGGTACGAGGTGTTACCGGACAAACATACAAACATTAAACTAAAATATGGGCCATAAAATTTCATTCATATTTCAAAACGTTCATTCACTTACACATAGTCCCTTATTTGATTCTACGAAGCCCAAAACATACTTTAGAAAGGGTTTGGGACTAAACCGAGAACTTACAAAAATCTTGAAAATTTCATGCTTTAAGGCTCCACACGCCCGTGTCCCAAAGTCGTGTTCCATACACAGCTAAGACACATGGTCGTGTTTCTGCCTGTGTGGAATATACCTAGGCTATTTTCCAAGCTTTGGTCAACCTTAATCTCTTACACACTTATACAAAATCAAAAGCATATAACATGGTATTCATTTAATGATTAAATATTCTCAATTAAACCACAAACATAGCATTTGTATGTCATCATACATCATCTCTCATACTCATTTTACCTTGTTTATTATAGTACCACTTATACATCTATACCAAGATTATCATCTTACCAAATATATTCACAATCATCAAGCATTCATATTTAAAACTAGATCATATCTTTATAAAATACCACAATTTAGATGCATAAAATAACATGTTTGCTGAAACATTTCAATTCAACTCCATACCCAACAAGCATTACATTGAGACTAGTCATATATATATATATATATATATATATATATATATATATACATGTCATGATACATATCATTCTCTTTCTTTTCTTATAAACACATATCATTTATTTCATTATATCAATATTTCATATACCATAGTTTCCATGTATTCCACATATATTTATTTTCCTCCTCCTCCTCTCCATTCCACATCCTTAATGTATATAGCACTCTTGTAAGTACGATTTCACAATTTACTAATAAATAAATGCTCACATCAAACTGTCTACACGAGTCATAGTCACTTACTTATTTATAATTCGAGCTCAGAGACCCAAATTAAGATCCGTAAATTTCCCTGAAACTAGACTCACACATCTTTTCGCCATAAAATTTTCATAAATTTTCATTCAGCCAATTAGTACAGTTTATTCAATAAAATTTCCCCTGTTTCACTTTCTGAAAGTTCTGACCTCTCTTCACTAAAAATTAATTATCTCACAGTACAGAACTTGGATAATGTTCTTGTTGATTTATCCTGAAAATAGACTCATTAGGGATTTTAAAAATATAAGTTTAACCCTCTAATTATTTTTATCCAAATTGTTTTGATTTTCCAAAGTCAGAACAGGGGATCACGTAATCATTCTGAACCAGTATCACAAAAACATAAATATCTCAAAATATAGAACTCCTTTTCTTGCTCTGTTGCGTTTATATGAAAATAGACGCATTAAGCTTTAATTTGATAATGTTTCTTTTATATGAAAATAGATGCATTAAGCTTTAATTTGATATCTCATTCATTCTCTGATTTAATTTCTACTATTTTTGGTGATTTTTCAAAATCACGTCACTGCTACTGTCCAAAACAGTTTTATTGCTAATTCACTCTTTCACACTTTCTTTGTATTAACCTCATTTTAACATACATATCACAGATCATTTTCACCACATTTCATACATCACAAGGTCACCATGAAATCATCTTCATGTATAACTTACTTGTTTATAACCTTACCACATCCTGGTCACTTAATGAACACATCATTCACATAACCAAGTTCCTGCACTTATTCATCACAAAACTCACAAAGCAATGCATAGAGAGTCTCCCGTTGAACACTTCGGATCTATCCTCGATACTTGGTGGTTTCAGCACATAGCTCCACCCATCATATAGTTCGGCTCTCTTGTACACATGGTGAACACTCAGTACCACCCATGTGACCTAGCCAATTTATCTCGTAGCTCTCTTGTCTATATGGTGTCCTTCACCTGGAACCACGCATGCGACCTAGCTACATATATCCCGTAACTCTCTTGTGTACATGGTGTACACATAATATCACCCATGCGACCTAGATACATAATAATGCCTTGTAGCTCTCTTGTACACATGATGTGCACCCAGCACCATACATGTGACCTAGCTACATACTATCTGTATCATCCAATCTTTCCGAAGGTTCAACCAGGATTTGTCTCTCTTTTCCAACAATTTCACTAATCAACTAATTATCCACAAACATATTTCCAATATTATTATAAAATATCATAATACAAGTAATATTAATGTATTACTTACATACAAACTTACATCTCATTTAATATCAAGGCAATAACATTAAATTACACATTGCCTTATTAAAAATCATATGAACTTACAATATCCCATAATATCCATAATCATAGAAATCACATTTATGTATGATAATTCAATGCACTTCATGTACCATAGACATATTTTTAAATCAATTCATAAACTTGGCACCATAATCATTTAATTTAACATAATTCAATTAATTCACTAAATTTAACTTTCAAATATAAATTCCAGCATTATTACTGTATTATTATCATACCAACTTACATACTTTCAACACCTCGGAAATTATAATAAATATATCAATTTTACATTGAAACATGCATAAATTAATGCTTATTATACATATGAACTTACCTCGATGCTAAAACGACCATTTTACCAACTTTCCCAATTTTCGATTTTTCTCTCATTCTAGGTTCAAATCTCGTTTTTTGAGATCTAAAACATCATATTTTACTTATTTAATTAATGTGATATTCAAAACAGTCCTTAACTCAAACTTTGGAAAAATTATAATTTTGCCCCTAAACTTTTGCATATTTACACTTTTGCCCCTAGGCTCGGGAATTAAACTTCATCCCCATGATGATCACTTTTCCCTTCTATGGCAACATCAAATTCTCACTCTAACATATACTTATGACTATTAGGTATTTTTACCGATTAAGCCCTTTTACTCGTTTTCACTCAAAATCGAGTAGCAAAAGTTGTCTAACATAATTTAAAACCTCATATTCTATCATAAAACAGAAAAATAAACACATTTAACCTATGGGTATTTTTCCAAATATGAACCCTAGCTTAAATCATTGCTAGAATAAGCTTAATCAAATTACCGGGATTCCAAAAAAGTAAAGAACTTGAAAAACGGGGTTAGAACGGTCTTACTATTGAGCTTGGAAAGCTTGAAAACCCTAGCCATGGCTTCCCCCATGCTAATTTCGGCCTCCATGAAATAGATGAGTCAATTTTGGCTTTATTTTCCCTTTTTATTTCTTTTAATTACCAAATGACTAAAATGCCCTTCCTTACTAAACTTTCAAAAATTCCATCCATGTCTAATTTTTGTCCATTACTTAGAAATTGGTCAAATTGCTATTTAAGACCTCCTAATTAATATTTCAAAGCAATTTCATACTAGAAACTTCTAGAATGCAAGTTTTGCAACTTATTCAATTTAGTCCCTAACTTCAAATTGAGCACTTTATGCATAGAATTTCTTCACGAAATTTTCACACAATCATGCAATCATATCATAGACCTCAAAATAATCATAAAATAATTATTTCTATCTCAGATTTTGTGGTCCTGAAACCTCTGTTCCAACTAGACCCAATTTTGGGCTATTACAAACTAAGCATCATAAACATCATGCTAAGCTAAACTAAACAGATTAATTAAAGACTAGCTAGTAGCATTAAGTTCGGCTAACTCAAACTAAGTGAAAACTTTTAATGAACTTATTTGAGCTAGGATTTTCGTTAATGATCTGTAGCAAACTAATTAGTATTAAACTAAAACTTAGTTTAATTTATTGAAATAAAGAACGAGCTGAAAGTAAGCTCGGTTGAGCTCAAACAAGCTGAAACGAGCTCAAATGAGCTAAGTTGAGTTGGACTGTAAAACCCTGAATTTGGGCCTAGAAGTTTTGGGCCTTGAACATGGGAGCGGTTGAAGGCAGCTTATAATATTTTGTTGTGCATGTAAATTTCGTTAATGAAGGCTTGTTTTAGTAGTTAAGTGTGCTGAGAAGTGTTGGAGAAGTCCTGGGTTCAAATTTGGACTCTAGCAAAAATTTTGGTTTAAGGTGAATCAAACCACAGGTGTAGTAGGTAGGCCTTAAGAATATTGTTGGAGGAATTGTGCTACAAAAAGGAGTGTGGTGTAGTGGCAAGGTGGCGCCACTTAAGGGACAAGGAACTAACGCCATAAAGGAAGCAAGGGGTCCAAGGTTCAAGTCTTGGCTCTTAAAATATATTTTGGTTTTCTTTTCAATAAATCTGGAAGCAAGTAGGTGCGCTTTAAAGTTTAATGTGTTGGATTTATGGCACAAATGAGTTGATGGCCTAGTTGTGGTGGAGTGAGTTGGCATGTGAGAGGACTTTGGTTGAATTCCTTGGCAAGCAAGGTTGATTATTTTGCTATGTTGGGATAGCAAGACTTGGTGTTGGTTTTAAACTCGATGATAGAGGATCCCACATCGGAAACTAACATAAGAGTGGTTCTGGTCGGCTTTAAATAGAGAGAACCATGAGGAGAGTAATGGTACCTTTCTTGGCTGATCCCTTCGATTTATGGCGTCTTTGTTTGGGTTGGTAAATCGACTACGAGTGCTCGAACTGGATTAACTCAGGTCTCTATCGGTGTGTATTTCTCACTACTATAGTGTAGAGTGCAGGCCCAATTGGATAAGTTGTTTGATTGTGTAGTAAATATTGGACTAGGCTAGGTGAATCTTATATCTGTGGCTAGATTTGGGCTAAAAGGGCCACACAGGCGTGTCGGCCCATTTGGTAGAGAATGGGCTTTAGGTCCATTCGTATTATTATCCTATTTAGAATACTTTAGTTTACCAAATTCTGAAATACCCTATAGGGTAGAATTATCGAAATACCCTTGTAGGGTAGAAATACCAAAATACCCCTGTAGGGTAGAATTACCGAGATACCCTCGTGGGGTAAAATTACCATTTTGCCCCTCGTGCGTAAATGACTAACTTGTGTGATGATTGGGTTAGTTGACGTGGATTTATGTTAGTTATCGTTAATTTGTAAGTCTAATGTGTTAGTGATTGATTGTAGGATTATCGATTGTAGGATTATCGCGTGGGAGATATCGTCATCAATCATCATCAACCAAGTGTGTAACGACACCCTCCCTTAGACTGAATCGGTAAAAGCCGAAATACCAAAACGTTGGTATTTAGAACTCATGATGATGCAAGCGCTCGTGAGACGATTGTTAATGACTATGGTGCATTTGGATGATTAGAGTGCGAGTGTGCGTTTGTACTGCGGTATTTTTGGGCTTAATGGGTCGGCAGCAGTGAATGGGCCATGGGCCCACTTTGGTAAAAAGACGAGGTAAGTACTTCTGATTACTTGGTAAATGTTAGAATGAGCAAGAAACCTTAACAATAGGTAATAATTACTGAAATACCCTTATGCATGCAAAATTACGATTTTACCCCTAGGGTTATATTTTTTTCTGAAAAGCATGATGTTTTGTTTCTGTATACGTATGCCATGACATATTATTTCTGTTGCATGGGACATGGGTTTATATTGATGGAGGAAGCGTTCTGGGAGCCTCGCCACATATATCTGTTTTGGTGACTTCGTCACAATATCTGGCAGCCTCGCTACAATCTGGTGGCTTCGCCATATATATATATATATATATTTTTTCTGGTGGCCTAGCCACAATATTTGTATCTGGTGACTTCGTCACAATATTTGGTAGCCTCGCTGCAATTTCTGTGGTGTTTAGCGGTTGGGTGGGTCGAGTAGTCTCCCCACATAGTGTAACGTTGGTACGGGGGTGTATACGGCTGGATTGGGTTGGGATTGCATTCACGTTCTGATTTTGATTCTGTTACCTGATACTGATTCTGATTCTAATTTTGTCACCTAATTCTGATTCTTATTCTGATTCTGATTCTGTCACCTGATTTTGATTTTGATTCTCATTTTGATTCTAGTTCTGATAATGTTTCTTATACTATAATGGGCTAAGGCCCATCAGTCTTGTCTGTTATAGTGAGCTAAGGCCCAATTGATCTTGGCCTGTAAGTAAAGTGGGGCGGACTTTTAATTCTTTTATATGATTTGTTCCTTTTTATAGTAGGGATTTCACTGAGTTTTAAGTAAACTCATCCCGTTTATTAACTTTTCAGGTAATTTCTAGCCTTAGACGGATCGGAGCTGCTAGGGTCTCGGAGGAAGCCGCACACACTGTTTATTTTATAGTTTTGATTATTACTTTTAAATGTTTTATGTGGGTTGTAGTAAAGCCATTGTAATTTTCTGGATTTCAAATTTGGAATTTTATTTATTGTTCTTATAATTGCTAGTATTAGAACACGGTTTTCCAAAGTAACTACTATTGTTCAAAACATTATGTATCCGCAATTGTTTTTAAATTAAGCTTTTGCAACTACCAAGATTTTTACAAAGTTGTTAAAAATGTTATTTAGTTGAGGTTTTCTAACAAGGTTTAAAAAGGGTATAAGTTTCTAATTATTAAGAAGGGTTTTTAATAGAAACATGTTTTCGAAAAACACTTCAATGTAACACGCCAGATTCGAGCCAAATTTAACATCTGGGTCGGGTTTGGGGTGTTACATTCAGTGGTATCAGAGCCAAGTTGCAACAACTCTGCTGTGGATTGGGTGTTCAAAGGTTGAATTTTAGAAAATTATTTTCAACTATGTGGTCTGTTTGAAGTATTTCTTTTAAAAAGTGTGGCACACCGAGTCTCCGGCGCCGAATCCTTAAGTCTTCTGAATACTTTTGTCTGTTTAGAAATTGAAATACTGTGGATTCCTTAGATATTGGTTTGAATTTAAATTTGGTATTTATTTTATGTGGATGTGATGTTTGAATATAGAAATGGTATATATATATGTGAAATATATGTATGCCTTGGTGAATAAATGTTGTATGTATGAGATGTTTCAAGTTCTAGTTGAACTGTGATAGTGATAGTAGGATCGAGTGAAGTGTGATAGTGATAGTAGGATCGAGTCTTGCTTGATAGCGTAGTGGGTAAATGTTACACGACTACCTGTTAGACAAAATTTGGGGACAAAATTTTTTTAAGGGAGGTAGAGTTGTAACACCACAATTTGGGCCTAGAAGTTTTGGGCCTTGAGCATGGGAGCGGTTGAAGGCGACTTATAATATTTTGTTGTGCATGTAAATTTAGTTAATGAAGGCTTGTTTTAGTAGTTAAGTGTCTTTGAGAAGTGTTTGAGAAGTCACAGGTTAAAATCGGACTCTAGCAAAATTTTGGTTTAAGGTGAATCAAACCACAGGCATAGTAGGAATTGTGCCACAAAAGGAGTATGGTGTCTTGGCAAGGTGGCACCACTTAGGGACAAGGAAGTAGCGCCATAGAGGAAGCAAGGGTCCAAGGTTCAAGTCTTGGGTCTTGCAATATATTTTGGTTTTCATTTCAATAAATTTGGAAGCAAGTAGATGCGCTTTAAAGTTTAATGTGTTGGATTTATGACACAAATGAGTTGATGGCCTAGTGGTGGTGGCGTGAGTTGGCATGTGAGAGGACTTTGGTTGAATCACTTGGCACACAAAGGTTGACTATTTTTCTATGTTGGGACGGCAAGAGTTGGTGTTGGTTCTAAACTCGATGATGGAGGATCCCACATTGGGAAACTAACATAAGAGTGGTTGCAAAGTTGGCTTTAAATAGAGAACCATGAGGAGAGTAAGGTACCTTTCTGGTGATCCCTTTCGCTTTATGGCGTGCTCGTTTGGGTTGGGCGTCGCTCGAGTGCTCGGCGTGGATTATTCGATCTCTATCGGTGTGTATTTCTCACTACTCTAGCTATAGGATGGCTACTTGGACGCGATGGGCGAAAGGGGCCATAATGGGCCCAATGGGCCTCTGAGCCCAATTGGATAAGTTGTTTGATTGTGTAGTAAATATTGGACTAGGCTAGGTGAATCTCATATCGTGGCTAGGTTTGGGCTAAAAGGGCCACACGAGCGTATGGGCCTATTTCGGTCGAGAATAGGCTTTACATTCATATTATTATCCCTGTTTAGAATACTTTAGTTTACCAAATTACTGAAATACCTCTGTAGGGTAGAATTACTGAAATACCCTTGTAGGGTAGAAATATCGAAATACCCCTGTAGGGTAGAATTACCGAGATACCCTCGTGGGGTAAAATTACCATTTTGCCCCTCGTGCGTAAATGACTAACTTGTGTGATGATTGGGTTAGTTGACGTGGATATATGTTAGTTATCATTAATTCGTAAGTCTAATGTGTTAGTGATCGATTGTATGATTATCGCGTGGGAGATATCATCATCAATCATCATCAAGCAGGTGTGTAACGACACCCTTCCTTAGACTGAATCGGTAAAAGTCAAAATACCGAAACGTTGGTATTTTGTGAACTTCATGACGTCTGGCCTTCGTGAAACGATTGTTAATAAATATGGTGCATTTAGGTGATTAGAGTGCGAGTTGCGGTTTTGTGCATAGCGGTATTTTTGGGCTTAATGGGTCAAAAGCGGGCCAATGGGCCAACGGCCCATTTGGTAAAAAGAGAGTAAGTACTTGATTACTTGGTAAACATTAGAATGAGCATGAAACCTTAGCAATAGGTAATAATTCTTGAAATACCCTTATGCATGCAAAATTACGATTTTACCCCTAGGGTTATATTTTTTTCGAAAAGCATGATGTTACATTTACGTATCGTATGCCATGACATATTATTTACATTGCATGGGACATGGGTTTATATTGATGGAGGAAGCATTACAGCGACCTCATTTGCAATTTGGTGGCCTCGCCACATATATCTGTTTTGGTGACTTCGTCACAATATTTGGCAGCCTCGTTGTAATATGGCGGCTTCGCCACATATATATATATATATATATATATATATATATTTGTTCTGGTGGCCTAGCCACAATATCACATATCTGTAACCGTCACAATATCTGGCTGCCTCGCTGCAATTTCTGTGGTGTGTAGCGGTTGGGTGGGTCGAGTAGTCTCCCCACATGGTGTAAGGTTGGTACGGGGGTGTATACGGATGGATTGGGTTGGGATTGCATTCACATTATGATTTTGATTCTGTTACCTAATACTGGTTCTGATTCTAATTATGTCACCTAATTCTGATTCTTATTCTGATTCTGATTCTCATTTTGATTCTAGTTATGATAATGTTTCTTATTCTGTAATGGGCTAAGGCCCATCTGGTACTGTCTGTTATAGTGGACTAAGGCCCAATTGATACTAAAACTGTAAGTAAGGTTGGGGCGGACTTTTAATTCTTTTATATGGTATTGTTTCTTCTTATAGTAGGGATTTCTGCTGAGTTTTAAGTAAACTCACCCGTTTATTAACCTTCGGTAATTTCCAACCTTAGACGGATCGAGATGCGAGGGGCTCGGAGGAAGCCACACACTTGTTTATTTTATAGTTTTGATTATTACTTTTAAATGTTTTATGTGGGTTGTAGTAAAGTCATTTGTAATTTTCGGATTTCAAATTTGGAATTTTATTTATTGTTCTTATAATTGCTAGTATTAGAACACAGTTTTCCAAGGCAACTCTTGTTGTTCAAAACATCACATATCCACAATTGTTTTTAAATTAAGCTTTCGCAACTACCAAGATTTTTACAAAGTTGTTAAGAATGTTATTTAGCTGAGGTTTTCTAACAAGGTTTAAAAAGGGTATAAGTTTTTAATTATTAAGAAGGGTTTTTAATGGAAACATGGTTTTTGAAAAACACTTTAATGTAACATGCCAGATTCGAGCCAAACTTAGCGTCTGGGCCGGGTTTGGGGTGTTACATGGACGGAGCTCGAGGAGTTGGAAATGAGCTAGGATTAGCTTGCCAACAATGCACAGGTTCTTTGGATAGTTGCTTCGAGCTAATTTTGTGAGCATTGGCCCTTGTTTCAAACCAAAGTTTTGTATTAGAAGCTAAAACAGCTTCTAGGAAATGTTTAGCACAAGCTCGAGGATGCCCCGGGTGTGCTCACATCATTTCCACTGTCTTCAAAGCGACTTGTCCTCAAGTCAGGCCATTTGCTTGTGAAAAAGTGTTCGTCGTCACTAGGCCCTTGGTTGTCGAATGGGGTAGAATGGCTTACAATAACCTGAAAGTCACACAAGACTCGCAAAGAAACTATATTAGTTACATGTCCTTCCTCTTTTTGGATAGGCCATTTCAAAGTTTCAATAACAAAAGAAAGAAGAAGTTTAGGGACACACCGAATTAAGAACATACAATCTCGCTCCAGCTTCTTAATCAAAACTTGGGCAGATAAACCAATACCGGGATCAAAAATAAAAGTGGACCTTACCTTGTTCTTTGTTGAAAGCAAACTAGATCCATGAAGCATTCGTGACTCAAAATTTTGAACAACAAAAGTCCACGACTTAAATTCTATGAACAACGATATAAAACCAAAACTTTGATTTAACATTTGTAACCTTTCACAAATCCACAACTTTGTGTTTAGATTTAAAGACAAAACATCAAATAAGCATAAATGGTTTACACATCCACTTACACAAAATTCAGAAGGCTTGATTTCAATTAATAATGATCCAGAGTAACAAAGCTTTTGACAGTTAGAATCTCGACAATCAAAAATCCTTGAATCAAATCCCTTGATCATCAATAAATAATAATAATCACCGGGATCAAAAATAAAGTTTTTGTTTACCATTTCACGTTGACTTGAGTATTTATTGGCTGTCAGCATGGTAGGAACATGAAGCAAACTAAAGTTATGAGTATGCAAATTATGTTCAAGCCTTTTGGACTATAGCATTAAACACCCACCATCAAAATTAAATGAACTAGGCATTTTACAAGTCAACGTTTTATCACACAAACGAAACAAAGGAAAATTAGACATGCACGATTTTAAACATTCATATGTCTCAATTCTCATCCATACATTACCACCACAATCAAGCAAATGAAAAAGGTTACATGATTCATTATTTTGTACAACCAAACCTTGCAATTGCTGATTAATGATTACTTCACCGACATACTCATCAACAACACATTCTTTATGTGTAGCAGTTTTATTATCAACACTTGAAACAAACAAATCATTATTAATCAAGAAAGAATAATCAACCATGCCATGGTACAAGTGCTTTTCAAAACCCAAAACATTAACAAAGTTTCCATCGACAATCGAATGAGGCTAATGTGCTTTAAAAACTTCAAAACTCATACCTTGCTTACCTTTTGGAAAAGGTGAACGAGGATCGTTGAAAATGTTAGCTCTTTCAATCAACGTACACCTTTTGTCCTCGGAAAGGTATTGAAGTCGAAATTCTTTCCTCGGATCTTCAGAAACCTGAAAAGGAACAACACGAGGAAATCTCACATGTGGGTTAGTAGGAACACTACTCACTTTTTCTTGCTCTCTTGCATTTCTTTTTCTTATTTCATTTTCATTGACAACACTCGTTTCTTGCTCAATATCTTTTCTCTCTTCAGACTTAATTTCTTTTTCAATTTTCTTTTTCTTCTCACATTCTTTTTCACTCTCGAACTCTTTTTCATTCTCTTTTTCAATCTCATTTTCTTTTTCATTTTCTTTTTATTTTTCAAAGGCTTTTTCAAGTTCTGTCAAGATTCACTCATTTTCTCTCTTACTTGCCTTTTGCCTCTCTTTTCTTTTTATTTCGTTTTCTTTTTCTTCTTTTTCTTTTTCTTTTCTTTTCTTTGTTTTCTCATTACAAGAATGTACAAAAGAATCATGAGAATAGAGATCATGTTCGAAAGGCCAAGAACTATTTGCATGTGATTCACAATCAAAACTTCGTGTAGAACACTCCTTGAATGATTTCTTTGAAGTTCGGGAAGAAGTATATCTATCTCTTCGCACATTTTCTTGGAAGGAGTCAAAATCATAGTCGCCTTCTTGTCGTCTCAAGCTCCTTGATGAAACATACTCCCGTTCAAAGTCTCTTCTCGAATAGGAGTAATAGTATGAATCTCTTTGCCTCGAAGTCAATAGCGAGAAAGAATCACGATAGGAACTTTTGTTCAAGTAGTATTCAGCGGTATATCTCCGTGGTGTTTTTGGTTCCGTTTTTCGACTTGAAGAAACTCGATCACTTTGGTCTCATTTTTCCAATCGATCTAGCCTCACTTGTTGTTGGCCAAGCTCAGAATTAGCCATTCTTCGCTTTTCTTGAACCAAGTATTGGAACCCCTACTCGGTAAATTCTTCACAAGACATTTTGATTACTGAAAGGAAAATATGTTAGATCAAAACAAAAAAAGTTTAAATACCTCACCACAAACCTCACGAGTTCACTCGAAAAAGAAAATAATGGATGAGCACTCCACTCGTGTTTGCACTCGTTTTAGGCTTTTTCTACACTCGAATGCTCTCCCACACTCTAGCCTTTTACCTCTCAAGCTTACTCTCGTAACCTCATAGGTTGTTTCTCTTGACTCCTCTTGGTGCTTTGGGGTCGGCTTCAAACGGTTACAAGGGTTAAATCGTATGGTGTACGGGTAGGCCAACAGAAAATAAGTTTAATGTAGTGTGGCGGTTTTTTTTTTGGGTGTACAAGTTGATGAAAAATAACACTTGCTGATCGGAACGAGATACAGACAAAGAATAGAACTTGATCACTTCACACTTTTTTTAAATTTCGTATTTTATTTATATATATATATATATTTACACCTTCAATATAGCACTTTTGCAATGGTAAAACGAAAATACAACTTGAATTTTTTTTTACAACGAACCTATTTCGATCTTGATACGAACGTCGACGCCTCTCGTTTTAGAAGCTCTGATACCAAATGATGTGATCCGGCCCAAGTAGTTGATACAAATTCACGTAGTTGCCCGATCATAATCGAGAGAATTGTTCGTGTCTCGATTCTTAGAAATAAAAGTAAAAGATTAGAATAGGATAAGCGGATGGTTTCAAGAAGGGTAAGTTTAATAATAGGTTTGGTTAAGGGTAGCAAAGATGGATGAAGGATAGAAGGCCCGATTTGGTTAACAAGAAGGAAATTTGAAATGGGAATGGAAAATGAACTCAACGTCAAGAATGATTCAACACTAAAAAGTGTCACCCCGTGTAATATCCTGAAAAAGGGCTTAATCGGCAAAAATACCTAATAGGCACAAGTATATGTTAGAGTGAGAATTTGATGTTTCCATAGAAGGGAAAAGTGATCAGCATGTTATAAAACATAAGAATAAGGAATAAAGTTTAATTTCCGAGCCTAGGGGAAAAAGTGTAATTATGCAAAAGTTTAGGGGCAAAAGTGTAATTTTTCCAAAGTTAAGTATTAAATCTTGTTTTGATGAATGTATGTATTAAATAAGATTAATTTGGCATTATAGATCAAGAGAAATGAGATTCAAGTCGCAATCGAGGAAAAGAAAAGATTGTGGACTAAATTGCAAAATCTTTATATTTTGGTACCAAGGTAAGTTCATGTGTAAATAATGTAGCATAATTGTTATTTTTAAGTTATTGATGTTAATTATATGATACGCTGATTTTTAATCGTGAAATATTATGCTTTGTGGTTAATGTTGAGTAATATGCAAATTATGTTTACTACTTGATAAATATGAATTGCTACCGAGTATCGGTTCCGATATTCCATGGAAGACGACAAATGTGAGATCGAGGGAAAAAGCCCATTTGAACCTTAGGAATAGATTAGGATACAAGTGGCATGTCACTAGGATGGTTGAGCATCCGAACTCGTTGAGTTGAGTCCGAGTTCATTTATGGATGCGAATGTCTGAACTCGTTGAGTTGAGTCCGAGTTCACTTATGGATGCGAACGCCCGAGCTCATTGAGTTGAGTCCGAGTTCACTTAGGGGTGGGTTACATGATTTCTTGATTACATATGAGGCACTTATGTGCAAATTATCCGTGTATCCGAGTTGTATACGATGTGTTCAACGGTGAAATTTCTAGTGAAATGAAAGAACACTTGGATGCAAGCGACGTATTAGTAAGTGTTGTGAAATGGACACTTTGGACAGGTATGTTCTTAACCCTCGGGTTGATAATAGATACAACAACGATAAGGTGGTAAGATGATGAATAATGTTTAGAAATATGATATATGTTTTGGTGATGCCATGCTAAAGTTGTTTGGTATATTTGTATTGTTATCTTACTTGTTATTTACATATGAACTTACTAAGCATTTATGCTTACTCCCTCCTCTTTATTTACTGTAGTTTTGAACAAGCCAGCTCAGGAATCGGGACGGGTCGAAGGTTTGATCACACTATCTAAAGGACTTTCATCTCGGTAAATGGCTTGTAAAACTTACATATGGCATGTATAGCAATATACTTATTTTGTGTAAATAATTTTATCATATAGCCATGATTGGTTGAGAAAATGTTTGATATTGATAAGTCACAATGATGGTTAAATTTAGATCATGTTTGATATCATGGAAGTGTAATAGGTTATCTAATTCATAACAACTCATGAAAAGATGAAATTTGCCTTAAAACAGAATATTGCTGCAGCAATGACATGAATTTGAAAAATCACTAAAAATAGTATAAATGGAAATAAATGATGAGTAAGTTATAAAATTTAAGCTTAATGAGTCTATTTTCATGTGGATTGAACAAAACAGGAATATAAATTATATTTTATGAGATATTTAAACTTTTGTGAAACAGGGCCAGAGTGATTTCTGGATCCCATGTTCTGACTTTAAAAATTCATAATAAATTGTACAAAAATAATTAGAAGCTGTTCTTTATATTTACAGATTCCTTATTGAGTCTGGTTTTAATATAAATAAACCTCATAGTCATTGAAATTCTGTATAGAGAGATATCTGATTCGTAATACATAGAGGTCAGAGCAGTCGAACCCTGAAATAGGGGAGACTTTAACTAATAAACTGTACTAATTGGCCAAACCAAAAATTCTATAAAAAATTAGTAAATAGACATATAAGTCTAGATTTAGGGAAAATTTACGGATCTTGATTTCGAGTTTCATAACTCGAGATATGAGTTTTCTTGTAACTGTAATGCTGGTAGCTAGAAAGCTGTGAATGTAGAAACAAATGATTTGAAGTTCTTAATTTGATAAATTATGTTCGGTAACCCCTCAAGCTCGACTCCAGCGACGGTTTCGGCCGTGGGGGCATTACACCCCGATTCCTATATGGTTAAGGTGAAAAATATGGATAGATGGATAGGTGAACGCCACACCAAGATTGGTGATAAGTTCAAAACAAGACGATTGACGCCACTAGCACAAGCTAGATAAGTCTTTCGAAACTTGTACGAGATATGAGAGGAAGCAACCTCACAAGAACAATGTTCATTAAACAAATTGGCAAAAGTCCCTCTTACATGAAATGAGCAAACTATTTATAAGACTAAGATGCCTATTGATATTCGGCATCTATGATGTCAACACTAACTTAAATTCTGTTCACATTTGTAGTTAACATGTTCACACAAAAGCATTAAAATTCGGTTCATGCTTGAAGATGGTGCATGAATTGGCCGAACCATCATGTTGCTTCACTTGATGCATTCATGCATACATAGCGTAGAAGAAAAGCCAGAGTTCATGAATGTGCAGCCCTTTAATACTCCTACATCTCCCTTGGCCAAATGAGGCTTGAATGTACCTTGAATACTTGAATGGACATCTTGGATATGCATGATACATGCATGAAACGTCCCAATGCATGTTCTTCCTTAATTACGGTCCATGAATCTTCAAATACATGTACATAAAATAGCCCCCACTTGCATGAACGTCCCCAATACATGAATTCCTTCAAATGCCATCCAATGAACACTAGTTGTGCATGCATCCTTCCATACGATGTATTAAGCCATGCATATACTTGCATTAATGGCTCCTTCATGTATTCAGTCACTTTGTGGAACTTAAATCTTGGCCAAAAGGTTGCTTAGGGATCACCAATAGCCAGCCCGCCATGCATAAATTCGTTCATGCATGAACCCTTGTATTCCATGTACCTAGCCGTGCATGAATCTCATTAAATGTACTCAATACATTCGGCTGAACCTACAAGAAACATGAACACATTAAATCCCAATGTATATCCAGCTGAACATGTTAAGAGCATGAACTAAGCATCATAAACATCATGCTAAGCTAAACTAAACACATTAATTAAAGACTAGCTAGTAGCATTAAGTTCGGCTAGCTCAAACTAAGTGAAAACTATTAATGAACTTATTGAGCTAGGATTTTCGTTAATGAGCTGTAACAAACTAATTAGTGTAAAACTAAAACTTAGTTTAATTTATTGAAATAAAGAACGAGCTGAAAGTAATTTCGGTTGAGCTCAAACGAGCTGAAACGAGCTCAAATGAGCTGAGTTAAGCTGGACGGAGCTTGAGGAGCTGGAAATGAGCTAGGATCAGCTTGCCAATAGTGCACAAGTTCTTTGGGTAGTTGCTTCAAGCTGATTTTGTGAGCATTGGCCCTTGTTTCAAACCAAGGTTTTGCATTAGAAGCTAAAACAACTTTTAGGAAATACTTAGCACAAGCTCGAGTTATGGGTGTTTTTGGAAGCTTAATTGAATCTTGATATGCATTCGAGGATGCCCCGGGTGTGCTCACATCACAACTTTATAATAGTGCTATTCAGGCTTTGAGCCTTGCAAGCCTTGTGCTGGTGAATTAAATTGGGCTTATGCCTAGTAGGCTTATTACCGGTGTATAAAATTAGACTTTGAGTCTAGCAGGCCTTGTGCCGGTGTGAAATACAGGCTTAGGCCTAGTAGGCTTTAGGTCGGTGAATTATTATAAGTTTATGCCTAAAAGACTTTATGCTGACGTGGTAATTGAATACGTTAAACGAGCTAAATGATCAGGTCCAAGTTAGCTTGTTGTTTACTTGAGATAAGTTAAATAAGTAACTTGATATTTGTTCCTAATTATGTGTGATAAAATGAAGATTACATGTGAATTTAGTATGTGTATTCGTCCTTGTAAATAAATAGTATGAATATTGTAGAATTGATTCTTGGATATGTGCATATATATGATCATGTAAATTCGGCCATATAAGTGGTAGATGTACATGATGTTATATTATGGTTCTTGAGCTTATATAAATGCGTATATGTATGTTTGATTATATTAAGACATTTTGGCTTTGAAAGATGAATAATACTGTGACAGCCCTAAAGTGACCCTAGTCGGAAAGCGGTTTCGGGACCGCTAAACCGAGTCACCAAATTATTTGAATATGATAATTATTGTCTAAAATATGTGAATATGAATGTTTGAAAGTTTTAAGCTTCGATTTAGTTAATTGCATGTGAATTTAGTTAATAGGACTTATGTGAGAAAATTTAGAAATGTGCTAGGCAAATGTAAGTGGCCTATTAATGCATGTTATAAAGGTGATGGGTTTGCATGTCAAATTACCCAAAATTTGACTAGTGGCCGGCCATGCTATGGGATAAAAGGTATTATAAACCTTTTATGTTAGTGTTTTATGTTAGGAAAAATAAAGTAAGAAGCATGGGTAATAAAATAATAATGGTTAGTAGGATGATGAAAATAAGAAAAAGAAAAAAGGTTCTCATTTGTTTCTTCTTGACCGAAAAATCAAAGGAAGGAGGGGAAGAAAAGGTTGAAGAGGTTCGGCCATACTTGTATCTAGATTAAGGTATGTTTGATGATGTTCCATGAGATGCATGCATGTTTTAGTTGTTAGCTTGAGTTCTACCTAGCCCATGGTTTAAATCTTTGCTATGTGATGGAGATGATATTCGGCCATGGGTGTTGTCTTCTTGGTTGGTGCTTGATGTTGGTGATGATACATGAAGATGAGTTAAGTTTCGGCTAAGGTGGATTTGTGTTGATGTCATTTGCATGCTAAATGTGAAGCTTTGTAATGATACACATGATGGTGGATTGATGCCTCTTGGATTTTCTTTTTAGCATTTTTTTTGAGTTAGACATTAGGTTCTTTGTTTAACCCATGACCAAAATTGAAATGGTATTGTAACACCCTTCGCCCGCATCCGACGCTGGGACGGGGTTCGAGGTGCTACCTGACTTTTACTAACACTTCCATACTAAACAGGGCCATGAAATCTCAAATAATTAAAACTTTTCTTTTCACATGCAATTTGTCCCTTATGCGAGCTTACGAGGCCCAATACATGCATTCAGGCGGTTCGAACCCAATCGAGAACTCATGAAAAACTTAGAAAAATCTCTTGCGTTAAGGCTTCACACCCATGTGCTCAGGCCGTGTGGCCAGAAATAGTCTAATTATCAAGCCTTTTGTCACTCTCACACCACATGCATAGATACATACTTATCCAATAACATACAACGTGGCATAAATGAGCTCTTAAACATCTACAAACATGTTATGCTCGAGTTATTTTCTTATGTAATAAATATTATAGAATTTGCCCATATCATTACCACATACTAGACATAACTATCATTACATCACAAACCATTCATGAAGCATTATTAACTATTTACCAATCACTTAATCCTGCATTAGTTACTAGCTCATCAATGAATCTCAATTCAATCTCTAGGCATACATGTTGTAAGCCACATCACAAGAGATAATAACATACATGCATAAGAATAATCATATGGGCCCATAATGTCATTAGCCGACATAGGCCAATTTACATGACTAATACTACCTTAATAACAAGCCAATGCCTTTGGCTAAATCATAATATTACATACTCACATTAAAACCCTATACATGCCATAGACTCGAATCACTTGAGTTTACTTACTCGATAACGTTAACTCGATAGGGTGATAATATCTCTGACGGCCTCCAACCCGAGCTAACCTGGAAACTCTAGAAAACATGGGAAAGAAGGGGGTAAGCTTTAAGCTTAGTAAGTTCATATGAAAACAATTAGCAACTCATTAACTTGTTTTATCAATGTTTACAACATATGTTCAAGTTCACTACAAGCTGTCCTTCTGAGTAACGATCACTAAATTATTTATATCTGGAGCTACGAAACTCCGAATTAAGTTCCGTTAATTTTCCTGAAACTAGACTTATTTTCCTTTCTTCCATAAAATTTACAGAATTTTGGTTAAGCCAAATAGTACAGTTTATTAGTTAAAGTATCCCTGTTTCAGGGTATGACCACTCTGACCCTGTGCACTACAAACATAATTTCTCCTGTACAAAATTCCAACGACCATGTCGTTTATTTCCCATAAAATAGACTCAATAAGGAATCCATTCATATAAGGTATGACTCTTAATAATTTTGTACAATTTTGGTGAATTTCTAAAGTCAGAACAGGGATCTCGAATTCATTCAGACCCTATTTCACAAGAATTCAAATATCACACAATATGGAATTCTTTTCTTCCCTGTTTCTTTCATGTGAAAATAGACTCATTAAGCTTTAATCCCATATTTTATTCTGCCTCTAACTCATTTTCCACTATTTTTAGTGTATTTTTAAAGTTACACTACTGCAGTAACTCAAATCTGTCAAGGCTAAGTTACTCATCCATGATCATTGTTCACAAAATTAATACAACATCGTTTGTATAATCATCACCGAGACATTCATATCACATTTTCATTTACCATCTTACCATATTGTTGTTATGTCGAGTTTTCAACCCGAGGTTAAGTACATACCTGTTCAAAGTATTCATTTTACAACATTTACCAATACGTCCCTTTCATCTCGAGTATTCCTCCATTTGAGTAGAATTTTACCGTTGAACACATTGGAATATAATTCGGATACATGGAAAGTTTGCACATAAGTGCCACATATGTAGCCAAGCTACCATGTAACCCGCCCATAAGTGAACTCGGACTCAACTCAACGAGCTCGGGCGTTCGCATCCATAAGTGAACTCGGACTCAACTCAACGAGCTCGGATGCCTAGTTACATCTCACGAACTCGGACTCAACTCAACGAGTTCGAACATTCGCATCCATAAGTGAACTCGGACTCAACTCGACGAGTTCGGATGCTCAACCATCCTAGTGACATGTCACTTGTATCCTAATCTATTCCTAAGGTTCAAACGGGATTTTCCTCGAACACATATCCTTGCCATCTTCCGTAAAATACCGAAACCAATACTCGGTAGCACTTTATATTTAACAGATAATACACATATCTTGCATTTTATTCGAAAATAACCACAAAGCATATATTTCATGATAAAAATCAGCATATCATATATTTAACATCAATAACTTAAAAATAACAATTATGCTACATTATTTACACATGAACTTACCTCGATACCACAAAGGTGAAAAGGACATACTCGTCCATAAATCGATTTCTTTCCGTTCTAGGTCCAAGTCTCAATTTTCATCATCTATAACATCACATTTAGCCTACCAATCAGTCACAATATTCATATGGGTCTAAAAATCATATTTTTACAAATTTTCATTTTGACCCCTAAACTTTTGCATATTTGCACTTTTGCCCCAATGCTCGTAAATTAATTTTATTCAATTTCTATAAGGTTTAAGACATGATGAACATTTTTCTCTTCTATGGAAACTCTAAATTTTCACTAATTCACACACTTATGACCAATTTGTAACTTTCACAATTTAACCCCTTTTTGACATTTTTACCGAAATTCATTGAATAAAACTCATATTTAACACATCAAACATTCATTATCCACTATAAATCATCAAAACACAACCATATCATGAATGGGTAAAATTTTAAACTCTAATTTCTCTTCAATCAATTTGTAGAAATAGAAAATTTAAGCTTCGGGGATCTCAAAAATACGAAAATCATTAAAAACGGGACAAAAACCGTACCTATATAAGCCATAGAAGCTTGGCTGAATGGAGCTCATCCATGGCTGCCATTTTCAGTTCTTTCCCACGGTTGAAGAAGAAAGAATGAAAAAAAAATGATAGCTTTTATCATTTGTCTAATATATTTTAATTAATTTACAAAATTACCCTTTTTATTTCAACCAAATTTCAAAAATACCAAACAAATATCCATTCACTAACTTATTAAAGGAATAATTGTCACATAAGGACTTTCAATTTAAAACTCATAACAATTAGGCACCTCATATATAAAGAACTCAACTTTTGCACTTTTTACAATTTAGTCCTTTTGACTAAATTGAGTGCTCAAACGTCAAAATTTTGAATGAAATTTTTACAAAATATTTTCATAAATTTATAGACTATAAAATATAATAAAAATAATTTTTTTAAATCAGGTTTGTGGTCCCAAAACCACTGTTCGACTAGACCCAAAATCGGGCTATTACATTTCTTCCCCCCTTTAGGGATTTTCGTCCCCGAAAATCTTACCAGAAAAAGTTGTTCTCTACTTTCACGAGTCACTTATATCTTTTTCTCACAACTTACAAAACAACTCCACACAAGCTCATACTCAAGATTTCCTATAGCTTTTCCATAGTTGAGGTATAAACCTCGGAGCTCAATTTGAAACACTGAGACCGACATTCTTGGAACTATAAACTTAGAAACATACAACTCGGTCATATCATTGAATAATATATCTGTACATACTAAAATAATCATGCAGACTTCCATCATCAATCTTTCACAATTCAACTTGCATCTCTCCTTTTTCCTGGAAATGAGAGACATCCCGATACGAAATTCATAATAGTCCTTTCTCATTTTCTTCCCACTGTCATCACTGACAATAATAATCTCGAATACATTTGATATTCGGCTTTACCCTATAGACAATTAGACATCCTTTGAACGAATAAACAAGATACTGCTGTGAACTCTGTACTCAATTCTCTGTATACCCAGAGTTTCTCAGTACTGAAATCTTACTCTGAATTAATAGTACTAGAAACCAGAAATCAAATCCTCCCTGCAATTCCAAATTAAAAGTCGAATCATCTTTGTACTTGTTTAATTTACCACTTATAGCCACATTTCTATACTCGATCATCAACTGTTTAGAAACTTTACTAACATGAATCAAATGATTCCAACTTCATAGATGTGGTCTTTTTATTAATCAGGATAACTATACTTATAACATCTCTCGAACAAGAGAAATCCAACTAATATGTTTCCATAACATACTTTCAAGAATAAAACCCTATCATTTACATTATCGACTACTTACCAAGGAACACGTAGCGGTATTCTCGAACCGAGAATAAACTTAAATGCACATAACTCAGATTTACTTTTGCGAATAACCATTCTTTACCCCGAAATTTTAAAGAAATCTCGACCTGAAATCCCCACACTTCTATGATCGAGCGAAGCTTAATCATAACAGATTCTAATATCGCAAGTCAAAGATTACTCGTAAAGATAAACCAAGCTTGATAATTCTCAAACAAGAACGATAGAAAAGCCAATATAAGAAATTCCAAGATATAAAGATTATACCGTAAATCGATAATATAATCCGAAGAAAATAATAAAGATGATCCAAAAATCCTCAAAGAAAACCGGAAGAAACTACATGCAGTATGCTTTAGAATTTCTCATAATAGAGATAATATAATTCTATATATATAAACCATAATCAATAGAACATCGAATAATCTTACATAGATTTTTCTTGTCAACTTCATTCCAATATATCGAATAGAAATCTAAAGAGATGGGGAAATGTAGATCATAACTAATCGGACCAATAGAACTTTTCATCTAATATCACGTCTCAAGATCCTCACACAATAGAATTCCCACTCGAAAGGGATCACCATACGTATTCCCGAATAGAGGAAAACATAGAATACTCAGAAGAGAAAGATAGCCATCACTTTTGTTTAATTGAATTCGTCATACTCAGACATCTGTGCAAGTCCGACATTATTTCTCTAACTAATTCTGTCTTCACTAATCTCATACTATTCCATTTTTGTACTCTTCGTTTCACTTTTGCAAGCTTATGCAACATATTTCTCGAGAATCCAATCGTATAAATCTATTACGGTAAAGGCGAAGATTGTAAAGCCTCTAAACTTTTGACTTTCAAGCAAATACATATTCAACAACAGTATAGCTTTACGCATATTGATTCAAACATTTCAAATTTCCAACTTGTTATAAACACATTTTCACATATCTCAGTAATACATGTAACTTTATTTCATGCGAATATTAGCTAAACATAAGTGAATTTATCATAACTCAAACTTTCATTTCTTTTTCTCAAATTACCCTTAATGTTTTATCAAATTCCCATATTTAGTCTTAATCACTTGCCAACATTTATCAAATTGGAGAACGTCTTATGGTTTTGAGTACATCGCTTACTTGATGCCATAGTTCAACTATGGTCTTGTACTAGCTCTCATCCATCGTGTTGATGCCGTGTCCCGATGTGGTCTTACATCGACACATGTAACCGTCTTGATGCATGTCCTGACATGTCTTACACTAGCACATCTCGTAGCCGACGCATGTCCCGCACATGTCGACATCGGCTAACATCTCGAGGCCGATGCATGTCCTGACATGTCTTACAATGGCTCTCATCATGTGGTGATGCATGTCCCAGACATGACTTACACTAGCCCTCGTCTCAATGCCGATGCCATGTCCCATACATGGTCTTACACTGGCACACAAATCTCATGTATTGCCATGGTCCAACCATGGTCTTTTCCGTCAATTCATTAGTGAACGATCGTACTCATTCCCTGCGTTCCACCCAATTTGATCTTTCATTACAACTTTCATGCTATTGTGACATTTATGATTCCTTGAAACGAGATTATAAAGCATAACATTATTGCATATTGACTTCATCAATCTAGACATAAATGTCAACCTCATGTATATACTGATTATTAATCATGCAATAAAAGTATTCATACATGTATTCTGTCATTTCAAGCAAATTTCTTTCTTTTCCTAAACACTTGGCCAAATCAAGTTGGACATTTAACATCGTATGAATACTAACATGCATAAAAGCGCTTTTCACAACTTAACTGTGTTTTACTCCACTATTTCACATTCTTTATCTCAAGAGTATCACATAATGAAAACTAGTTCATATAAAAAAAATCATGGATTTCTTTTCATACCTTTCCAAATTTTCAGCATATCATAAGCATTATTCAATAATCTCAACTTTACTCTTATCTCTATCAAGATTTGCTCGGTTGGAACTCATTCCTGTCTTAATCAACAGTTTTGTTAGGGCCGAGAGATATCACACTATCACGAGTAATACTATGGCATGTATAACTAGACTCTCTTACGCTAGGTTAGTCCGAGAACCGACTAAACCATGCTCTGATACCACTAAATGTAACACCCTTCGCCCGCATCCGACGCTGGGACGGGGTTCGATGTGCTACCTGACTTTTACTAACACTTCCATACTAAACAGGGCCATGAAATCTCAAATAATTAAAAACTTTTCTTTTCACATGCAATTTGTCCCTTATGCGAGCTTCGAGGCCCAATACATGCATTCGGGCGGTTCGAACCCAATCGAGAACTCATGAAAAACTTAGAAAAATCTCTTGCGTTAAGGCTTCACGCCCATGTGCTAAGGCCGTGTGGCGAAATAGTCTAATTATCAAGCCTTTTGTCACTCTCACACCACATGCATAGATACATACTTATCCAATAACATACAACGTGGCATAAATGAGCTCTTAAACATCTACAAACATGTTATGCTCGAGTTATTTTCTTATGTAATAAATATTATAGAATTTGCCCATATCATTACCACATACTAGACATAACTATCATTACATCACAAACCATTCATGAAGCATTATTAACTATTTACCAATCACTTAATCCTGCATTAGTTACTAGCTCATCAATGAATCTCAATTCAATCTCTAGGCATACATGTTGTAAGCCACATCACAAGAGATAATAACATACATGCATAAGAATAATCATATGGGCCCATAATGTCATTAGCCGACATAGGCCAATTTACATGACTAATACTACCTTAATAACAAGCCAATGCCTTTGGCTAAATCATAATATTACATACTCACATTAAAACCCTATACATGCCATAGACTCGAATCACTTGAGTTTACTTACTCCGATAACGTTAACTCGATAGGGTGATAATATCTCTGACGGCCTCCAACCCGAGCTAACCTGGAAACTCTAGAAAACATGGGAAAGAAGGGGGGGTAAGCTTTCGCTTAGTAAGTTCATATGAAAACAATTAGCAACTCATTAACTTGTTTTATCAATGTTTACAACATATGTTCAAGTTCACTACAAGCTGTCCTTCTGAGCAACGATCACTAAATTATTTATATCTGGAGCTACGAAACTCCGAATTAAGTTCCGTTAATTTTCCCTGAAACTAGACTTATTTTCCTTTCTTCCATAAAATTTCCAGAATTTTTGGTTAAGCCAAATAGTACAGTTTATTAGTTAAAGTATCCCCTGTTTCAGGGTATGACCACTCTGACCCCTGTGCACTACAAACATAATTTCTCCCTGTACAAAATTACAACGACCATGTCGTTTATTTCCCATAAAAATAGACTCAATAAGGAATCCATTCATATAAGGTATGACTCTTAATAATTTTTGTACAATTTTTGGTGAATTTCTAAAGTCAGAACAGGGGATCTCGAATTCATTCAGACCCTATTTCACAAGAATTCAAATATCACACAATATGGAATTCTTTTCTTCCCTGTTTCTTTCATGTGAAAATAGACTCATTAAGATTTAATCCCATATTTTATTCTGCCTCTAACTCATTTTCCACTATTTTTAGTGTATTTTTAAAGTTACACTACTGCAGTAACTCAAATCTGTCAAGGCTAAGTTACTCATCCATGATCATTGTTCACAAAATTAATACAACATCGTTTGTATAATCATCACCGAGACATTCATATCACATTTTCATTTACCATCTTACCATATTGTTGTTATGTCGAGTTTTCAACCCGAGGTTAAGTACATACCTGTTCAAAGTATTCATTTTACAACATTTACCAATCGTCCCTTTCATCTCGAGTATTCCTCCATTTGAGTAGAATTTTACCCGTTGAACACATTGGAATATAATTCGGATACATGGAAAGTTTGCACATAAGTGCCACATATGTAGCCAAGCTACCATGTAACCCGCCCATAAGTGAACTCGGACTCAACTCAACGAGCTCGGGCGTTCGCATCCATAAGTGAACTCGGACTCAACTCAACGAGCTCGGATGCCTAGTTACATCTCACGAACTCGGACTCAACTCAACGAGTTCGAACATTCGCATCCATAAGTGAACTCGGACTCAACTCGACGAGTTCGGATGCTCAACCATCCTAGTGACATGTCACTTGTATCCTAATCTATTCCTAAGGTTCAAGCGGGATTTTCCTCGAACACATATCCTTGCCATCTTAGTAAAATACCGAAACCAATACTCGGTAGCACTTTATATTTAACAGATAATACACATATCTTGCATTTTATTCGAAAATAACCACAAAGCATATATTTCATGATAAAAATCAGCATATCATATATTTAACATCAATAACTTAAAAATAACAATTATGCTACATTATTTACACATGAACTTACCTCGATACCACAAAGGTGAAAAGGACATACTCGTCCATAAATCGATTTCTTTCCGTTCTAGGTCCAAGTCTCAATTTTCATCATCTATAACATCACATTTAGCCTACCAATCAGTCACAATATTCATATGGGTCTAAAATCATATTTTTACAAATTTTCATTTTGACCCTAAACTTTTGCATATTTGCACTTTTGCCCCAATGCTCGTAAATTAATTTTATTCAATTTCTATAAGGTTTAAGACATGATGAACATTTTCTCTTCTATGGAAACTCTAAATTTTCACTAATTCACACACTTATGACCAATTTGTAACTTTCACAATTTAACCCTTTTGACATTTTTAGAAAATTCATTGAATAAAACTCATATTTAACACATCAAACATTCATTATCCACTATAAATCATCAAAACACAACCATATCATGAATGGGTAAAATTTTAAACTCTAATTTCTCTTCAATCAATTTGTAGAAATAGAAAATTTAAGCTTCGGGATCTCAAAATACGAAAATCATTAAAAGCGGGACAAAAACCGTACCTATATAAGCCATAGAAGCTTGGCTGAATGGAGCTCATCCATGGCTGCCATTTTCAGTTCTTTCCCACGGTTGAAGAAGAAAGAATGAAAAAAATGATAGCTTTTATCATTTGTCTAATATATTTTAATTAATTTACAAAATTACCCTTTTATTTTAACCAAATTTCAAAAATACCAAACAAATATCCATTCACTAACTTATTAAAGGAATAATTGTCACATAAGGACTTTCAATTTAAAACTCATAACAATTAGGCACCTCATATATAAAGAACTCAACTTTTGCACTTTTTACAATTTAGTCCTTTTGACTAAATTGAGTGCTCAAACGTCAAAATTTTCGAATGAAATTTTTACAAAATATTTTCATAAATTTATAGACTATAAAAATATAATAAAAATAATTTTTTTTTCGTCAGGTTTGTGGTCCCAAAACCACTGTTCCGACTAGACCCAAAATCGGGCTATTACAGGTATGGTGTCTTGATGCATTCAGCCATAGTAGGAAATATGGTTGTTGTTCATGTTATTTGCATGAGAAATGGTAGTAAGGTGAAGTGCAAATATTAGTATTTGAATACTAGTGTACATATGTGTATTAGCCGAGTTTTGAACTTGAAACAAAATGGTATGTAGTTAATACAAGTAACCATATTTGTAGGAAGTATTAAGCATATAATTGGCCTCAACATAGACATGCATATTCGGCCACATGAGATAGATTGGTGTTGCATGTATTTGGATAGGGGCAAGCATATTGATGCTTTTATCTTGACTTAGATAATCGGCTCAAGGAGAATTTGTTAAAGTGCTTAGTTAATTGATATTAGGTTAATGATGTGTGTATTCGGTCATGAAGGTGCACATGAGGAAATGTTAGATTAATTGTATTAAATTGCTCAATGTGATTAAAAATGCGTGTGACCACTTTGTATTTGAGCTAAAGGTGGCCATATGACCTATCAACCCCTTGTCATATTCGGCCATAAGCTAGCATAATGAGACTTTAATAAGTTAAATTTGCTTGAATTAGCTCAAGAGCTTAGAGGACCAAAGTTGGACAAGGGAAAGGAAAAAGTGATCGAATAGCACGCGAAATCGTTCGACAACATCCAAGTAAGTTTTGAGTAATGAAACTTAGTTTACGATTTGATTAAGTCATGACGAATAATCATAACAAAAATACGGTGATATAATGATTCTACTTGAATTATATGTTGAGTTATTAGTCTATACGTATGATGGGTAGCCGTATGTGCATAGAGATCATGTCATAAAGCAAGTCAAAATCGTGCTCTTTGTATGTGGCTATTGAGCCGAAATTAGTAAGTGTGATAAGTGTCTTGTGTTTGGGCTTTCGTAATGAAAATGAAATATGGATGTGTCATGATTATGGATATATGTGCATGGTTATTCGAATGATATCCGGCTAAGTCCCAAGGCTTTTATGCTAGTGACTATATCCGGACTAAGATCCAAGGCATTTGTGCGAGTTGCTATATCCGAGCTAAGACCAAGGCATTTGTGCTAGCGATTATATCCGGGCTAAGTCCCGAAGGCATTTATGCTAGTGACCATATCCGGGCTAAGACCCGAAGGCCTTGTGCGAGTGGTTATATCCGGCTAAATCCCGAAGATACTTGGGTTTGGGAATGAGCGATCTTGCTCTAATAATTTCAATTAATACGCTCGTAAAATCCCAACGATGAGGTATGTTTCGTATGTGCATTGAGATAATTGATTCCTTCTAAATAGTGTTTGCTCAATCGACTAACAAGCTTCCGGCTTTTAGACAAGTTGATTCCTTACGTATGAATATAAGGGTCGGAAATGTGAAGTAGATATGATTGTGAGAATATGTGTATATGAAATTATTCGTTTAGTCGTATGAATGGTATACTTCAGTTGCGCATGATTTCATTGCTCAAAACTTACTAAGCATTAAATGCTTACTCCGTTCTTTGAATCTCTGTTTTATAGATTTTGGTTCGTCAGCTATCGGACTCGAGATTGTCGAAGTCGAAGTCGTCCACACTATCAAAGCCCTTTTGGTACATTTTTGGTTGAACTCTGAAAATGGCATGTATAGGACTACCCTTTTTGTTGTTGGTCATGTACCTTTTGGTTTTGTATAAATTTGGATAGCCATGCGAAAATGGCTTATATACTCTTTGAGCATAGCATTATAATCGTTTTGTATGTCGTTCATTGAGAGGTATGGAAATGTTTGGTAACGATTAGCCATTGGAATGGTTAATCATGATCATTTTGGTGCTTTGTATGACAAATTCTAGTTGATTCATGGAAAACCATGAAATAGGTAAAGTTTACCTTAAAAACAGATGCTGACAGTAGCAGTGGTGTGGATTTTAAAAATCACTAAAAATAGTAGGAATGGAATTAAATAGTGAATAAATTATGTAATCGAACCTTGATGAATCTACTTTCATATGGAAGAAACGAAATGAACATATGAGTTGTATTTTAAGAGATATTTAAGTTTTCGTGGAACAGGGCCAGAGCGATTTCTAGATCCCCTGATCTGACTTTGGAAATTCACTATAAATTAACCAGAGATAATTAGAGGTCATGCAATATATTTATAGATTTCTTTTTGAGTCTAGTTTCTTTAGAAACAAACGGCATAAGTAATGAGGCCCTGTAGAGGAGGATATATAAGTCGTAACGCATGAAGGTCAGAGCAATCGAACCCTGAAACAGGGGAGACTTTAACTAATAAACTGTACTAATTGGCTCGACCAAAAATTCTAGAAAAAAAATTTGTAGATGGATATATGAGTCTAGTTTCAGGTAAAATTTACAAAACTGTTTTTCGAGTTTTGGAACTCAAGTTATGATTTTTAAGGTAATAGTGACGCACTTAGCCAGCTTGTCTGGAAATTTTTAAAATGGACTGTGAAAATAAATGAAATAAGTCTGTAAATACCTCGTGTTTGACTCCAGAAACGGTCTCGGGTACGGGGTGTTACAAATATCGGTCAAATTGACTAAGTGAGCATTTGACCAAGGTAGATTTTGTGTATGAAAATGTGCTATTTATCTCATTTGTAGGTTTGAGGTTAACCTTGATAATGATAATGAAATTTGGATTAGCTTAAAATGAGTTGATTATAACAATGGGATGTTTATTTGCTTATGACTTACTATGTAACGCCCCAATTTTTAGGAATTCTGTGAGTGTTGGCAAATTTTAAATTTTGGTGTTCTGTCTGCTTGGCGTAGATTTAATCAGGTTAGTGGGTCTCTAGAAGGCCCAAGTTTAAGTTAAATCCGGTAATTTTAGTTAATTTTAATTTTATAGAAAAAGGTGTTCTGGTTAGCTGGGCTTTAAGGTATTAGTTGGGTAAAATAAAACACAAGGAAGCCCGTGGTAAGTTGGCTTGTGGCATCACTTGGGGGCTTGAGAGGTGGCTTGTGGATGACCAAGGAAAGCTAAGGTTCGAGTCGCAAGGTAAGCAAACTAGTGATATTAATTTTTATGTGCAGAAAAGGTAAGTAATGGAACCTAAGTGAAAGACTGTCAAGAGGAGTTTAAATTGCTCAAGGTATTGAGTAAGAAGGGGAGGGAGAGGATTTAGGAGGTGATTGGGAAGAGTAGTGATGGCCGAATAGTGGACTCTTGAGGAGCAAGAGTTGGCCGGCCAAGGGTTTCTTTTGGGGGGCAAAATTCAGCTAGGTTAAGTGCTAGTATAAATTCGGCATTAGGGGGAAAGTTGTGCCGTTTGCTGACCATTCTCCTCTTCTCTTCAAATTTTTCTTTTTCTTCTTTTCCTTCATAGCCGAATCTCTCTAACGACCTGTGCATCTCCATCTTTTGCTTTAAACATTTCTAAAACCTTCATAGCCATTGCCATAAAAAGTCGAAATCTCGAAACCCATACTTTCTTCTGTGCCGATTTCTCCTAGCCAATTTTATTATCTTTTCCATCATTCTTGATCGATTCTCTAGTTCTCTAAACCTCAAGGTTTTGTCGACAAGACCATAGCAAAACCCTCCTATTTCATCTTTCTTTACACAGCTTCAACAAAAGCCGAAAACCCCACTCTCTTAGGAACTTGGCCGAATAGTGAGATCACTGAAGGCTCGACTTTTGTTATCATTTGAGGGCTTAGATCGGCATCATAATTGAGTATAAATTAATTGGGATCATTGACCGAAGGAACCGGTGGTAAGTCTTTTCAATCTAGTATTTATTTCATATTTCAGAAAAACTGAAACCCCTAAAGGTTAGGGAGGCTGTCGACTTGGACTTGTAGCCCTAAGGGGTTGTGATAACTGTTTTGTCTTGATAATAATATGATCTAGATGCTACTGATCAAGGGCTTGGACAAGTGGAGCAACGGGATCTAAGTCTAGTCACAAACTTCGGCAAAGGTAGGATCGCCAGTGCCTAAGGTGTTATGGCCGAATAAGGTAAGGAGTTATTATGTAGTTCGTTTCGGTAGCAGATTAATGTGCAAGTAATATAATTGTAGGTAGTTCGTGTGTGGATCTCGTCAACGAATCGTCATAAAACAGGTGTGTAACTGACAACCTTTCTTAGTATAGATCGACAAAAGCCAAAAAGCCGAAATGCTGAAAACCGGTATTTTGTAGATTTGCGAGTGTGTGAATGCTCGTGAGGTAAATCGATTAATGTTTTTGGTAAGCTGAAATGTTTGGAGTGAAAAGTGCATGATTTCTGTACCCTCGATATTTTTAGGCTTAATGGGCCAAAATTTGAAATAAAGGGCCAACGGGCCCAATTCGGTAAGAACCCTCAGTAAGTGATTCTGTTAGTACGTGAAAGGTAGGAGTATGCATGAAAAACCCTAAAATAGATAAATTACAGATACCCCTATGGTTAAATTGACCTAATTGCATGTTTGACTGTTGTTATTTACTGCATACCATGTTGTTATCTGATGCATGGGACTGGGATATTGATGGAGGAAGTACTGAAAGTGGCCTGTCCACGTACTGGAGGCTTTGCCTCAATTTACTATTAACCGAGCAAAGCAAGGCTGCAATCGTGGAGTGTAGAAATTTGGGTGGGTTAAGCTATTCCCACATGGAGTGTAGAGTGATGCGGTGGAGTGTAGCGATTGGTGGGTTGAGTGTCTCCCCAAATGGGCTTGCATATGTTTATTGATGTTGCATGTATTTTGAAATGGGCCTATGGGCCATACTGTTATCTGAATAAGGGGCTAAGGCCTAGTTTAATGTAATCTGAAAAGGGCTCTGGCCCAGTATCACTATTATCTGAATGGGCTTAGGCCCAATGGGCTTGAGCTAACTTGGGCTTTGGATGGGTTTCCTTACACATTGAGTTTCCAAACTCACCCCTTCTTTAACCTTGCAGGTGGGCCTTGATGAGGGTGTCTTGGAGTCGGAGGGGATTCAGAGTGGCCATGGTGAACGCTTTTGGGTTTGAAAAAGAGAATGGTTTTCTTAAGCTATTTTTAATTACTATTTAATTTTTTTTGGGGGTTGTAATAAGGCCATTTTAACTTTATTTTCTTCTTTGATTTTCTGGGATTATATTATTTTAAAAAAATTTAAATTGATGGATAATAATTCAAATGGGCTAGACTTAGGGCGCGATTTCAAAACGATGCTTGTTTTAAAAAAACACGACGTCACGAATATTCGACTTACCAAAGATAACCACCCAAAGGAATTTCAATTTGTTATAACCAAGTGTGGCAATGGATGTGGGCATGTCTAGGATTGGATCCAATCGAAGAGCTTGGTACTTAAGCAGCCTTCATGGCTCACCTCCTCTGTTACGGATACCTACCTGGTGCCCAGCTTCCATTCACTTGGTTAGTTTAACAAAAGTCGACTTTTAAAACACTAAAATGGGAACATGGGTTCTTAACTTCAATGTGGCATGTCGGATTCGGCCATAACGTCTGGGTCAGGTTTGGGGTGCTACATACTAAGCTATTATAGCTTACTTTGTGTTTTCTTGTTCATTTTGTTTTATAGATTTTGGATTCAAGTTACAAGCTTAAGGATCGTCAGAAAAGTCTATCACACTATCAACCATCTTTGGTATTTTATAAGTTACATTTTGGAACTATGGCATGTATATGCTGTAATGCGTTTTGGAATGCTATATTTTGGTTTATGTATAAAGGCCATGCGAAAATGGCTTAATCTCTATGCTTGAGTATGTATTGGTTAAATAATGGTTTGAGTCTATTTTAGATATTATGGCTTATACCTTGGATGATTAGAACTTGTATTGTATGTGTGCATATTGAGATTGGTTGATAAATGAAATGGTCATAATACATGCATAAATATGTTTGCTCAACGTGGACATGGTTTGTATAGGAAAAGTTATATATGAAATTTAGGTTATTATGTTAGGTTAACATGCTATAAATGAGTTGGTAATAAAGGACATATTATAATGACCGAATATGATGGGAGATATATTGTATGTGTTTTTTTAAATATGGTTCATGGAAGTTGTGTCTTGAATATAAATATGTATCCATAATCGATGATTAAATTATCTTTGAAAAGTATATTTTATATCATGTTTTTATGACAGCCCCAAATTGACCCTAGTCGGAAAGTGGTTTCGGGACCACAAAACCGAGTCATAAAAATAATTAATTGCTATATTCTATGCTTATTGTGGGTGTACATGCACATGTGGAAGTTTCATTCTCTAATTTTACCAATTGTATGAGAAATTATAAAATAGGGATCAATGCGAGACGTGGTGAAATATTATAGGCTAATTTTAAATGGCCTATTAATACATGTGGAAAAGTGTTTGTCCTTGCATGTCAAATTAGCCAAATTGGAGCATGATGGCCGGCCATGCTATGGGTGGAAACATGTCTCCAACATGTTAGACTAGTGATGCATGTAGGAAACAATAAAATAAGAAAGTTAGTATTAAAGAAATGGAAAAAGAAAATGATGATAAGAAAAAAAAAATAATAATGTGTAGATGCCCGCTTTGCCGTGACCAAAAACAAAGAAAGAAAGAAAAGAAAATAGTTGTTCATCCTTTGGTAGTCTTGGCCGAATAGAAGCAAGGGAAGAAGGGGGAAGAGCTTGAGAAAAATCGGCTATGGTGGTTGCTAGACTAAGGTATGTTTGATGATATTCCATGAGATGCATGCATGCTTTAGTTGTTAGTTTAAGTTCTACCTAGCCCATGGTTTAGATTTCTTTTGCTATTTGATGGAGATGAAATTGCCATGGATGTTGTCTTTCTTGGTTGGTGTTTTGATGTTGTTGTAATGAAGCATGAAGAGGAGTGAGTTCAAATGTTTAATAAAAGGAGATTTTTAGGTCATTGAGTTCTTGTTGTTGTGTGTGTATGTGCATGAGTATTCGCCATGCTATAGAATTCATGTTGCAAAATGATAAATGCGTACATTCGGCTATAATGGGCATTAAGAGGTGAAGTTTGAATTAGTTAAAGGTTCATATAGGTTGTCTTGATGAAAAGAGAAAGAGAAGAATTAGATATCATATTTGGTGCTAGTGTGGTATATAAGGGTGTTGAACTTAAATAAGTAATATTCGGCTAGCATGATAAGTATGAAATATTAAGTAGATGAGATAATTGATGGTGAAGTGGCTAATAGGGACTTTTAATGAAATCTATGCTAAGGCGAATGTATCAAATGCTAAATGTGCTTATGTATATTCGCCACCTAATTAAGCACATAGGTGGTGTTGAATTTAATCTTGCACATTCGGCCATTTGGGTGTACAAACTTGTGATACTATCCTTGATTAGGATAGTTGGCAATAGGGTGATAGCCTAAGGTTGTGAACCAAATAGTTCAAAAGCATGGGGTAGAAGGATAAGAATTTGTCATGTGTATCCTATGAAATGAAATTTTAATGTGTGATACAAATATTTTACAAAGTGGTTGAATGGGTTGATTTAATTGTTTAAGCTCAAGATCCTAAAGGAGAGGCGTCCAACAAGGGAAATCGAAGGTCATCGAGTAGCCGACTTGGGATTATTTGCCCAACACAAGGTAAGTCATTAAGCATATATTTGGTGTTGATGTAAATGACCATAATATATACATAATTGTGTTTAAATGAGTTGATGTGTAAATGAAAATGTATGTGTATGGAATGATGCCATTGTTGAATGTATAAAGGCAGCAACATGCATAAGGTATTGGTCTCGGCACTAAGTGTGCGGGTATAAATGGACACGGTGACAAGATTGGCACTAAGTGTGCGGGTTTAAAAATTGTACAGCACTAAGTGTGCGAACTGAAAATATATAGCACTAAGTGTGCGAGCTGAAAATTATATAGCACTAAGTGTGCGAGCTGAAAATATATAGCACTAAGTGTGCGGATTCACTATATACTCTTGCGTTACAATTGGCACTGAGTGTGCGACATTATCGAGTTAATCCGGACAGCGGATCGGGTAAGTACCTTGAGCTCATGGCGAATGGGCACTATGGTCATGCTCGGGGTTGAGCTTGGTAAGCTTTAAACCTATGTGATGATTACAATTGTATGATTGTGGTGAAAATGAGTTGGTGTATAAAATGACTCAAATATCTTATTGAATAGAATATGAAATGTGAATGTATGACTTGGTACGAGATTGAACCGAAGGTCTAAGGAACTATGGTATAGTTCGATATGGATGGAACAATTAGCCTTGTTTCATTGTTTCACTTTGTGATGAATTTAGCTAATGGATAATTGTAAAGTGCTTATGACTTCTTGAGTTATAAACTCACTCGGTGTTTTCTTGTCACCCATTTTAGGTCTCGTGGACTCGTCTCTTTTGTGTGCTCGGAACCGTCAACGAAGTCATCACACCGCAAGCAATCTTTGGTATTGTCTTCTTAGTCGATCTAGGAGAACATTTGGCATGTATAGGCTATTTTGTTTTGTTGAAATTTGGGTTGTAAACTTTAGCCATGCGAAAATGGCCCATATGGTTGGATGGATTTGGTTCCAAAACACTTATTCATGAGTCTTAAAATCTCAATTTTGATAAGGTGGTCATAATTTGTGATATGAATGATGGATGATTAGTTGGGTCATGGAGGAATTATGAAATAGGCATTGTTTGCCTTAGTAACAGATGCTGACAGCAGCAGTGATGTGAGATTGAAAAATCACTAAAAATAGTAGAAGTAGAATTAAATAGTGAATAAATTATGAAATTGAACCCTGATGAATCTACTTTCATATAGAAGAAACGAAACGGTCATATGAGTCGGATTTTAAGAGATATCAGGTTTTCGTGAAACAGGGCCAGAACGGTTTCTGGATCCCCTGCTCCGACTTTGAAAATTCACTATAAATTAACCAGAGAGAATTAGAAGTCATACTCTATATGTACAGATTTCTTTGTGAGTCTAGTTTCTTTAGAAACAAACGTCATGAGTTTTGGAGCCCTGTACAGGAAGATATCGAAGTCGTAGTGCGCAAAGGTCAGTGTAGTCGAACCCTGAAACAGGGGAGACTTTAACTAATAAACTGTACTAATTCGCTTGACCAAAAATTCTAGAAAAAAATGTGTAGATGAAATTATGAGTCTAGTTTCAGGTAAAATTTACGGAACTGATTTTCGAGTTCTTGAACTCGAGATATGATTTTTAATGTAACAGTGATGCAGTTAGCTAGCCTGCCTTTAATGAAATTAATTATTTCCAAGAGAGAAATAAGGAAGTAAGCCGGTAACACCTTGTGGTCAAATCCGGTGACGGTCACGGGTTTGGGGTGTTACATTTTATTGGTATCAGAGCTATGGTTTAGTCGGTTCTAGGACTACCATAGCGCGTGTGAGTCTAGCTATACATGCCAAATTGTTAGTGCTTAATAATGTGATGACTTCTGATGGTTGAAATTTTTGTCTTGGGTAGCAAATGGAACCCGGGGTAGAGAGACCCTTGGCGGACGACGTTGAAAGTGTAGCGGCTGCTCCGCGCAAGGGACACCGCCTGTTGAGCCTCGATCATCCGCGAATAATCAAAATGAAGGGCGAAACAAGCCTTCTTCACCATGATGAATGAGTGGGTCGCGCAATATGCCCGAACCAATCCTACTGTCCAACCATTCCCGAATTCAAACACCCCACCCCAAGAGCCCGCAATGCCTCTAGTTACTAATCACTGTAAGGTGAGTAAACCACCGTGGACTTGATTAGGAAGCGTGGGGCGAGGAGTTCAAGGCCATAGTTCTTGATGATGCCGAAAAGGCCGAGTTCGCTCGATAACACCATTCGAGTGTTAGATGAACGCCATGCACACGATGAATGTCTTAAGTGTGCTATATCCTTGTTGCGAGACTCAGCTTACTATTGGTGGAGGACTTTAATTTCCATAGTCCCAAATGAACGAGTTACTTGGGATTTCTTTCAATCCGAATTTCGAAAGAAATACATTAGTCAACGGTTCATCGATCAGAAGCGTAAGGAGTTCTTGGAACTCAAGCAAGGCCGGATGACCGTATCTGAATACGAACATGAGTTCGTAAGACTTAGTCGGTATGCTCGGGAGTGTGTGGTTGATGAGGTTGCTATGTGCAAAAGATTTGAAGAGGGATTGAATGAAGATTTAAAGCTACTGGTGGGTATTTTGGAGATAAAAGAATTTGTAACACTAGTTGAACGAGCCTGCAAGGCGGAAGAGCTCGGAAGGGAGAAGAAGAAGGCCGAATTTGAAGCTAGAGATTATCGTAAAAGATCGACGGGTAAAGCTCCATTTTCGGCTGTAAAGAAGTTCAGAGAGGACACAAATAAGTCGAGGGCGACTGCGGGGATTTCCATTAGAGCACGACCATCGATGGACTCACGAGCTACTTCGGTAGCTAGTGTGGGCAATAATCGTCAAGAAAAGCCGAATGCCCCAATGTGGAAGACTACACATAGGTGAATGTTGGGGTAAGTCATTAATAGGGCTCATTATGGATGCGGTTCAAGGACCACTTCATTAGAGATTGCACGGAGCTAGATGAGAAGAATAAGATGCAAGGTGCAAGATCTAGTGGGACGACGGCTAGAGGTAGACCCCGAGGATTTCAGGAGGTAGGGGTGGTAATCGAGAGAGGGCCTCAATGCGGTTGTTCGATCCGAGACTCGTGCTCTGCTAGAGCATATGCTATCCGCACGAGAGGAGGCAACCTCCCCGACGTTATCACCGGTACTTTCACTCTATTTGATACTAGTGTGATTGCATTGATTGACCACGGCTCTACTCATTCATATGTATGTGAAACCTTAGCATCCAAGAAGACTCTACCGTTGAGTCTCTCGAGTTCGTAATTCGAGTGTCAAACCCTTTGGGTCAATACGTGCTCGTTGATAATGTGTGCAAGAGATGCCCCTAATAATTTGAGAATCTGCTTTTCCGATCTGCTGCTTCTACCATTTGATGAATTCGATGTTATTCTTGGTATAGATTGGTCGATCAGACGTGATGCGGTGGTGGACCGCAAAGGAAAACCATCGATTTAAAAGAGTGCCGGCGATAGTATCTTCTATGACCGCCGAGGTATGTGAAAAGGGGTGTGAAACATACCTTGCGTATGTGTTTGAAAGTAAAGAGACGGAAAGGAAACTCGAATCGGTACCAGTGGTTTGTGAGTATTCGGATGTTTTCTGAGGAGTTACCGGATTGCCACCGGTTCGAGAAGTGGAATTCGCATCGGTTGTACCGGTACTACGCCGATCTCAATAGCCCCGTGTCGATGACATTTTGGTCTATTCGAGAGATGATCTCGAGCATCTGAACACCGAGGCTAGTGTTGCAAATTTTACGAGATAAGCAGTTATACGCAAGGTTCAGTAAATGTGAATTTTGGTTAAGAGAGGTTAGCTTTTTGGGGCATGTGGTGTCCGCATCGGGTGACAGGGTGGACCCGAACAAAATTTCGGCTATAGTCGATTGGAAACCTCTGAGAAATGTTACCGAAGTTAGGAGCTTTTTGGGGCTTGCCGGATACTATCGACGATTTGTGAAAGGTTTTTCGACGATAGTTGCGCCGATGACGAAACTACTCCAAAAAGATGTTAAGTTCGAGTGGTCGGAACGCTGTCAAGAAAGTTTCGATTGACTAAAAACCTGTTTAATCGAGGCCCCGATACTAGTACAGCCGGAGTCCGGTAAAGAGTTTGTCACGTACAGTGACGCATCCTTGCTTGGGCTAGGTTGTGTGTTGATGCAAGAAGGTCGAGTTGTGGCTTACGCGTCGAGACAACTAAAGCCGCATGAGAGAAACTATCTGACCCATGACCTTGAACTAGCAGCCATAGTGTTCGCCTTGAAAATATGGCGACATTACTTGTTTGGAGAAAGGTGTCATATTTATTCGGACCACAAAAGTCTTAAATATTTGATGACTCGAAGAGATCTAAATCTGCGATAAAGACGTTGGCTTGAGTTGTTGAAAGATTATGAACTTGTCATTGATTATCACCCGGGAAAGGCCAACGTGATGGCTGATGCTTTAAGTCGTAAAGCACTGTCTGCTTTGAGAGCGATGGATGCTCATCTATCCGTTTCACCCAATGAGGTGCTAGTAGTCGAATTAGAGACCAAACCGTTATTGATTCATCAAGTACTCGAATCTCAGAAGGTCGGTGCCGAATTGGTCGCTAAGCGAGCCGAATGTGTTTCGAATGAGGAATCGGAATTTCAGATTGATGACAATGATTGCTTGACATTCAAGGGTCGATTATGTATTCCAAGGAATTCGAAACTTGTTTCGATGATTTTGAACGAGGCTCACAGTATTCGAATGTCAGTCCACCCGGGGTAGTACTAAAATGTACAATGACCTGAAACGTCAATTTTGCTGGCCCGGTATGAAACGGGACATTTCAGAATTTGTTTCAAAGTGTTTGATATGTCAACAAGTGAAAGCGGAACATCAAGTGCCATCGGGATTACTTCAGCTAATCACGATACCCGAGTGGAAATGGGATCGAGTCACAATGGACTTTGTGTCTGGGTTACCATTGACTCAGAATAAGAAAGACTCGGTTTGGGTCATTGTTGATAGACCGACCAAGTCTGCTCATTTTATCCTGTCACTTTGGATTTTTCGCCGATAAATTTGCGAATTATACATCTCCCAAATTGTTCGATTGCATGGGGTACCTATTTCTATCGTGTCGGATAGAGACCCAACATTTACATCGCGGTTTTGGAAGAAATTGCAAGAAGCTTTGGGTACCAAGCTGCATTTTAGCACTGCTTTTCATCCCCAAACCGATGGTCAATCCGAACGGATAATTCAAATACTCGAGGATATGTTGTGATGTTGCATCCTTGAGTTTAGTGGTTCATGGGAACGGTATTTACCTTTGATTGAATTCGCACAACAATAGTTTTCAATCAAGTATTAAGATGGCACCTTACGAGGCTTTATACGATCGTAAATGCCGTACCCCATTATTCTGGTGAACTTAGTGAAAGTAAAATCTTGAGGTTGATTTGATTAAGAATGCCGAAGCGAAAGTTCGAGTAATTCGTGAAAGTCCGAAAGTCGCCGGATCGCCAAAAGTCGTATGCGGATTTGAGAAGAAAAGACATTGAATATCAGGTTGGAGACAAGGTATTTCTCAAAGTCTCACCCTGGAAGAAGGTGCTTAGATTTTGCCGTAAGGGCAAATTGAGTCCGAGATTCATCGGTCCGTATGAAGTATCCGAACGAGTTGGGCCAGTAGCGTACCGATTAATTTTACCCCCTGAGCTCGAAAAGATTTACAACGTTTTCCAAGTCTCGATGCTTCGACGATATAGATCCGACCGTCATGCGTAATCACTCCATCTGAGATTGAGATTCAGCCTAATTTGAGTTATGAAGAAGAGCCGGTTCGCATTCTGATGCGTGAAGTAAAAGAGTTGCGAAATAAGAAAATTCCATTAGTGAAGGTGTTGTGGCATAAACACGGAATTGAAGAAGCCACTTGGGAACTTGAGGACTCTATGAAAGAGCGATACCCGAGCCTATTTACCGGTAAGATTTTCGGGGATGAAAATTTCTTAAGTGGGGGAGAGTTGTGACAGCCCCAAATTGACCCTAGTCGGAAAGTGGTTTCGGGACCACAAAACCGAGTCATAAAAATAATTAATTGCTATATTCTATGCTTATTGTGGGTGTACATGCACATGTGGAAGTTTCATTCTCTAATTTTACCAATTGTATGAGAAATTATAAAATAGGGATCAATGCGAGACGTGGTGAAATATGATAGGCTAATTTTAAATGGCCTATTAATACATGTGGAAAAGTGTTTGTCCTTGCATGTCAAATTAGCCAAATTGGAGCATGATGGCGGCCATGCTATGGGTGGAAACATGTCTCCAACATGTTAGACTAGTGATGCATGTAGTAAACAATAAAATAAGAAAGTTAGTATTAAAGAAATGGAAAAAGAAAATGATGATATCAAAAAAAAAATAATGTGTAGATGCCCCTTTGCGTGACCAAAAACAAAGAAAGAAAGAAAATAAAATAGTTGTTCATCCTTTGGTAGTCTTGGCGAATAGAAGCAAGGGAAGAAGGGGAAGAGCTTGAGAAAAATCGGCTATGGTGGTTGCTAGACTAAGGTATGTTTGATGATATTCCATGAGATGCATGCATGCTTTAGTTGTTAGTTTAAGTTCTACCTAGCCCATGGTTTAGATTTCTTTTGCTATTTGATGGAGATGAAATTGCCATGGATGTTGTCTTTCTTGGTTGGTGTTTTGATGTTGTTGTAATGAAGCATGAAGAGGAGTGAGTTCAAATGTTTAATAAAAGGAGATTTTAGGTCATTGAGTTCTTGTTGTTGTGTGTGTATGTGCATGAGTATTCGCCATGCTATAGAATTCATGTTGCAAAATGATAAATGCTTGGTACATTCGGCTATAATGGGCATTAAGAGGGTGAAGTTTGAATTAGTTAAAGGTTCATATAGGTTGTCTTGATGAAAAGAGAAAGAGAAGAATTAGATATCATATTTGGTGCTAGTGTGGTATATAAGGGTGTTAAACTTAAATAAGTAATATTCGGCTAGCATGATAAGTATGATATATTAAGTAGATGAGATAATTGATGGTGAAGTGGCTAATAGAGACTTTTAATGAAATCTATGCTAAGGCGAATGTATCAAATGCTAAATGTGCTTATGTATATTCGCCACCTAATTAAGCACATAGGTGGTGTTGAATTTAATCTTGCACATTCGGCCATATGGGTGTACAAACTTGTGATACTATCCTTGATTAGGATAGTTGGCAATAGGGTGATAGCCTAAGGTTGTGAACCAAATAGTTCAAAAGCATGGGGTAGAAGGATAAGAATTTGTCATGTGTATCCTATGAAATGAAATTTTAATGTGTGATACAAATATTTTACAAAGTGGTTGAATGGGTTGATTTAATTGTTTAAGCTCAAGATCCTAAAGGAGGCGTCCAACAAGGGAAATCGAAGGTCATCGAGTAGCCGACTTGGGATTATTTGCCCAACACAAGGTAAGTCATTAAGCATATATTTGGTGTTGATGTAAATGACCATAATATATACGCAATTGTGTTTAAATGAGTTGATGTGTAAATGAAAATGTATGTGTATGGAATGATGCCATTGTTGAATGTATAAAGGCAGCAACATGCATAAGGTATTGGTCTCGGCACTAAGTGTGCGGGTATAAATGGACACGGTGACAAGATTGGCACTAAGTGTGCGGGTTTAAAATTGTACAGCACTAAGTGTGCGAACGAAAATATATAGCACTAAGTGTGCGAGCTGAAAATTATATAGCACTAAGTGTGCGAGCTGAAAATATATAGCACTAAGTGTGCGGATTCACTATATACTCTTGCGTTACAATTGGCACTGAGTGTGCGACATTATCGAGTTAATCCGGACAGCGGATCGGGTAAGTACCTTGAGCTCATGGCGAATGGGCACTATGGTCATGCTCGGGGTTGAGCTTGGTAAGCTTTAAACCTATGTGATGATTACAATTGTATGATTGTGGTGAAAATGAGTTGGTGTATAAAATGACTCAAATATCTTATTGAATAGAATATGAAATGTGAATGTATGACTTGGTACGAGATTGAACCGAAGGTCTAAGGAACTATGGTATAGTTCGATATGGATGGAACAATTAGCCTTGTTTCATTGTTTCACTTTGTGATGAATTTAGCTAATGGATTATTGTAAAGTGCTTATGACTTCTTGAGTTATAAACTCACTCGGTGTTTTCTTGTCACCCATTTTAGGTCTCGTGGACTTGTCTCTTTTGTGTGCTCGGAACCGTCAACGAAGTCATCACACCGCAAGCAATCTTTGGTATTGTCTTCTTAGTCGATCTAGGAGAACATTTGGCATGTATAGGCTATTTTGTTTTGTTGAAATTTGGGTTGTAAACTTTAGCCATGCGAAAATGGCCCATATGGTTGGATGGATTTGGTTCCAAAACACTTATTCATGAGTCTTAAAATCTCAATTTTGATAAGGTGGTCATAATTTGTGATATGAATGATGGATGATTAGTTGGGTCATGGAGGAATTATGAAATAGGCATTGTTTGCCTTAGTAACAGATGCTGACAGCAGCAGTGATGTGAGATTGAAAAATCACTAAAATAGTAGAAGTAGAATTAAATCGTGAATAAATTATGAAATTTAACCTGATGAATCTACTTTCATATGGAAGAAACGAAACGGTCATATGAGTCGGATTTTAAGAGATAATCAGGTTTTCGTGAAACAGGGCCAGAACGGTTTCTGGATCCCCTGCTCCGACTTTGAAAATTCACTATAAATTAACCAGAGAGAATTAGAAGTCATACTCTATATGTACAGATTTCTTTGTGAGTCTAGTTTCTTTAGAAACAAACGTCATGAGTTTTGGAGCCCTGTACAGGAAGATATCGAAGTCGTAGTGCGCAAAGGTCAGTGTAGTCGAACCCTGAAACAGGGGAGACTTTAACTAATAAAATGTACTAATTTGCTCGACCAAAAATTCTAGAAAAAAATGTGTAGATGGAATTATGAGTCTAGTTTCAGGTAAAATTTACGGAACTGATTTTCGAGTTCTGGAACTCGAGATATGATTTTTAATGTAACAGTGATGCAGTTAGCCAGCCTGCCGGAATGCAAAATTAATTATTTCCAAGAGAGAAATAAGGAAGTAAGCCGGTAACACCTTGTGGTCAAATCCGGTGACGGTCACGGGTTTGGGGTGTTACAGTTTTGGTATTAAAATGTATTCGACTATATATATTCATATGACTAGAATTTATTTTGGTATATGTGTATTATTTAATATGCTTGTTTTTGGAGAATGGTATAAAATTTTGGTTAGCATTGAAATGAATGGGACATTGAGATATATGCTACTTATATGAATATGATGATATGTAACTTTATAAATTTGCAAGTTGATAGATCCATTTATTTATAAACTATTAGTATGCTTTGAATGTTGAGTTCACATATTCCATTTGAATATGAAATGAATTGTACCGGGTTATAAGTTAAGCATTAGATCTCTATATAAATATTTTTGAATTGAGTAATTGTATCAAACTGTGTTATGTTCGGTAATACCTTATAACCTCAATCCGGCGATAGATACGGGTTAGGAGTGTTACATTTTATTGGTATCAGAGCTACAGTTTAGTCGATTCTTGTACTAACGTAGCATGTGTGAGTCTAGTTATACATGCCATAATAATTACTGCGATAGTGTGATGACTCCTGAGATTTGAAAATCTTCTTTCATATAGTAAATGGATCCTGACAGAGCTGTAGCTGATGATGTTGAAAGTATAGCGTCTGTTCCCGTGCAAGGGATAGGGCCAGTTGATTCTCGGCCGACCTCGAGTAGCCATGAGGGGAAGGCTAAACAAGCCTTTTATCAAATGATAAATGATTGGTTTACTGAATATATCTGGACTAATCCGGCTGCAAAACAACCTCCACCGTCGATTAATCCATGTTCGATACCTGTTATACCTCAAGTGAGTGATCCGTTGAGATTGCCTAAGCCACTTGTTGATAAAATCAAAAAACACAGTGCTGAAGAATTCAGAGCTACTGATGATGATGATACTGAGCGAGATGAATTCTGGCTTGATAATACTATTCGTGTGTTTGATGAGTTATCTTGTACCCCAGATGAGTAGCTCTTGGGGAAGATCAGCCTGTTATCCCTAGAGTAACTTTTATCCGTTGAGCGACGGCCCTTCCACTCGGCACCATCGGATCACTAAGGCCGACTTTCGTCCCCGCCGACGGGTGGGTCTTGCAGTCAAGCTCCTTCGCCTTTGCACTCGAGGCCAATCTCTCTCCGGCGAGAAACCTTTGCACCTCACATACCTTTTGGGAGGCCTCGCCCATAAAACTGTCTACACCGAGATCGTCCCTTGGCCCGTAGGTCTGACACAAGGTTAGAATTCTAGCTCTTCCAGTGGTATCTCACGATGGCTCGGGCCCCGGAAGGAGGCCTTCTTCGCCTTCCACCTAAGCTGCGCAGAAAAGCCCAAAGCCAATCCTGAGGAACAGTGAAGCTTCATAGGGTCTTTCGTCCAGTGCGGGTAGTCCGCATCTTCACGACATGTCTATTTCACCGAGCCTCTCTCGAGACAATGCCCAGATCGTTCGCCTTTCGTGGGGTGGAACTTACCCGACAAGGAATTTCGCTACCTTAAGACCGTTATAATTACGGCCGCCGTTCACTGGGCTTGATGGCATGGCTCCCCTGTCATCAGTCACCAACTTCCTTGACCTTCCTAAGCCTGGGTAGGCGTCAGCCCCATGCATAGTCTTACGACTTTGCGGAGACACTGTTTTTGGTAAACGATGCCTGGGCACAGTCACTGCGACCCCTTTGTGAGGAGGCACCCTTCTCCGAAGTTACGGGCTATTTTACCGAGTTCATTAGAGAGAGTTGTCTCGCGCCCCTAGGTATTCTCTAGCCGATCTAGATTTGCGAATTCTTATCGATTATTCGGTGGTAGAATGGAAAGAATTAGGAGAAGAAGGCCTCACGGGTAATGAATGGGAAGATCGAAAAATTGGAAGAAGAAAGGATTTTTTGGTTAGACGCATGGAATTGGCTAAGCATTTTATTCGAACAAATATAGAACCAGAATGGATGGTTTTATGTCTATTATCGGTTCTTCCTCCCGAGTTGAGACCGATCATTCAGATAGATGGGGGTAAACTAATGAGTTCGGATAAAGATAGTGTGACACCCCTAATCTGACCCTAGTCGAAAAGTGGTTTCGGGACCACGAAACCAAGTTTTATAAATAATTGAAAGTTATATTCTATGTTCATGATGTGAGTAAATGCATGTGTGAAAATTTCAAGCATTAATTTTGCCATTTGTATGTGAAATCTTGAAACGGGACTTATGTGAAACATTGGTAAAATAGGTTAGGTAAATATATGAAGTGATCTAATAGAGCATGCATTCAAAATGTGGATTTGCATGTCAATTTGACCAACTTTGAATGTAAATGGCAGCCAACACATGCATGTGATAATGTGTTCTCTTGTCTCCATTTTCAATTGGTGGGGATTATGTATAATAAGGATATAAATAAACATTGTATTATAAAATGATTTTTATATATTGAAATAATAAATTTATATTAGTAAATGGTGATAAAAACAAAGCTCCATCATCCTTTTTCCACTTGCCGAAACCATAAGGAAAAGAAAGGAAAAATGGAAGGAAGAACACCTAAGGCATTCGACCATCTTGTGCTGGAAATTTAGGTATGATTTCATATGTTTTTCTTTGGATTTTGAGAAATTTAAATTGGTTTTGAAGCTCCTAAAATGACCCTTGTATATGATTTTGTGTTTGTGATGCATGAAGCATTCGGGTATGAGCTCAATGGGTTACATTGTGTATGTTTTGATAATTTGTAAGGAGAAATGTTTCTAATTGAGTATAAACAAACTAAATTACTATGTGTGGCTCAAATGAGCTTGAGTAGTCGGCTAATGGAGTTAGTTGAGTTATAATACTTGCTCAATAATGAAACGAACATGAGCTTAATGCTCAAATAGCATTCAGTTTTGGACCAAGTTAAATTTAAGGTTTGTTAAATTGCACTTATCATTGCCGAATGAGTTTAATGGCTAAAGAAAAATTGTTAAGTGCTTAGGTAATGTGCATTCGGTCATTAGGATGAGTATACATTTGATAATGTTTTGATACTTTGAAATGGAATTTAATTATTAAATGAGTTCTAAGCTTGTTGAATTTTGAGATGTGATTGGGAGTAAATTTGACATGAACATATTTTATTAATGACATATTGATAAATGATGAGTTATGATACCATGATATTAACTTAATTATCAAGTCTGCCGAATGTACATATAAGTAAGTGAAGTTATGTTATAATTGAACTACGTGTGGCTAGTAAAGCCTATTTAGTCTTCTTGCTATGTTTGACCATAAATATGATAATGCTATAATGGTAGACTTAATTGGATTTCGGCATTTTGAGTGATGCGTTTGACTCTTGTGTCAATTTGGGACAATATGTGTACTATGTGAAACTAAATGATGTTTATGAAATCCTAATATGCAAGGTATTAAGCTAGTATTATGTTCGATGGGGCATGAGTAGAGCATATGTATAATGCTTGAATAACTAGTTAATAAAATCATTCGCACTTAATTGTATAATATACATGTATTTAATCGAATAGCTAATTTGATAAGTTATTTAATAAGATCTATTTGTTTGAATCAAGCTCAAGAGCTAAGAGGGTCAAAATCAGATAAAGGAAAAGAAAAAAAAAGCAATTGAGTAGCCTATCCGCAACTATTCAAAATATCCGAGGTAAGTTTTAAGCGATTAATTGTTGAGTAAATTCAATCATAATAGGACATAATGAGTTGATTTGATAAGATATGATGTGGCCATGATATGTCTTAAACCCAAATGGTAAGTTCATAAGTGTTTGGACTTGGAAATTTAAGAGCAAATTGTAATAAATTGCTTGGACAGCAGCAGTAATGTGATTTTAGAAAATCACTATAAATTGTTGGTGTGGAATTATAGGCTGAATAAAATATGTAATCAAAGCTTAGTTGGTCTAGTTTCTTATAAAAGAGACCGTGGAAGCAAAGAAATTTCCTATAAAGAGATATTAAAAGTTGTGCGGGACAGTGTCGAATGACTCCGAAATCCCCTGTTCTATTTTTAGAAAATCATTATAATTTGTACAAAAATGGTTATGAGATAAGATTTATATGCTTAGACTCCTTAATGAGTCTAGTTTCAAATGAAATCAAGTAGAACGTACAATGAGAATTTTGATTCGTAGTGAAGACCGGTCAAAGTTAGTCAAACAAAGGAAACAGGGAAACTTTAAGAAAAATCTGGTATTGATTGGCCACACCTAAAATTCTGAAAATTTTATGGATGAAAGATACATGAGTCTACATTCGGGAAAATTAACGGCAATTGATTTTGAGTTTTGTAGCTCGATTATAAACAATTTAGTGACTGTTGCTCAGAAAACTGCTTGTAGGAATATGTGATTACATTGTAAACTTTGATGAAACTATTTGAGTTGCTTATAAGCTATTGCTGAAATTGATGTACCGAAAAATATGAAATATGTATGAGATATATATATGTGATAAGGCCTAATGGCCGATGTGATGAATGTGAAAGTGTGTATATATGTGATAAGGCCTAATGGCCGATGTGATGAATGTGAAAGTGTGTATATATGTGATAAGGCCTAATGGCCGACGTGATGAATGTGAAAGTGTGTATATATGTGATAAGGCCTAATGGCCGATGTGATGAATGTGAAAGTGTATATATATGTGATAAGGCCTAATGGCCGATGTGATGAATGAGAAGGTGTATATATATGTGATAGGGCCGAGTGGCCAAAGTGATGGATGTGGAAGTGTATAAATGTGATAAGTCCCGAAGGGCATTTGTGTCAGTACTATATCCGGGTTAAAACCCCGCAGGCTTTATGCGAGAATATTATCACTGATTAATGACTGTAGGCTTCGTGCTCGTACTACATCCGAGCTCTAATGACCCAATGACTACGTGTGGAGATTTTATCCTGGTATGCCCCGAACTAAAGGTTTTGCTGAAGATTCAAGTAAAGCGTAAGATTATGCGACTTCACAGTGACAATTAGTAATAAATACGTTCAATGTGTTAAGTTGGTCAGGTATGTATTTGAGATTATATTTAAGTTTGACTTAGACAAAATCACAAGGTCGTCATGTGATGCACATGTGAGTAAAGCAATAAGGCTGTTCTATGATTATTGTGCATTTGGTCAATGTGGAAAGTCAGGTAAAAATAGGTAATGTACCTATGATCATAAGAGGTCACCGTCAAGTGAGAATTTATCTGCCTATTACATATGATGAGACGTGCATATTCGGAAAAAGGGTTGGTATGCCCGAAGGAAGAGTGAAGTAAAATACGAACAATTATGTTATAAGTTGATTGTTATCTGTTGACACTTTGCTTGAAACTTACTAAGCATTTTAATGCTTACTCCGTGTACTTTGTTTCCTCTGTTTTATAGATCTTATTTGGAAGCTACAGGCTCGGGGATCATCAGCAACTAGTCACACTATCACTACCCACTGTTTGGTACTGCTACGTTTTGGAATATCTTATGGCATGTATAGAATAGACTAGTAGTGAGAGGATATTTTGGTCAATGTATAGGACTACCCTTTTGTTGTAGGTCATGTACCTTTCGGTTTTGTGTAAATTTGGATAGCCATGCGAAAATGGCTTAAGTATACTTGATCATAGCATTATAATCATTTTGTATGTCGTCCGTCGAGAGGTATGGAAATGTTGGTAACGGTTAGTCATGGGAATGGTTATTCATGATCACCTTTGGTATATGTATGACAAACTCTAGATGATCCATGGAGGATCATGAAATAGGTAAAGTTTATCTTACAAATAGATGCTGGCAGCAGCAGTGATATGGATGTGAAAAATCTCTAAAAATAGTAGGAATGGAATTAAATAGCGAATAAATTATACAATCGAACCTTTATGAATCTATTTTCATAGAAAATAACGAAAAGTTCATATGAACATTATATTATGAGATGTTAAGGATTTCGTGAGACAGGGCCAGGACGGTTTCTGGATTTCCTGTTCCGACTTTGGAAATTCATTGTAAATTAACCAGAGATAATTCGGAGTCATTCCATATATGTATAGATTTCTCTTTGAGTCTAGTTTCTATAGAAACAAACGGCATTAGTATTGAAGCCCTGTACAGGGAGATATCCAAGTTGTAATGCGTGAAGGTCAGTGTAGTCGATCCCTGTAACATGGGAGACTTTAACTAATAAACTGTACTAATTGGCCCGACCAAAAATTCTAGAAAAAAATTTGTAGATGCATATATGAGTATAGTTTCAGGGAAAAATCACAAAACTGATTTTCGAGTTGTGGAACTCAAGATATGATTTTTAAGGTGACAGTGACACAGTTAGCCTGCTGGCTGGAAATTTTTTTTATGGACTGTGAAAACAATTAAGTTAAGTCTGTGTGCACCTTGTGTTCGACTCCGGTAACGGACTCGGGTACGGGGTGTTACAGATAGGGTGCCCTAACCACCCAACAGCTATTCCATCCCCGTTGTCCATTGAACCCGCTCTGAATAATCCTCCTTTTACGGATTATTGCCAATGTAATCATAAAAGCTAATTTTTCGTGAATTTTAGACCAAGCTTCGATAAACTTTGATTTTCGCTAACCCAAAGACTAACCCTTCGATATATTTCTTGCTGGAAGTATCCTTGATCCCATTGATAACGAGTAGGACCAAATAATTCGATGGGGTAGTTGCTGAACCATACCACATAGTTACGCAACAACAAAAGCGCAAAAAGACAATGACTATACTCTCGAAAGGACGATTTCAATATTTCCCATACGTAATCCTTTGTATAAGCGTTGGGGTGGGCGGACACTAAGATGGAATAAGCCCGCTAATATGCCCAATGTCCTGCTACAATATGATGAGAGGCTATTCCTCCTGGAACAAAAGGATCAAAACCTTCCACGCCCCACGGATTCTGAGTTGGACCTTGCCGGTTAGACTATAAGGGTCCGACACCCATATTCCAGACCATACAATCTGTTACATGAAATGCGCCAAAGCCAAAGCAAGCCACTCTGAGAGAAATAAATGAATTCCAAAAATCTTGGGCAAATCCAAAGAAGGTTTTCTGTCGCTCATCACAAAAATTTCTAGATCCCAATATACCCAATGCCGGATAGTCGCCAAGAAGCACAAGGCGAAAACACAATATGTGCTCGGCCACACCTTCGTAACTCCAAATACCCGGATTTGTTATAGTCCCCCTATAATACTCCAACCGCCCCATGAATTGGTTATTCCTAAACGAGTCATGAAGGGTATAACGAACATACCTTGTCTCCACATTGGATCAAGAACGGGATCGGAGGGATCAAAAACGGCTAATTCATATAGAGCCATTTGTCCTAATCACATCCCGATCGCTTGCTTTCTGTTCATATAATGCATACGGCTCTAGTTGCCGCTCCACAGGAAATTCCCTCTGCCCCTACCGTACTCCAGCTTGGTAGTTTCCACCGCCTGTCCAGGGTTGAGCCCTGGGATTTGACAACGGACTTAAAAAGCCACCTACTGACGCTTTACGCCCAATCATTCCGGATAACGGGCTCGACTCTTTAGTATTCTGTTATTTATTACCTGTGTTTACTATTTAGGCACAATACCGTCACCCATTCTAACTAAGAAACTGAAAGGAATTTCTGAACCGGAAGAAGTGGGGGAAAGTGAGGAAGAAAGAAACATAGAAATAGAAACTATTTCCGAAGGGGGAGGGCCTAACCAGAAACAGGGGACCCAAGAAAATACTTCTTCTTCCGGGGTCGTATCGATTGGTTGAAAGGCCTGAAAGAAAACGTTGTGCTTGGTGCTAAAACTCGAGCAGTTTCTTGAAAACTTGCTTCAGATATAAAACTTTAAGTGTTCAGAGATGCTCTCGTTATTCCCAATAAAACGGCTCGATAACAAATCACTTCTTCTAAAGCACGGCCCGTTTGTTCCGCTCGCAATAATCCAATCAGTTCCCCGGGTAAAAAAACAAACTAGAGGAATGTTATGGTAAAACTTCGTTTGAAACGATGTGGTAGAAAGCAACGTGCGACTTGAAGGACATGATCAGCTGTGGATGTCAAAACCCACCACTTTCCGTTATGTAGAAATGAAGGTGCTTTTTGCTCGACATCCTTTGTTCTATTCAAGGATTTCGTATATAGCTAGAACGACCCTCACAAATTGCGACTACTAATTTGTTAAGAATTAATCGAATTGAAGCTATAGCGTCATCATTTGCTGGAATCAAAATATCTGCGAGATCGGGATCGCTATTTGTATCAATTAAACAAATTGTTGGAATTCCCAAAGTGATACATTCTCGCAAAGCCGTATATTCTTCTTGCTGATCAACGATGATTACAATATCAGGCAATCTCGTCATATATTTAATCCCGCCCAGATATGTTTGAAAGTGAGATAATTGTCTCTTCAACATAGCTGCATCTCTTTTCGGAAGACGGTTGAGTCCCCCCGTCTTTTGTTTTGTTCTCAAGTCCCTGAACTTATGAAGCCTCGTTTCTGTAGTGGGCCAATTTGTTAACATACCACCGAGCCTTTTTTTATTAACATAATGACACCGAGCTCGGACTATTTGGGGGGGCTGGGGTAGGTAAAACAGTAATCATTATGGAATTGATCAACAACATTGCCAAAGCTCATGGGGGATCCGTTGATAATTTAGGTCCTGTAGATACTCGCACAACATCCCCTATTCATAAATCCGTGCCCGCTTTCATACAATTAGATACAAAATTATCTATTTTTGAAACAGGAATTAAAGTAGTCGATCTTTTAGCTCCTTATCGTCGTGGAGGAAAAATCGGACTATTTGGGGGGGCTGGGGTAGGTAAAACAGTACTCATTATGGAATTGATCAACAACATTGCCAAAGCTCATGGATTCGTATCCCTATTTGGCGGAGTAGGTGAACGGACTCATGAAGGAAATGATCTTTACATGGAAATGAAAGAATCTGGAGTAATTAATGAACAAAATCTTGCGGAATCAAAAGTGGCTTTAGTCTACGGTCAGATGAATGAACCGCCAGGAGCTCGTATGAGAGTTGGATTGACTGCCCTAACTATGGCGGAATATTTCAGGAGCTAGAGGAAATGCATCTCAAGTGCACCAATTAGTAGGTATGAGAGGATTAATGCCGGATCCCCAAGGACAAATGATCGATTTACCCATTCAAAGCAATTTAAGCGAAGGACTGTCTTTAACAGAATATATCATTTCTTGCTACGGAGTCTAAAGGGGTTGTGGATACCGCCGTCTGAACATCGATGCTGGATATCTTACGCAGAGACTTGTTGAAGTAGTTCAACACATTGTTGTACGTAGAACAGATTGTGGCACCACCCGAGGGATTTCTGTGAGTCCTCAAAAGAGGACGCTTCCGGAAATGATTTTTATCCAAACATTAATTGGTTGTGTATTAGCGGACCCATATATATTGATAGATAGAACTTCCATTTATTTGCTGAATAGACAGATCGAGCAAAAAAATCATAACTATACTTAACAATAATGTAACACCCCGTACCCGAGTCCGTTACCGGAGTCGAACACAAGGTGCACACAGACTTAACTTAATTGTTTTCACAGTCCATAGAAAAAATTTCCAGACTAGCTGGTTACTGCATCACTGTCGCCTTAAAAATCATATCTTGAGTTTTAAAGCTTGAAAATAAGTTTCGTAATTTTTCTTTGAAACTAGACTCATATGTCCATCAACATAATTTTTTATAGAACTTTTTTTCGGGCCAATTAGTACAGTTTATTAGTTAAAAGCTCCCCTAATACAGGGTTCGACTACACTGACCTTCACGCATTACGAATTGGATATCTCCCTGTACAGGGCTTCAATACTGATACCGTTTCTTTCTATAGAAACTAGACTCAGAGAGGAATCTATACATATATTGCATGACTCCTAATTATCTCTGGTTAATTTATAATGAATTTCCAAAGTCCGAACAGGGGATCCAGAAACCGTTCTGGCCCTGTTTCACGAGAACTTTAATATCTCTTAACATATAACTCATATGACCGTTTCGTTTCTTCCATATGAAAGTAGATTCATCAAGGTTCATTTACATAATTTATTCACTATTTAATTCCATTCTTACAATTTTTAATGATTTTTTTCAAATCCACACCACTGCTGCTGTCAGCATCTGTTTTCAAGGTGAACTTTACCTATTTCGTGGTTTCCATGGACCAACTAGAGTTTTGTCATACATAGGTCCACATATAATCATACTTAGCCATTCAAATGGCCGATTATTTGCCCAACACTTTCATTCCAGTCCATAGTGACATCATGGAACCATACATATATACATAAACACAAATGGCCTAATGTCATACTCCACTTTTACGAGCCATTTTCGCATGGTTGTACACACATACATCACAAAACGTACTTGAAAAACAGCAAAGGGTAGTCCTATACATGCCATATCCAGAGTTCAACTAAATGAGTACCAAAGGGCTTTGATAGTGTGGATGACTTCGACTTCGATGATCCCGAATCCGATAGCTAACGAGCAAAATCTATAAAACAGAGAGCCAAAGCAACGGGGTAAGCATTTTAATGCTTAGTAAGTCTCAAGTAATGAAATCAGCTTTGACTATAGTATTACATTCACATAGCTAAATGAATCACTTTATTAATACACATTCTCATAATCATACTTACTTCACACTTCATCAATATATACACACACAAGGTGTCAACCTATCTAAGAGCCGAAAGTTCGTTGGTCGATTGAACGAATACTATTTCAAACGGATCGACTTTTCCGATGCACATGCAAACATACCTTATCGTTTGGGTTTCTCGAGCGTATTAATTGAATTTATTGCAGCACAAAACGCTCACCTTCAAACCAAGTTTCTTGAATTTAGCGGATATAACCACAAGCACAATTGCCTTGGTCTTAACCCGGTTTGGTAACTTGCACAAATGCCTTGGTCTTAGCCGGATATAACAACTTCATACGAATGCCTTGGTCTTAGCCGGATATAACAACTTCGCACGAATGCCTTCGGGTCTTAGCCCGGATGTAATAACTAGCATAAATGCCTTCGGGGCTTAGCCCGTGTATCATTCAATTGCTCACGCACACATATATCAATAATCACGACACATCCATATTTCATTTTCGTTACTAAGGCTCAAACACAAAACATTTATCAAACCTTTCCAATTTCGGCTCAATAGCCACACACAAAGAGTATGATTTCAATTGACATTACAGCGTAGTCCCTACGCACATTCGGCTATCCGCCATAATATGACAAATCATTTCAATATAATTCAAGTAGGGTCATTACTCAAAGACTTACCTCGGATGTTGTCGAACGATTTCGACGGCTATTCGCTCACTTTTTCCTTCCCCTTATCGGATTTAGTCCCCCTTTGCTCTTGAGCTTAATTTAACAAATAAATTGATTTATTCATTTGAGCATCGACAAGAGGAATTCAAGGTACTTAGCCCACATATATTCATTAGACATTAAAGTCACATATGTACGGAAATCATGAATCAAACTCAACACATTAGTTAGTACTCTCCTTAGCCGAATTTTCCAAGCCAAGAATAGGCATCAATATGCTTGCCTCTAACCGAATGCATGCACACCAATCCCCCTCATGTGGTCGAATATGCATGTCCATGTTGAGGCCAATTATACACTTAATATCACACATGAACGGCATACATTTTACTAACTAATGCATTACATATTGTAACTCAATACACATCTATCATTTCCTTCATAACCGAAACATCATCATAAGTAAATATATACCTTGAGATAGTATATATGTCATACCAATACATCTTGTGCAAACATATATACATGTAGGTGCAAGGGCCGAATCTCAAGTTGATTATAACCAAATATAAACATATATCCAAAGCTCAAATCTTACCTACCATGCAATATGCATAAATTATGCTTATGGATATACCATGGCGAATACACCACAACACCATACCGTTTCAATTTGGTCATGGTTAAACAAAGAACTTAATGTCTCACTCAAAAATGCTAAAAGAAAATCCAAGAGTCCTCAACCCACCATCACATATATCATCAACAAGCCTCATATTTAGCATGCAATGGCATTAACACAACATCCACCTTGGCCGAATATCATCCCCATGACATAGCAAAGATTTGAACCATGGGCTAATAAGAACATCAAGCTAGCAACTAAAAACATGCATGAATCTCATGGCACAACCCCAAACATACCTTAATCTAGACACAAGTATGGCCAAACCTCCTCCTAATCCTCTTCCAAACCAAGCATGAAGCAAGAACCCCTTCCTTCTTCCTTAGAATTTCAGCTCAAAGAAATGAAAAAAAAGATGAACAACAAATTTTTTTCTTCTCTTTTCTTCAACTCACGGCAAAAGGGGGGGGAACATTCACCATTCTCTTTTTTTTTTCTTCCCTTTCCTTATTCAATTCCCATGCTCATTATTTTATTTATTCAAACATAAACCACTTACAAAACATGTTTCATGACATGTTTTGCCCATCCCTTTGTCATGGCGGCCACTAGTTCTTAAATGGGAAATTTCACATGCAAACCCTCATTTTTGCATGCATGATCAACTAGTCATCACACATTTCCCCATCATACTTTCAAAGTTTACTACTAGGTCCTTTCTAGTGAAATTCACATTTATAACTCTAAATCAAAACATCAAAAATGTCACACATGAGTTAACACACATTATATTCATCAAAATAAATTTTAAATTATTTTTATGCCTCGATTTTGTGGTCCCGAAACCACATTCCGACTAGGGTCGTTTTAAGGCTGTCACAAATAAAATATTGGGAAAAGCCCACATTGGGTTTAGGGATAATCAGGCTCGAACTGATGACTTCCACCACGTCAAGGTGACACTCTGCCGCTGAGTTATATCCCTTGCCTGCCCCCATCAAGAAATAGAACTGACTAATCCTAAGTCAAAGGATCGAGAAACTCAACAACGCCACTATTCTTGAACAACTTGGAGCCAAGCTTTCCTTTCGCACTATTACGGATACGAAAATAATGGAAAAAGTTGGATTCAATTGTCAACTGCTCATATCGGAAATAGGATTGACTACGGATTCGAGCCATATACACATGGTTTCATAAAACCGCATTTATTCTCCCAATCTAAATCAAGCGGGTTTTACATGAAGAAGGTTTGCCTCAAAGATGTTCTATTCGATCTGAGTAGGAGAAGCGAGATTCTTAAAAAGTAGAGAAATCAAAACCAAGTCAAGATGATACGGATCACCACTTCTTCTTGAGCCAAAGATCTTACCATTTTCAAGGAACCGGAGTTACATCTCTTTTCCAGTTCCATTTAAGAGTTCTTATGTGTTTCCACGACCCTTTAAGACCCCGAAATTTTGACAAATTTCTTTTCTTTTCTTAGGAACACATACAAGATTCGTCATATCTCAATTGATTGGCGTAATTTTTCTACCGCGTGTACATTCCCAAAATGATGGTGTTTTTCCAAAATCAAACTTTCTTTGTTCAAAGATCTTGGACTAGCCATCCCTTAGAAGGTATCGTTAAAAGATCATCAATTCCTAATGAAATGGATGTAGCGGTGGCTTCTTTGAAACCCGAGCTTTTACTTGATCCGGGATGTGTGATGTATATGCCATTCAAGTGATCTATTAATCGCTAATAAGCGGCTAAATGGCATTTATCAATTCTTTTCAGATTCATTTGTTATAAATATAAATTCAAATTTGAGTATAATTTTTCTTCTTCCGTTCATACGCATTTCATATTTCATACATTCCACATATATTATATGGTATATGGAGTTAGATAAAATTTATGGTAATTTTACGAAATGATGAAGAGATAACAAACGAATTTATTCATTTCTAGTATTAAATGTTCAGCAAGAAGAATAAGAGGGATTGGCCGAGTATTCCGCTTTTTTAGAGTCCTGTTTAGGGAATAAACAGGGTTTTAGATGGATACATAGAGAAAGCTGTGTGCAATGAAAAATGCAAGCACGGTTTGGGGAGGGATTTTTTATTCTTTTAAATTCAAATTTATTTAATTGAAACAAGGAAATTATCTACTCCATCTGACTAGTTCCGGGTTCGAGTCCCGGGCAACCCATTTTTATTATCATATCGAAACGCTATTCCTATTTATTCATATCAAAACGCTATTCCTAATAGAAGATAGGAATGATTTGGATATATATCATATGTATATCAATCCATATTTTCTTTTTCTAACTTAAGAAAAAAAAATGATAAATCTAGATACGATCCTAGATGTATATTTTCTATTTTCTATTTGATATTGGTTGACACGGGTATATAAGTCATGTTATACTGTTGAATAACAAGCCTTCAATTATCTAGTTCTAGATAATTTGTGCGCTTGGGAGTCCCTGATGATTAAATAAACCAAGATTTTACCATGACTGCAATTTTAGAGAGACACGAAAGCGAAAGCCTATGGGGTCGCTTCTATAACTGGATAACCAGCACTGAAAATCGTCTTTACATCGGATGGTTTGGTGTTTTGATGATCCCTACCTTATTGACTTATATTCTATAATAGCTTATGGATCTGATGAAATAGTATGAATTGAGACGGTATTTTGTAAATACTTAATTATCTTGAATATATTAACTATTTCTTTATTTTCCAATCGCCTGGAAGAGACAAAAGAAACATCTTGTTCTTTCTTCAACAATTTCTAATCTCTAGTGGACCTCTCAATAGGGTTCGAACCGGATGAAGTTCGACCATCTATCGGAGAAAAATAACGAATGGATCTTGTAGGATTCCCAAGAAATTCTTCGATTTCTTCCTAAGCGATGATTATTCATCCACTTCTCACGTTCCGTGAATAGCCGGACATTGAGGAATATCTAGAAAGGCACTTAGGAATCGGTCTGATTCTATCTCCGTTCGTTCCGTTTGAAGAAAGGAAGGATCCCAAAGAATCGATCTTTCTTTTAGTTGTTGAATCTCTCTTTGATTGATCAAAAAGATGCAACCCATAGAAATGAAATCCAGATCATAATGAGAGACTCCTTTCTTTTGTTTTCATTCATAAAGACAGAAGTTAAGACGAAAAAAAGAATCGACCCTTCGAGTATTCCACCAAATTGCCTGAGACTGTCCCTTGGCCCGTAGGTCTCCCAAAAGGTAACGGAGGCGTGCAAAGGTTTCCTCGGGCCGGACGGAGATTGGCCCTCGAGTGCAAAGGCGAAGGAGCTTGACTGCAAGACCCACCCGTCGAGCAGGGATGAAAGTCGGCCTTAGTGATCCGACGGTGCCGAGTGGAAGGGCCGTCGCTCAACGGATAAAAGTTACTCTAGGGATAACAGGGAACTGATTGGATTATTGCGAGCGGAACGAACGGGGCGTGCTTTAGAAGAAGCGATTTGTTATCGAGCCATTTTATTGGGAATAACGAGAGCATCTCTGAACACTCAAAGTTTTATATGTGAAGCAAGTTTTCAAGAAACTGCTCGAGTTTTAGCAAAAGCTGCTCTCCGGGGTCGTATCGATTGGTTGAAAGGCCTGAAAGAAAATGTTGTGCTTGGGGAATATTCTGAATAAAAAGATATTCTTTAGAGGAATTGAATGTAATAAAAAAATTTCAATTGAACTTATTATTTCATTTAGCTTCTTCATGCCTACTATAACTAGTTATTTCGGTTTTTTACTAGCGGCTTTAACTATAACCTCAGCTTTATTTATTAGTCTGAGTAAGATACGACTTATTTGAAAATTAATTCAATGAACGAACAATTCATAAAAACAAAGCTTTACGCCTATTCCATATATTCTATAGCTCCTTACCGTGTTAATTATCAATTATTAGGTATTGATATTCATGGGCAATAGAAATTAATATTTAGGGATAGATATTATCTTTCTTTTTCTCCTTTCAAATAAATTGAAATGATTGAAGTTTTTCTATTTGGAATCGTCTTAGGTCTAATTCCTATTACTTTGGCTGGATTATTCGTAACCGCATATTTACAATACAGACGTGGTGATCAGTTGGACCTTTGATTAATTAACATACCTTTTTTGGATTAATTAACATACCTTTTTTTGACTGACCCCTTTAATTCTTAAATTTTAAAATTTCAATTTATTTAATAATTTAATCCAACGAGGTCAAATTCGAATTGATGTTCAATTTTTTTTTCAGTTCGGTGTAATTTTCGACCTAACAAGAGCGGAATCACGCTCTGTAGGATTTGAACCTACGACATTGGGTTTTGGAGAAAAACTACTTATTATTTATTATTTTTTGTATAATACTAGTATAAATATATATTTATACTATATATAGTATAATACTATACAAATCCAAAACAAGTAATACTTTTCGTTTTCACTTCATTTCGATTTTTCTAAATAAAAGGAATTCTAATATCTAACTAATATCTAACATTTATTAGAATTTTAGAAATAAAAATTTTAATTCTAAATTCTATTTATTCTAAATAGAAATTTGAAATTATAGATTTAGAATAAATAGAAATTTTTATTTTATATCTATTTATATAGAATCAATCAAAATCAATCTACCAATGAGGATTAATTAAGAAAATGGGGTTTTGTTTATTTTATTCTTATCCAAGAAAAAAAAAGCGATTGGATCCGTTGAAATGCGCTTTTGTTTTCGTGGTTATACTCGAGTGATCTCCCGTGAGCGAGCTTATGGGAATGATTTTAACCAAGCAAGCGGAAGCGACCAGTTCCAATCAACAAAGAATACAATAATTAGGAAAAAAACTATACAACTTTTTTATTTTTAGTTGGATTTGGATATTCTTTATTGTTTTAGTTTGCTTTAGTTTTAAGAATATTATTTCACTAAGAATTTCATCTTTGGACCAAAAACAAGCAAGGGGTGGAATACCACAAAGAGAAAGTGTACCTACTAAAAAGCAATTTGGGTAGCAGACACGTGCTTTCTTAAACCTCCCATAAAAACCATATTCGGCTTTTCTCTGGAGAATATCCAACAATAGCTTCCATGGAATGAATAATCGATCCGGAAGCTAAAAACAACAATGCTTTCGAATAAGCATGAGTAATCAAATGAAATAAAACGGCTCGATAAGACCCCATACCTAGAGCTAACATCATATAACCCAGTTGGGACATTGTAGAATAGGCTAAACCCCTCTTAATATCTTTTTGAGCAAGGGCTAAAGTAGCCCCTAATAATACCGTTATTATACCTATCAAAGATATTAGATTCATTATGTAAGGTATAACTATAAAAAGAGGAAGCAGGCGGGCTACAAGAAAAACTCCCACAGCTACCATAGTGGCAGCATGTATAAGAGCCGAAATAGGAGTAGGCCCTCCATGGCATCGGTAACCATACATGAAGAGGAAATTACAGATTTAGCAAGCTATACGGCAAATAATAAAAGGCACATAAAGTAACAAATAAAAATGAACCTCATTATTATAAATCAAGTTATTAAATATTTCGAACAAATCTTGAAATTCGAAACTTCCCGTTATCCAATAAAAACCTAAGATTCCTAATAATAAACCAAAATCGCCTATCCGATTAGTCATTGGGTCCTTCTAAAAAGATCTACTAAATTCATCGAGTTGTTCCAAAGAATCAAAACGGCCAGTTATTAATGGAATTCCTTGTCGGCTTTTTGTAAAATACTCGTTTGGACGAGGGCTTCCAAACACATCATAAGCTAAACCTGTGCTGACGAATAACCAACCCGCGATGAATAGGGAAGGTATAGTATTGTATTGTGTCATCCAATTGAGTGATTCCTTTTTTTCTTCTAACCTTGAAAGTATCGATAGATACTATCGAAGAGCAGATGCTATGAATCAATTAATTGAAATTGAGTTCATTTTTCAAAAAAATCATCGGAAAAAGTGGTCCATTTGTTGTCATTTATACGACCAAAATATTATGATCATGATCATTAAGAATTCAACGGGGCCCGCCTCCTCTTTCTTTGTCTGATTCGCTGCCCTACCGAATAGTTTTGACTATGAATAGATAATAGTCAGCCCTGCCTTCGGCGTCCCCCTCCTTGCGGTTAAGGTAACGACTTCGGGCATGGCCAGCTCCCATAGTGTGACGGGCGGTGTGTACAAGGCCCGGAAACGAATTCACCGCCGTATGGCTGACCAGTGATTACTAGCGATTCCGGCTTCATGCAGGCGAGTTGCAGCCTGCAATCCGAGCTGAGGACGGGTTTTTGGAGTTAGCTACCCTCGCGGGATCGCGACCCCTGCCTGCCATCCACACCAGAATAAATGGAGTTTTCCGAAAAAACCTGCTAGTGGAGGAAGACCTCCTAGAGATAAGAGACATAGATATATAGATTCTAAATTTTATTATTATTAGATAGATTGATTATATAGATATATCCAACTTTTCTATAGAAATATAGAACTTTTATCAGTAATTCCATTTCATTTATATTATATTCTATATCATTTATATTACTAATCCAAGACCCGAATATTGGAGGATTCTTGACCAAAATAGAAAATATATCAAAAACTAAAAGTATAATAAAAAATAATAAATAAAAATTTACATATAATTTGGAATATGAATAGAGGCGAGAGGAGAGGTAAGTCAATCCAAATTAATAGAGTATTATTAATCCATAGATATATAGATTCTAAATTTTATTATTATTATATAGATGATTATATAGATATATCCAACTTTTCTATAGAGATATAGAACTTTTATCGATAATTCCATTTCATTTATATTATATTCTATATCGGTTATATTTTGAAATAAAACAAGGGCTCTAAAGAAATATCTCAAATAACAAAAAAGAAAGAATATCGCTTTGATTTGGCATAAAGGGACTTTTAATTTCCAATTTCCACGGCCGGGCGGGCTTTGACTTTGTGACAAAAAAGGAATTGTCGAAAAACAAATTATGTGGATAATTATTATTATCATTATCCGATATTACTAATGAGTAAACCTCTAGCAACAAGATAAAAGCGAATTTTTCATACGTGAAATGAAATTGAATTTGGAGAGACAAATAAAACAATTTTATCTTCCTCTATTATGTATGTATATGGAATTTAAATAGAGAAAAATAGAATAGAAATATAGAGTTTTGCATCTTTCTATATCTCCAAAATTCTATTTTACTAATAATCCTGTTCTTGGATCGGATTCTAACGAATCGAATCTTTCGACAATTTGTAATAAACATTTCTTTTTCTATTTACATCTCTGAACAGGGTTCTAGCACCATGCCAAATGTGTCCGAAGAAGAAAAGCAAGGCAAACGAAGCATGCCCAAAAGTAAACCAACCCCTCGGACTGCTACGAAAAACACCATCGGATTTCAAAGTAGCACGATCTCTTACTTTTCTTATTATTCTATTGTTCTTGTCTTCTAATTTGCATTTTTGAATTTAATAAAGAAAGGGATTATTAGTAAAAATAGAATTTTAGGAGGTATAGAAAGATGCAAAACTCTATATTTCTATTCTATTTTTCTCTATTTAAATTCTATATACATACATAATAGAGGAAGATAAAATTCGTTTTATTTGTCTCTCCAAATTCAATTTCATTTCACGAAGGAAAAATTCACTTTTATCTTGTTGCTAGAGGTTTACTCATTAGTAATATCGGATAATGATAATAATAATTATCCACATAATTTGTTTTTCGACAATTCCTTTTTTTGTCACAAAGTCAAAGCCCGCCTGGCTCGTGGAAATTGGAAATTAAAAAGTCCCTTTTGCGCGAAATCAAAGCGATATTCTTTCTTTTTTTGTTATTTGAGATATTTCTTTATAGCCCTTGTTTTATTTCAAAATATAAATGATATAGAATATAATATAAATGAAATGGAATTATGATAAAAGTTCTATATCTCTATAGAAAAGTTGGATACATCTATATAATCAATCTATATAATAATAATAAAATTTAGAATCTATATATCTATGGATTAATAATACTCTATTAATTTGGATTGACTTACCCTCTCCTCTCGCCTCTATTCATATTCCAAATTATATGTAAATTTTTATTTATTATTTATTTATTATACTTTTAGTTTTTGATATATTTTCTATTTTGGTCAAGAATCCTCCAATATTCTCGGTCTTGGATTAGTAATCGCTTAGATATTTTGGAATATGAATAGAGACGAGAGGAGAGGGTAAGCTCATTACATTAGAAAACTTGAGTTCATATTGGTCATGCGTTGAGAACGGAAATTGAACTCTATGAGATCTAATCTCCGTTGTTCCTCGAGGGACAATGTAGAGCGGTCGGTTTTAATCGATCGGTCGTGGTTCAATCCTACTTGAGGAGATTTGATTCATTTCAATTAAAGAATTCGAATGTCGAATGAAAGGGTTCGCTTTGACCGTTAAGAGCGGGTAACCTGTTCCTCGTGTCGTTGTTTCTATTGCATTCTATCTCATCGTATCACATTACGTTCTGCGATATTTGAGAATCACCGTCAATACCTCGGTGTAGGTGTCCGGATAATCCTTTGTTCCATAGTCCGTTGCTATTTACAACGAGCCAATTAAGAATTCTCGGATGTACTAGTACTAGCAAATGCCTCAAATATATTCACCGCCGTATGGTGACCGGCGACATTACTAGCGATTAGGCTTCATGCGAGCGAGTTGCGACTGCAATCCGAGGCGAGGACGGGTTTTGGAGTTAGCTCACCCTCGCGGGATCGCGACCCTTTGTCCCGTCCATTGTAGCACGTGTGTCGCCCAGGGCATAAGAGGCATGATGACTTGACGTCATCCTCACCTTCCAATAACTAAAAAGTGTATCATGCCTGAATCTAACCGGGGTTCGCGCTGGTGGAGGAACTGGATCGGAAAAAAGAGGGATTCTACTTGTAAGATATCTAAAGAAACCGTCGCTGGAATTGAGATCTCATTCAAAGAGAAAGATATCAAATATCTGGAGTTTCTTTTTGTATATTATACGGATGATTCGATCCGCAAAGACCATGATTGGGAATTGTTTGATCGTCTTTCTCCGAGTAAGAGGCGAAACATAATCAACTTGAACTCGGGACAGCTATTCGAAATCTTAGTGAAAGAGTGGATTTGTTATCTCATGTTTGCTTCCTATCAAATTTGGTCGAAATAGGCGGTTCAATTCCTTCCCTCAAAACCGTACTTGAGAGTTTCCTACCTCATACGGCTCGGCAGTCAATTCTTTTGGTATCCCATTTTTTTACCCTACCATATATCTAATTGAATGAGATTTCTCATAGATCTATCGATTTGTCTCGGGTTAACCAAAAGGGGTTAATTACATGAGTTTCAAACTGTAATTTGGATTAAATTAATAATAAGTTTTATCTTTTCTCCCACCTTCGAAAAATAAAGCATAGGCATTTCTGGTCGTCGTCTGTTAGATTTTTCTCGAAGGTAACTATCTCGGTTTCATTTCATATAGAAATTTATATAGAATCCTTGAAAAGACTTCTTCCTCATAAAAAGACTTATTGTCTTTGGGATCCGATGCTACACATTGCTCAATAACTTAGGGGATCGGCTCTATTACATAAGTCGATTCCTAATTTTTATCTCATATCATGACATAAATAAGCAATTCTTATTTATTGTATCGGCTCAAAACCTCGCTAATTGATCTTTACTGGCGCTTCCTCTATCAATTAGATCTTTATCCATAGAATAAAGTATCTAGGCATATATATTTCTTCATATTTCGACTTCTATGAAGTTTCTTTTTTGTTACAACCGATAAAAATCGTTTTTGGACGATGCAATATGTAGAAAGCCTATTTTTTTTCTAGTATTTTATTTCCTAGCGTGTTTATTTACTAGCGTATTTATTTACTAGCGTATTTGCTCTTTCTTTCCTTTTTTATTTCTATAGTGGAGATAGTCGCATGCGTAATGACGATCACGACCATATTATTAAAAGCTTGTGGTAAGAACGGGTTTCGTTCTAGTGCTCGAAAATAATATTCTAAAGCTTTTGTATGCTCTCCATTACTTGTGTGGATAAGGCCCATGTTATAAAATTTACAAGATATGATCTATCTGTATCTAACGTATCAACTTCAAATATTGCAAATAAAAAGCGAAAGTCTTTATTTCGATTTGATATATGAGATGAATCCAGTATTTCGATTTCTTGCTTATTTTGTTACTAAATTAAGTTGAGCGGTTTTACATTTACAGACGCATAAAAAACTATTTTTGTAGACAAAAAAACTATTTTTTATGTTATGACTCTTCCGTATACATCCGCTTTGGTTTGAATGGGCATTCTGAAGAAACTTGAGTTTAGTTACGCTATAGAAAAAGAGGATTCTTGGATTGAGCTTTTTCCTCCGTGAAAGCTTTTATTCGCAATTCATTTCAAAAGACTACAATCAGTACACGCAAAAAATAGGCCAATTCAGCAGCTTTTTGTTCAATTTCGCGCGGAGTCAAATTCTCATCAGTACGAGTCAAGGGAACGGCCCCCTGGTGTTTAGGGTTGGGCCAAGAGGGTCTCTTAACGCCCTCTTTTTTTTTCTTCCCATCGGAGTTATTTCTTATTTCACAAATACTTGCCATGGTAAGGAAGAAGGGGAACAAGCACACTTGGAGAGCGCAGATACAACGGAGAGTTGTATCTTTGCGTTCGGGAAGGATGAATCGCTCCCGGAAAGGAATCTATTGATTCTCTCCCAATTGGTTGGACCAACCCTCTTTTGGTTTATTCAGACTTTTATTTTTAAAAATTTATTATTCAGTATTTCTTATTCCTTTGCTACTATAGAATATTGCTACTATAAAATATAGAATACCGTGTTCTATAACAACAAAACCCGATTTTATTCACCAATTTTATTGATAGAAAATAGAGAAAAAAGATCAAGTGACTAAATGAAGTAATTGCATTTAAACATTTACAAAACAACATAAAATAAGATAAAAAGCAGATAAAATAACATATAACATATAAAAAGAAAATATTAATAATAATTAATAAAAAAATAAAAAATGAATTCTTTTTTTTCATTGTATTTTTGTAGTCTTTTTATATTCTTTATTCTTTTCAACTCTCAACATTTATATTCAAAATTTACAATCATATTGACAACGATTATATCGAAAAAATATAATTCGATCGCAACTCAATCATGTATGATGGAATCATCAAAGAAACATAGTGTAATCAAATTGATTGGTTGACATTTATACGACCAAAATATTATGATCATGAAAGTGTAAGAACTCAACGGGGCCCGCCTCCTCTTTCTTTGTCCTATATTATTATAATATGAATGAAAGAAGCAATGTTTTACTAAACACTTATTTTCTTTCTTCTAAAAATTATTATAGATATCAATTGACTCAACAATTGGATCGTTGGAGTTATCGTATTATTAGTCTCGGGTTTATCTTTTTAACCATAGGAATTCTTTCGGGAGCCGTATGGGCTAATGAGGCGTGGGGATCATATTGGAATTGGGACCCAAAGGAAACTTGGGCGTTTATTACTTGGACCGTATTCGCGATTTATTTCCATACCCGAACAAATTCAAATTTGGAAGGTGTAAATTCCGCACTTGTGGCTTCTATGGGATTTCTTATAATTTGGATATGCTATTTTGGGGTCAATCTATTAGGAATAGGTTTACATAGTTATGGTTCATTTACATTAAATTAACATCTAATTGAATTGAATAAAGAGGCTAGGCCTAACAAATACTAACACAGGACGGCGTATATATTATTTATAAGTATAAGAAAACTTATTGTAAGCTATCAAGAACCTTTTGAATCGCTCCACTACTTGATTCAAAAGGTTCTAACAAAAGCCAAAGATGTCTGATTAAAATTCAATTTAATGCTTTTACCTTTTTTACTTAACTTAAACTTAAGAGAAGAAAAAAGACTTCTTTTTTTTCTTTTTCATTGTACAATGACCAATTTTTAAAACCATAGGATTCCTTTTTGATTTTTTTTTATTCATGAAAACTATCTATAAAAATAATTATATAGAATAGTTTCGACCTTCTCACCTGATAATGAGAGATTTATTAATTCAATTCAATGATGCTAATTCGACACTATACTTTGATTCTGCCCTTCTAAAAGGGACATCCGCTCTAACAATTCCGTCTCCGTCTACCAAAACAACCGGAAATGTTTCAAAAAAAGTAGGCATACGACGTACAAAAAGTTCACAGTGCCCAGATCGTTACGCCTTTCGTGCGGGTCGGAACTTACCCGACAAGGAATTTCGCTACCTTAGGACCGTTATAGTTACGGCCGCCGTTCACTGGGGCTTCGGTCGTCGGCTCCCCTGTCATCAGGTCACCAACTTCCATATGACACTTTTGTTCTGCCAATGTGATGGAGAGTGAGTGCGAAAAAGAAACTTTCATTTTGAGTCTCCTATTATTTAATTTAATTTTATTAAATATTGTATTAGATTGAAAAATAGGAACTTCGAATCTTATATTTATTGTCAGTGTCAGATTTAAATGTTACAGAATAGGTTTTGTTTTCTAAATTCAATTTGAGTAGATACTAAACATAAGATAAGTAAGTGGAGAATAGAAAGGAAGGATAAATTAAATGAGGGGAACAAATAGTTACAGGGAGTATTCTTCGTCTTTCTAGCCTTCGGATAGTCCAAAGTCTCGATAGTTAGCTCTCGGTCTTTCGGTCGAAAAGCGGTAGGGTCCATGCAAGAAAGGATCATATAGTTTAGGCAAGTATTCTCGTTTAGTTTCATTATTAGAGAATCGGGGCGGTTGGAGTATTATAGGGGGAACTATAACAAATCCGGGTATTTGGAGTTACGAAGGTGTGGCCGATTGTATGGGAAATACTTTATTTTATTTTAATTTTATGCAATTTATATATTAATATTAAATTTATAGATTTTCATTTTTTATTTATTTTTAGAATATTTAAAAATTTTATTTTTATTCAATTAATATACAATAAATATCATAGAGTTTTTGTAAAATATTTTTATGTTTATAATGTAATATCTTTTGAAAACTTTACAAAGTATAAGCGCTACGGCAATGTTTTCATCCATATGTAAAATATAACATATAAAATAACTACTTGATTCAAAAGGTTCTTGACAGCTTACAACAAGTTTTCTTATACTTATATATAATATGTACGCCGTCCTGTGTTAGTATTTGTTAGGCCTAGCCTCTTTATTCAATTCAATTAGATGTTGAATCCTTGCGTTGGAATAAATGGAATAAAATGGTCCAGAAAACCCTAGTTGAATACATTTTGAATCCATTTTATTTTTTTTACTAAAAAAACCCGTGCTCAAAAAAACCAGCGGTATCTTGACCCTTAACTACTAGGGCGTTGTAAATATTAGGCATCTTGCCCGGGGGAAAGGCTACATCTAGTACTGGACCGATGATTTGAGAAATACGCCCTAGATTTTCTATTTTGTAACTTGGTGGTTAAATTATGACCTTGATAACGCTCTAGATTCATATCAGGATCATTAAATAGAAAGTTTAATGAAAAGAAAAATAGTAAAGTAAACAAAAAAGAGTCCTATGATGCGATTGGAGCTTATAGGCAGAAAATAATCAATTTAGATAGTCCTTTGTGAGTTTTTTTGACCCGTGAAATGAAAAAATAGCCTTTGGAGTTTTTTTGTTTTATATTTGGATCGGATTTTGCAGTTTTTTCTTCTGCAGTACCTCGACGTGACATGAGCGTGAAAGGGGCTATTTGATTGTATCGAAAGGCCAAATGAATTGGGATTTCCCTATTGGGCCGGGTCTTTCTTTATCATCAATCGAATCACTGTTCGCGACCCAGGATTCTATTTTCTCATCAATCCAATCACCACTCACGTTTTTTCTTTTTTCCAGAGTGGTATCTCACTGAAGGCGAAGAAGGCCTCCCAAAAGGTAACGGAGGCGTGCAAAGGTTTCCTCGGGCCGGACGGAGATTGGCCCTCGAGTGCAAAGGAAGAAGGGAGCTTGACTGCAAGACCCACCGGTCGAGCAGGGACGAAAGTCGGCCTTAGTGATCCGACGGTGCCGAGTGGAAGGGCCGTCGCTCAACGGATAAAAGTTACTCTAGGGATAACAGGCTGATCTTCCCCAAGAGCTCACATCGATGGGAAGGTTTGGCACCTCGATGTTGGCTCTTCGCCACCTGGGGCTGTAGTATGTTCCAAGGGTTGGGCGAATAATTAAACAAGAATGAGAGGTGTTAAGCTTTTTATCATCCTGGTATTGGCCATAATTCACAAGAACATTCTGTAGTCTTAGTAAGAGGGGGAAGGGTTAAGGATTTACCGAAAAAGTTGGGTATTGGTTCTTGGAATATTAATTTTCAAATTGATTATTGATCGATTTATTTGGCAATAACGAAAGGATTCCTAGTAACTAGTAATCTGCGTCGCTCTCACTCAAAGTGCATATCCGTATGGATATCAATATATCACTCGCGCCTTTGTTTGTTACAACCCGACTTCAAATCTAAAATCTAAAATCTAAATAGAAAATGGCTTGAATGAAATCATAAGACTATCTCTCATTGTACACTTTTCTTTATTTCCACAGGATTGTAGTTCAATTGGTCGAGCACCGCCTGTCAAAGCGAAAGTCATGAGTTCGAGCCCCGTCGGTCCGACGGATAAAATTTTTAAAATACATCAATTGATCCCTCCGTTTTTCATCAAAGGGATACAAATGACAAATTTCATTCCCAACAATATCTTTATCTTTTTATTTATTTATTTTTCCTTTCTCTTTTTGTTGGGGTTTATTTGGAAACTATTTGTAAACGGTGAAAGTGGAAAAGCAGTCGGATGATACATCATCAGATGATTGTACAAGGAAGGCAGTAGATTATCGAAAAGAAAGGGTGGAAAAGAATATAAATATATATAAATAAAGAAAGGAATTCTTTTGATTGGACCAGGCATCACTTTTACCACTAAACTATACCCGCTACAATGCGATTATTGTATTTATTGTATATGTATATAAAGGGACCCTTTGTCAAACAGGGGAATTGGGCGTAATCAAGATAGGATTACAAGATAGGAGCCTAAAAAATCCTGAAAATGAAAATTAGGGCCTTGTCACCTTTTGTCAGAAGACTTGTGTTATAGGATTTTTGATAGATAGGATTCGACAAAAGGACTTAGTCATAACATAAATAACATAAAAATGGATTGTGCAAAAATCCATAGTTTTTATTATTATTTATTCTAGTTATTCTAGTAAAATAGAAAATAAATGGAAATAAAAAGAAATAGGAAGAAAGAAAAAGAATAGAAATAATATTTTGATTCTATATCATAGGAACAGAAATAGGACTTCTTCTGCTTCTAATTGTTGATTCAATGCAATAACAAGATTTTTTTGTTACAACAAGCTAGATCGCAGAATCATAGAAAAAATGAGTTATTTGAGTTGAAAATAAAAAAAATCGGTGGCTTTATTTTTGGTACCAACAATTAAGAATTGTTTTCCCTTATTTGCTGCATCAAAAACTAAATCACAAGCTTCTGATAAAAAACGAGCGGTTCTAGTCAGATTTGTAATATGAATACCCTTACATTTTGCAGAGATAAGACTTTGGTTTTAGTGTATACGAGTTTTTGAAAATAAAGGAGCAATAACCACTTTCTTGTTCTAGCAAGAGTGTTGGTATTGCTCCTTTATTTCGATTTAGTGGTCTTTCTTTTCTTTACCTTTTTTTATATAAAATATAAAAAAATATAAAATAAAAAATAAGTAAAAAAGCTCTTACCAAACTTTTGTAAAGTTTTTAAGTTAGGGTAAAAATAAAAGATAGAGATTGGATTTTTCTATATATTGGATCTCAGAAATAAGATAAAAAAAAGAATTATGACTGATAGAAATCATTGCAATTTGTATTTGAAATATTTAAACAAGTAAAAAAAATACTATAGAGTATAGTAATTGTAGGGGGGCAGATGTAGCCAAGTGGATCAAGGCAGTGGATTGTGAATCCACCATGCGCGGGTTCAATTCCCGTCGTTCGTCCATTTTTTTTGAAAAATATATTTTTTTGTTTTTGTAAAGACGAAGAAAGAAATAATCTCTCCTATTTACTCCGTCGATGAAGAATCAAATTATCACTATATTTATTCCTTTTTCTACTTCTTCTTCCAAGTGCCTTTCTAATTTTAAAATTTCTATTTATTTAATAAATAAAAATAAAATTTCTTCTTGAGTCAACCTTCTCAGTCTTTATTGACTTAAGTTAAGGCAGAACAAAATGTGATACGATGAGATAGAATGCAATAGAAACAAAGACACAGGGAACGGGTTACCTGCTCTTAACGGTCAAAGCGAACCCTTTCATTTTGACATTCTCAATTCTTTAATTGGAATGAATCAAATCTCCTCAAGTAGGATTCGAACCTCGACCGATCGATTAACAGACCGACCGCTCTCTTGTTGAGCTATTGAGGAACAACGGAGATTAGATCTCATAGAGTTCAATTCCGTTCTCAACCCATGACCAATATGAACTCAAGTTTCCTTCGTAAACCGGAACTTCTTCGTAGTGGCTCCGTTCCATGCCTCATTTCATAGGGAACCTCAAAGTGGCTCTATTTCATTATATTCCATCCGGATCCCAATTCCATTTTTATATTGTCATTGACATGACATAAGAGATGTCGGTTCTAGTCTATCTTTTTCTATTTCTATATATGTATATGGAAAGTTCAAAAATCATCATATAATAATCCAGAAATAGAAAAGAAAAAAGGGAGGTTAATGATGATATTAAAAAAAATTATATCTCAGTGTGAAAACACAGAGACAAAGGGCTGATCTTTGAATAGGAAAAAGAGTGGATCCGCAGGATCCCAAATGAATTGGCTTATTCGAAAAAAGCCTTGTTCTTTGGAAGATCTATCTCATGCCTGGTAATGCATGGTTCCACTCTACAAGAACGCCGAATCATTCTCTTGAAGCTCATCCTTTTCATCATAAATGATCCGCTTGCCCGAAATGACCCGCCCAATAGGAAATCCCAATTCATTTGGCCTTCGATACAATCAAATTGTTCCTCAAGAGCTCACGGTAGAGCAATCGATTGTTAATCGACCGGTCGTGGTTCGAATCCTACTTGAGGAGGTTTGATTCATTCAATTAAAGAATTGAGAATGTCGAAATGAAAGGGTTCGCTTTGACCGTTAAGAGCGGTAACCCGTTCCTCGTGTCTTTATTTCTATTGCATTCTATCTCATTGTATCACATTCGCTCTGCGATATTTGAGAATCACCGTCAATACCTCGGTGTAGGTGTGCAGGATAATCTTTTGTTCCATAGTCCGGGGCTATTTACAACCACCAATTAAGAATTCTCGGATGTACTAGTACTAGCAAATGCCTCAAAGATGCGATCATCGATTCTCCCGAGAGGCCACAATTATCGCTAGCAAACGCATTAATTTAATGCCGAGGAGCGCATTTTTCTATGCTACTAATACTTGTACTTGCTCGCTATTCTCGCCCAAGCTTTGGTGAGGAAGAGTTACAGGCATAAAACAAAAAAAATATGCTTATTTTGTTTTGGCGGTAATACTATATATAAATATAAAATAGAAAAGTAAATATCGATAAATAATAAATAAAAGGCCACTCCATTTCAAAGAAAAGACCCACGCCCAAGTTCCATAGCTTTGGGTCCGCTATCCCGATCATGATTTTCCTACCCCGGAGGAAAGGTCCTTCCTTTTGGGCCAGTTGTGGGTGAGGAGGATTGAACCCCTTACACCGTGGTTCGTAGCCACGTGCTCTAATCCTCGAGCTCAGCCCCACCTCGTCTCCACTGGATCTGCTCCCGTGAGTACCCTAAAAAAGGAACCTTTCCTCTCCCCACCATTTCGGGTTAAGAAGATGTGAAAGTGCCTTTCTCTCTATAAGAACGGTGCGTTCCGAGGTGTGAAGTGGGAGAGAGGGGATTTCATAATTGGGGTTTTGAATAAGATGACCTTTTCATTTTTCGTTCTTATTACTTTTTCATATTAAGGAACTCAGTCTGAAAGAATTCCCAGGTCAATCGCTCTTTCAGAACCACCGATACTAGTGTATCCACTAATCAGAAGCGCAAGAAATTTCTCGAACTAAACAGGGTCATATGACTGTGACATAATATGAATGAAAATTTGTAAGACTCAGTCGATATACCCGTGAGTGTATTTCAACTGAAGCTATCATGTGTAAAAGATTCGAAGATGGTTTGAACGAAGACATTAAATTGCTAGTTGGTATACTTGAAATGAAAGAGTTCGTGGTACTTGTTGAGCGAGCTTGCAAAGCCGAAGAGCTCGAAAAAATAAAAGAAAAGCTGATTTTGAAGCCCGTAAAAGATCATCGAGTAAGACTTTTCACTCAGCATCGAATAAGTTCTGAGATGATTCTAGTAGATCTAAGAATACTTCAGACTTTTCTAGACGAGATAGAGACCGGCCTCTTGTGAGTTCACAAGCCACTTCGATTGCTAGTGTTGGTAATGTTCGACAAATTAGAGTCGAGTGCAAGCATTGTGGTAAACGACATTCTAGAGATTGCAGATTGCATGATCAAACTTGTTTTAAGTGCAGAATTATGGATCATTTTATCCGAGATTGCCCGATGTTAGTCAAGCAAAACATTGTTCAGAACGCGAGACTGAGTAATATGTCAATACGAGGTAGACCACACAGGCATTCAGGTAATGTGAGTGGCACTCAGAAAGGGACAAAAGATACAGCAGTTCAATCTGAGGCTCGTGCACTTGCCAGTGCCTATGCTATTCACGCACGCGAGGAGGCTTCATTCCCAAATGCTATTACTGGTACATTCACTCTCTATGATAGTAGTGTAATTACATTGATTGATCCTGGTTTGAATCATTCTTATGTGTGTGAGACTTTAGTATTCAGTAAGACTTTTCCTGTTGAGTCTACTGAATTTGTAATTAAAGTATCGAACCCCTTGGGCCGGTGTGTTATGGTTGATAAAGTATGTAAGAATTGTCCCCTAATGATTTGAGATTCGTGCTTTCCAGCTGATATGATGTTGTTGCCATTTGATGAGTTTGACATAATTTTGGGTATGGATTGGTTGACTTTGCATGATGCTGTTGTAAACTGCAAGAGAAAGACTATTGATTTACAGTGCCAGAATGATGAGATTATTCGGATTGAATATAATGATCTGAATGGTTTACTGGCAATGATTTCCTCGATGTTAGCTCAGAAATATGTAAGAAAAGGTTGTGAAGCTTACTTTACATATGTGCTTGACAGTAAAGTATTCGAAAGAAAAATTGAATCAGTACCTATTGTGTGTGAGTATCTGGATGTGTTTCTGAAGAATTACCGGGTTTACCATCTATTTGAGAGGTTGAGTTTGGTACTGAATTAGTACCGGGGACTACTCTGATATCGATAGCTCCGTACAGAATGGCACCTACTGAATTAAAAGAATTGAAAGCTCAGTTGCAACAGTTGACAGATAGAGGTTTCGCGCGACTGAGTTTTTCCCCCTAGGGTACACCTGTGTTATTTGTGAAAAAGAAAGACGGAACTATGAGAATGTGCATCGATTATAGACAACTCAATAAGGTGACCATAAAGAATAAATATCCATTGCCATAGATTGATGATTTGTTTGATTAGCTAAAAGGGGCTACAGTGTTTTCGAAGATAGATTTGAGATTCGGCTACTATCAGTTGCGAGTTAAAGACTCTGATGTGCTGAAAACTGCCTTCCGAACGAGGTAAGGACATTATGAGTTTCTGATTATGACTTTTGGACTTACTAATGCACCTGATGTTTTTATGGATTTGATGAATCGGAACTTCAGACAGTATTTTGATTGGTTTGTGGTTGTGTTTATTGATGATATATTGATCTACTCCTGTAATGAAATAGAACATACCGAGCATTTGAGACTTGTGTTACAGAATTTGCTAGAAAAATAGTTGTATGCAAAGTTAAGTAAATGTGAATTCTGTTACACGAACTTAGCTTTCTGGGACATGTTGTTTTAGCATCAGGTATTCGGGTTGATCCGAGGAAGATTTCAGCAATACTTGACTGGAAACCTCTGAGAAACATGTCTAAAGTTTGAAGTTTTCTGGGACTTGCTGGTCACTATAGACAATGTTTGAAAGGGTTCTCGACGATTGCAACCCTGATGACCAAGCTATTTCAAAAAGATGTTAAGTTTGAGTGGTAAAAAAAGTGCCAGAAAAGTTTTGATCAGTTGAAAGCCCTTTTGACCGAAGCTCCAGTGCTAGTTCAGCTAGAATCGAGTAAGGAATTTGTTATTTATAGTGATGAATCTTTAAATGGTTTGGGCTGTGTTTTGATCAAGAAGGAAAGGTTATAGCTTATGCCTCGAGATAATTAAAGCTGCATGAAAGGAACTATCCAACGCACGATCTAGAGTTGGCAGCTATTGTGTTTGCATTGAAAATATGGCACCACTATCTGTTCAATGAAAAATGTCATGTTTATTTCAATCATAAAAGTCTGAAGTACTTGTTGACTCAGAAGAATCTAAATTTGAGACAGCGTCGATGGTCAGAGTTGCTAAAAGATTACGAGCTAGTGATTGACTATCAGCTGAGAAAGGCTAATGTTGTTGCTGATGCTCTAAGTCGAAAATCCCTGTTTGCTTTTCGTGCAATGAATGCAAATATGGTTATGTCAGATGATTGTGCAATAATAGTCGAGTTAAAAGTAAGACCGTTATTTATTCAACAAATTTGCGAAGCTTAGAAGGTCGATAATGATTTGATAGTAAAGCAGACTCAATGTGATTCGATTGTTGATTTAGAATTTCAAGTGGACACCGAGGGATGTTTGCGGTTCAGAGACCGAATATGCATTCCGAGAAATACAGAGTTGATTCAAATGATTTTGAATGAAGCTCATAACAGTCGGCTATATGTTCCCTCGAGTAGTACGAAGATGTATAATGATCTTAAACAGTTTTGCTGGTGGCACGGTATGGAACGAGACATTTCTGACTATGTTTCAAAGTGTTTAGTTTGTCAACAAGTAAAGGTTGAGCATCGGGTGCCTTTTGGATTGCTTCAGCCGATCATGATACTTGAATGGAAATGGGACAGAGTTACGATGGATTTTGTATCAAGTTTACTATTGACACTGGCAAGAAAGATGCAATCTGAGTTATTGTAGATAGATTGACTAAATCTACTAACTTTGTTCCAGTTCGTACAGATTACTCCCTTGATAAGCTGGCTGAATTATTTGTTTCTCAGATCGTGAGATTACATGGTGTGCCTATATCTATTGTTACAGATAGAGATCGGAGATTTACATTGCAGTTTTAGAAGAAACTACAAGATGCACTAGGTACGAAATTACATTGCAGCACTACTTTCCATCTGCAAACAGATGGTCAGTCTGAGCGAATCATTCAGATACTTGAGGCTATGTTGAGATGTTGCATTCTCGAGTTCGAAGGTATGTGGGAACGATATCTACCACTGATTGAATTTGCGTATAATAATAGCTTCCAATCGAGTATCAAAATGGAACCTTACGAGGCTTTGTACAGTCCTAAATGTCGTATACCCTTATATTGGACTAAGCTCAACGAAAACAGGATACACAGGGTTGATTTGATCAAAGAAACTGAATTGAAAGTGAAAGTGATTTGTGAAAGTCTAAAAGCAGCATCAGATCGTCAGAAATCATATGCGGACTTCAAACGTAAAGATATAGAGTTTCAGATCAGGAATAGAGTATTTTTAAAAGTCTCATCGTGGAAGAAAATACTAAGATTCGGTCATAAAGGCAAATTGAGTTTGAGATTTATTGGGCCGTATGGGGTTATAGAGTGGATTAGGCCAGTTGCTATAGACTGTTGTTGCCACCTGAGCTAGAAAAGATCCACAATGTATTCCATGTTTCGATACTTCGTAGATATCGATCTGATCCTTCACATGTGATTAGTCCATCTGAGATTGAAATTAAGCCCGATATGATGTATGAGGAAGAACAGATTCGTATTCTAGCTCGTGAGATTAAAGAGTTGTGAAATATGAAAATTTCGTTGGTTAAAGTACTGTGGCATAAACATGGAGTTGAAAAAGCCACATGGGAGACAAAAGATACAATGAAAGAGCGTTATCTAAACCTCTTCACTGGTAAGATTTTCGGGGACGAAAATCTTTAAGGGGGAGAGTTGTAACAACCCGATTTAGACCTTAGTTGGAACGGTGGTTTTGAGACCATGAATCTGAGTCAGAAAAATTTTTAAAAAAATTATTTTCTGTGTTTATTTTGTGTGAATTTATGCATGTGAAATTTTCATAATTTATTTTGGATGTTTGAGTATCTGATTAAATAAAAGGACTTAATCGTGTAAATTGAAAATTTAATGGTTTAATGTGTAAGGGCTGAAATGTGTTTGTCTTTGCAAATGGTGGGATTTATGTGGTAATTAGCCCATGATGACATGCAATGGACGGTAATGGCCTTAATATAACATGATTTTATATTTTAAATCCAAGGTTAATTATGTAAACTAGTTAATATGTTATAATATAATAAAACATAAAAAATTGCATGTGTTCATTTTATTTGACTGAAACTTGTGAAAAGAAAATAAAAAGAGAAAGCAAATGATATTCGGCCATTATTGATTCAAATTCAAGGTTAATTTGGTTTCGGTTTTTGATAATTTTTACGTTTTTGAGATCATAGCTTCGAATACTATCCAACACATGCTTGAATTTTTTATTTTGATGAATATTTTGAGTTATGCCATTGATGAGAGCTTGAGATTTTTGTTTTTTGATGATGAAATATGAAAGATATGTTTTAGATTAACATGTTTTGTATTGGAGTTTGATGATTTTGAGTAATTAGGACTAAATTGTGAAATTAGTAAATTGAGGGACTAAAATGTGAAATAAATGAAATATATGGAATAGTATGAATATAAGAAAGATTCGCCGTAACTATGTTGTTGTGAGATTTTGTGTATTTTGGGTTTTATGCAATTAGGACTAATTTGTAAAAGTATGAAATATTAGGGGTGAAATGGTAATTTGCCCATTTATGTATTGTTCGATTAAATTGAATGAAATTGTGTTTGAATGAGATTAATTTGAAATTGTATAGATCAAGAACAAAAGAAATTGGACTTGGATCGAGGAAAAGCAAAAATAGTCGAATAGTCGATTTACATTATTCGTCGATATCCGAGGTAAGTCTGTAAGCAATTAAATATCGTAAATTTTGAATGTAAATTAGTTTAATATGCTGATTTGGAATTCATAGATAAATGAACTAGGCTTAATTAGCTATACACATACTAAAAGTATTAGCATCATTATTGATGTTTAGCAATAGTCCCATTTCATTATGATTAAAATGTGTATAAGCTTTATTTGTTTATTGAAATTTATTTGACGATTTATGGATTATTAATGCCATATAAGTTAATGACTAAAATGCCATGTGTTAGATTTTATTTGATTTAATTTATACATGTATAGAAATATGACTTAAAATGATTGATGTTTACTAGATTTTCTAATATCATTACAATGTTCATTATATGATTTGTATTTTCTTATATTATTTGTTAATAAATTCATGATTAACAATTAATTGGACATTCGTTTACATTTATGAATATGACTTGTGTGAATTCTTAGAGTTGTGCTTTTGTTCAGTAATACCTCGGGACCCTATTTCGGCTACAGATACGAGTTAGGAGTGTTACAACGATTGAATTCTCCAACTATGCGATGATATGGTGGCACCGGAGGTTCATACCCTCATATTACCATCGTGAGCTTTATCAAAAGCTCCAAAACCTTACTCAAGGCTTGAGGAGCGTGGAGGATTACTATAAAGAAATGGAGTTCGCGATGATAAGAGCAGATGTACAAGAAGACGAGGAAGCAACCATGGCACGTTTCTTGGCTGGTCTCAATCGAGATATTGCCAATATTGTAGAGTTGCATCACTACGTTGAGGTGGTGGACATGGTGCACATGGCCATCAAAGTAGAAAAGCAATTAAAGTGAAAAGGAGCTGTTCGAGGCTACTCCATCGCGAATACTTCAAAGTGGAGCCAAAGCATTGGCAAAAGCACTCTAATGAACTGCACTAAAGAGACAATGATGCCACCAAAATCAATTAATCCTTTGGCCGACTCTAGTAAAGGCAAGGCACTCGAGAGTTCCTTCAACCATTTGAGGGACATCAAGTGCTTCAAATGCCTCGGGAGGGGCCATATAGTGAGTCAGTTCCCAAATTGGAGCACTATGGTGGTGCGTGCAAATGGCGAGATTGAGTCGAAAGATGGGGTTGAAAATGAGTTTGAACCGACATCCGACGAGGAGGAAGAAGTAGAACATGCTGAACACAGAGAGCTTCTAATACGAACTCGCCTCGGTGATGATTCGTGTCGTTTATGTTGCCCGATCGTAAAATAGAGAAGTATCATTCTTTAGTTTAAGCAATGGATGGATTCGGCTAATTAAGTGTTTTTGGGTACAAAAAGGGTTCAAAGGGCTAAGTGAATGATGGTGAAAGTGGTTAACAAAGGAACAAAGTAGTAAAGGTATTGGATAGAACGGATAGATGAACTTGAGGACAAGAATGAACTAACACTATGTAGAGTATTGACCCAAGACTTATAAGTTGCTTAAGGTGGACCTTGACCCATTACCTAAAAAGTTAGGAACCAAAGGTATAAATTTGGTAGAACACCACACTCGGAATGAGTGATAAGTTCGAAAGAAAAAAGGTACACTACCAATGCTAGATAAGTCAGCTTGAGTCTTAAACAAAATAAGAAAGTTGAATAACTCACAAATGTTATAAACATTCATAAAAAATATCAAAAGTTTTTCTTTAACCAAAATAATGTCTTCTTACAATCTATTTATAGGCACTATTATGATTATTCAAATGTCTATTTGTGACCTTTCACCTTCAGCAATTAACTAAGGATTTTACAAGCTTCAATTTCATTTTTAAGTCATGTAAGGAAGCCAATAGTCATGTTTCTTCACTTGATTCTGGTGTAGATGAAAATGCATGTCTCTTCACTTTATAATTGACTCAATGAACCCTTAATGTGCTGTTTGGTGTCCCTTCATCTCCCTTAGACTGAATGTCAACAGGCTTGTGCATTCATCTCCTTAATTGGCCATAACTAGCTTTGAGTGCATGAAACTGATCAGACTTGAAGAGTCACTCTTGTTTCATTTGAACAGCCACCATAATGAGCTTTGAAGGCTTGAAAAATGTCTAAAACTTGAAGAGCCAATTAGCCATATGAATAGTCACCTACAAGGTAGAAAACTAAGCATTAAAGGCACTCATAAGAATCAGCACACTATAAACACTCATACACAAATTTATTAATGAACATGCAGCTCAAATCACCTTATTTTAAATGAAAATAAACACACTATAATTTATGTAGTAAAAAGTAATAGCCAAACTAAATGAGCAAATAAGTTACTTAATGCATGACTTAATTTAATGATACAAACTTTAACTAACATGGGAGTTATATAATGCATGTAATAATTTATGATGCAAACTTAACTTACATGAGAGTTACATAATGCATGACTTTATTAAATGCAAAACACATATTAATGATGTTCAAACTATGACATGATTAAAGACTCATACTAATGATGTTCAAACTATAACATAACTAAAGACACAAACTAAAATAACTAAAGTAACTAAAATAAATGAATCAAAGTCCTTATTTTCCAACAGCCAAACTAACAAACTAAAATTAAAAACTTCATTTTGCACTTAGGCCCCTTAAGTTTAGCCCAATCTCGGTGTCGACAAGTTGGGTCGTAACATGATGCAACTGGGTTCGCATCAGTTTCTAGTGGTGGGAGTTGCACGAACATGGAGAGCACTCTCATTGTGGAGAAGCTTGGCTTACCGACAACCAAGCACCCAAACCCCAATAAACTTCAATGGCTCAACGATGGTGAATTAAAGGTGACAAATCAAGTACTCGTATCCTTTACCATTGGAAAATATGCGGATGAAGTACTTTGCGATGTTGTCCCCATGCACATGGGTCATTTATTGCTTGGACATCCGTGGTAGTTTGATAGGCGAGTTCTTCATGACAGGTATACCAATAGGTATACGTTCAAGCATATGTTAAAGAATATGACGCTAGCACCGTTGACACCAAAGTAAGTCTATGAGGATCAAAAGAAGTTGAAAAGTTCTGTAGATCAAATGAGAGGAAAAGAAAAGAGTGAAAATGTAAAAGAAAAGAAAAACGAGAAAAAAAGAGGAACAACAATAAAAGAGAGTGAAAAGAAAATGAGAAAAGAAAAAGATGAAAAAGAAAAAGAGAGTGAGAAAATGAGTGTGTTTGCAAAAGCAAGTGACGTACGAAAGGCTTTGACGATGAGACATTCCCTTATTGTGCTCATGTACAAGGAAAAATTGTTATCTACTAATGAACTTCTTGAAAACCTACCCTCTTATATTATGTCTCTTTTGCAGGATTTTCCAGATGTATTCCCGGAAGAAACTCTGAGTGGGCTGCCACCCCTTTAGGGAATCAAGCATTTGATATATGCTCGCCTCGGTTAAAATTGAGTCGTAAAGTTTTGCCTAACCGTAAAATTCGGTAAGTGTGCTAACCCGGTCGCATCATGTTACAACCTAACTTGTCGACATCGAGATTGGGCTAAACTCGAGGGGCCCAAGTGCAAAATGAAGTTTTTAATTTCAGTTTGTTAATTTGGCTGCTAGAAAATAAGGACTTTGATTCATTTATTTTAGTTACTTTAGTTATTTTAGTTTGTGTATTTAATTATGTCATAGTTTGAACATCATTAGTATGAGTCTTTAATTATTTCATAGTTTGAATATCATTAATATGTGTTCTGCATTTAATGAAGTCATGCATTATGTAACTCTCATGTTAGTTAAAGTTTGCATCATTAAATGAAGTCATGCATTAAGTAACTAATTTGTTCATTTAGTTTACATTTTAAACCATGCATTTATTTATATAAGTATGTTATTTAATTTGGTTGTTACTTTTTACTACATAAATTAAAGTGTGTTTATTTTCATTTTAAATAAGGTGATTTGAGCTGCTTCTTCATTAATAAATTTGTATATGAGTGTTTATAATGTGCTGATTCTTATGAGTGTCTTTAATGCTTAATTATCTACCTTGTAGGTGACTATTCATATGGCTAATTGGCTCTTCAAGTTTTGCAGATTTTTCGAGCCTCTAAAGCTCATTATGGTGGCTGTTCAAATGGATCAAGAGTGACTCTTCAAGTCTGATCAGTTTCATGCACTCAAAGCTAGTTATGGCCAATTAAGGAGATGAATGCACAAGCCTGTTGACATTCAGTCTAAGGGAGATGAAGGGACACCAAACAGCACATTAAGGGTTCATTAAGTCAATTATAAAGTGAAGAGACATGCCTTTTCATCTACACCAGAATCAAGTGAAGAAACATGACTATTGGCTTCCTTACATGACTTAAAAATGAAATTAAAGCTTGTAAAACCCTTAGTTAATTGCTGAAGGTGAAAGGTCACAAATAGGCATTTGAATAGTCATAATAGTGTCTAAAAATAGATTGTAAGAAGACATTATTTTGGTTATAAGACATTTGATCCTTTGATTATGTTTATAACATTTTGTGAGTTTTTCAACTCTCCTATTTCGTTTTAGACTCAGCTTGACTTATCTAGCTTGCTAGTGGCGTCATTCTATTTCTTTTAAACTTATCACTATTCATCGAGTGTGGCGTTCACCCTTATACTGATTGGTTCCTATCTCCATATAGCTAGTGGGTCGGGATTTAGCTATCCTTCTATCCACATTTAAGTGTTCTATAAGATTTGGGTTAGTACTATATTTTAGTGCTAGTTATTTGTTGGCCTTAAAGCCATTCGAACCATCCACATTACCATTTTTTTCAAACCATCCGAGTTCCTTTGTTAAACCAAACCATATCCCTTAATTATCTCATATTATTACATACCCCTTGGTTTAGAGCCTTACTTAGCCAAATTCGACTAATACTCTGTTCAAGAACGATACTTCTCCATTTTAACGATTGGGCAACAAATGACTCGAATCATCACCGAGGCGAGTTCGTATCATTTGGTATCAGAGCTAGCGAATTTGGTGTGAAAATCAACATTTTAAGAATCTCGGTATAGTAATTTACTTTTTGAAAAAATCATTGCATTCAAGAAGTGAATATTAAGATTTCAAGTGAAAAAAAATTGTTTAAGTTCTTCATTACCGAGTTTTCTGAACTTTTGCTTGCTGCCCAGAAACAGTCAATCAATATTTACCATTCAGCCACACTGAAATTTTTGTTTCAAGCCTATCTATTGTCCTACAATGATATCCTACCAAACCTGAACATCAAGTTTGTAAGCCGACCCAGAACAACAACTTTGAAGTTCAAATAATTACTTAAGAACTTAGAGAGGTAGAGTGAGCGGTAAAAGGCAAAGAGCGTGTGAGTTCATTAGAGAGAAGAAAAAGCCTTTTAAAGAGTGTAAACATGAGTGTGAGTGAAAATCTGTTATTATTCTTTTCGAGTGAACTTGTGAGAATTTGTGGTGAGGTTTGTGTGAGTAAAGTACTATGTCAATAATTTTTGAAAGAAATGTGGCAACTAGAGAAGGAGTGCCAAATTTTACACTCCAAACCTTTACACATGAAATGGAACATCTACTTGATTGAAAACTCAAACCCAACAAGAAACAATTGGAACGTGTAGAAGAGCGAGGCCATCGAGCAAGAGCCCAACGAAAACAAATTTCTTCAAGTCAAAAGACGGAGTCAAGATTTTCACGGAGAGAAAATTTCAATGACTATGTGGGAAGAGACTCATATTGAGATTCTTATTCATCCAAGAACTCAAGATGAAATGAGGTGAATCACGAGTTTGAAACCTTTCATGGTGATAAACGATGATGTAAGAATTTCTCTTCAAGTACCTCAAAGTATTCATCTACAAAGAAGTCCTTACGAAAAAGTGTGTGTGTTCCGTACTCATTCATAGAGGATCTATCACTAAGAGAAGATTGTCTTTTGTATGAAGATCCCTACTCTTATTCTCAATGAAAAGTTTCTCATTTTGATTCTTCCTTGTTTTCTTCCTTTTGTAATGACATCGAAAAAGCATGTGTAAAAGAAAAAGAAATAGAAAAAGAAAGCAAAAAGGAAAAGAGAACGAACGAGAGTAAAAAGAGATTGAGAGCGAAAAAGAATGTGAGAAAGAAAAGAAAGTTGACAAAGAGGTTGAGATTGAAAAGAAAAAAAAGAGTATGCAAGACACGAGTCTTGATGAAAAAGAAATGAAAGAAAAAGAAGAAAGTGAACAAGAAAAAGTGAGAGTGTTTTTACTAACCATCCTATGAGTTCTTCTTGTATTGTTTCTTCTTTTCAGATTTCTCGAAATTCCATTGATAAATTCCAGCTTCATTATCTTCAGACGAGAGGTGATTTCGATTGATCAAAACAGGTAAGAATGAAAATGACCCTAGTTCACCAGCGATTAAAGGTAAACACGGTAAGGGTTCTATGTTAATTGAGTCTCAACAATTTCCCATGCATATTAATGGTGAGCTTGCCAAAAACTTAGCTTGTGAAAGAGCTCTTCATCTTGATTTGGCTGAAAATCATAACCTGGTTATTGAAGATTTTATTTTGAATCATGGTTTGAAGAACTTTTCTGTTGTTGAGACTAGCGTTGGCAAGTTTGTTATTGAAGAAGGATTAGTTCAACACAAACAACATCTGATCTTGTATAATAAAATGTTGATAAATAAAATGCCTAATATGTTTGTTTGTGATGTTATTGAATATTCTCTAAGTTGTGCTAAATTTACATGTTTGTGCAAGTTTGTTTACATGAGATCTAAGAGGCTCGATTGCTTGAGTATATTTGTGCTTAATTTTTCTTTGCTTAGCATGTGTGGTTTATTGATGAAAAAGGAACTCTTGTTGTATTATGGGAAGAATGATAAAAATCATGTGTTTAATCCTAGTGTTTGTTATTATGGATCGTCCATGAGAGAAAGCAAGCATTGTAAATTTTGTTTGAATGAATGTGTAAATAATTTTTGCTTGTATGATGTTTTGTCTTTAAAGTTGAAAAAAAAAAAGTTGTTGAATTTTGATAAGATGCAAATGCAAATTCTAACCTTTGATCTCAGAGATTGTTCTATGACATGGTTAAAGGGATTCGTATATTCTTTGCATGATTACAAGTTACCCCATGTTCTTTCTATGATATCGATCATGAAATTTTCAAGTTAGATTGAAGCGGTAAGAGCACATTTCGTTTTTGACTCTGGAGACCAATGTTCTATATCTTTGTTCAAAGGATTTGAGCCATGGAATTTTGTTTCTCCAGATTATATCTTTCAAATATTTTGTGGTTCTGGCTTGATGCCATCTATGAATTGTAACACCCCAAACCCGAGACCATCGCCATTAATCGGACCCGAGGGTTAACAAGCCAAGTTCACATGTTTTTGCCCACCAATTTGACATTTCGGTCAGTTTGGAAAAGCTGCGTCACTGTCGCCTTAAAATCATATCTCGAGTTTCAAAACTCGAAACTGGTTTCGTAAATTTTCCTGAATTTAGACTCATATATACATCCATGGTTTTATTTCTAGGATTTTTGGTCGGGCCAATTGGTACAGTTTATTAGTTAAAGTTCATGCTTCCCTTTTCGAGCCATTTTCGCATGGCCGTACATACTTACATTACAACATATTTAACAAACAAGGGGTAGTCCTATACATGCCATCTCAAGTTCAACCAAAATTTATACCAAAATGGAGGCTTGATAGTGTGGATGACTTGACTTCAACGATCCCAAATCCGATTGCCTCGGCGAAATCTAGAAAACGAGAGCCAAAGCAGCGGGTAAGCATTTTTATGCTTAGTAAGTCTCAAGGAATATAATCAACTCTAATTACAGCAATACATTCACATAGCCAAATGCATCATTTCATTTGTACACATTCCTACTTCACACTTCATCATTATATAATTTCACAAAGTATCAATCAATTCAATAACTGAAATTCATTAGTCGATTGAGCGAATGTTGCTCAAACATGTCGACTTTCAATGCACATATAACGTACCTTATCCTTTGGGCTTTTCGAGTGTGCTAATTGAATTCATTACAGCAACCAACACTCACCTCCAGCCCAAGATTCTTGAATATAACCGGATATAATCACGTGCACAAATGCCTTGGTCTTAGCCGGATAAAATGTCTCGCACGAATGCCTTGGTCTTAGCCGGATGTAGCCACTAAGCGCAATTGCCTTGGTCTTAACCGGATATAATTTCCAACATAATTGTCTTGATTTAGCCGGATATCATTCAATTTCCATGAACACATACATCAATTATCATTGGACATACATAATTCATTTTCGTTACTAAGGCTCAAACGCAATTATAGTCACAAGCATATTCGCCGGGACTTGGCCCGGTAGAATTCAAATACTCATGCATACACAATCAATAATCAATACACATCCATACTTTATTTCACACAATTCAAGTACGGTCACTTCTTGAGGACTTACCTCGGATGTTGTCGAACGGCTTTTTCGGCTATTCGATCACCTTTCCTTCCCTTGTCCAATTGTGGTATTCTAAGCTCTTGAGCTAATTCAAACAAATTCAATTTATTAAAACCTCATTGTGCTAGTTTTTGGCGAATATGACAAGGAGTTTAAATGGTCATATGGCCACCCTTTAGCTTGAATACACAATGGTCATGCACATTTTATACTACATCAAGCAATTCAATACAATTTATTCGAGCATCAAGGAAATGCTAAGGCCTTCAATAGGCTACCCAAGGCGAATATTCATGTACATGTTGAGGTCAATTTTGCATTTAATACCTCACAAAAACAGCATGCAATTTACTAATTAATGCTTTGCACATTGTGGCCCAAAACTTATAATATAGCATCAAGCACCTACATGTGTGCTAGGCAAATTGTGCTTGCAATTTCACAAGCATTCTTCCACATCTTCTTCTTTAAACCAATATATTCATCACTTAGTTCATAACCAAAACATAATGTGCAATCATATATATGCATATATGAGCATGGCAAATTTCAAGGTGTCCATAGCCATCCAAAACACAAATTTTAACTAACATGCAAGAAGCATGAATCATGCTCAAGAATGCATCATGGCGAATATGACAATCATGCTTCTTTTCAACTTCAATCATGATAAAACAAAAAGAAAGCTCAAAATCTTACTCATGAGTAGACAATCCATCATTGCATGCATCATCATCAAGTTTCACACTTAGCATGCAATGGCTTTATCACCATAACAACTTTGGCCAAATGCCATTTCCATGGCATAACAAAGATTTGAGCCATGGCTAACATGCACATCAAATTAGCAACCAAAACATGCATGAAACTCCCAACACAACCTCATACATACCTTACTCTTGATGCAAATTTAGCCAAATCACCTTCTAGATCTCTTCTAAACAAAGGAAATGAAGCAAAACCCCTCTTCCTCTTAGTATTTTTGGCCAAAAGGAGAGAACAAGGATGAACAATTTTTTTGTTTTCTCTTCTTGGTTGCACGGCAATGGGGGGAATGCTACTCTCTCACACACATTTTTTTTCATTTTTCTTACCCATGCTTATTTGTTTATTATTTCTCCTAATGCCCAACAAAACATGTTTCATGACATGTTTAGCCCATATCTCTTTGTCATGGCGGCCATCACTTGTAAAAGGGAATTTGACATGCAAGTCCATTATTTTGCATGCATGCTCTACTTAGTCATCACACATTTCCCTATCGTACTTTCAAAGTTCACTACTAAGTCCTTTCTAGTGGAATTCACCTTTATAACACTAAATCAATCATCATAAAATGTCATACATGAGCACACACATATTATAGGCATCAAAATAAATTTTAATTATTTTTATGCCTCGGTTTTGTGGTCCCGAAACCACATTCCGACTAGGGTCAATTTTGGTGTCACAACTCTCCCCACTTAAGAAATTTTCGTCCCGAAAATCTTACCGTAAATAGGTTTGGATATCGCTCTTTCATAGAGTTCTCGGTCTCCCAAGTAGCTTCTTCTATCCCGTGCTTGAGCCATAACACTTTCACTAGTGGAACCCGCTTGTTTCGCAACTCTTTCACTTCCGTGATAGGATACTGAATCGGTTCTTCCTCATAACTCATATTGGCTTGAATTTCAATTTCTAATGGACTAATCACGTGCGATGGATCGGATCTATAGCGTCGAAGCATCGAAACATGAAAGACATCGTGAACCTTTTTGAGTTCAGGGGGCAAAATCAAGCGATATGCCACTTGGACCGACTCGCCTCGATATCTCATATGGTCCAATGAACCTCGGGCTCAACTTGCCCTTACGGTACGAACTCGAGTATCTTTTTCCAAGGCGATACCTTGAGAAACACTTTATCACCCACGATACTTGACATCCTTACGCTTCAGATCCGCGCACGACTTCGACGATCGGAGGCTATCTTCGACTTTCACGGATTACTTTCACTTTACATTCAGCATCCCTAATCAAATCCACCCGTAAATCTTGCTTTCACCGAGCTCGGTCAAAACAATGGCGTCGGCATTTACGAATCGTACAAGGCCTCGTAGGGTGCCATCTTAATACTTGATTGAAAGTTTGTTGTTGTAAGCGAATTCAATTAACGGCAAATACCGCTCCCATGAACCACTAAACTCGAGGACGCAACATCTTAACATATCCTCAAGTATCTCGAATTACCCGCCGGATTGACCATCGGTTTGGGGGTGAAAGGCGGTCTGAAATGCAACTTGGTACCCAAAGCTTCTTGCAACTTTTTCCAAAATCGCGAGGTAAATCTCGGATCTCTATCGACACGATAGAAATAGGCACCCGTGTAATTTCACAATCGAAAAACGTACAATTCGCTAATTTGTCCATTGAAAAATCCGTGCGTCGGGGGGACAAAGTGGGCCGACTTAGTCAATCGATCTACCACGACCCAAACCGCATCCTTCTTACTCGTGACAATGGCGGTCCGGATACAAAGTCCATTGTGACTCGATCCCATTTCCACTCGGGTATCGTGATTGGCTGAAGTAATCCTCAAGGCACCGATGTTCCGCTTTCACTTGTTGACATATTAAACATCTCGAAACAAAGTCGGAGATGTCTCGCTTCATACCATGCCACCAAAACCGACGTTTCAAATCATTGTACATCTTCGTACTCCCGGTGGATAGCCATTCGGCTACAATGGGCTTCATTGAATTATCGAAATGAGTTCAATTCTTTGGGACACACAGACGACTTTTGAACCTCAAACAATCGTCATCGTCGATTTGAAACTCCGAGTCCTTGTTCGAACACACGCAGCCGTTTTGCAACCAACTCGTCATCGACTTTCCGAGCTTCTCGAATTTGGTGTGTCAATAATGGTTTGGCTTTCAATTCAGCCACTAACACACTTTGTCGGATCGGATAGACAAGTGCACATTCATCGCTCGTAATGTGAATAACGATTTACGACTCAAGGCATCCGCAACCACATTCGCCTTTCCGGTGATAGTCAATGATCACTCATAATCCTTTAACAACTCGAGCCAACGTCTTTGTCGCAGATTTAAGTCTCTTTGGGTCATCAAATACTTGAGACTTTTGTGATCCGAGTATACATGGCACCTTTCACCAAATAAGTAATGTCGCCAAATCTTTAAAGCGAATACGATGGCGCCAATTCGAGATCATGAGTCGGATAATTTTTCTCATGTGGCTTTAATTGCCTCGACGCATAGGCCACAACTCGACCTTCTTGCATTAATACGCAACCTAACCCAAGTAGAGGCGTCGCTATAGATGACAAACTCTTTGCGGGACTCGGGTTGCACTAGAATTGGGGCTTCATCAAATAAGTTTTCATTGATCGAAACTTTTTGGCATTTCTCCGTCCATTCGAACTTAACGTCCTTTTGGAGTAAGCCGTCATCGGCGTGGCTATCGTTGAGAAGCCTTTACAAATCGTCGGTAATAACCGCAAGCCCCAAAAAGCTTGAACCTCAAGAATATTTCTCGGAGGCTTCCAATTTAGTATGGCTGAAATTTTATTGAATCGACTCGAATACCCGATCAGAATACCACATGACCCAAGAAGCTAACCTCTCTTAACCGAACTCACACTTGCTGAACTTAGCATATAATTGCTTGTCCGTAAAATTTGCAAGACTAACCGCGGTGTTCAAAGATGTTCGGTCTCATTTCTTGAATAGACCAAGATGTCATCAATGAACACGACTACTAATCGATCCAAATATGGTCTAAAGATCCGATTCATTAAATCCATAAATACCGCAAAGGGCATTAGTGAGCCCAAACGGCATCACTAGGAACTCATAGTGACCATATCTCGCTCAAGGCGGTCTTGGGCACGCCTCAATCTCGGATTCGCAATTGATAGTAGCCCGATCTCAAATCTATTTTCGAGAACACCGAGGCTCCCTTGAGTTGATCGAACAAGTCATCAATACGTGGCAGCGGATATTTGTTCTTTATCGTCGCTTTATTAAGTCGACGATAGTCGATCTGCATCGCATGGTTCCATCCTTCTTCTTCACGAACAGACCGGCGCACCCCAAGGCGAAAAACTCGGGCGAGCAAAACCTCTATCCACCAATTCTTGCAATCGAGCTTTCAACTCCTTTAATTCCGTTGGTGCCATACGATACAGAGCTATCGAAATTGGAGTGGTACCGGTACCAATTCGATGCCAAATTCTATTTCCGAACAGTGGTAAACCCGCAATTCTTGGGAAAACATCCGGTATTCACAAACCACGGGCACAGATTCGGGTTTCTTCTCGATTCCTTGTCATCGAGTACGTCGCAAGGTACGCCGCACCCTTTTCTTACATATTTACGGGCCAACATCGGCGATATTACGGTGGCAACCCTTTAAGTCCGTGGACTCAACCCGAATTATTTCATTATTCGCGCACCTCAAATCGATAGTCTTGCTCTTGCAATTTACAACCGCATCGTGCATGGTCAACCAATCCAAACCAAGAATAACATCGAACTCATCGAACGGCAAAAGCATTAAGTCCGCGGAAAACAAGAACCTCGGAACACTAGGGGACTTTTCTTGCACACTTTGTTAACAAGCACGTAATGACCCAAGGGTTTGACACCGAATTACAAACTCGATGAGACTCAATAGGCAAAGTCTTCTTTGGATGCTAAGGTTTCACATATATATGAATGAGTAGAACCGGGTCAATCAAAGCAATCACATTTGTATTGAAAAGAGTGAAAGTACCGGTAATAACATCGGAGAGGCATCCTCGCGTGCGCGTATGGCATAAGTCCTAGCAGAGCACGAGCCTCGGATCGATGGTAGCATCTCTAGATCCTCTCGACCGCCATTGACATTGCCCATATTTCTAGGTGGCCTACCTCGGCGATGGTAGCACCCGGTTTGCACTCGACTTACATTCTGCTCATGCATCCTCGGGCAATCCTTCATAAAGTGGTCGGCCGATCCACACTTATAGCGGAGCGATCACGAAACCAACAGCTCCCGAATGCCATTTGCCACAATGTGGACACTCGCCCTCTCTCGGCGATCATTTCCACCATCACGATCAAGTGACTCGTGTGGTCACAGGGGTCGATCGCGTCCTCGTCTAGAAAAGCCGAAATGCCTCTAGACCGGCTCGCATCATCTCGAAATCTCTTGATGCTTGTTGAAGAGACTTTCCGAGGACCTCTTCGAATTCTCCAATCCCACATCACTTTTTGTTTCTCCTTTCTAAGCTCTTGACTTTACAAGCTCGCTCAACAAGTACTACGAACTCTCGTATCTCGAGAATGCCAACAAACATCCTTATATCATCATTCAGCCCATCCTCGGCGTTTACACATAATAGCTTCGGACGAAATGCATTCTCGCAGCATCTGGCTAAGCCTCACAAACTTTCGTTCGTAGTCGATAACGGACATAGAACCTTGCTTAAGATCAAGAAATTCCCTCGCTTTTGGTCGATGAATCTCTGTGATATACTTTTTGAACTCGGTTTGAAAGAATTCCCAAGTCACTTGCTCTCTAGGCACCACAAGTCGAGTACTCCACCAATAGTAGGCGGACTCGCGTAGCAAGGAGATGGTACACTTTAAGCACTCATCGGGTGTACAGGATAGCTCATCAAGCACCCGGATAGTGTTATCTAACCAAAATTCAGCGCTTCGGCATCATCATCATCCGTAGCCTTAAATTCATGGCCCCATGTTTTCGAATCCTATCGATTGGGGCTTACTTGACCTTATTTGGTCGATCAACGGAGGTATTGTAGGTGCGGGGTTGCATTTGTCGGGAATGGAGGTTGTGGAACAGTAGTGTTGGTTCGAATGTATTGATTAAACCATTCGTTCATCACACTATAAAAGGCTTGCCTAGCCTCGTCATTAGGATTGTTGGCCATAGGTTGAGAGTTCGCCGTGCATTGTCCCTTGCGCGGGCGGCGCCACACTCTCCACATCATCGCTATCGCTCGGTTGGGATCGGGATCCATTGCTACAACAAACACAAAGTCTAATTGTCGAATCATCACACTATCGATTCATCATTTAATGGCATGTATAGCTAGACCCCAAACACATCACGGTAGTCCTAGAATCGACTAAACCGTGGCTCGATACCAATAAAATTGTAACACCCCAAACCCGAGACCATCGCGGTTATCGGACCGAGGGTTAACAAGCCAAGTTCACATGTTTTTGCCCACCAATTTGACATTTCGGTCAGTTTGAAAAGCTGCGTCCTTGTCGCCTTAAAATCATATCTCGAGTTTCAAAACTCGAAACCGGTTTCAGTAAATTTTCCCTCAATTTAGACTCATATATACATCCATGGTTTTATTTCTAGGATTTTTGGTCGGGCCAATTGGTACAGTTTATTAGTTAAAGTTCATGCTTCCTTTTCGAGCCATTTTCGCATGGCCGTACATACTTACATTACAACATATTTAACAAACAAGGGTAGTCCTATACATGCCATCTCAAGTTCAACCAAAATTTATACCAAAATGGAGGCTTGATAGTGTGGATGACTTGACTTCAACGATCCCAAATCCAATTGCCTCGAGCGAAATCTAGAAAACCGAGAGCCAAAGCAACGGGGTAAGCATTTTTATGCTTAGTAAGTCTCAAGGAATATAATCAACTCTAATTACAGACAATACATTCACATAGCCAAATGCATCATTTCATTTGTACACATTCCTACTTCACACTTCATCATTATATAATTTCACAAAGTATCAATCAATTCAATAACTGAAATTCATTAGTCGATTGAGCGAATGTTGCTCAAACATGTCGACTTTCCAATGCACATATAACGTACCTTATCCTTTGGGCTTTTCGAGTGTGCTAATTGAATTCATTACAGCAACCAACACTCACCTCCAGCCCAAGATTCTTGAATATAACCGGATATAATCACGTGCACAAATGCCTTGGTCTTAGCCCGGATAAAATGTCTCGCACGAATGCCTTGGTCTTAGCCCGGATGTAGCCACTAGCGCAATTGCCTTGGTCTTAACACGGATATAATTTCCAGCATAATTGTCTTGGATTTAGCCCGGATATCATTCAATTTCCCATGAACACATACATCAATTATCATTGGACATACATAATTCATTTTCGTTACTAAGGCTCAAACGCAATTATAGTCACAAGCATATTCGCCTTGGGACTTGGCCCGTAGAATTCAAATACTCATGCATACACAATCAATAATCAATACACATCCATACTTTATTTCACACAATTCAAGTACGGTCACTTCTTGAGGACTTACCTCGGATGTTGTCGAACGACTTTTTCGACTATTCGATCACCTTTTCCTTCCCTTGTCCAATTGTGGTCTTCTAAGCTCTTGAGCTAATTCAAACAAATTCAATTTATTAAAACCTCATTGTGCTAGTTTTTGGCGAATATGACAAGGAGTTTAAATGGTCATATGGCCACCCTTTAGCTTGAATACACAATGGTCATGCACATTTTATACTACATCAAGCAATTCAATACAATTTATTCGAGCATCAAGGAAATGCTAAGGCCTTCAATAGGCTACCCAAGGCGAATATTCATGTACATGTTGAGGTCAATTTTGCACTTAATACCTCACAAAAACAGCATGCAATTTACTAATTAATGCTTTGCACATTGTGGCCCAAAACTTATAATATAGCATCAAGCACCTACATGTGTGCTAGGCAATTGTGCTTGCAATTTCACAAGCATTCTTCCACATCTTCTTCTTTAAACCAATATATTCATCACTTAGTTCATAACCAAAACATAATTTGCAATCATATATATGCATATATGAGCATGGCAATTTCAAGGTGTCCATAGCCATCCAAAACACAAATTTTAACTAACATGCAAGAAGCATGAATCATGCTCAAGAATGCATCATGGCGAATATGACAATCATGCTTCTTTTCAACTTCAATCATGATAAAACAAAAGAAAGCTCAAAATCTTACTCATGAGTAGACAATCCATCATTGCATGCATCATCATCAAGTTTCACACTTAGCATGCAATGGCTTTATCACCATAACAACTTTGGCCAAATGCCATTTCCATGGCATAACAAAGATTTGAGCCATGGCTAACATGCACATCAAATTAGCAACCAAAACATGCATGAAACTCCCAACACAACCTCATACATACCTTACTCTTGATGCAAATTTAGCCAAATCACCTTCTAGATCTCTTCTAAACAAAGGAAATGAAGCAAAATCCCTCTTCCTCTTAGTATTTTTGGCCAAAAGGAGAGAACAAGGATGAACAATTTTTTGTTTTCTTCTTGGTTGCACGGCAATGGGGGAATGCTACTCTCTCACACACATTTTTTTTTCATTCTTTTCTTACCCATGCTTATTTGTTAATTATTTCTCCCTAATGCCTAACAAAACATGTTTCATGACATGTTTAGCCCATATCTCTTTGTCATGGCCGCCATCACTTGTAAAAGGGAATTTGACATGCAAGTCCATTATTTTGCATGCATGCTCTACTTAGTCATCACACATTTCCCTATCGTACTTTCAAAGTTCACTACTAAGTCCTTTCTAGTGGAATTCACCTTTATAACACTAAATCAATCATCATAAAATGTCATACATGAGCACACACATATTATAGGCATCAAAATAAATTTTTAATTATTTTTATGCCTCGGTTTTGTGGTCCCGAAACCACATTCCGACTAGGGTCAATTTTGGGCTGTCACATGAATTTTTTGATTCATTATGGAAAGGTAAGGCCAAACTCCATTTTTGATCCCGGCATTGGTTTATATATTCAATTTTTGAATAACATTTTGGAAAGTACTTTTGTGCCTATAACTTATAATGTCACTAATTTATTTTATTCTTTTGTAGGTGACAAGCAAGAATGGTATCCTCCTAAAGAGGGAGGGTATGGAAATAACTTACTTCCCTTGTGAACCATTTGTGGTTCTCAAGATCTTGGAAACGATTTTGTCAGGTTCATGAACAAAGGTGTTTGTGATCTTGAAAGATTCTTCGCAAGCAAATGACCCGATTTGAGGACAAATCGTCTTCAAGAGGGAGGGTATAATGAAAACCTGGTCGCATCATGTTACGACCCAATTTGTCGACACTAAGATTGGGCTAAACTCAAGGGGCCCAAATGCAAAATGAAGTTTTTAATTTTAGTTTGTTAATTTGGCTGCTGGAAAATAAGGACTTTGATTCATTTATTTTAGTTACTTTAATTATTTTAGTTTGTGTCTTTAATTATGTCATAGTTTGAACATTATTAGTATGAGCCTTTAATTATTTCATAGTTTGAACATCATTAATATGTGTTCTACATTTAATAAAGTCATGCATTATGTAACTCATGTTAGTTAAAGTTTGTTTCATTAAATGAAGTCATGCATTAAGTAACTAATTTGTTCATTTAGTTTACATTTTAAACCATGCATTTAAGCATGTTAGTTGTTAAATATGTTTGAGTTTATTTATATAAGTATGTTATTTAATTTGGCTGTTACTTTATGTTATTTAATTTGGTTACTACATAAATTAAAGTGTGTTTATTTTCATTTTAAATAAGGTGATTTGAGCTGCTTGTTCATTAATAAATTAGTGTATGAGTATTTATAGTGTGCTGATTCTTATGAGTGTCTTTAATGCTTAATTATCCACCTTGTAGGTGACTATTCATATGGCTAATTGGCTCTTCAATTTTTGGATGTTTTTCAAGCCTTCAAAGCTCATTATGGTATCAAGAGTGACTCTTCAAGTCTGATAAGTTTTATGCACTCAAAGCTAGTTATGGTGCCAATTAAAGAGATGAATGCACAAGTCTTTTGACATTCAGTTTAAGGGGGATGAAGGGACACCAAACAGCACATTAAGGGTTCATCAAGTCAATTATAAAGTGAAGAGACATGCCTCTTCATCTACACCAGGATCAAGTGAAGAGACATGGCTATTGGCTTCCCTACATGACTTAAAAATGAAATTAAAGCTTGTAAAACCCTTAGTTAATTGATGAAGGTGAAAGGTCACAAATAGGCATTTGAATAGTCATAATAGTGCCTATAAATAGATTGTAAGAAGGCATTATTTTGGTTAGAAGACTTTTGATCTTTTGATTAATGTTTATAACATTTTGTGACTTTTTCAACTCTCCTATTTTGTTTTAGACTCAACTTGACTTATCTAGCTTGCTTGTGGCGTCATTCTGTTACTTTTGAACTTATCACTATTCATCGAGTGTGTAACGCCCCAAAAATTGGGCCTAGAAGAGTTGGGCTTTGAGTCTAGGATTCGGATAGAAGAAAACCTGAATATTGAAAAGTTTTGAATATTACTAGTGTTTAAATATATATATTGATAAAATATTTATGTTAGTACTAATATTTTAATTTTTATGAAAATTATTATCATTATAATTATTAGATACAAATATATTTATACAATTATTGTTGTTAATTTAGTGTTTAAATTAACATATTATCAAAAAATTTTACTGTATCTATTTTCATTGATTTATGGAAATTATAATTATTATTATTAGGAAAAAATTTATATATATTATCGTATTTGAAATCTTCATTATTATGGTTATTATTATTATTATTTTAGTTTTTAAATAAATTTAGAAGTATTTAAAGTGTGGGAAAAATTCGGACCAAGACTCTAGCAAAAAAATTATTATTTTTGCTTCTTTAGGGGATTTGGACATTAAGGTTTATTAATAAGTTAGGCTAAAATTAGACATAAGGAGGAGTCTGGCCCAGTGGTTAGGAGTGTTGGGCAGCAGAAAGGGAACTGAGGTTCGATACCCAGCGTGCGCAAATTGGGTTTTTTTTTAGTATACAGGTTGCGGTTGGAATAGGCCTTAAAGGAAGTTACGAATGAAGTTTGACACAAAGAGAGCCTGTGGTGCAGTGACAAGCAACGTATGTGTGTGTTAAAGAGGTCGCAGGTTCGATTCCGTACATGAGCGAATCCTGTTTTATTTTTAAAGTGGGCCAGAACTGAAGCAGGTAAGGTTTATAATTTATTGTGACCATATATTAGCAAGGAAGGAAGCCTGGTGCAGTGGCCAGCAGCATGGGCGTGGGCGCTAGGCGAACGGAGGTCTGGGGTTCGAGTCCAAGCGAAGGTATGTTTTAATGTTATATTTTTAAAATGAACGGAACTTCAGCAGGTAACCTTTAAGATAAAAGGTGACGGTATATTATTGAAAACAAATACCCGTCCCAGTGGCCAGCAGCGTGCTGGGCAACCTGGGGGTCCTAGGTTCGATCAGCGCTATGCGCAAAAGGGTGATTCTTTTTGCTGAACGTGCGTGGGAAGGACTGTATGGAATTGAAACGGTACCAGCTGCAGGAGGAGTGAGTGGGGGACTGCTGCTCAGCAGTGGGAGTTTGAATTAAATTCAAACTTTGATTATGGCCATGAATTAAGGAGATAATGAAGGAATTAAAATTGGAAAAGGATTTTATTTTATTCTAATCTTAATCTTATTTCTTTTTGCTCTTATTCTTTTCTATTTTTCCCAAAAGCTGAACAATTTTCTCATTTTTTTTTAATTATTTTCTTCCCTTCTCTCTTCTATTCCCCTCTTTTCTTTTCTTTCTCCTCTTGCCAATTGTTCTTAAGCTAATCCCTCTATTTTCTCTTTCGTTATTTTTTCCACAAACTCTCTACCTCTCATTCTTCCTCTCTTTCATTTATAGTAAAAGCTGAACCGATCATTCTTTTCATTGCTAACCGAATATCAACAAGCCAAATCCCGAAGGAGTCAAAGGAAGTCGATTGCTTTATAAAGGTATACACTTGTTTTTTTTCTTTTAACCGATTCTTGTTATTTTAAAAGCCTTTCAACTCTTTTGTCAACACCCTTTTGGTCCATAACCACTTTTCTTCATGACCCAAAAGCCAAAAGCACAAGACCCTTGGGTGACTTGGTGGCCGATTCGTAGGATCCTTGTGGTACAGGTTCGCTAGTGTATTAGAGCTGTGACTACGTTGAATCGGAGTTAACACGGATTGAAACCGTTTGGGTAAGTGAACCTTGGTAAGTGCTCGTAGCTTTAATCAATTCAATATTAGGGAGTTTAAGAAAAGCCGAAACCTCTCTAATTTAGGGAAATGGCCGAATGTGGGTATAGGCCTTATGGGGTCTTCTTTTAACATTTTTTGTGGTTTATTTAGTAAAGGAGCAGCAAGGTGTAGTGTCGACTTGGAGAAGCTTGGATCACCGGAGTAGTTAGACCTAGTCATCAATCGCGACAAAGGTAAGGTGCCTAAGGCCATTATGGATGGTGGCTGAATGTGTAAGTGTTAATATTGGATAGCTCTTGATTTGGTTCAATTATTACGAGCTGATCTATTTAACAAATGATTATAGGAGAAATCGTGTAGAAGATCTCGTCGAGGAATATCACAAATCAGGTGTGTAACGAACCCTTTCATAGCTTAAAGCGATAAAATGCCGAAAAGCCGAAATGCCGAAATTCTGGCATTTCGAGGACTTGTGAGCAAGCGAACACTCACTAGTTAGTTAGAATCGATGAGACAGTGATCGAGAACGATGGAAACGGTAAGAATGTGATTTTGGCGTTCTTGGTAAGTTGGGCCTCGAGGGGAAGTGGGGCCCATTGGGCTTTCGGCCCATTTGGGAAAAAATTGGTAGAAAACGAAATCATTATATGGCATGATAAGACCGTTAAAACCATTATGGAATATAGGCTAAATGGGCCTAGATGACGAAATTGGCTAAGTAGGTCCCATTAGAGGTTTTAGGCCCAATAACTCGATTTCGCTAAAATGGGCCGAATCACTGTTTGCACCCATGGATTGTTAGTAATCGTTAATGAACATGGAAACCCTAATTTTGGTAAAATTATGAGATTACCCTTATACCATGAAAATGACTGTTTGCCCTAGGTAAAATGACCATTATACCCCTAGGGTTTATGTATGATTTTAATAGATGGGATTTTGATAAATATGGTATGTATGAGATGCACATGACATGTATGATATGCACATGATATGTATGATATGCACATGATGTAATCATAATCGCATTGGGTTGGGTTTTATATGGATGGAGGAAGTGAAAAGGGCTTATGCCCTGCTTATCAAAAGGGCTTATGCCCTGCTTATCAAAAGGGCTTATGCCCCATTATAAAAGGGCTTATGCCCCGATTATTGAAAGGGCTTTTGCCCGTTATTAAAAAGAGGCTAGGCCTCCAAGTTATATGATAAAGCAAACTATCTTTGCCAAAGGGAGAGTTTGGCGGGGTGGGTCGAGTTAATCCCACATGGTGTGTTGGTTGGTACGGTGGAGAGTAGCGGATGGTAGGTTGAGTAGTCTCCCCAAATGGGTTGCATTCTTTCATTGAAATTATATGTGACATTGAAATGGGCCTAAGGGCCATACTGCTTTCTGATAAAAGGCTTCGCCCAAGAATATGAAATATGAAAAGGCTTGACCCGGTGTTATGGAATATGAAACATGAAAAGGGCTATGGCCCAAAGATATGTTGAGATTGGATTTGGGCTTAGACCCAACAGTCATTATTGTTTTGGGCTCGAAGGGGCTTGTTGCACATGAGTTTCCAAACTCACCCCCTTTCCTTAACCTTGCGGTGAGCCTTGATGTGGGGACTTGAATGGAGAGGATTCAGAGTGGCCACGGTGATCATCTTTGGGCTTTTAAATAAGTGTTGGTTTTCATTTAATTTCCTTTAATTATTATTTATTTTTGGGTTGTAATAAGGCCAATTTTAACTTTGCTTTTATTTCTTTTCTAATTATTTTAATTTTAATAACTTTAAAAAATTGGTTAATAATTATTCAAATGGGCTAGACTTAGGACGTGTTTTCAAAATGATACTTGTTTTCAAAATATCTCAACACCACGATTAATCGATTTATCAAAGACGTCCACTTAAACAAATTTAAACTTGATATAACAAAGTGTGGCTATGGTTGTGAGCATGTCTAGGATTGGGTCCAATTAAAGAGCTTGGTACTTAGCGACCTTCATGGCTCACCTCCTCTGTCTCGGATACCTACACGGTGCCCGACTTCCATACACTTTGTTAACTCAATAAAATGTATGGTTTTAAAACACTAAAACGGAACGTGGGTTTTCAACTCCAATGTGGCACGTCAGATTCGGCCATAACGTCTGGGTCGGGTTTGGGGTGTTACAGAGTGTGGCTTTCGCCCTTAAATGTTCTATAAGATTTAGGTTAGTACTCTATTTTAGTGCTAGTTTTTTCTTGACCTTAAAGCCATCCAAACCATCCACATTACCATTTTTTTTCAAACCACCTGAGTTCCTTTGTTAAACCAAACCATATCGCTTAATTATCTCAAATTATCACATACACCTTTGTTTAGAGCCTTACTTAGCTGAATTTGACAATACTTTGTTCAAGAATGATACTTCTCCTTTTTAATGATTGGGCAACAAATGACTCGAATCATCACGAGGCGAGTTCGTATAGTAAGCTTCAGACAATTTGAAAATAGGCTAATAAATTCAAAGAAGCAATAGGCCAGAAAAGAAATAGAAAAATCGGTTATGGAATAGGTATATGGTTCATCTATGGTTCAAGTATGAACTAACACAATATTGATGTGTTAACCTGAAACTTATATGTACGCTTAGTGAAGGAAAGAATGGCAATGGAATGTTTGAAGGATAGATTGAAGACCAAGACCCTCTATAAATGTTGATAGGAACCTTCAGTATAAGTGAACGCCACACTTTGGTAATAGAGTGATAAGTTCGAAAACAAAGACGGATTGATGCCACAAGGATCACTTGATAAGTCAGGTCAGTCTTTGGAGAATAACAAGAGTGAACATTCTCACAGAATAGCAATTTAGCATAAATTCGACTTTAGTCCCTTTTACAATGATTTGAACAACAATTTATAGGAAAATTAAGAGCTACCCGAATGGTCTCTTAGGCAGCTTATTGGACACTTAAATTCAATTGGAAATTGCTAGGAAATGACTCGGAAGTTTCCTTGAAGCTTCCTCAACAGCTGTAGAAATGAATGAGCTCAAAATGGCCCTTGGTATGTTCAGTCGAATGCATGCATGCAACTGGTTGATGCTTTGTTTAGCTTGACGGTCAAGGGGTTTTTAAGTCAGCTTGGAAAACTTCAAAGGCCAGCTCCATTCAGCTAAATACTTGGTGAAGAAGGGTGTCCATTGTAAGGCCGAAGGCATCACCTAAAGGAAATTAAAGGTTGCAGTTGGAAATTAATTCTTCATGGTTGTTGTGCTGCATGAAAAGTTAGCTGGAAAATGATGTTTATTCAGCTCCTTCCAGGCCGATTCATGCATGTATTTGCTGTAAAATAAAACAACAATTAAAAGAGTTAGGACACATTAAAATCGACAGCAGTTAAATCAAAACCAATTTATATCATGCGGGTGGACAAATTAAATTAGCAGCAGCTAATTAATTTGTTCTAATCTAAACACATTAAATTATGTCCTAAACTAGACATATTAAAGCACATATATTAATGTGAGACATATTCAATACATTAAATTAAAAATGTCCAGATTTAAGACACCATTAAAATAATTAATTATTTGAACTAAAAATTAACTAATTAACTAGCACAACAAAAAAAATTTATTTCAGCACAAAAGACGTATAAAATAAATAAATTGAAATCAACTCAATGAGCTAGCTTTAAATCAAATTAAACTCCTTTGAGCTGAAACGAGCTAAGTTAGCTTGTACGACGTTGCAACATGAGCTTGTTGAGTTGTTCACTTGCTGTTCGAACACTCCTTCCTTCCAAGTCCGATTTATGTAGCTTGAAATAGTCTTTTGGAACCTCTTTGCTCGGGCCCGATTGATTGGTCCCAATGGCAGCTCCAAGGGTTCGACAATTAGCTCTGTAGCCAAGCTCGTATCAGCATCAAATCAATTTCGTGCCCGAAGCTATTATTCCAAATCGACCAGTGCATAGATTGAATCTCGAAGAGAAAAAGGAACTCCAACGGCAAATCAATGAGTTGATGGAGAAAGGCTACATTCACGAGAGCCTTAGCCCTTGTGCTGTGCCCGTCTTGTTGGTGCCGAAGAAAGACAGAACGTGGCAAATGTGCGTGGACTGTCAAGCTATGAATAAGACTACTATCAAGTACAGGCATCCAATACCTCGCTTAGACGATATGCTTGATGAATTAAGTGGTGCCAAGTTATTCTAGAAGATCGACTTGAAAAGTGGATACCGTCAGATTCGCATGCGAGAAGGCAACGAATGGAAAACTACCTTCAAGACGAAACACGATTTGTACGAGTGGTTGGTCATGCCGTTTGGCCTAACCAATGCTCCTAGCACTTTCATGAGACTTATGAATTACATGTTAAGATCTTTCATTGGTAAGTTCCTTGTCGTATATTTTGATGACATTCTCATATATAGCAAAACATTGGAAGACCATGTGATTCACCTTAAATCTGTGTTGGAAGTTTTACGAAAAGAAACCCTTTATGCTAACCTTAAGAAATGCACTTTCTTTTCTAACAAAGTTATTTTTCTAGGTTTTTTAGTTAGCTCGAAAGGCTTGGAAGTGGACCAAGAAAAGGTAAAGGCTATTCAAGAGTGGCCGAGACCTACAAGTGTTAGCCAAGTTCGAAGCTTCCATGGTTTGGCAAGCTTTTATCGGAGTTCGTGCCCAACTTCAGTACTAGAGCCACACCTTTGACAAGTATGATTAAAAAGAATTCAGCTTTCCATTGGGCCGAAGTATAAGAAAAAGCTTTTACTTTAACTAAAGATTGTCTTACTAAACCCCCTTTACCTGCATTACCAGATTTTACTAAAACATTTGAAATTGAATGTGATGCTTTAAGTGTTGGAATCGAGGCTGTGCTAAACCAAGATGGAAGGCCCGTGGCGTATTTCAGCAAGAAGTTACATGGGGCTACACTTAACTACCCCATTTACGACAAAGAAATGTACGCACTCACTGAGCTTTCGAGACGTGGAAGCACTACCTATGGCCAAAGAAGTTCGTGGTTCACTCCGATCATAAAGAGTTGAAACACATCAAGGGCCAGCATAAACTAAATAAACACCATACGAAGTGGGTCAAGTATCTCAAGTCATTTCCATACATTATCAAGTATAAGAAGGGTAAAGATAATATTGTGTCTGATGCGCTTTCGATAAGTTATGCTTTATTATCGTCTCTTGAGTTTAAATTTCTTGGATTTTCATACTTGAAAGATTTGTATGCCAATATGAAGATTTTGGTGAAATATATGCTGCTTGTGAGAATTCTTCTGTTGAAAAATTTTATAGGTACGAAGGCTTCCTTTTCAAGGAATGAAAGTTATGTATCTCACAAGGTTCCATTCGGAGCTTACTGGTGCACGAGGCACACAGCAGGGGCCTTATGGTTCATTTTAGAATAGGTAAAACTCTATCAACACTCCAAGAGCACTTTTATTGGCCTAGAATGCGGAAGGATATTGAACAAGTCTGTGAGCGATGTGTAACATGCAAGAAAGCCAAATCCAAGATTCAGCTGCACGGACTTTACACTCCATTGCCAATTCTTAAAGGCCCTTGGATGGATATATCCATGGACTTTGTCCTTGGATTGCCTAAAACAAAATGGCGAAGGATTCAATCTTTGTTGTTGTTGACCGATTCTTGAAAATGTCTTATTTTATTGCATGTGTGAAAATTGACGATGTTTTTCATGTTGCTAATCTTTTCTTTAGGGACATGGTTCGGTTGCATGGCATCCCACGAACCATAATTTTTGATCTAGATGGAAAGTTCCTAAGTCATTTTTGGTGTTCGTTGTGGGCTAAACTTGGAACCAAGTTGTTGTTCTCAATAACTTGCCACCCCCAAACGGATGGTCAAATAGAGGTGGTCAACCACGTTCTATCTACACTACTTCGAGCCATCATCCAGAAGTGATGCAAGCCTAGCCAAGGAGCTAGTTGTCGAACCATTGAGCTGCCCAAGGGACCAATTACTCGAGCCCAAGCTAAGAGGTTTCAATAAGCTATTTTGAGCTATCTTGATCAGTCTTAGAAAGAACAAGTGACCGACCATTGCTGTTCCAACTCATCAAGCTTATTATGCAACATCTTGCAAGCTAATTTAGCTCAGCCTAGCTCAATGGAGCTCACACCGAATTACATTTAGCTTATTCAGCTGGAATGATGTGATCCTGGCTACATCATGTTTTGATACAACTCGACGACCTCAGAATTGGCCTAAGCTTGAGGGGCCCAAGTGCAAAATGAAGCTTAACTTCAGCTCAATGAGCTCAATTCTAGCTTCTTCAAGCTCGTCTAGTTCAACTCGAGTTCATTTAGCTTAATTTCAACCCATTTTTAATTTGCTGGAATAAGTATTTAATTTGCTGGAATAAACTTAAATAATATTTAGTTTAAGTATTAAATGTGTTTAGTTAATTTAGTTTAACTAATTAAGTTGCTGGAATAAATTACACATCTTAGTTAATCGAGTTCATCTAAGTTAATTAAGTTTCTGGAATAAATTACTCATCTTAGTTAATTAAGTTCATCTTAGTTAATTTAGTTGCAAGAATAATTTATTGTTGTATGTGTTTTAAGTTTACTAATTAAGCTTATTAAGTGTTTTTTAAGTTTACTAATTAAGCTTATTAAGTCTAATATGTGTTTAAATGTGTTTAATGTGTTTAATGAGTTTTAATGTGTTTGTTTGTAGGTGACTATTTAGTTGAAATAAGTTATGTCCAAGGGAGCTGTTATAAAGTGTTAATGCGACTGTTACATTACTTAAAGAAGACCATTATTTATCACTTAAAGGAGTTGTTACATCATTTAAAGGAGAGCATTATATATCCTTTAAATTCAGCTGCCTTTTCTTCTTCTTCAAGTGCTCAAAATATCAACAAGTTGCTGGTGTCTATTCGGCTGCTCAAGAATGAAACCTACGCATTCAAATTCATTAAATCAGCTGAATTGGAGCAATAACTCATATTGATGGTTGGAGTTGCTTAGGCTTACGGGAATTCAAAAGTTGTATCTATTGAGTTGCCAAGAGTTGTGCTTATTGATTAAGCTTTATTTCAACCATTAACAGCTCATTTAAGCTGATACTTGTGACTATTCAGCTAGCCTTTATCTAGCCCTATAAATATTTGTAATCAGCTCTTTGTGATAGACTTTTGTAGAATATATGAAAATTGATTTGTGAGATTTCCAAATCTCTTTGTTCTCTTGGGACTAACTTGACTTATCGATTATAGTTTGTAGCGTCATCTCCTTTCTATTGTTAACCGAACTTATCACTTTCAAGTGTGGTGTTCATATACCTTTGGTTCCTATCATTTTTTATAGGAGGTTAAGGTCCTTTGCTGTTTTCTTAAGCCATAAATCATCTAAGAACCATTTTGAGACTCGGGTCAACAATCCAATATTGTTGGTTCATTCTCGGTCTTAGCCAAATTATCCTTTATTTATTTTACCCATTTTACCTACTACCATTATTTGAAGCCATTTATTCTATTTTGTTTCAATTAACCCGAAACAAACTTATCCTTACTCAAATTCACGATTGGGCAACAAATACGACTCAAGACATCATTGAAACGAGTTCGTATCATGGAATAATATTTTATTAGCCTAAGCTCGTTTAAATTAAATTAATTAAGTTAGTTTAATTAGTTAAGACCAAATAAATTTGTTCGATTTTGGACATAATAATTAAAGTTAAATGTGTTTAAATGTGTCTCAAGTTTATACATAATTAATAGTTAATTTTAATATGTTTAGTTTAAGATAGATTTATTAGTTGTTGTTAATCAATGTGTCCAGCTGAATAAAGTTTATTAAAGATGTCTTTAAGCTGCCGAATTTAATATGTCTTAAAACTATCTAATTTGTTGTTTTAATGTGCAGCTCATATGCATGAATTCGACCAGCAAGGGAACTGAAGATCATCTCCTTTCAGGTGGTTGTTCATGCAACTCAACAGCCCTTGAATGAGTTAAAAGTTGCTGCTGCACCATTAAATTTCTACAAGTGACGCCTAGAGGAACTCACCAGCCACAACTCTTCACCACAAATTCAACTGAATGGTGCTGTCCAATGGAGCTTCCCAAGCTAAAATCAATGACTTCCTAGACCATTTAGCTCTTCCAAGGCAGCATTTTAAAGTATTCACATTACTAGAGATCCTTTTCACATGAGATGGTTGTTCAGTTTTGTGCATTCACACCAAGGGACTACTCACTTAATGATATGTTAGATGAGCTTACTAACGCTTCTTGAAATTTCTTAGCTTGTGATCGAGATATAGGTCCTCGTGGCAGCTCAATGGGTTCGGTAGTAATTTCCCGAGCTACGGTCGTATCATTCCCCCCTCTTCGAGGCGATTTGTCCCCAAATCATCACCTACATCAAAAAGGGATAAATCAGCAACATTAAAAGTCACACTAACCCCATACTCACCAGGTAAATCTAATTTATATGCGTTATCATTAATTTTTTCCAATACTTGAAAAGGTCCATCTCCTCGTGGCAAAAGCTTGGATTGTTGTTGAACAGGAAATCTCACTTTACTCATGTGAATCCAAACCCAATCACCAGGTTCAAATATCACTCATTTACGACCCTTGCTAAATTGACGAACATATTGCTCTTGTAACACACCTAACCCATATCCGTCGTCGGAATGGGGTTACGAGGTATTACCAGACGAGACACAGAATTTAGGATGTTCACATAAACACATATGTTATATTCATAGAACTAAAACATAATTTTGTTTAATCATTTAACATATAGTTTAAATCATAATACAAAATCAATGAAAACTCAAAGTCATGTATAATAAAATTTTAAGTACATACAAAATTAAAACAAAACATATTTCATTTCATATATAATACCAAGCGTCTATATTACGACCTTCAATATCACGTATTTATTTCATTAATTAATTGGCCAATACACAATTTTAAGAAATACTTATGTACATCCGATATTTAAGATCAAATAATACTTATTGTATAGCTTATAAAACATACACGCATGAAACATATTAAAACATCACCAATTGGACTAATATATTCATGTACTTTAATAATTCATAAGTAGTCCACTATAAATTTTTGTTTCATCATTTCGAACATCAAAGATATTTTAAAGTATCTAACTCGAATGCTCAATAACCAAACCAAAACATATACCTAATTATTTTATCTCATCACCTTATGCACATATAACAACTAAAAGTACACCCATTTCACATGCCAAATTACTATGAATAGAAATACATATACAAAACCAATAATTTAATTACCTATTCGGTCATATAAGGTATTTTCAATACATCATATTTATATAATTTGCCATACGCCATACCACATATCTAACAAGCCAAAAATACTCTTACACATACATAAATACCATAGCCAAATCACTAAAATACCTATGAGCACGTACGTATATTAATACCATAACCGATATGTTAAATACCTAGATATATATATAAGTAATAGCTGATTCATCAATTAAATTCTAGCATATATCACATGATAATAATAATCCAATACCGAACTTATACGCATTTATACTCATGCATAACCTTAACCAAATTATACTCAAGTATAATTAAAATCATTTACCGCTTCTAGCATATATTAACTACCATATTTACTATGCATCTTAGTACCTAGCTTAATAAATAAGATATACATAATCCATAAAGAAAATGACTAAAATTTCAAATAGGAAGATAAGGCATTTCCAATGCATAAAACTCTAACCACAAAGTCATTCATTCATAATACTAGCCACTTTAAACTAACGAATTTCAAGCATAGTAAAGCATAACCAAATTATCAATACTAAGCTTGTAACACCCCAAACCCGGCTCGGACGTTATGGCCAGATCCAGTGTGTCACATTGAAGTGTTTTATCGAAAACCTCATTTTCATTAAAAACCCTTCTTTAAAGTAAAAACCTTGAGTAAAATCCCAGCTTATATTTGTTGCTTTCAAAGCGAGGTGTATTTAAAAAAAAAAAACTATTCCTTCTTATATGATAATAATTACTTTGTAAAATCTCTTTTCAGTTGCGGAAACTTTATTTAAAACAGATGATCTATGAAAACTTGTCATTTAAAAATTGAGTTGCGAAAACTTAACATTTAAAAACAGTTATGGTTTTAAGAAAACCATGTTCTACTTCTAGCGAATATAAAGCATAATAATAATAAATATAATCCTAATTTGAATAATAACCAGAGGAAAGGCCTTAATACATTCCGGACTGAAATAACTTTAAATACTAGAAATTATAGGCTTAAGAAAAGAAGTCCAAGTCGTCTTGCTAGCTGGCCACCTCGGAGTCCCTCCAACCGTCGAACCACCAACGAGGATCACCTGAGAAAAATAAAAGAGGGGATGAGTTTTTGAAAACTCAGTGTGTACAACCCTCAGAAAATAGGAAAGCATGCAATAGCAAGTCTTTTTCGGCCTGAGCCCAATTCAATATCAGAACAGAAGTAAAGCAATCAAATATGCACGAATCCCACCCATCCAACCGCTACAGACCATCTCCATCCCCCGATACACTCCATGTGGGGATATAAATATCGACCCACCCATCCGATACCCTCCAATGGTAGCTCGATTGCGGTACTACCTTCATAGCAGCAAGCTGCTAATCAAATATTGGGCTTAATAGCCATCGGTGGATCCACGGTCGTCAAGCAACCATGCGATCCTCATATACTTCCTCCGTTCCATAATTCCCAACCCATATACAACCTAAATAGAATATCATATGAATGCAGCAGGTACACATGCAACATCCATAAATCTTACATTCAACGCATAGGGGTATTTTAGTCATTCTCGCCCTTAGGGGCATTTCAGTAATTTCTCTTTATTATGGGTTTATTACTTACCTTGGCCCATTAACAAGACCTCGTTGACTAAAGTGAACAGATACTATGCACCAGGTAGGATTCCAGAGAATAGGAGGTAGTCATTAAGACCGCTTAAGTACCGAGCTCTCCCTAAATCCAATCCTAGACATGCATATACCCATTGCCACACCTTAACCTTATGACTCGTCCACAGTTTCAATTGATTAATTATTTAAGTTTTATGCCTGATTGAGGAGTTACCAAAAACTTGGTCCATAACCCCTTACTAAACACTAGCAGATCCATACTTATTCATTTGGCCCCTTTAGGCCCAATCTCATTCATATGGCCCATTAGCCCAAATCGTTTTCAATCACATTAATATGGCCCATCGGCCCCAATCACATTCATAGTTATGCAATCATACGATTTTCCATCACTTAGTATCAAATTGCCAATTTTGCTACTATGGGCCCTACAGCCCATCGGGCCCATTTAGCCCATTCTGGCCCGGTCAGCCAATACACGACCCAAGCCCATGTAATCGCTCATGGGGCCTTTGATAACCTATCGATTTCCCCCTTACGAGTGTTCGCGCACTTCCAAGACTATTGTAGCCAAACTTCCGGCTTTTCGGTATTTCGACTTTTTGGCATTTCGGGATTTTGTCGATCTACTCTGTGTGTGTAGTATATGTACACACCTAGTACTAATCGTGCTGCGATCTCCTTAGCCACGAACTACAAATAATATCACCCAATGATTAATCACACACTTATCAAATATGATCACCAAAGGCAGAAAATCTCACTTTTGCCTTACCTTGAACGACAAGCCTTACAAACCTTCCTTGATCACTAATCAGGAATTTTCTTTAAATCTGCATCAATCTTAATCATTAAGCACTAAACAACAAGTGACTCGCAATCATATTAAGTCACTCTTAAAACATCCATGACCATTCGGCCAACCTTAAACAAAAAAGAGGAACACTTACCCAACCCCCAAAACGCCTACGGAGCAATTCGACATAGATCTGAAATCTGAGATTTGATACTAATCCCCTACCAAAACCAATTTAGAAAGAGTGAGGGAGAGAAGAAATTGGTACGAGGAAAACTGACTGAAAAAGCAAAGCACTTACACAAGAATCGGTCGGCCAACATTGTAACGCCCCAATTTTTGGGCCTGAAAGTATTGGGCCTTAAGTCTGGGTTCGGGTGGAAAACGTCCAGAATAATTTGGATGTTACTATTATTATTTCGTATGTTTAGTTTAGTAATTAAATAAATTACGAAGGGTTTATGGTGTGGGAAAAAAGGACCAAGAGTAAATTTAATTCGAGGCAATTCTTGGATTTTAATTTTGGGAAAGAGGGTTCTGGCGATATGGGCTTTTAAAGTTGAGGTGGTAAAATAGGACACAAATAAGGCCTTGGTAAAGTGGCAAGGTGGTGCCACTAAGTTCCTAAAAAAAATGGCATCTGGGAAGGAATTAAAGGTCCAGGGTTCAAGTTGCAAGGTAAGCATATTGTTACTTTTTAATTTTAGGCATGTGCCGGGCATGTGATCACTTAAGTGAATTTTGGCAAGGGCCTTAGGGAGGTTGGGCCGATTATTTTAGTTGATATTAGGGTTAGGTTCTTTTCTTTTCCTGTCTTGGAGAATTAGGGTTAGCCACCTGAAAGCTTTCACTACCATTCATCTTTTCTGAGTTCTCACAAAAGCCGAAAATGCAAATTCCTTCTCCTTTGTGCCGATTTATTCTTCCTATATTTTTCCTTCATTTTGTTTCTTCCTTTTTGCTTTTTCTTCTAGCTGAAACCCTTTGATCACCTCACTCACCTCCTCTGTCAATCCCATCCTCCACAAAACCTCCATATCTGATTGCTATAAAAGCTAAAATCCCGAAAACTCACTTCTTGTGCCAATTTCTCCAAGCCAAAATCCTTCAGTTATTTTTGTTCTTTTGATCAAATTTCATCTTCTCTAAACCCTTAGTATCTTTCAGAAACACTACTTCAAATTTATAGCCTTAAATCGTCATCTTCTTCGTCACTTAAAAAGCCGAAATACCATAGATTTAGGGACTTATAGCCGAAAGTTCAGATCTCCTAGATTCGAGTTCTACTATTGTTTGGAGGATAGATCTGCATCAGATCTGCATAGAAATCAAAAAGGAATAAATGGTAAGTGCTCATCACCTCAGATCTAGTCTTATTTTACAATTTAGAAAAGCCGAAGTCCCTAAAATCTAGGGAGGCTGTCGATTTGGGCATAGGGCTTTAAGGGTCTTTAACCGATGATTTCTTTTGGTGATTAGTGTCTTCTAGAGGTTTGATCGAAGGCTTGGATATTTGAAACAACTAGACTTAGATCTAGTCATCAGTTTTCGGCAAAAAGGTAAGATTCTAAAGGCTTTAGGGGAATGGTTTGAATATGGGTTGCTGAATATTGGGATTGGTTGTTGTGGGTTGCAATATAAGAATTGTGGTAATAAATTGTCGGACATCATAAGGGATCTCAGTAGCAATCGTCGTGAAACAGGTGTGTATCAAACACCTTCTCATAGTTCAATTCGGCAAAAGTCGAAATGGCAAAATTCTGGCATTTCATAGGCTTGTGAGTGTGTGAGTGCTCACAAGACGTTTAGAAATCATTGGATCTAAAATCGTAAAGTGGTAAGTTAGTTGTGTGTGGAATTTCATGCACTTTGGTAATTGGGCCTCGATAGACTAAAACTATGCCTAATGGGCTTACGGGCCCATACGAGAAAAAATAATAATAAAAAATAGGCAATAAGTATGTTCTATTAGACTGTGGAATTGAAACTGCTTAAACCGGTAAACTGGTCATAAAACTTAGATTAAATGGGCTTAAATTGCTAGTGGACACTGTAGGGCCCATAAGGGGTTTTAGGGCCTAATGGCTAAAATTGTGAAATTAGGATAAATAAATTATTGCGATGACAATTGGGCTAGTAAGGACCGTAACATTCATGAGAACCCTTAAAACTGATAAAATTACTGAAATACCTTTATAGGGGGAAAATTTACAGATTTACCCCTAAGAGAAAAATTACTGATATACCCCTAGGGTTAAGGTTGACCTGAATGCATGTTTGACTGTTACTATTTACTGCATGCCATGTTATTTTTATCGATGCATGGACCGGGTTATTGATGGAGGAAGTATCGAAAGTGGCTTGACCACGTCTTGGAGGCTTTGCCTCAACTTATCGATATTTGAGCAACAATGTTTAAATGTGGAGTGTAGGGCTAGGTGGGTTGAGCTATTCCCCACATGGAGTGTAGGGCTGGTACGGGTGGATTCTAGCGGTTGGTTATAGGCTGGGTTGGGCTTGCATACACGAATATGTCTGTTCTGTTCTGGAATGGGCCTATGGGCCATACTGTTATCTGAAAAGGGGCTAAGGCCCAGTTTATTGTATTCTAAAAAGGGCTTAGGCCGAGTACCCGCTGTTATCTGAATAGACTTAGGCCCAATGGGCTTGAGCTGACTTGGGCTTTGTATGGGTTTTCCATACACACTGAGTTTTCCAAACTCACCCATTTTCTCTTCCATCCTTGCAGGTGAGCCCTACTTAGTGGACTTTAAGCTGGGCGGGATTCAGAGTGGCCACGAAGATTAAATTTCTGGTTTTTAAATAAGTTTCAATTAGCTTCCTTTTAAATTTCGCATTTATTTTTCATTATTTCCATTTCGGTTAAAGTTGTAATAAGGCAGCTCTATTATTTTTATTTTGGGTTTCTAAATTACTTAAATCATTTTCAACTTGAGATTCACAACACTTAAATTGATTCCTTAAAATTGGATAGCCCTAGGGCGCATTTTATAAAAGTTACTTATTTTCAAAGTATCACAATAACCGAGCAAAGCTTCCGCAATGTAAATATTTTCAAAGGAAATAAATATTTTAAATAGACTTAAACTTAATTTGTTGTTCGTGGACAAGTATTAAGCTTAAAGTGTGGCAATGGATGTGTGCATGTCTAGGATTGGATCATGGAAGAGCTAGGTACTTAAGCAGTCTAATTGACTCACCTCATCTTTTCTTGAATCCTACCTGGTGCGTAGTATCCATTCACTTTTAGCCATAACAAAGAAGGTTTGATTGTTCGATACTTAACTATTTTTAAAATAACATGTTTCTGCCACTACAAAGGTTTACAAGTTTAAACGGTAAGAGTTTCTAAACATCAAGAAGGGTTTTAAATGAAAACATGGTTTTTGAAAAACACTTCAATGTGACACACCAGACTTGGCTATAATGTCTGGGCCTGGTTTGGGGTGTCACATTTAGTGGTATGAGAGCCCAATTATAATAACTCGACTGTGGATCATGGTCCGAAAAGTTTTTCGAAAAACTTTGCTAAACTTAGGCCCAAGAAGGATATTTTGGAAAAGGTTTTGGAAAATTCTTTTCAAGATATTTTACAAGGTATACATGTTTTAAGGTTCAATCTTAAAATGGTTTAAGTTTTTCTAGGCTTCTGAAATTTGATAACCGAAGAAGTGGCACATTGAATCCCCGACACCAAGACTATAAGTATTTTTATTCTGTACTGTACTGAAATATTGTTGTACTACTATAGATAGTACTGAGACCCTACTATGATTCTGTAGTTAGGATAATACTGAAATTGTAGAAACTGAGACAGTAGGGAAAACTAAAAACTTTATAAGACTGAGACTGTAGCTAGGATACGATACTGTGAAAACAAGAACTTTGAAATACTCTTTATGCATTGGACATCTGTATAAATACTGAAATTTTTGAATCGAGATCTTGGTAGTTATTGTTATGCATGTTGATAATGTAGAGTGTTGATATGGATTCTGAGGGTAAGCGAAGTCTACCAACTTCGGGTAGCGGTAACTCGGAGCTTGGTACTGAAGCACTGGTCGAGTTAGTAGGGAAAGTGGTAGAGGAAGTATTGGATACCAGAATTAACGAAATTAGGGAAATGCTTCAAGTAGGGTGCTTGGAGTGTAAGAAAAGGAAGGATCCTAGCTCTCAAAGAACAGAGCCTCGTTCTGTGAAACATGTTAAGACACGACCAAACTTTCTGACCTACAAGAACTGCAACAGGCATCATCTAGGTGAATGCCATAGGAAGACAGGAGCATGCTTTAGATGTGGGTCCAAGGAGCATCGAGCTCAGGATTGCCAAGCTTATTTTATTTAAGCGTGTGTTACGAGTTGTATGCGTACTTGATAGATGTTTCTTTACTTTGGTAATTAGATGTTCTGGGTCGTACTAAGAATTATTTTTAATTAGAGTGCGCAGTAGAAGCATAGTGGTTTGACTTGAGTAATACAATTAGTTGATAGTTTGAAAATCTCGAGGAGGAAATTTCTTTAAGGGGAGTAGAGTTGTAACGCCCCAATTTTTGGGCCTGGAAGTATTGGGCCTTGAGTCTGGGTTCGGGTGAAAAACAGACCGAATAATTTGGATGTTATTATTATTATTTTGTATGTTTAGTTTAGTAATTAAATAAATTACGAAGGGTTTATGGTGTGGGAAAAAAGGCCCAAGAGTAAATTTAATTCGAGGCAATTCCTGAATTTTAATTTTGGGAGAGAGGGTTCTGGCGATATGGGCTTTTAAAGTTGAGGTGGTAAAATAGGACACAAATAAGGCCTTGGTAAAGTGGCAAGGTGGCGCCACTAAGTTCCTAAAAAAATGGCGTCTGGGAAGGAATTAAAGGTCCAGGGTTCAAGTTGCAAGGTAAACATATCGTTACTTTTTAATTTTAGGCATGTGCCGGGCATGTGATCACTTAAGTGAATTTTGGCAAGGGCCTTAGGGAGGTTGGGCCAATTCTTTTAGTTGATATTCGGGTTAGGTTCTTTTCTTTTTCTGTCTTGGAGAATTAGGGTTAGCCACCTGAAAGCTTTGACTACCATTCATCTTTTCTAAGTTCTCACAAAAGCCGAGAACGCAAATTCCTTCTCATTGGTGCCGATTTCTTCTTCCTATCTTTTTCCTCCATTTTCTTTCTCCCTTTTTGCTTTTTCTTCTCGCTGAAACCTTTTGATCACCTTACTCACCTCCTCTGTCAATCCCATCCTCCACAAAACCCCCATAGCTTATTGCCATAAAAGCCGAAATCCCGAAAACTCACTTCTTGTGCCAATTTCTCCAAGCCAAAATCCTTCAGTTATTTTTATTCTTTTTGATCAACTTTCATCTTCTCTAAACCCTTAGTATCTGTCGGCAACATTACTTTAAAGCTATAGCCTCAAATTGTCATCTTCTTCGTCACTTAAAAAGCCGAAATACCATAAATTTAGGGACTTATAGCCGAAACTTCAGATCTCCTGGAATCGAGTTCTACTATAGTTTGGAGGATAGATCTGCATCAGATCTACGTAGAAATCAAAGAGGAATAAGTGGTAAGTGCTCATCACCTCAGATCTAATCTTATTTTACAATTTAGAAAAGTTGAAGTCCCTAAAATCTAGGGAGGCTGTCGATTTGGGCATAGGGCATTATAGGTCTTTAATCGATGATTTCTTTTGGTGATTAGTGTCTTCTGGAGGTTTGATCAAAGGCTTGGATCTTTGAAACAACTAGACATAGATCTAGTCATCAGTTTTTGGCAAAAAGGTAAGATTCTAAAGGCTTTAGGGGCATGATTTGAATATGGGTTGCTGAATATTGGGATTGGTTGTTGTGGGTTGCAATCTAAGAATTGTGGTAATAAATTGTAGGACATCGTTAGGGATCTCAGTAGCAGTCGTCGCGAAACAATCGTGTATCGAACACCCTCTCATAGTTCAATTCGACAAAAGCCGAAATACAGAAATACCGAAATTCCGGCATTTCGTGGGCTTGTGAGTGTGCGAGTGCTCACAAGACATTTAGAAATCATTGGATCTGAAATCAAAAAGTGGTAAGTTATTCGTGTGTGGAATTTCGTGCACTTTGGTAATTGGGCCTCGATAGACTAAAACTGGGCCCAATGGGCTTACGGGCCCATACGAGAAAAAAGGATAATAAAAAATAGGCAATAAGTATGTTCTGTTAGACTATGGAATTGAAATTGCTTAAACCGATAAACTGGTCATAAAACTTGGATTAAATGGGCTTAAATTGCTAGTGGACACTGTAGGGCCCATTAAGGGTTTTAGGGCCCAATGGCTAAAATTGTGAGATTAGGATAAATAAATTATTGCGATGACAATTGGGCTAGTAAGGACCGTAACATTCATGAGAACCCTTAAAACTGATAAAATTACTGAAATACCTTTATAGGTGGAAAATTTACAGATTTACCCCTAAGAGCAAAATTACTGATATACCCCTAGGGTTAAGGTTAACCTGAATGCATGTTTGACTGTTACTATTTACTGTATGCCATGTTATTTTCATCTGATGCCTGGGACTGGGTTATTGATGGAGGAAGTACTGAAAGTGGCTTGACCACGTACTGGAGGCTTTGCCTCAACTTACTGATATTTGAGCAGCAATGCTACAACTGTGGAGTGTAGGGCTAGGTGGGTTGAGCTATTCCTCACATGGAGTGTAAGGCTGGTACGGGTGGAGTGCAGCGGTTGGTTATAGGCTGGGTTGGGCTTGCATACATGAATATGTCTATTTTGTTCTGGAATGGGCCTATGGGCCATACTGTTATCTGAAAAGGGGCTAAGTCCCAGTTTACTGTATTCTGAAAAGGGCTTTGGCCCAGTACCTGCTGTTATCTGAATAGGGCTTAGGCCTAATAGGCTTGAGGTGACTTGGGCTTTGGATGGGTTTTCCATACACACTGAGTTTTCCAAACTCACCCCCTTTCTCTTCCATCCTTGCAGGTGAGCCCTAATTGGTAGACTTGAAGCTGGGCGGGATTCAGAGTGGCCACGAAGATTAAATTTCTAGTTTTTAAATAAGTTTCAATAGGTTCCTTTTAAATTTCGCATTTTTTTTTATTATTTCTATTTTTGTTAAAGTTGTAATAAGGCCGCTCTGTTACTTTTATTTTGGATTTTTAAATTACTTAAATCGTTTTCAACTTGAGATTCACATCACTTAAATTGATTCCTTAAAATTGGATAGCCCTAGGGCGCGTTTTATAAAAGTTACTTATTTTCAAAATATCACAATAACCGTGCAAAGCTTCCGCAACGTAAATGTTTTCAGAGGAAATAAATATTTTAAATAGTCTCAAACTTAATTTGTTGTTCGTGGACAAGTAATAAGCTTTAAGTGTGGCAATGGATGTGTGCATGTCTAGGTTTAGATCATGGAATAGCTAGGTACTTAAGCAGTCTAATTGACTCACCTCCTCTTTTCTTGAATCCTACCTGGTGCGTAGTATCCATTCACTTTCAGCCATAACAAAGAAGGTTTGATTATTCGATACTTAACTGTTTTTAAAATAACATGTTTCTGCCACTACAAAGGTTTACAAGTTTAAAGGGTAAAAGTTTGTAAACATCAAGAAGGGTTTTCAATGAAAACATGGTTTTCGAAAAACACTTCAATGTGACACACCAGACTTGGCCATAATGTCTGGCCGAGTTTGGGGTGTTACATTTAGTGGTATCAGAGCCCGGTTATAATAACTCAGCTGTGGATTAGGGTCCGAAAAGTTTATCGAAAAACTTTGCTAAACTTAGGCCCAAGAAGGGTATTTTGGAAACGATTTTGGAAAATTCTTTTCAAGATATTTTACAAGGTATACATGTTTATGGTTCAATCTTAAAATGGTTTAAGTTTTTCTGGGTTTTTGAAATTTGAAAACTGAAGAAATGGCACATAGAATCCCCGGCACAAAGTCTGTAAGTATTTTTATTCTGTACTGTACTGAAATATTGTTGTACTACTATAGATAGTATTGAGACCCTACTATGATTCTGTAATTAGGATAATACTGAAACTGTAGAAACTGAGACAATAGGGAAAACTGAAAACTTTAGAAGACTGAGACTGTAGCTAGGATACGATACTGCGAAAACAAGAACTTTGAAATACTCTTTATGCATAGGACATCTGTATAAATACTGAAATTTTTGAATCGAGATCTTGGTAGTTATTGTTATGCATGCTGATAATGTAGAGTGTTGATATGGATTCTGAGGGTAAGCGAAGTCTGCCAACTTCGGGTAGCGGTAACTCGGAGCTTGGTACTGAGGCACTGGTTGAGTTAGTAAGGAAAGTGGTAGAGGAAGTATTGGATACCAAAATTAAGGAAATTAGGGAAACGCTTCAAGTAGGGTGCTTGGAGTGTAAGAAAAGGAAGGATCCTAACTCTCAAACAATAGAACCTCATTCTGTGAAACATGTTAAGACACGACCAAACTTTTCGACCTGCAAGAACTGCAACAGGCGTCATCCGAGTGAATGCCATAGGAAGACAAGAGCATGCTTTAGATGTGGGTCCAAGGAGCATCGAGCTCAGGATTGCCAAGCTTATTTTATTTAAGTGTGTGTTACAAGTTGTATGCGTACTTGATAGATGTTTCTTTACTTTGGTAATTAGACGTTCTGGGTCGAACTAAGAATTATTTTTAATTGTAGTGCGCAGCAGAAGCATAGTGGTTTGACTTGAGTAATACGGTTAGTTCATAGTTTGAAAATCTCGAGGATGAAATTTCTTTAAGGGGAGTAGAGTTGTAACACCCTGATTTTTGGGCCTAGAAGTATTGGGCCTTGAGTTTGGGTTCGGGTGGAAAATGGCCCGAATAATTTGGATCTTATTATTATTATTTCATATGTTTAGTTTAGTAATTAAATAAATTACGAAAGGTTTATGGTGTGGGAAAACAGGATCAAGAGTACATTTAATTCGAGGCAATTCTTGAATTTCAATTTTGAGAGAGAGGGTTCTGGCGATATGGGCTTTTAAAGTTGAGGTGGTAAAATTGGAAACAAATAAGGCCTTGGTAAAGTGACAAGGTGGTGCCACTAAGTTCCTAAAAAAATGGCGTCTGGGAAGGAATTAACGGTCCAGGGTTCAAGTTGCAAGGTAAGCATATTGTTACTTTTTAATTTTAGGCATGTGTCGGGCATATGATCACTTAAGTGAATTTCGGCAAGGGCCCTAGGGAGGTTGGGCCGATTGTTTTAGTTGATATTAAGGTTAGGTTCTTTTCTTTTTCTGTCTTGGAGAATTAGGGTTAGCCACCTGAAAGCTTTCACTGCCATTCATCTTTTCTGAGTTCTCACAAAAGCCGAAAACGCAAATTCCTTCCCCTTGGTGACGATTTCTTCTTCCTATCTTTTTCCTCCATTTTATTTCTTCCTTTTTGCTTTTTCTTCGAGTTGAAACCTTTTGATCACCTTACTCACCTCCTCTGTCAATCCCATCCTCCACAAAACCTCCATAGCCAATTGCCATAAAAGCCGAAATCCCGAAAACTCACTTCTTGTGCCAATTTCTCCAAGCCAAAATCCTTCAGTTATTTTTTTTTTGTGATCAAATTTCATCTTATCTAAACCCTTCGTATCTGTCGGCAAAATTATTTCAAAGTTATAGCCTCAAATCGTCATCTTCTTCGTCACTTAAAAAGCCGAAATACCATAGATCTAGGGACTTATAGCCGAAACTTCATATCTCCTGGATTCGAGTTCTACTATCGTTTGGAGGATAGATCTACATCAGATCTACGTAGAAATCAAAGAGGAATAAGTGGTAAGTACTCATCACCTCAGATCTAGTCTTATTGTACAATTTAGAAAAGCCGAAGTCCCTAAAATCTACGAAGGCTGACGATTTGGGCATAAGGCTTTAAGGGTCTTTAGCCGACAATTTCTTTTGGTGATTAGTGTCTTCTAGAGGTTTGATCGAAGGCTTGGATCTTTGAAACAACTAGAATTTGATCTAGTCATCGGTTTTCGGCAAAAAGGTAAGATTCTAAAGGTTTTAGGGGCATAGTTTGAATATGGGTTGCTGAATATTGGGATTGGTTGTTGTGGGTTGTGATCTAAGAATTGTGGTAATAAATTTTAGGACATCGTAAGGGATCTCAGTAGCAGTCGTCGCGAAACAGGTGTGTATCGAACACCCTCTCATAGTTCAATTCGGCAAAAGCCGAAATGGCGAAATTCCGGCATTTCGTGGGCTTGTGAGTGTGCGAGTGCTCACAAGATGTTTAGAAATCATTGGATCTAAAATCACAAAGTGGTAAGTTAGTCGTGTGTGGAATTTCATGCACTTTAGTAATTGGGCCTCGATAGACTAAAACTAGGCCCAATGGGCTTGCGGGCCAATACGAGAAAAAAAGATAATAAAAAATAGGCAATAAGTATGTTCTGTTAGACTGTGGAATCGAAACTGCTTAAACCGATAAACTGGTCATAAAACTTGGATTAAATGGGCTTAAATTGCTAGTGGACACTGTAGGGCCCATTAGGGGTTTTGGGGCCTAATGGCTAAAATTGTGAAATTAAGATAAATAAATTATTATGATGACAATTGGGCTAGTAAGGACCGTAACAGTCACGAGAACCCTTAAAACTGATAAAATTACTGAAATACCTTTATAGGTGGAAAATTTACAGATTTACCCTTAAGAGCAAAATTACTGATATACCCCTAGGGTTAAGGTTGACCTGAATGCATGTTTGACTGTTATTATTTACTGCATGCCATGTTATTTTTATCTGAAGCATGGGACTGGGTTATTGATGGAGGAAGTACTGAAAGTGGCTTGACCACGTACTGGAGGCTTTGCCTCAACTTACTGATATTTGAGCAGCAATGCTGCAACTGTGGAGTGTAGGGCTAGGTTGGTTGAGCTATTCCCCATATGAAGTGCAGGGCTGGTACGGGTGGAGTGTAGGGGTTGGTTATAGGCTGGGTTGGGCTTGCATACATGAATATGTCTGTTCTATTCTGGAATGGGCCTACGGGCCATACTGTTATCTGAAAAGGGGCTAAGGCCCAGTTTACTGTATTCTAAAAAGGGCTTCGGCCGAGTACCCGTTGTTATCTGAATAAGGCTTAGGCCCAATGGGCTTGAGCTGACTTGGGCTTTGGATGGGTTTTCCATACACACTGAGTTTTCCAAACTCACCCCCTTTCTCTTCCATCCTTGTAGGTGAGCCCTAGTTGGTAGACTTGAAGCTGGGCGGGATTCAGAGTGGCCACGAAGATTAAATTTCTAGTTTTTAAATAAGTTTCAATAGGTTCCTTTTAAATTTCGCATTTATTTTTGATTATTTCTATTTTGGTTAAAGTTGTAATAAGGCCGCTCTATTACTTTTATTTTGGATTTTTAAATTACTTAAATCGTTTTCAACTTGAGATTCACATCACTTAAATTGATTCCTTAAAATTGGATAGCCCTAGGGCGAGTTTTATAAAAGTTACTTATTTTCAAAATATCACAATAACCGTGCAAAGCTTCTGCAACGTAAATGTTTTCAGAGGAAATAAATATTTTAAATAGTCTTAAACTTAATTTGTTGTTCGTGGACAAGTAATAAGCTTTAAGTGTGGCAATGGATGTGTGCATGTCTAGGATTAGATCATGGAACAGCTAGGTACTTAAGCAGTCTAATTGACTCACCTCCTCTTTTCTTGAATCCTACCTAGTGCGTAGTATCCATTCACTTTCAGCCATAACAAAGAAGGTTTGATTATTCGATACTTAATTGTTTTTAAAATAACATGTTTCTGCCACTACAAAGGTTTACAAGTTTAAAGGGTAAAAGTTTCTAAACATCAAGAAGGGTTTTCAATGAAAACATGGTTTTCGAAAAACACTTCAATGTGACACACCAGACTTGGCCATAATGTCTGGCCGGGTTTGGGGTGTTACAGACGTTGAAGAAAAAGTGACGGCACAACAGGATTTTGGCCAAAAGATATTCGGCTTTAGAGAAAGTAACTAGGAGAAAGAAAGAAAAGAGTTTGACGAGAAAGGAAGGAATGAAATCGGCACAAAATAAAAGATAAAGAATAAGGGATTTCGGCTTTTAGATATTTGGAGAGAAAAGTGTTTTCGGTAAAATAGAAAGGAAGAATTCGGCATTAGCCTTGAATTCCCAAAATCGACACCTATATATACTATTGTCGAATTTACCTATCCCCAAATTCCCAATTCAGCTCCACTTCTCTACCCCCCTTGTAACACCCCGTACCCGAGCCCGTTGCCGGAGTCGAACACGAGGTGCTAATAGACATAATACATTTATTTCCACGGACCATTTAAAAATTTCCAGACAAACATGTTACTGCATCACTGTTGCCTTAAAAATCATATCTTGAGTTTCAAAACTCTAAAACCAGTTTTGTAAATTTTTCCTGAAACTAGACTCATATATCAATCTACAAATTTTTTTCTAGAATTTTTGGTGGAGCCAATTAGTACAGTTTATTAGTTAAAATCTCCCCTGTTTCAGGGTTTGACTACACTGACCTTCACACATTACGACTTGGATATCTCCCGGTACAGGGCTTCAATACTGATGTCGTTTGTTTCAATAGAAACTAGACTCGAAAAGGAATCTATACATATATGGCATGACTTCTAATTATCTCTGGTTAATATGTAATGAATTTCCGAAGTCGGAACAGGGAATCCAGAAACTGTTCTGGCCCTGTTTCACGAAAACTTAAATATCTCTTAACATACGACTCATATGATCGTTTTGTTTCTTCTATATGAAAATAGATTCATCAAGGTTAAATTAAATAATTTATTCACTATTTAATTCCATTCCTACTATTTTTAGTGATTTTTCAAATCCACACCACTGCTGCTGTCAGCATCTGTTTTTAAGGTAAACTTTACCTATTTCATGGTTTTCCATGAATCAACTAGAGGTTGTCATACATAGCACCAAAATGATCATGATTAACCATTCCAATGGCTAATCGTTACCAAACATTTCCATACCTCTCAACGAACAACATACAAAACGATTATAATGTTATGATCAAAGTATATTTAAGCCATTTTCGCATGGCTATCCAAATTTATACAAAACCCAAGGGTACATGACCAACAACAAAAAGGGTAGTCCTATACATGCCATTACAAAGTTCAACCAAAAGTGTACCAAAAGGGGCTTTGATAGTGTGGGCGACTTCGACTTCAATAATCCCGAGTCCGATAGCTGACGAACCAAAATCTATAAAACAGATATTCAAAGAAGCGGAGTAAGCATTTAATGCTTAGTAAGTTTTGAGCCATAAAATTAGACACAACTAAAATGTAGCATTCATATGGCTAAACGGATAATTTCATATGCACAAATTCTCAATATCATACTTACTTCACATTACCAACCCTTATATTCACACACAAAGATCAACTTAGCCAAAGGCCTAAGTTCATTAATCGACTGAGCGAATACTACTTAAAAGGAATCAATTAATCCAATGCATGTACAAAACATACCTCATTGTTGGGATTTTATGAGCGTATTAATTGAAATTATTACAGCAAGATCGCTCATTCCCAACCCAAGTATCTTCGGGATTTAGCCGGATATAACCACCCGCACAAGGTCTTCGGGTCTTAGCCCGGATATGGTCACTAGCATAAATGCCTTCGGGACTTAGCCCGAATATAGTTGCTAGCACAAATGCCTTCGGGTTTTGGCCCGGATATAGTAACTCGCACAAATGCCTTCGGATCTTAGTCCGGATATAGTCACTTAGCACAAAAGCCTTTGGGACTTAGCCCGGATATCATTCGAATAACCATGCACATATATCAATAAATCATGACACATCCATATTTCATTTTCATTACCAAAGCTCAAACACAAGACACTTATCACACTTACAAATTTCAGCTTAATAGCCACATACAAAGAGCATGATTTTGATTTGCTTGTGACATAATATAATCGAATCATAATCTAAGTTCCATTACTCGAAAACTTACCTCGGAGGTGGTTGAACAATTTCGGCGGCTATTCGATCACTTTTTCCTTTCCCTTATCCAACTGTGGTCCTCTAAGCTCTTGAGCTAATCCAAAAAAATTTAACTTATTAAAGTCTCATTATGCTTGCTTATGGCCGAATATGACAAGGAGTTTGATAGGTCATATGGCCACCTTTAGCTCAAATACAAAATGGTCATAGGCATTTTTAATCACATTGAGCAATTTAGTACAATTAATCAAACATTTCCTCATGTGCACCTTTATGACCAAATACACACATCATTAACCTAATATCAATTAACTAAGCACTTAACAAATTCTCCTTGAGCCGATTGTCTAAGTCAAGATAGGATCATCATTATGCTTACCTATAGCCGAATGTACAACATCAATCTATGCATTCATTCGTGTGGCCGAACATGCATGTCTATGTTGAGGCTGATTGCATACTTAATACATTCTACAAGTATGGTCACTTGTATTGACCAAATACCATTTTGTTTCAAGTTCAAAACTTGGCTAATACACACATATATGCACTATTAAAACATCCTCTCCATTCCATCAATTCAACACATGCATTACTCATTAATATACAAAATTATATTCGCCTTAGCACACCTCTTGCGGCGAATTTTTTCTCCATCTAGCAACATTTTATGTACTATGTCGAACCAAAAGATCAAACACCTAGCTTAATCATTTCCAGAACACTTAACCGGCCTTTGACCAAGACTTTAAACAAAGTCTATGTTTAGCTATCACACATATGGGCATTATTAGTTCAAAGTTTTAACAAGATTAATTTCTTTGATCTTAACCTAAATGACAACCCCCATTGTTCATCTAGATTTAGCATGAAACAAACACCAACCAAGAAAACAACACCCATGGCCGAGTATCATCTTCATCACATAGCAAGATTTAAACCATGGGCTAGGTAGAACTCAAACTAACATCAAAAATATGCATGAATCTCATGGAACAACATCAAACTTACCTTAACCTAGCTACAAGCATGGCCAATCTCTTCAACATTTCCTCCTTTCTTTCCTTTTGAATTTCGGTCAAGAAGAATGAAAAAGGATGGACATTTTTTTTTTTGTTTTCATCATTTTCCTTTTTCCATTTCTTTATTACTAGCTTTTTATTTTATTGTTTCCTACATACCACATTAGCACACCATGCTTAAAATATGCTATGCCCCATAGCATGGCCGGCCACTAGCTCAAATATTGGGCAATTTGACATGCAAACCCACCATTTCTATAACATGCATTAATAGGCCACTTTACATTTGCCTAGCACATTTCTAAATTTTCTCACATAAGTCCTATTTACTAAAATTCACCTACAATTAAAAAAAATTCAAATATAAAATTTTCACACATGCATATATACATATAATAAGCATCAAATATGACAGCTAATTATTTTTATGACTCGGTTTTGTGGCCCCGAAACCACTTCCCGACTAGGGTCACATTGGGGCTGTCACACCCCTCATCTCCAACTTTTCTCCCTGATAACTCCTTAATCCCTTCTTGAAATTTCTCCTTTGATCACTCCTTTCACAGTTCGCATCCAACGCCACTACTAGCCATTTATTGAGCAAAAATAAATCATTCTTTTGAGCAATGAGTTTAACAGCCTGATTTAGGGCCAAAATGGAATAGTAGTTTTGAAACCACGAATCCGAGGTTGAAAGAAATTATTTTGATTAATTTTTAGTGTTTATATTATGATTTCATAATTGTGTGAAAATATCGTTGCGAAATTTTATCGATTGGGTGTTTAATTTGATATTTAGGACTAAATTGAAATAGGTAAAAAATGTGTGTTCTAGTTCATAAAGTACTTGATTGAAATGGGGGTTTTAACTAGAGGTCCTTAAATGGAAATTATACCATTATACTTTATATGGACAAAAATTAGGACATGGATGAAATTTTAAGAAAGTTTAGTAGTAAGGGCATTTTGGTCATTTGTATATTAAATTATATAAAATGGGAAAAATAACACAAAAATGTGTTCATCTTCATTCAAGCTTGGCTGAAATTTACATGTTCTCCATAGCTAGGGTTTTTCCCAGCTTTCAAGCTCAATAGTAAGTGCATTCAAACCCCGTTTTTAATGTTCTTTACATTTTTGAAATCCTCGTAGCTCGGTCTACCTATTTCTACCATTATTTCGAGCTAGGGTTTATGTTTAAAATTTTACCCATGAATGATATGCATGTATTTTGATGTTTGATGGCAGAATTTGAATTTTTTAAGTTGGGAGAACGATCTTTTCTAAGCGATTTTTAGCGAAAATGAGCAAAACGGCATAATCGGTAAAAATACCTATTGTTTATAACTATGTGTTAGAGTGAGAATTTGATGTTGTCATAGAAGGGAAAAATGATCAGCATGTCATAAAACATAATAATAAGGGCTGAAATTAAATTCCCGAGCCTAGGGGAAAAATCGTAATTTTGTAAAAGTTAGGGGGAAAATGTAATTTTTCCATAATGTGATTTTTGGATTGAAATAAATAGTATGAGTGTGAAATGAGCTAAATGTGTTGTTATAGATCAACAAAAGGCGTTGAATCGATCTCGAACGGGGGAAGGAAAAGGTTTTGGACTAAATTGCAAAATTTCTATATTTTGCACCGAGGTAAGTTTGTATGTAAATAATACATTAACTTCATTTAAATTTTTATATTTCAGCCTATTATATGTATTTTAGCTAATTTGGAAACATAAATCGACAATTGGAGGAATGGAAATAAGTAATAGGGAGAGAAATCCCGGTTGAACATTCGAAAAGATTGAATAATATAGATGGAGCGTAGCTAGGTCACATGTATGGTGCTGAGTACACATCATGTGTACAAGAAAGCTACGAGATACTATGTAGTAGCTAGGTCACATGTGTGATACGGGATGTATCCCATGTAGACAAGAGAGCTACGGGAGAGATAAATGTAGCTAGGTCGCATGTGTGATTCCAAGTGAAGGACACCATGTAGACAAGAGTGCTACGAGATAAATTGGCTAGGTCACATAGGTGGTACTAAGTGTTCACCATGTGTACAAGAGAGCCTAATTATATGAAATATGATAGCGGGGCAGTGTGCTGAAACCATCAAGTATCGAGGATTGATCTGAATTATTCAACGGGATAATTTTATGGTGGCATTTTAATCATGGACTTATACTTGTGATGTATGAAATGTGGTGAAAATGAATTGTGATATGTATGCTAAGTGAGGTTAATACAAAGAAAGTGTGAAAGAGTGAATTTGCAATAATACTGTTTTGGACAGTAGCAGTGACGTGACTTTCAAAAATCACAAAAATAGTATAAATTTAATTGGAGGCTGAATGAGAGATGAAATTAAAGCTCAATGAGTCTATTTACATATAAGATAAATAGAGAAAGCAAAAGAACTCTGTAGTTTGAGATATTTATATTTGTGTGTGACTTGTTCAGATTGACTATGTGATCCCTTGTTCTGACTTTGATAAATCATTAAAAATTGTACAAAAATAATTAAGAAATATAGTTTATATTTCTAGATTCCTTATTGAGTCTATTTTTAAATGAAACATGTTTTATGGCTATTTGAATTGTGTACCTGGAGAAATTAAACTCGTAGTGAACAGAGTTCAGATCAGTCGAGTTGTATAACAGGGGAAACTTTAATTAATAAACTGTACCAATTGGCTGGACCAAAAATTTTAGAAAAAAATTAGTAAGAAGTTATATGAGTCTAATTTCAGGAAAATATTACGAATTTGAATTTCGAGTTTTGTAACTCGAGTTATGATTTATTTAGTGAACATGATGCAGGAGAGATAGCTCAATCAAAGTGGAGTAAATATTGAAATTAAAAGTAGATACACTTGAGTTAATGTGTAATCATATTGGATTCTTTAATTATTATTTATATACTTACTTACTAAGCTATATAAGCTTACTTTCTTTTCTCTCTTTTGTCTTATAGTGTCGTCCGGCATTGCTCGGGAGTTAAGGATCGTTGAAGATCTGCCACACTATCAATACTTTTGGGTATTTGAATTGAACTTTTCTTTTGAAATTATGGCATTTATAGTAGGCTTCGTTATTTTGTTACGTGTCATAATTGTCTAGGTTTAAAATATTGGTTACATTATTTAACCAATTTTTTTGTATAAGCCATTGAAGTTGGCTAATATTGTTCAAGACATATGTTATAATGATACATTATCTATTTGGATGACATTTTTCTATTTCGGTTTTGTTTAATGATATATATTATGAGCTGGTAATACCTCGTACCCTATTTCGATGGGGAACACGGGTAAGGGCCGTTACATTTAATGGTATCATACCTATGGTTTAGTCGGTTCTCGGACTAATATAGTGTGTGTAAAAGTCTAGCTATACATGCCATCAATATACTGTGATAGTGTGGTCACTCCTAATTATTCTAAACTGTGTTTTGTTTTAATATAGTAATGGATCCTGATGGAACTGTGGCTGATGATGCTGCTAGTAATGCGCCGGCTCCCACACAAGGGACCTCGCCTGTAGAAAGTAGACTTGAGACATTGAGACAGGGAGATGAGGCTCGGGATGCCTTTCTCCAAATGATGAACAATTGGTATACTGAGTTTATTCGAGCAAACCCAAATGCTCAACCTCTTCCACCCCCTCCCATACCTCAGACGGTTCCTGTAGCTGCTCAAGGCATAGATTTGGTAAGAATGAACAAGCCTCCTGTTGACAAGATTCGAAAACAAGGGGCTGAAGAGTTTAGAGCAAAGATCGATGGTGATCCTGAGAAAGCGGAGTTCTAGCTTGAAATTCTACCCGTGTATTTGATGAGCTCTCATGTACACCCGATGAGTGCTTAAAGTGTGTTGTATCACTTTTGAGAGATTCAGCCTACCACCGGTGGAAGACTTTTGTAGCAGTGGTGCCAAAAGAAAGGGTTACTTGGGATTTCTTCCAGGAAGAATTCAGAAAGAAATACATAAGTCAACGATTTATTGATCAAAAATGGAAGGAGTTCCTTGAATTGAAGCAGGGCAAGATGTCTGTAGCAGAGTATGAATGCGAATTTGTAAGGCTCAGCAAGTATGCCCAGGAATGTGTGTCCACCGAGGCCATTATGTGTAAAAGGTTTGAGGATGGGCTAAATGAGGACATTAAAGTGCTTGTGGGAATTTTGGAGCTGAAAGATTTTGTAGTATTGGTTAACCGAGCTCTTAAAGCTAAAGAATTGAACAAAGAAAGAAGAAAACCTGCTATTAATGCTCGAGATGTCAGAAAGAGGCCGATAAGCAAGTCATTTCAATCTCAATCAAAGAGGTACAAAGAGACAAACCCTCGAATGACAGTTTCAGCTGGGGATTCACACAGAGATCGTGGTAGGGCATATTCGGGGTCTAAAGCTCAAGCTACTTCAGTGGCAAGTGTGGGTAATGTGTGATCTAGAAAGCCCGAATGTCAGCAATGTGGCAGGCAACATTTTGGTGAGTGTTGGGGAAATGAGCGAGCTTCGTTCAAGTGTGGTTCTCGCGAGCATTTTATTAGAGACTGTCCGGAGAAAGTTAAAGAAGAAAAATTCCAGAGTGCTAGACAGAGTACTACTGCTAGCAGAGGTAGACCACCGAGAAATACTGGAGGTGGAGCTAGCAGTAAAACTGTAATGAAAGATTCAGTGGCAAGATCAGAAGCTAGAGCACCTGCTAGAGCTTATGCCATTCGTGCCCGAGAGGATGCATCGTCTCCCGATGTGATTACTGGTACATTTTCTCTTTATGATGCTATTGTTATTGCATTGATTGATCTCGGGTCTACTCATTCCTATGTTTGTATGAATTTAGTATCTAATAAAAAGTTGCTTGTTGAGTTTACTGAATTTACGATTAAAGTGTCGAACCCCTTAGGATGTGCTAGTTGATAAGGTTTGCAAGAATTTCCCATTAATGATTCAAGGTCACTGTTTTCCAGCTAATCTGATGTTGTTACCATTTGATGAGTTTGACGTTATTTTGGGAATGGACTGGTTGACATTGTATGATGCCAAGGTAGATTGTAAATAGAAAACACTAGAGTTGAAATGTGAAAATGGTGAAACTCTGTGGGTTGAAACAGATGAATCAAATAAATTTCCTATGGCGATTTCGCACATGTATACACAGAAATACATGAGGAAAGGATGTGAAGCTTATCTGGCCTATGTAATGAATACTGAGCTGTCTAAATTGAAGCTTGAATCAGTACCGATAGTCTGTGAATTTCTAGATGTATTTCCAGAGGAATTACCTGGATTGCCTCCGAACAGAGAGATAGAGTTTGCCATTGATTTGTTGCCGGGTATTGCACTGATCTCGATTGCTCCATATAGAATGGCTTCGACTGAATTAAAAGAATTGAAGGCTCAGTTGCAAGAGTTAACAGACAAGGGATTTGTGAGATCGAGTTTCTCTCCCTGGGGTGCTCCCGTTTTGTTCGTAAAAAAGAAAGATGGCTCAATGAGGCTTTGCATTGATTATCGTCAGCTTAACAAGGTGACTATAAAGAACAAGTACCCGTTGCCGAGGATTGATGATTTATTCGATCAGTTAAAGGGGGCCACAGTGTTTTCAAGGATCGATTTGAGGTTCGGTTACTACTAGTTGAGAGTTAAAGAATCGGATGTGCCGAAAACCACCTTTAGGACAAGGTATAGACATTATGAGTTACTTGTGATGCCTTTCGGCCTAACAAATGCTCCAGCTATATTTATGGACTTGATGAACCAAATCTTTCGGCCATATTTAGATAAGTTTGTAGTAGTGTTTATAGATGACATTCTAATTTATTCTCGGGATGAGTCTGAGCACGCCGAACACTTGAGAACCATATTGCAAATCTTGAGAGAAAAGAAATTGTTTGCTAAGTTTAGTAAAAGTGAGTTCTGGCTTCGCGAAGTCAGATTTTTGGGATATATAGTCTCAGGTGATGGTATTCGAGTGGATCCGAGCAAGATTTCCGCGATCGTTGATTGGAAACCGCCAAAGAATGTATCCGAGGTTAGAAGCTTTTTAGGCTTGGCCGGGTATTATAGACATTTTGTCAAGGGATTTTTGATGATTGCCTTTCCAATGACTAAGTTGTTGCAAAAGAATGTTAAGTTTGAATGGACTGATAAATGTCAGCAGAGTTTTGAAAACCTGAAAGCACGATTGACTGAAGCACCAATTTTAGTACAGCTCGAGCCAGGGAAGGAGTTCGTAATTTATAGTGATGCATCATTGACAGGCCTTGGATGTGTACTAATGCAAGAGGGTAAAGTGGTAGCTTAAGCCTCGAGACAGTTAAAACCGCATGAGAAGAACTATCCTACACATGATTTGGAATTGGCCGCTATTGTCTTTGCCTTAAGGATTTGGCGACATTATTTGTATGGTGAAAAATGCCTAGCTTTTACTGATCACAAAAGTTTGAAGTATTTGATGAATCAAAAGGATTTGAATCTGGAACAGCGGAGATAGCTTGAATTATTGAAGGATTATGAGTTAATGATTGATTATCATCCGGGAAAAGTGAATGTAGTTGCTGACACTTTGAGCAGGAAATCTCTTTTTACTTTGAGAGCCATGAATATGGGGTTAGCATTGTCTGATGATGGGTCAATCTTAGTAGAGATGAGGGCTAAACCGTTATTTCTCCAGCTAATTTGTGATGCTCAAAAGAATGATAGTGAGTTGCGAACCAAGAGAACTCAGTGCAAATCGGGTTACGACTCAGATTTTCGAGTTGGACCGGATGACTGTTTGATGTTTCGAGATAGGATATGTGTACCGAAAAATGATGAATTGATTCAGAAAATATTACATGAGGCGCACAGTGGTTGTTTTTCGGTTCACCCTAGTAGCACAAAAATTTATAATGATTTAAAGAAGTTATATTGGTGGCCAGGAATGAAAAGAGACATTTCTGAATTTGTAACCAAGTGTTTGATCTGTCAACAAGTAAAAGCTGAGCATCAAGTGCCTTCAGGATTACTCCAACTGGTAATGGTGCCTGAGTGGAAATGGGATAGGATTACCATGGATTTTGTAACCGGTTTGCCTCTGACTCCTAAAAAGAAGGATGCTGTCTGGGTAGTGGTTGATAGGTTAACAAAGTCAGCTCACTTTATACCGGTATGTACCGATTACTCACTTGATAAATTAGCTGAATTATATATTGCTGAAATTGTGAGGTTGCACGGGGTACCTATGTCTATAATATCAGATAGAGATCCGACGTTTACCTCGAGATTCTGGAAAAAGTTACAAGAAGCTATGGGTACAAAATTGAACTTTAGTACCGCGTTTCATCCACAAACAGATGGTCAGTCGGAAAGAGTAATCCAAGTACTCGAAGATATGCTTAGATGCTGTGTTTTAGAATTTGAAGGCAGTTGGGAGAAATATCTATCTTTGGTTGAATTTGCCTACAATAACAGTTTTTAGTCAAGTATACATTGCAACGTACGAAGCCTTGTATGGTCGCAAGTGTCGGACTCCTTTATATTGGACCGAACTTAGTGAGAAACAGATTCACAGAGTTGATCTAGTTAAAGAAACCGAAGAGAAAGTAAAAGTAATTCGTGATTGCTTGAAAGCTACTTCAGATCGACAAAAGTCATATGCAGATTTAAAAAGAAAAGAGATTGAATTCCAGCCAGGTGATAAAGTGTTCTTGAAGGTGTCACCATGGAAGAAGATTCTGAGATTTAGCCGAAAAGGCAAGTTGAGTCCGCGTTTTATTGGGCCGTACGAGATTACTGAAAGAATTGGACCAGTGGCATATCGGTTGGCCTTACCGGTAGAGTTAGAAAGAATTCATAACGTGTTTCATGTATCAATGTTGCGACGTTATTGTTTTGATCCTTCACATGTGATTTCTCCAATAGAAATTGAGATTCGATCGGACTTGACTTATGATGAGGAACCGATTAAGATTTTGGCTCGAGAAGTAAAACAATTGAGAAAGAAAAGTATAGCTTTAGTGAAAGTGTTATGGCAAAGACATGGAGTAGAAGAAGCTACGTGGGAACCGGAGGAAGCCATGAGAAAACAATACCCAAATCTCTTTACCGATAAGATTTTCAGAGACGAAAATCCCTAAAGGGGGAGAGTTGTAACAGCTCGATTTAGGGCCAAAACAGAATAGTGGTTTTGAAACCACGAATCCAAGTTTGAAAGAAATTATTTTGATTAAGTTTTAGTGTTTATATTATGATTTCATAATTGTGTGAAAATTTTGTTGCGAAATTTTATCGATTGGATGTTTAATTTGATATTTAGGACTTAATTGAAATAGGTAAAAAAATGTGTGTTCTAGTTCATAAAGTACTTGATTGAAATGAGGGTTTTAAGCAGAGGTCCTTAAATGGCAATTAGACCATTATACTTTATATGGACAAAAATTAGGACATGGATGGTGTAACACCCCAAACCCGAGACCATCGCCGGTGTCGGACCCGAGGGTTAACAAACCAAGTTCAGATGTTTTTGCCCACCAATTTGACATTTCCAGTCAGGCTGGAAAACTGCGTCACTGTCGCCTTAAAAATCATATCTCGAGTTTCAAAACTCGGAAACTGGTTTCGTAAATTTTCCCTGAATTTAGACTCATATATCCATCCATGGATTTATTTCTAGGATTTTTGGTCGGGCCAATTGGTACAGTTTATTAGTTAAAGTTACCCCTGTTACAGGGATCGACTGCTCTGACCTTCGCGCGGTATAACTTGAATATCTCTCTGCACAGGGCTTTAATGCTGGTGTCATTTGTTTCTAATGAAACTAGACTAAAAATGGAATCTGTACATATAAGGTATATCTCCTAATTCTTTTTGGATAATTTATAGTGAATTTTTAAAGTTGCGACAGGGAACCCAGAAACCATTCTGGCCCTGTCTCACAATAGCTTTAATATCTCTTAACCTGTAACTCCTATGACCGTTTCGTTTCTTCCATATGAAAATAGACTCATCAAGGTTCATTTACATAGCTTATTCACTATCTAATTCCATTCCTATGAATTTTGGTGATTTTTCACATTCATGCCACTGCAGCTGGCAGCATCTGTTTTAAGATAGGACTTACCTATTTGGTGGTCTCCATGATTCAACTAGCCTTACCATACATAGGTTCATATATGATCATTTTAACCATGCCAATGGCTGATCATATGACCAAAATTCCCATTTCCAAGCCATAGCCACATCATGACACAAAATATATACATACAACCCACAATTAGTCTAAGTTCATGCTTCCTTTTCGAGCCATTTTATGCGGCCGTACATACTTACATTACAACATATTTAACAAACAAGGGGTAGTCCTATACATGCCATCTCAAGTTCAACCAAAATTTATACCAAAATGGAGGCTTGATAGTGTGGATGACTTGACTTCAACGATCCCAAATCCGATTGCCTCGGCGAAATCTAGAAAACTAAGAGCCAAAGCAACGGGTAAGCATTTTTATGCTTAGTAAGTCTCAAGGAATATAATGAACTATAATTTACAGCAATACATTCACATAGCCAAATGCATCATTTCATTAATACACATTCTTACTTCATACTTCATCATTATATAAGTTCGCAAAGCATCAATCAATTCAATAACTGAAATTCATTAGTCGATTGAGCGAATGTTGCTCAAACACGTCGACTTTCCAATGCACATATAACGTACCTTATCCTTTGGGCTTTCCGAGTGTACTAATTAAATTCATTTCAGCAACCAACACTCACCTCCAGCCCAAGATTTCTTCGGAATATAACCGGATATAATCACGTGCACAAATGCCTTGGTCTTAGCCCGGATAGAATAACTTCATACGAATGCCTTCGGCCTTAGCCCTGATATAGCCACTAGCACAATTGCCTTGGGTCTTAACCGGATATAATTTCCAGCATAATTGTCTTCGGGCTTAGCCCGGATATCATTCAATTTCTCATGCACACATACATCAATAATCATTGGACATACATATTTCATTTTCGTTACTAAGGCTCAAACACAATTATAATCATTAGCATATTCGCCTTCGGGACTTAGCCCGGTGGAATTCAAATACTCATACACACATAATCAATAATCATACACATCCATACTTCATCTCACATAATTCAAGTAAGGTCACTTCTTGAGGACTTACCTCGGATGTTGTCGAACGGCTTTTTCGGCTATTCGATCACCTTTTCCTTCCCTTGTCCAATTGTGGCCCTCTTAGCTCTTGAGCTAATTCAAACAAATTCAATTTATTAAAACCTCATTGTGCTTGCTTATGGCGAATATGACAAGGATTTTAAATGGTCATATGGCCACTCTTTAGCTTGAATACACAATGGTCATGCACATTTTATACTACATCAAGCAATTCAATACAATTTATTTGAGCATCAAGGAAATGCTAAGGCCTTCAATAGGCTACCCAAGGCCGAATATTCATGTACATGTTGAGGTCAATTTTGCACTTAATACCTCACAAAACAGCATGCAATCTACTAATTGATGCTTTGCACATTGTATTAAAACTTATAATATAGCATCAAGCACTTATATGTGTGCTAGGCGAATTGTGCTTGCAATTTCACAAGCATTCTTCCACATTTTCTTCTCTAAATCAATATATTCATCACTTAGCTCATAACCAAACATAATGTGCAATCATATATATGCATATATGAGCATGGCCAATTTTCAAGGTGTCCATAGCCATCCAAAACACAAATTTTTAACTAACATGCAAGAAGCATGAATCATGCTCAAGAATGCATCATGGCCAAATATGACAATCATGCTCCTTTTCAACTTTAATCATGATAAAACAAAGAGAAACTCAAAATCTTACTCATGAGTAGAAAATCCATCATTGCATGCATCATCATCAAGCTTCACACTTAGCATGCAATGGCTTTATCACCATAACAACTTTGCCCAAATACCATTTCCATGGCATAACAAAGATTTGAGCCATGGCTAACATGCACATCAAGTTAGTGACCAAGTCATGCATGAAACTCCAAACACAACCTCATACATACCTTAATCTTGGTACAAGTATGGCCAAATCTCCTTCTAGTTCTCTTCTAAACCAAAAATGGAGCAAAAATCCCTTTCTTCCTCCTTATGATTTTCGCCAAAAGATGAGAAAGGATGAACAAATTTTTTGTTTTCACTTCTTGGTTGCACGGCAATGGGGGAATGCTACTCTCTCACACATTTTTTTTCATTCTTTTCTTACCCATGCTTATTTGTTTATGATTTCTCCCTAATGCCCAACAAAACATGTTTCATGACATGTTTAGCCCATATCTCTTTGTCATGGCCGCCATCACTTGTAAAAAGGGAATTTGACATGCAAGTCCATTATTTTGCATGCATGCTTTAATTAGTCATCACATATTTCCCTATCGTACTTTCAAAGTTCACTACTAAGTCCTTTCTTATAAATTAGCACCTAATTAATAAAAATCGAGACACGAAATATTTACGCATACCAATTCCACATACAATAAGCACGGAATATAACACTTAATTATTCTTGTGACTCGGTTTCGTGGTCCCAAACCACTCTCCGACTAGGGTCACATTTGGGGTGTCACAACTCTCCCCACTCAAGAGATTTTCGTCCCGAAAAGCTTACCGGTAAATAGGTTCGGATATCGCTCTCTCATAGAGTTCTCGGTCTCCCAAGTAGCTTCTTCTATCCCGTGCTTGAGCCATAACACTTTCACTAGCGGAACCCGCTTGTTTCATAACTCTTTCACTTCTCGTGATAGGATACGAATTGGTTCTTCCTCATAACTCATATTAGCTTGAATTTCAATTTCGATGGACTAATCACGTGCGATGGATCGGATCTATAACGTCGAAGCATCGAAGCGTGGAAGACATCGTGAACCTTTTGAGTTCGGGGCAAAATCAAACGATATGCCACCGGACCGACTCGCTCGATATCTCATATGGCCCAATGAACCTCGGGCTCAACTTGCCCTTACGGTAGAACACGAGTATCTTTTTCCAAGGTGATACCTTGAGAAACACTTTATCACCCACGATACTCGATATCCTTACGCTTCATATCCGCGTCGACTTCTCGACGATCGAAGGCTATCTTCAAACTTTCACGGATTACTTTCACTTTACATTCAGCATCCCTAATCAAATCCACCGAAAATCTTGCTTTCACCAAGCTCGGTCCAAAACAATGGTGTACGACATTTACGCCCGTACAAAGCCTCGTAGGGTGCCATCTTAATACTCGATTGAAAGTTGTTGTTGTAAGCGAATTCAATCAACGGCAAATACCGTTCCCATGAACCACTAAACTCGAGGACGCAACATCTTAACATATCCTCAAGTATCCGAATTACCCGCCGGATTGACCATCGGTTTGGGGGTGAAAGGCGGTCTTGAAATGCAACTTGGTACCCAAAGCTTCTTGCAACTTTTTCCAAAACCGCGAGGTAAATCTCGGATCTCTATCCCACACGATAGAAATAGGCACCCGTGTAATTTCACAATCGAGAAGCGTACAATTCCGCTAATTTGTCCATTGAAAAATCCGTGCGTCGGGGACAAAGTGGGCCGACTTAGTCAATCGATCTACCACGACCCAAACCGCATCCTTCTTACTTGCTGACAATGGCAGTCCGGATACAAAGTCCATTGTGACTCGATCCCATTTCCACTCGGGTATCGTGATTGGTGAAGTAATCCAAAGGCACCGATGTTCCGCTTTCACTTGTTGACATATTAAACATCTTGAAACAAAGTCGGAGATGTCTCGCTTCATACCATGCCACCAAAATCGACGTTTCAAATCATTGTACATCTTCGTACTCCCCGGGTGGATTGCCATTTGGCTACAATGGGCTTCATTGAATTATCGAAATGAGTTCAATTCCTTGGGACACACAGACGACTTTTGAACCTCAAACAATCGTCATCGTCGATTTGAAACTCCGAGTCCTTGTTCGGAACACACGCAGCCCGTTTTGCAACCAACTCGTCGTCGACTTTCTGAGCTTCTCGAATTTGGTGTGTCAATAGTGGTTTGGCTTTCAATTCAGCCACTAACACACTGTCGGATCGGACAGAAAAGTGCACATTCATCGCTCGTAAAGTGAATAACGATTTACGACTCAAGGCATCCGCAACCACATTCGCCTTTCCGGGTGATAATCAATGATCAGTTCATAATCCTTTAACAGCTCAAGCCAACGTCTTTGTCGCAGATTTAAGTCTCTTTGGGTCATCAAATATTTGAGACTTTTGTGATCCGAGTATACATGGCACCTTTCACCAAATAAGTAATGTCGCCAAATCTTTAAAGGCGAATACGATGGCGGCCAATTCGAGATCATGAGTCGGATAATTTTTCTCATGTGGCTTTAATTGCCTCGACGCGCAGGCCACAACTCGACCTTCTTGCATTAATCGCAACCTAACCCAAGTAGAGAGGCGTGGCTATAGATAACAAACTCCTTGCGGACTCGGGTTGCACTAGAATTGGGGCTTCAGTCAAATAAGTTTTCAGTTGATCGAAGCTTTTTGGCATTTCTCCGTCCATTCGAACTTAACATCCTTTTGGAGTAGCCGTCATCGGCGTGGCTATCGTTGAGAACCCTTTACAAAACGTCGGTAATAACCGCAAGCCCCAAAAGCTTGAACCTCAAGAATATTTCTCGGAGGCTTCCAATTTAGTATGGCTGAAATTTTATTCAGTCGACTCGAATACCGATCGAGATACCACATGACCCAAGAAGCTAACCTCTCTTAACCGAACTCACACTTGCTGAACTTAGCATATAATTGCTTGTCCGTAAAATTTGCAAGACTAACCGCAGTGTTCAAGATGTTCGGTCTCATTTCTTGAATAGACCAAGATGTCATCAATGAACACGACTACGAATCGATCCAAATATGGTCTAAAGATTCGATTCATTAAATCCATAAATACCGCGAGGGCATTAGTGAGCCCAAACGGCATCACCGAGAACTCATAGTGACCATATCTCGCTTCAAGGCGCCTTGGGCACGTCTCAATCTCGGATTCGCAATTGATAGTAGCCCGATCTCAAATCTATTTTCGAGAACACCGAGGCTCCCTTGATTGATCGAACAAGTCATCAATACATGGCAGCGGATATTTGTTCTTTATCGTCGCTTTGTTAAGTCGACGATAGTCGATGCACGATCGCATGGTTCCATCCTTCTTCTTCACGAACAAGACCAAAGCACCCCAAGGCGAAAAACTTCGGGCGAGCAAAACCTCTATCCACCAATTCTTGCAACTGAACTTTCAACTCCTTTAATTCCGTTGGTGCCATACGATACGGAGCTATCGAAATTGGAGTGGTACCAGGTACCAATTCGATGCCAAATTCTAATTCCCGAACAGGTGGTAAACCCGGCAATTCTTCGGGGAAAACATCCGGGTATTCACAAACCACGGACACAGATTCGGGTTTCTTCTCGATTCCTTGTCATCGAGTACGTGCGCAAGGTACGCCGCACCCTTTTCTTACATATTTCGGGCCAACATCGGCGATATTACGGTGGCAACCCTTTAAGTCCGTGGACTCAACCCAATTATTTCATTATTCGCGCACCTCAAATCGATAGTCTTGCTCTTGCAATTTACAACCGCATCGTGCATGGTCAACCAATCCAAACCAAGAATAACATCGAACTCATCGAATGGCAAAAGCATTAAGTCCGCGGAAAACAAGAACCTCGAACACTAGGGGACTTTTCTTGCACACTTTGTTAACAAGCACGTAATGACCCAAGGGTTTGACACCGAATTACAAACTCGATGAGACTCAATGGGCAAAGTCTTCTTTGGATGCTAAGGTTTCACATATATATGAATGAGTAGAACCGGGGTCAATCAAAGCAATTACATTTGTATTGAAAAGAGTGAAAGTACCGTAATAACATCCGGAGAGGCGCATCCTCGCGTGCGCGTATGGCATAAGTCCTAGCAGGAGCACGAGCCTCAGATCTGATGGTAGCATCTCTAGATCCTCTCTGACCGCCACTGACATTGCCCATATTTCTAGGTGGTCTACCTCGAGCAGTGGTAGCACCCGGGTTTGCACTCTGACTTGCATTCTGTTCATGCATCCTCGGGCAATCCTTCATAAAGTGGTCGGCCGATCCACACTTATAGCAAGAGCGATCACGAAACCAACAGCTCCCCGAATGCCATTTGCCACAATGTGGACACTCCGCCCTCTCTCGGCGATCATTTCCGCCACCGGCGATCGAGGTGACTCGTGTGGTCACAGGGGGTCGATCGCGTCCTCGTCTAGAAAAGCCCGAAACGCCTCTAGACCGGCTCGCATCATCTCGAAATCTCTTCGATGCTTGTTGAAGAGACTTTCCCGAGGACCTCTTTCGGAATTCTCCAATCCCCACATCAGCTTTTTGTTTCTCCTTTCTAAGCTCTTCGGCTTTACAAGCTCGCTCAACAAGTACTACGAACTCTCGTATCTCGAGAATGCCAACAAACATCCTTATATCATCATTCAGCCCATCCTCGAAGCGTTTGCACATAATAGCTTCGGACGAAATGCATTCTCGCGCGTACCGGCTAAGCCTCACAAACTTTCGTTCGTAGTCGGTAACGGACATAGAACCTTGCTTAAGATCAAGGAACTCCCTCCGCTTTTGGTCGATGAATCTCTGACTGATATACTTTTTTCGGAACTCGGTTAGAAAGAATTCCCAAGTCACTTGCTCTCTAGGCACCACGAAGTCGAGTACTCCACCAATAGTAGGCGGACTCGTAGCAAGGAGATGGTACACTTTAAGCACTCATCGGTGTACAGGATAGCTCATCAAGCACCGGATAGTGTTATCTAACCATAATTCAGCTCGCTTCGGCATCATCATCATCCGTAGCCTTAAATTCAGTGGCCCCATATTTTGAATCCTATCGATTGGGGCTTACGACCTATTTGGTCATCACGGAGGTATTGTAGGTGCGGGGTTGCATTAAATCGGAATGGAGGTGGTGGAACAGTAGTGTTGGTTCGAATGTATTGATTAAACCATTCGTTCATCACACTATAAAAGGCTTGCCTAGCCTCGTCATTAGGATTACTGGCCATAGGTTGAGAGTCCATGGCGCTGTCCCTTGCGCGAGCAGCGCCACACTCTCCACATCATCAGCTATCGCTTCGGTTGGGATCGGGATCCATTGCTATAAACAAACATGAAGTCAAATTGTCGAATTCATCACACTATCGATTCATCATTTAATGGCATGTATAGCTAGACCCCAAACACATCACGGTAGTCCTAGAATCGACTAAACCGTGGCTCGATACCAATAAAATTGTAACACCCCAAACCCGAGACCATCGCCGTGTCGGACCCGAGGGTTAACAAACCAAGTTCACATGTTTTTGCCCACCAATTTGACATTTCCAGTCAGGCTGGAAAACTGCGTCACTGTCGCCTTAAAAATCATATCTCGAGTTTCAAAACTCGGAAACTGGTTTCGTAAATTTTCCTGAATTTAGACTCATATATCCATCCATGGATTTATTTCTAGGATTTTGGTCGGGCCAATTGGTACAGTTTATTAGTTAAAGTTACCCTGTTACAGGGATCAACTGCTCTGACCTTCGCGCGGTATAACTTGAATATCTATCTGCACAGGGCTTTAATGCTGGTGTCGTTTATTTCTAATGAAACTAGACTCAAAATGGAATCTGTACATATAAGGTATATCTCCTAATTCTTTTGGATAATTTATAGTGAATTTTAAAGTTGCGACAGGGAACCCAGAAACCATTCTGGCCCTGTCTCACAATAGCTTTAATATCTCTTAACCTGTAACTCCTATGACCGTTTCGTTTCTTCCATATGAAAATAGACTCATCAAGGTTCATTTACATAGCTTATTCACTATCTAATTCCATTCCTATGAATTTTGGTGATTTTTCACATTCATGCCACTGCAGCTGGCAGCATCTGTTTTAAGATAGGACTTACCTATTTGGTGGTCTCCATGATTCAACTAGCCTTACCATACATAGGTTCATATATGATCATTTTAACCATGCCAATGGCTGATCATATGACCAACATTCCCATTTCAAGCCATAGCCACATCATGACACGAAATATATACATACAACCCACAATTAGTCTAAGTTCATGCTTCCCTTTTGAGCCATTTTACTTGCGGCTAGTACATACTTACATTACAACATATTTAACAAACAAGGGGTAGTCCTATACATGCCATCTCAAGTTCAACCAAAATTTATACCAAAATGGAGGCTTGATAGTGTGGATGACTTGACTTCAACGATCCCAAATCCGATTGCCTCGGCGAAATCTAGAAAACTAAGAGCCAAAGCAACGGGGTAAGCATTTTTATGCTTAGTAAGTCTCAAGGAATATAATGAACTATAATTTACAGCAATACATTCACATAGCCAAATGCATCATTTCATTAATACACATTCTTACTTCATACTTCATCATTATATAAGTTCGCAAAGCATCAATCAATTCAATAACTGAAATTCATTAGTCGATTGAGCGAATGTTGCTCAAACACGTCGACTTTCCAATGCACATATAACGTACCTTATCCTTTGGGCTTTCCGAGTGTACTAATTAAATTCATTTCAGCAACCAACACTCACCTCCAGCCCAAGATTTCTTCGGAATATAACCGGATATAATCACGTGCACAAATGCCTTGGTCTTAGCCGGATAGAATAACTTCATACGAATGCCTTGGGCCTTAGCCCGGATATAGCCACTAGCACAATTGCCTTGGTCTTAACCCGATATAATTTCCAGCATAATTGTCTTGGGCTTAGCCCGATATCATTCAATTTCTCATGCACACATACATCAATAATCATTGGACATACATATTTCATTTTCAGTTACTAAGGCTCAAACACAATTATAATCATTAGCATATTAGCCTTCGGACTTAGCCGGGTGGAATTCAAATACTCATACACACATAATCAATAATCATACACATCCATACTTCATCTCACATAATTCAAGTAAGGTCACTTCTTGAGGACTTACCTCGGATGTTGTCGAACGGCTTTTTGGCTATTCGATCACCTTTTCCTTCCCTTGTCCAATTGTGGCCCTCTTAGCTCTTGAGCTAATTCAAACAAATTCAATTTATTAAAACCTCATTGTGCTTGCTTATGGCGAATATGACAAGGATTTTAAATGGTCATATGGCCACTCTTTAGCTTGAATACACAATGGTCATGCACATTTTATACTACATCAAGCAATTCAATACAATTTATTTGAGCATCAAGGAAATGCTAAGGCCTTCAATAGGCTACCCAAGGCGAATATTCATGTACATGTTGAGGTCAATTTTGCACTTAATACCTCACAAAACAGCATGCAATCTACTAATTGATGCTTTGCACATTGTGGCCCAAAACTTATAATATAGCATCAAGCACTTATATGTGTGCTAGGCCGAATTGTGCTTGCAATTTCACAAGCATTCTTCCACATTTTCTTCTCTAAATCAATATATTCATCACTTAGCTCATAACCAAACATAATGTGCAATCATATATATGCATATATGAGCATGGCGAATTTTCAAGGTGTCCATAGCCATCCAAAACACAAATTTTAACTAACATGCAAGAAGCATGAATCATGCTCAAGAATGCATCATGGCCAAATATGACAATCATGCTCCTTTTCAACTTTAATCATGATAAAACAAAGAAAACTCAAAATCTTACTCATGAGTAGAAAATCCATCATTGCATGCATCATCATCAAGCTTCACACTTAGCATGCAATGGCTTTATCACCATAACAACTTTGCCCAAATACCATTTCCATGGCATAACAAAGATTTGAGCCATGGCTAACATGCACATCAAGTTAGTGACCAAGTCATGCATGAAACTCCAAACACAACCTCATACATACCTTAATCTTGGTACAAGTATGGCCAAATCTCCTTCTAGTTCTCTTCTAAACCAAAAATGGAGCAAAAATCCCTTTCTTCCTCCTTATGATTTTCGGCCAAAAGATGAGAAAGGATGAACAAATTTTTTGTTTTCTCTTCTTGGTTGCACGGCAATGGGGAATGCTACTCTCTCACACATTTTTTTTTCATTCTTTTCTTACCCATGCTTATTTGTTTATGATTTCACCCTAATGCCCAACAAAACATGTTTCATGACATGTTTAGCCCATATCTCTTTGTCATGGCCGGCCATCACTTGTAAAAAAGGGGAATTTGACATGCAAGTCCATTATTTTGCATGCATGCTTTAATTAGTCATCACATATTTCCCTATCGTACTTTCAAAGTTCACTACTAAGTCCTTTCTTATAAATTAGCACCTAATTAATAAAAATCGAGACACGAAATATTTACGCATACCAATTCCACATACAATAAGCACGGAATATAACACTTAATTATTCTTGTGACTCGGTTTCGTGGTCCCGAAACCACTCTCCGACTAGGGTCACATTCGGGGTGTCACAACTCTCCCCCACTCAAGAGATTTTCGTCCCTAAAAGCTTACCGTAAATAGGTTCGGATATCGCTCTCTCATAGAGTTCTCGGTCTCCCAAGTAGCTTCTTCTATCCGTGCTTGAGCCATAACACTTTCACTAGCGGAACCCGCTTGTTTCGCAACTCTTTCACTTCTCGTGATAGGATACGAATTGGTTCTTCCTCATAACTCATATTAGCTTGAATTTCAATTTCGATGGACTAATCACGTGCGATGGATCGGATCTATAACGTCGAAGCATCGAAGCGTGGAAGACATCGTGAACCTTTTGAGTTCGGGGGCAAAATCAAACGATATGCCACCGGACCGACTCGCTCGATATCTCATATGGCCCAATGAACCTCGGGCTCAACTTGCCCTTACGGTAGAACACGAGTATCTTTTTCCAAGGCGATACCTTGAGAAACACTTTATCACCCACGATACTCGATATCCTTACGCTTCATATCCGCGTCGACTTACGACGATCGAAGGCTATCTTCAAACTTTCACGGATTACTTTCACTTTGCTCAAAGATCCCTAATCAAATCCACCCGAAAATCTTGCTTTCACCAAGCTCGGTCAAAACAATGGTGTACGACATTTACGCCCGTACAAAGCCTCGTAGGGTGCCATCTTAATACTCGATTGAAAGTGTTGTTGTAAGCGAATTCAATCAACGGCAAATACCGTTCCCATGAACCACTAAACTCGAGGACGCAACATCTTAACATATCCTCAAGTATCTCGAATTACCCGCTCGGATTGACCATCGGTTTGGGGGTGAAAGGCGGTCTTGAAATGCAACTTGGTACCCAAAGCTTCTTGCAACTTTTTCCAAAACCGCGAGGTAAATCTCGGATCTCTATCCGACACGATAGAAATAGGCACCCGTGTAATTTCACAACTGAAAACGTACAATTCCGCTAATTTGTCCATTGAAAAATCCAGACGACGGGGACAAAGTGGGCCGACTTAGTCAATCGATCTACCACGACCCAAACCGCATCCTTCTTACTTGCGACAATGGCGGTCCGGATACAAAGTCCATTGTGACTCGATCCCATTTCCACTCGGGTATCGTGATTGGTGAAGTAATCTGAAGGCACCGATGTTCCGCTTTCACTTGTTGACATATTAAACATCTTGAAACAAAGTCGGAGATGTCTCGCTTCATACCATGCCACCAAAATCGACGTTTCAAATCATTGTACATCTTCGTACTCCCGGGTGGATTGCCATTTGGCTACAATGGGCTTCATTCGAATTATTGAAATGAGTTCAATTCCTTGGGACACACAGACGACTTTTGAACCTCAAACAATCGTCATCGTCGATTTGAAACTCCGAGTCCTTGTTCGAACACACGCAGCCCGTTTTGCAACCAACTCGTCGTCGACTTTACGAGCTTCTCGAATTTGGTGTGTCAATAGTGGTTTGGCTTTCAATTCAGCCACTAACACACTTTGTCGGATCGGACGAAAAGTGCACATTCATCGCTCGTAAAAGTGAATAACGATTTACGACTCAAGGCATCCGCAACCACATTCGCCTTTCCCGGTGATAATCAATGATCGATTCATAATCCTTTAACACTCAAGCCAACGTCTTTGTCGCAGATTTAAGTCTCTTTGGGTCATCAAATATTTGAGACTTTTGTGATCCGAGTATACATGGCACCTTTCACCAAATAAGTAATGTCGCCAAATCTTTAAAGGCGAATACGATGGCGGCCAATTCGAGATCATGAGTCGGATAATTTTTCTCATGTGGCTTTAATTGCCTCGACGCATAGGCCACAACTCGACCTTCTTGCATTAATACGCAACCTAACCCAAGTAGAGAGCGTGGCTATAGATAACAAACTCCTTGCTTGACTCGGGTTGCACTAGAATTGGGGCTTCACCAAATAAGTTTTCATTGATCGAAGCTTTTTGGCATTTCTCCGTCCATTCAACTTAACATCCTTTTGGAGTAGCCGTCATCGGCGTGGCTATCGTTGAGAACCCTTTACAAAACGTCGGTAATAACCAAGAAGCCCCAAAAGCTTGAACCTCAGTAATATTTCTGAGGCTTCCAATTTAGTATGGCTGAAATTTTATTCGGTCGACTCGAATACCCGATCAGATACCACATGACCCAAGAAGCTAACCTCTCTAACCGAACTCACACTTGCTGAACTTAGCATATAATTGCTTGTCCCGTAAAATTTGCAAAGCACTAACCGCAGTGTTCAAAGATGTTCGGTCTCATTTCTTGAATAGACCAAGATGTCATCAATGAACACGACTACTAATCGATCCAAATATGGTCTAAAGATTCGATTCATTAAATCCATAAATACCGTAGGGCATTAGTGAGCCCAAACGGCATCACCAGAACTCATAGTGACCATATCTCGCTCAAGGCGGTCTTGGGCACGTCTGAATCTCGGATTCGCAATTGATAGTAGCCCGATCTCAAATCTATTTTCGAGAACACCGAGGCTCCCTTCAGCTTGATCGAACAAGTCATCAATACATGGCAACGGATATTTGTTCTTTATCGTCGCTTTGTTAAGTCGACGATAGTCGATGCACAATCGCATGGTTCCATCCTTCTTCTTCACGAACAGCACCGGCGCACCCAAAGCGAAAAACTCAAGCGAGCAAAACCTCTATCCACCAATTCTTGCAACTGAACTTTCAACTCCTTTAATTCCGTTGGTGCCATACGATACGGAGCTATCGAAATTGAGTGGTACCGGTACCAATTCGATGCCAAATTCTAATTCCCGAACAGTGGTAAACCCGCAATTCTTCGGGAAAACATCCGGTATTCACAAACCACGGGCACAGATTCGGGTTTCTTCTCGATTCCTTGTCATCGAGCACGTAAGCAAGGTACGCCGCACCCTTTTCTTACATATTTCCGGCCAACATCGCCGATATTACAATGGCAACCCCTTTAAGTCCGTGGACTCAACCCAATTATTTCATTATTCGCACCTCAAATCGATAGTCTTGCTCTTGCAATTTACAACCGCATCGTGCATGGTCAACCAATCCAAACCAAGAATAACATCGAACTCATCGAATGGCAAAAGCATTAAGTCCGCCGGAAAACAAGAACCTCGGAACACTAGGGACTTTTCTTGCACACTTTGTTAACAAGCACGTAATGACCCAAGGGTTTGACACCGAATTACAAACTCGATGAGACTCAATGGGCAAAGTCTTCTTGGATGCTAAGGTTTCACATATATATGAATGAGTAGAACCGGGGTCAATCAAAGCAATTACATTTGTATTGAAAAGAGTGAAAGTACCGGTAATAACATCCGGAGAGGCAGCATCCTCGGCGTGCGCGTATGGCATAAGTCCTAGCAGAGCACGAGCCTCGGATCGATGGTAGCATCTCTAGATCCTCTCGACCGCCAACGACATTGCCCATATTTCTAGGTGGTCTACCTCGGCGATGGTAGCACCCGGTTTGCACTCGACTTGCATTCTATTCATGCATCCTCGGGCAATCCTTCATAAAGTGGTCGGCCGATCCACACTTATAGCGGAGCGATCACGAAACCAACAGCTCCCGAATGCCATTTGCCACAATGTGGACACTCCGCCTCTCTCGGCGATCATTTCCGCCACCGTGATCGAGGTGACTCGTGTGGTCACAGGGGTCGATCGCGTCCTCGTCTAGAAAAGCCCAAACGCCTCTAGACCGCTCTCGCATCATCTCGAAATCTCTTCGATGCTTGTTGAAGAGACTTTCCGAGGACCTCTTCGAATTCTCCAATCCCCACATCAGCTTTTTGTTTCTCCTTTCTAAGCTCTTGACTTTACAAGCTCGCTCAACAAGTACTACGAACTCTCGTATCTCGAGAATGCCAACAAACATCCTTATATCATCATTCAGCCCATCCTCGAAGCGTTTGCACATAATAGCTTGGACGAAATGCATTCTCGCGTCGTCGGCTAAGCCTCACAAACTTTCGTTCGTGATCGATAATGGACATAGAACCTTGCTTAAGATCAAGGAACTCCCTCCGCTTTTGGTCGATGAATCTCGATGATATACTTTTTGAACTCGGTTAGAAAGAATTCCCAAGTCACTTGCTCTCTAGGCACCACGAAGTCGAGTACTCCACCAATAGTAGGCGGACTCGCGTAGCAAGGAGATGGTACACTTTAAGCACTCATCGGGTGTACAGGATAGCTCATCAAGCACCGGATAGTGTTATCTAACCATAATTCAGCTCGCTCGGCATCATCATCATCCGTAGCCTTAAATTCAGTGGCCCCATATTTTGAATCCTATCGATTGGGGCTTACGACCTTATTTGGTCACCACCGGAGGTATTGTAGGTCTTGGGGTTGCATTAAATCGGGAATGGAGGTGGTGGAACAGTAGTGTTGGTTCGAATGTATTGATTAAACCATTCGTTCATCACACTATAAAAGGCTTGCCTAGCCTCGTCATTAGGATTATGGCCATAGGTTGAGAGTCCGCCGCGCCGCTCCTTGCGCGGAGCAGCGCCACACTCTCCACATCATCACTATCGCTTTCGGTTGGGATCGGGATCCATTGCTATAAACAAACATGAAGTCAAATTGTCGAATTCATCACACTATCGATTCATCATTTAATGGCATGTATAGCTAGACCCCAAACACATCACGGTAGTCCTAGAATCGACTAAACCGTGGCTCGATACCAATAAAATTGTAACACCCCAAACCCGAGACCATCGCGGTGTCGGACCCGAGGGTTAACAAACCAAGTTCACATGTTTTTGCCCACCAATTTGACATTTCCAGTCAGGCTGGAAAACTGCGTCACTGTCGCCTTAAAATCATATCTCGAGTTTCAAAACTCGGAAACTGGTTTCGTAAATTTTCCTGAATTTAGACTCATATATCCATCCATGGATTTATTTCTAGGATTTTGGTCGGGCCAATTGGTACAGTTTATTAGTTAAAGTTACCCTGTTACAGGGATCAACTGCTCTGACCTTCGCGCGGTATAACTTGAATATCTATCTGCACAGGGCTTTAATGCTGGTGTCGTTTATTTCTAATGAAACTAGACTCAAAATGGAATCTGTACATATAAGGTATATCTCCTAATTCTTTTGGATAATTTATAGTGAATTTTAAAGTTGCGACAGGGAACCCAGAAACCATTCTGGCCCTGTCTCACAATAGCTTTAATATCTCTTAACCTGTAACTCCTATGACCGTTTCGTTTCTTCCATATGAAAATAGACTCATCAAGGTTCATTTACATAGCTTATTCACTATCTAATTCCATTCCTATGAATTTTGGTGATTTTTCACATTCATGCCACTGCAGCTGGCAGCATCTGTTTTAAGATAGGACTTACCTATTTGGTGGTCTCCATGATTCAACTAGCCTTACCATACATAGGTTCATATATGATCATTTTAACCATGCCAATGGCTGATCATATGACCAACATTCCCATTTCAAGCCATAGCCACATCATGACACGAAATATATACATACAACCCACAATTAGTCTAAGTTCATGCTTCCTTTTCGAGCCATTTTCGCACGGCCGTATATACTTACATTACAACATATTTAACAAACAAGGGGTAGTCCTATACATGCCATCTCAAGTTCAACCAAAATTTATACCAAAATGGAGGCTTGATAGTGTGGATGACTTGACTTCAACGATCCCAAATCCGATTGCCTCGGCGAAATCTAGAAAACTAAGAGCCAAAGCAACGGGTAAGCATTTTTATGCTTAGTAAGTCTCAAGGAATATAATGAACTATAATTTACAGCAATACATTCACATAGCCAAATGCATCATTTCATTAATACACATTCTTACTTCATACTTCATCATTATATAAGTTCGCAAAGCATCAATCAATTCAATAACTGAAATTCATTAGTCGATTGAGCGAATGTTGCTCAAACACGTCGACTTTCCAATGCACATATAACGTACCTTATCCTTTGGGCTTTCCGAGTGTACTAATTAAATTCATTTCAGCAACCAACACTCACCTCCAGCCCAAGATTTCTTCGGAATATAACCGGATATAATCACGTGCACAAATGCCTTGGTCTTAGCCGGATAGAATAACTTCATACGAATGCCTTCGGCCTTAGCCCGGATATAGCCACTAGCACAATTGCCTTGGTCTTAACCACGATATAATTTCCAGCATAATTGTCTTGGGCTTAGCCCGATATCATTCAATTTCTCATGCACACATACATCAATAATCATTGGACATACATATTTCATTTTCGTTACTAAGGCTCAAACACAATTATAATCATTAGCATATTCGCCTTCGGGACTTAGCCCGGGTGGAATTCAAATACTCATACACACATAATCAATAATCATACACATCCATACTTCATCTCACATAATTCAAGTAAGGTCACTTCTTGAGGACTTACCTCGGATGTTGTCGAACGGCTTTTTCGGCTATTCGATCACCTTTTCCTTCCCCTTGTCCAATTGTGGCCCTCTTAGCTCTTGAGCTAATTCAAACAAATTCAATTTATTAAAACCTCATTGTGCTTGCTTATGGCCGAATATGACAAGGATTTTAAATGGTCATATGGCCACTCTTTAGCTTGAATACACAATGGTCATGCACATTTTATACTACATCAAGCAATTCAATACAATTTATTTGAGCATCAAGGAAATGCTAAGGCCTTCAATAGGCTACCCAAGGCGAATATTCATGTACATGTTGAGGTCAATTTTGCACTTAATACCTCACAAAAACAGCATGCAATCTACTAATTGATGCTTTGCACATTGTGGCCCAAAACTTATAATATAGCATCAAGCACTTATATGTGTGCTAGGCAATTGTGCTTGCAATTTCACAAGCATTCTTCCACATTTTCTTCTCTAAATCAATATATTCATCACTTAGCTCATAACCAAACATAATGTGCAATCATATATATGCATATATGAGCATGGCGAATTTTCAAGGTGTCCATAGCCATCCAAAACACAAATTTTTAACTAACATGCAAGAAGCATGAATCATGCTCAAGAATGCATCATGGCCAAATATGACAATCATGCTCCTTTTCAACTTTAATCATGATAAAACAAAGAAAACTCAAAATCTTACTCATGAGTAGAAAATCCATCATTGCATGCATCATCATCAAGCTTCACACTTAGCATGCAATGGCTTTATCACCATAACAACTTTGCCCAAATACCATTTCCATGGCATAACAAAGATTTGAGCCATGGCTAACATGCACATCAAGTTAGTGACCAAGTCATGCATGAAACTCCAAACACAACCTCATACATACCTTAATCTTGGTACAAGTATGGCCAAATCTCCTTCTAGTTCTCTTCTAAACCAAAAATGGAGCAAAAATCCCTTTCTTCCTCCTTATGATTTTCGGCCAAAAGATGAGAAAGGATGAACAAATTTTTGTTTTCTCTTCTTGGTTGCATGGCAATGGGGGAATGCTACTCTCTCACACACATTTTTTTTCATTCTTTTCTTACCCATGCTTATTTGTTTATGATTTCTCCCTAATGCCCAACAAAACATGTTTCATGACATGTTTAGCCCATATCTCTTTGTCATGGCGGCCATCACTTGTAAAAGGGGAATTTGACATGCAAGTCCATTATTTTGCATGCATGCTTTAATTAGTCATCACATATTTCCCTATCGTACTTTCAAAGTTCACTACTAAGTCCTTTCTTATAAATTAGCACCTAATTAATAAAAATCGAGACACGAAATATTTACGCATACCAATTCCACATACAATAAGCACGGAATATAACACTTAATTATTCTTGTGACTCGGTTTCGTGGTCCCGAAACCACTCTCCGACTAGGGTCACATTCGGGGTGTCACAGATGGAATTTTAAGAAAGTTTAGTAGTAAGGGCATTTTGGTCATTTGTATATTAAATGAAATAAAATGGGAAAAATAAAACAAAAATGTGTTCATCTTCATTCAAGCTTGGTCGAAACTTACATGTTCTCCATAGCTAGGGTTTTTCCCAAGCTTTCAAGCTCAATAGTAAGTGCATTCAAGCCCCGTTTTTAATGTTCTTTATATTTTTGAAATCCTCGTAGCTCGGTCTACCTATTTCTACCATTATTTCGAGCAAGGGTTTATGTTTAAAATTTTACCCATGAATGATATGCGTGTATTTTGATGTTTGATGGTAGAATATGAATGTTTGAAGTTAGGAGAACGATCTTTTCTAAGCGATTTCTAGCAAAAATGAGCAAAATGGCATAATCGGTAAAAATACCTATTGTTCATAACTATGTGTTAGAGTGAGAATTTGATGTTGTCATAGAAGGGAAAAGTGATCAGTATGTCATAAAACATAATAATAAGGGCTGAAATTAAATTCCCGAGCCTAGGGGAAAAATCATAATTTTGTAAAAGTTAGGGGGGAAAAATATAATTTTTCCATAATGTGATTTTTGGATTGAAATAAATAGTATGAGTGTTAAATGATCTAAATCTGTTGTTATAGATCAAGAAAGGAGTGGAATCGATCTCGAACAGGGGAAGGAAAAGGTTTTGGACTAAATTGCAAAATTTCTATATTTTGCACCGAGGTAAGTTTGTATATAAATAATACATTAATTTCATTTACATTTTTATATTTCAGCCTATTATATGTATTTTAGCTAATTTTGAATCATAAATCGACTATTGGAGGAATGGAAATAAGTAATAGAGAGAGAAATCCCAGTTGAACATTCAGAAAGATTGAATAATATAGATGGAGTGTAGCTAGGTCACATGTATGGTGCTGAGTGCACATCATGTGTACAAGAAAGCTATGAGATACTATGTAGTAGCTAGGTCACATGTGTGATACAGGATGTATCCCATGTAGACAAGAGAGCTACGGGAGAGATAAATGTAGCTAGGTCGCATGTGTGATTCCAAGTGAAGGACACCATGTAGACAAGAGAGCTACGAGATAAATTGGCTAGGTCACATGGGTGGTACTAAGTGTTCACCATGTGTACAAGAGAGCCGAATTATATGAAATATGATAGTGGGGCAGTGTGCTGAAACCATCAAGTATCAAGGATTGATTTGAATTGTTCAATGGGATAATTTTACGGTGGCATTGTAATCATGGACTTATACTTTTGATGTATGAAATGTGGTGAAAATGAATTGTGATATGTATGCTAAGTGAGGTTAATACAAAGAAAGTGTGAAAGAGTGAATTTGCAATAATACTGTTTTAGACAGTAGAAGTGACGTGACTTTGAAAAATCACAAAAAATATTATAAATTTAATTAGAGGCTGAATCAGAATTAAATTAAAGCTCAATGAGTCTATTTTCATATAAAAGAAACAGAGCAAGCAAAGAAACTCATTGGATGGACCAAAAATTTTAAAAAAAAATTAGTAAGAATTTATATGAGTCTAGTTTCAGGAAAATTTTACGGATTTGAATTTCGAGTTTTTTAACTCGAGTTATGATTTATTTAGTGAACATGACGCAGGAGAGACAGCTCAATCAAAGTGGAGTAAATATTGAAATTAAAAGTAGATACACTTTGAGTTAATGTGTAATCATATTAGATTCTTTAATTATTATTTATATACTTACTTACTAAGCTATATAAGCTTACTTTCTTTTCTCTCTTTTGTCTTATAGTGTCGTCCGGCATTGCTCGGGAGTTAAGGATCGTTGAAGATCTTCCACACTATCAATACTTTTGGGTATTTGAACTAAACATTTCTTTTGAATTATGGCATGTATAGTAGGCTTCGTTATTTTGTTACGTGTCATAATTGCCTAGGTTTAAAATATTGGTTACATTATTTAACCAAATTATTTTGTATAAGCTATTGAAGTTGGCTAATATTGTTCAAGACATATGTTATAATGATACATTATCTATTTGGATGACATATTTCTATTTCGGTTACGTTTAATGATATATATTATGAGCTGGTAATACCTCGTACCCTGTTTGGATGGGGAAAACGGGTAAGGGGCGTTACAAGGAGGGATTCAAACCCCAAACCACCTTGCCATGCATGTGACGCCACCTCTAAGCCCCACATGTGACGCTATTTACCACTGCAATACAAGGCTCCTTATGTCAAATTCCTCCTTCATTTATTTAAAACCCACACTACTTGCCATCAAGGTTCTTTTAATTATTAAACTATAATTTCCTTCACCCCAAAGTTCGAACTCTAAACTTAACCAAGGCCTATTATCACATAAATAACACTTGACTAGGAATATTAAGCACACTTTTGATCAAAACCATCATAAAAAGAAACTTCGGGATTTTTTTTTGAGGCGCTACAAAGCTTACTAAACTTTGTAACCAAGCACACATAAAACCAAATCTAAACATAAATAGCAAGCCATTTTTGCATGGCTTAAATACATAACCAAAATAAATCCAACCTTTCAAAACAAAAACCAACCTATACATGCCATAATTTAGGTTTAGCTAATACGGTGCCAAAACAGTAGATAGTGCGATGAGCTTGGCTGACAGTCCCTGAGCTTGCAGCTTGACTTCAAAATCTATAAAATAGAGTAACGTAATACACAAAGTAAGCTACCACAGCTTAGTAATTCATAAGCAATAAACAACTCAATAACATATTTGATTCATATTAACAAAATGAAATGCATTAACATTATTAACCACCTAAGCCGAATACATATACACTCGTTTAATACAATATAAATCAACTTCCAAACTAGTAGCCATAATAACCACACATCCATTTACTCTTTTATGCAACTTTAAAAATCATCAAATGTCACCCCATGTATAAATAATACCTAGGTAGACGAATACACAAATTAGATATACACATGTTAAGTAACATTTCAATACTACACAACTTATTTATTCAATTGCTGAATGCACATACCAAAATACACATGGAATCCTCATTTGCATTGTACATGATTTACAGCACATAACCATAGTACTTTCTCACCTTAATTTAAGTAGACATCAAGTTAACTCATACCTGACCATTTAGCTCGTAATATAAAATCCATACGTAGTTTACCTTTGCCCGATGAACCATTCGAAATTGGTTAGAATACTCAGATAATCACATAAATCGTACAATGCCAACGTCCCAGACGTGGTCTTACATGTAGCCACATATCGATGCCACTGTCCCAGAGAGGATCTTACTCGTAAACACATATCAGAATCATAAATCAATGCCATGGACTTACTCCCACACATATATCGTAATCCTATGTCATGACATATGTATCCTAGCTATTTCTAAGGTTCATACGGGGCTTTCGGATGTCGCAACTCGATCGGAACAATTTCAGAAACGTAGTAACCAAGCCTTTTCATATTCGGCTATATCAAATATAAATTATAACATTTCATAACAGCATGTATATTTAATAATTAACTACAATTAAACACATCTATTTGCTTATAAACTTACCTTGGATGTCGTAAAACGGGACGGAGCTGCTAGTGGACAACTTTCGTTTTTCCCCGGTTCAAATCCAATTTCTTTGGTTCTTGATCTAAACATGTTCAAATTAAGCTCATTCAAACATATTTTCATTTAATTTAGTCCAAAAACACTTAAATAGGAAAATTACCATTTTACCCCTAAAATTTGCAATTTTTACAATTTAGTCCTTATTGCACAAAACACAAAATACACAAAATTTCAATACACCTATGTTAGGCCGAATGGTACCCATGCCTATACAAGTCCATATATTTTATAAATTTCACATTTTAGTCCCTCAAATTATTATTTTTGCAATTAAGTCCTAATTACTCAAAATAATCAAAAACTCCAATACAAAATATGTTAATCTAAAACATATCTTTCATTTTTCATCATCAAACAACAAAAATCACAAGCTATCAACAATGGCATAACTCAAAATATTCATCAAAATAAAAAAAATTAAAGCTTGGGTTTTGAAGATTACTAAGCAACAGTCTCAAAAATATAGAAATTATCAAAAACCAAACAATAAACGAACCTTGATTGAGCTAATTAGATGGCCGAACCCTAGCTTGATGTTCTTCTCTTTAGTTTCGGCAATTAGGAAATGAAAAATGATGAATATGGTTTATTATTATGTTATAATATGTTATATTATAACATTTTATTTCATTTCCCATTTTACCCTTAGTGAAATAATAACAGAATTTCATAACCTATGCCTAATACCGTCCATACAAGATACTAATGGCATAATTACAACATAAAGACTTCATATTAAAAAGACATTAACAATTCGGTCCTCACACATTAAACTATCAAATTTTCATTTTACGCGAATAAGTCCTTTTATTTAATTGGACACCTAATGACGAAATTAAATCATGAAAATTTCACAGATATAAATTCACACAAAATAAACAAGGAGAATAATTTAAAAGTATTTTTTTGACTCAAATTCGTGGCCTCAAAACCATCATTCCAATTAGGGTCTAAATCGGACTGTTACAACTCTCCCCCTTAGGGATTTTCGTCCCCGAAAATCTTACTAATGAATAGGTTCGGATGACGTTCTCTCATTGTATCCTCTGGCTCCCATGTTGCTTCCTCAACTCCATGCTTATGCCACAATACTTTAACTAATGGTATCTTCTTATTCTGTAACTCTTTATCCTCACGAGTCAAAATGTAAATCGGTTCTTCTTTATAGGTCATGTCAAGCTGAATTTCAATCTCAAACAGACTAATCACATGTGAAGGAACAGATTGATACTTTCGAAGCATTGAAACATGGAATACATTGTGTATCTTTTCTAAGTCAAGTGGCAACAGCAATCTGTAAGCAACTAGCCCGATACGTTCTATAACCTCATACGACCCAATAAACCTCGGACTCAATTTGCCTTTACGACCGAATCTGAGTATTTTCTTCCACGATGAGACTTTCAAGAAGACTTTATCTCCGATCTGAAACTCTATATCTTCACGTTTCAAGTCCGCATAAGATATCTGTCGATCTGACACTGCTTTTAAACTTTCACTGATCACTTTCACTTTTTGTTTAGTTTCTCTGATCAAGTCAACCCCATGTATCTTATTTTCACTGAGCTTAGTCCAGTAAAATGGCGTACGACATTTGCGACCATACAAAGCCTCATAAGGTGCCATTTTAATACTCGATTGGTAGCATTATTATATGCAAATTCAATCAGAGGTGGGTATCGTTCCCACATACCTTCAAACTCGAGAATGCAACATTTCAACATATCCTCAAGTATCTAAATGATTCACTCAGACTGGCCGTCTATTTGCGGTTGGAAATCAGTACTATAATGTAATTTTGTACCTAGTGCATCTTGCAGTTTCTTCCATAACCGCGATGTAAACCTCTGATCCCTATCCGAAACAATAGATATAGGCACACCATGTAATCTCACAATCTGAAAGAAATACAATTGAACTAGCTTATTAATTGAGTAGTCTGTACGTATCAAAACAAAATGAGCCAATTTAGTCAATCTATCAACCACAACCCAGATTGCATCTTTCTTGCTTGGTGTCAACTGTAAACCATATACAAAATCCATCGTGACTCTATCCCACTTCCACTCAGGTATCATAATAGGCTGAAGCAATCCTGAAGGCACCTGATGTTCAGCTTTTACTTGTTGATAGACTAAACATCTTGCAACAAAGTCAGAAATGCCTCGTTTCATACCATGCCACCAGTAAAGCTGTTTCAAATCATTATACATCTTTGTACTACCTGGGTGAACAGATAATTGACTGCCATGAGCTTCATTCAAAATCATCTGAATCAACTTTGAATTCTTTAGAACACATATTCGGTCTCTGAATCTCAAATAGTCATCAGCATCAACTTTGAATTCTGATTTTGCATCTGCCCCACACTGAGCTTATTTTACGATCAACACATTATCAACCTTTTGGGCATCACAAATTTGTTGAATAAAATATGGTCTTACTTTCAATTTAGCCACTATCGAGCCATCATCAGACATAGCCATATGCGCATTCATTGCACGCAAAGCAAATAGTGATTTTCGGGTTAAAGCATCAGCAACAACATTAGCCTTCCCCGAGTGGTAGTCAATCACAAGCTTGTAGTCTTTTAGCAACTCTAACCATCGACGTTGTCTCAAGTTCAGATCTTTCTGAGTCATCAAATATTTCAAGCTTTTATAATCAGAATAAACATGAAATTTCTCACCAAACAGATAGTGATGCCAAATTTTTAAAGCGAATACAATGGCTGCCAATTCTAAGTCGTTTGTCGGATAGTTTCTTTCATGTGGCTTCAACTGTCTCGAGGCAGAAGCTATTACTCTACCTTCCGGCATCAAAACACAACCCAAACCATTTAAAGATGCATCACTATAAATAACAAATTCTTTACCCGATTCTGGCTGAACTAACACCAAAGCTTCGGTCAAAAGGGCTTTCAACTGATCAAAACATTTCTGGCACTTCTCTGACCACTCAAATTTAACATCTTTCTGTAATAGCTTCATCATCAGAGCTACAATCATAGAGAAACCTTTCACGAACCGTCTATAATAACCAGCAAGTCCCAGAAAGCTTCAGACTTCAGAGACATTCTTTGGAGGTTTCCAATCTAGTATAGCTGAAATTTTTCTCGAATCAGCCTGAATACCTAATGCTGATACCACATGACCCAGAAAACTGACTTCACTTAACCAGAACTCACATTTATTGAATTTTACATACAATTGTTTATCTCTCAAAGTCTACAACACGAGTCTCAAATGCTAGACATGTGCCACTTTATCACGAGAATGGATCAAAACATCATCTATAAACATAACCACAAACCGATCCAGATACGGTCTAAAAATCAGATTCATCAAATCCATGAAAATGGCAGGTGCATTAGTGAGTCCAAAATGCATAACCAAAAACTTATAGTGTCCGTACCTTGTTTTGAAGGCAGTCTTTGGCACATCTAAATCTTTAACTCGCAACTGATAGTAGCTTGGTCTCAAATCTATCTTTGAAAATACTGTAGCCCCTTTCAGTTGGTCAAACAGATCATTAATCTGTGGCAATGAATACTTATTCTTTATAGTCACCTTATTAAGCTATCTGTAATAGATGCACATTCTCTGTGACAGCCCTATAGTGACCCTAGTCGGAAAGCGGTTTTGGGACTGCTAAACCGAGTCACCAAATTGTTTGAATGTGATATTTATGGTCTAAAATATGTGAATATGAATGTACGAAAATTTTAAGCTTTGATTTGGTAAATTGCATGTGAATTTAGTCAAAAGGACTTGTGTGACACTTTTGAAATGTGATAGGCTAATCTACATGGATCTAATAGTGCATGTAATCAAAAGGGAGGACTTGCATGTCAATTTTCCCCCCTAATATATAGTGGCCGGCCATGAGCATGGGTGGACAAAGTGTTATGGCTAAAAAAAACATGTCATAGACATGTTGGCTTAATGCATTATGTAAGGAAAAAATAAAATAATGAGCATGCTAATTAAATAATGAAAGGGAGGAGTGATAAAAGAAAACAAATGGTCTCATCCATGCCCCCATTGCCGTGAGTTGAGGGAAAGAAAAACAAAAAAAAAAAGAGTGTTCATCCTTTGGTTCATCCTTGGCTGAATAGAGGAAAGAAAGAAAGGGGAGGAGCTTGAGAAAATCGGCTATGGTGATTTGCTAGACTAAGGTATGTTTGATGTTGTCCATGAGATGCATGCATGTTTTAGTTGTTAGCTTGAGTTCTACCTAGCCCATGGTCTAAATCTTGCTATGTGATGAAGATGATACTCGGCCTTGGGTGTTGTTTTCTTGGTTGGTGTTTGATGCTATGGTGGTTCACTAGATTAAGGGATGTGTTATGTTGCTTGAGGTGTTAGATAAATTTGAACTCATCACCAAGCTCTTTAAGCAACCCAAGTTAAAAGTTTTGATATTGAGGTATCTTGAGCATTCGGCCATGGTAGGAAATAGAAGAGAAATAAGGTTGTTGTTAGATGAAGTAGAGTCTAACAAATGAGCTCGTATGTGCATTAGTTGCTAGATGGAGAAGAATCGGCTAGCAAGTTGTGTGCTAAGGCGGAATATAATTTTGTATATTATGGGTAATGCATGTGTTGAATCAATAGAAAGGGAGAGGATGCTTTAATGGTGTATATATGTGTATTAGCCAAGTTTTTAACTTGAAAGAAATGGTGTTTAGTCAATACAAGTGACCATACTTGTAGAGTGTATTAAGTGTTGCAATCGGCCTTAGCATAGATGTGTATGTTTGGCCACATAAATGAATACATGAGCTGATGGGTATGTTCGGCCATAGGTAGCCTATTGATGGCTTTAGCTTGACTTAGAAAATTGACTAAGGGAAATATTAGCTAGTATGTTGAATTCGATTAGTGATTTCGTACATATGTGACTCTAATGTCTAATGTATATATGGGCTAAGTACCTTGAGCTTCTCTTTTGATGTTCGAATGAATTGTATTAAATTGCTTGATGTGATTAAAAATGTGTATGATCATTGTGTATTTGAGCTAAAAGGTGGCCATATGACCTATCAAACTCCTTGTCATATTCGGCCATAAGCTAGCAAAATGATACTTTAATAAGTTAAATTTGTTTGAATTAGCTCAAGAGCTTAGGGGACCACAGTTGGATAAGGGAAAGGAAAAAATGATCGAATGGCCGTTGAAGTCGTTCGACAACATCCGAGGTAAGTTCTTGAGTAATAGAGCTTAAATTATGATTTGATTAGATCATGTTTTAAGCAAATCAAAATCATGCTCTTTGTGTGTGGCTATTGAGCCGAAATTGCAAGTGTGAAAAGTGCCTTGTGTTTGAGTTTTGCTAATGAAAATGAAATACGAATGTGTCATGATTTATTGATAAATGTGCATGGTTATTCAAATGATGTCCGGGCTAAGTCCCAAAGGCTTTGTGCTAAGTGATTATATCCGGACTAAGATCCGAAGGCATTTGTGCGAGTTACTAAATCCGGGTTAAGTCCCTAAGGCATTTGTGCGAGTCACTATAACCGGGCTATGTCCCAAAGGCATTTGAACGAGTAGCTATATCCGGTTAAACTCCGAAGGTACGTGATTCGGGAATGAATGAACTTGCTGTAAAAATTTCAGTTAATACGCTTGTGAAATCCCGACAATGAGGTATGTTTCGTATGTGCTTTGAGTTAGTTGAGCCCTTACAAATAAGTATTCGCTCAGTTGATAAATGAGCTACCGGCCTTTGGCTAAGTTGATCTTTGTGTATGAATATAAGGGTTGGTAATGTGAAGTAAGTCTGATATTGAGAATTTGTGTATATGAAATTATCTGTTTAGCTACATGAATGCTATACTTTGGTTTTGTCTAAATTCATGACTCAAACTTACTAAGCATAAAATGCTTACTCCGTTTCTTTGATTCTCTGTTTTATAGATTTTGGTTCTTCAGCTATCGGACTCGGGATTTTGAAGTTGAAGTCGCCCACACTATCAAAGCTCCTTTCGGTATATTTTTGGTTGGACTTTGAAATGGCATGTATAGGACTACCCTTTTGTTGTAGGTCATGTACCTTTCGGTTTTGTGTAAATTTGGATAGCCATGCAAAAATGTCTTAAGTATACTTTGGGCATGGTATTATAATCATTGTATGTTGTTCATTAAGAGGTATGGAAATGTTTGGAAACGATTAGCCATGGGGATGGTTAATCATGATCATATTTTGTGCTATTTATGCTAAAGGGCTAGTTGAATCATGGAAACCATGAAATAGGTAAAGCCTACCTTAAAGACAGATGCTGATAGCTGCAGTGATGTGGATGTGAAAAATCACTAAAAATAGTAGGAATGGAATTAAATGGTGAATAAATTATTTAAATGAACCTTGACGAGTCTATTTTCATAGGAAAGTAACGAAACGATCATATGAACAGTATGTTAAGAGATATTTAAGTTTTCGTGAGACAGGGCCAAAACGGCTTTTGGAGTCCCTGTTCCGACTTTGGAAATTCTTTATAAATTGACCAGAGATAATTAGAAGTCATGCCATATATGTACAGATTCCTTTTTGAGTCTAGCTTCTGTAGAAACAAACGACATCAGTATTGAAGCCCTGTACAGGGAGATATCCAAGTCGTAATGCGCAAAGGTCAGTGTAGTCGATCCCTGTAACATGGGGGAGTTTAACTAATAAACTGTACTAATTGGCCCGACCAAAAATTCTAGAAAAAAATTTTAGATGCATATATGAGTCTAGTTTCAGGCAAAAATCACGAAACTGATTTTTGAGTTGTGGAACTCAAGATCTGATTTTTAAGGTGACAGTGACACAGTTAGCCGGCTGTCTGGAAATTTTTTAATAAACTGTGCAAGTAAGTGGATTAAGCCCGTTAACCCCTCGTGTCTGACTCCGGCGACGGTCTCGGGTACGGGGTGTTACATTCTCATAGTTCCATCTTTCTTTTTCACAAACAACCCAGGTGCACCCCACGGAGAGAAACTTGGTTGCGCAAAACCTTTATCTGTCAATTCTTGCAACTGAGCTTTCAATTCTTTTAATTCTGTAAGTGCCATTCTGTACAGAGCTATGGATATCAGAGTGGTCCCAGGCATTAACTCAATACCAAACTCTACTTCCCGAATATGTGACAAACCCTGTAATTCTTCTGAAAACACATCCGGATACTCACATACAACAAATATTGATTCAATGTTTCTTTCAGCCGCTTTACTGTCGAGCACATAGGCAAAATAAGCTTCACACCCTTTCCTCACATATTTTTGAGCTAGCATCGAAGAAATCACTATTGGTAAACCATATAAATCACTAGATTCAATCTGAATAACTTTATCATTCTAGCTCCGTAGATCAATGCATGTAAAGTTAGCCAATCCATACCCAGAATTATGTCGAACTCATGAAATGGCAGCAACATCAAATCAGTCGGTAAGCACAGATCTCGAACCATCAAGGGACAATTCTTACACACTTTATCAACCATAACACACCGACCCAAGGGGTTTGACACTCTAATTACAAACTCAGTAGACTCAACAGGAAGAGTCTTGCTGAATACTAATGTCTCACACACATAAGAATGAGTAGAACCAGGATCAATCAATGTAATTGCATTAGTATCATAAAGAGTGAATATACTAGTAATAACATCTAGGGATGAAGCCTACTCTAGCGCGCGAATGCCATAGGCTCTGGTAGGTGCACGAGCCTCAGATCTAACTGTTGTATCTTTCGTCCCTCTCTAATTGCCACTCATATTACCAGCATTTCTGGGTGGTCTACCTCAAGATGAAGTAGTACCCAATCTCGTATTCTGCACTGGATTTTCTTCAGCTAACATTGGGCAATCTCAAATATAATGATCTGTCGATTCGTATTTAAAACAGGCCTGATTATACAATCTCCAACTGTCGGGATGTCATTTACCATAGTGTTTACACTCGGGTTGATTTGATCTGACATTACCCACACTCGCTATCGAGGTACCTCTCGAGCTCGCTGGTGGTCTATTCTGATCCCGTTTGGAGTAACCTAAAGTGGCTTTAGAATGGCTGAAATCATCTCAAAATTTCTTCGATGTCGACTGAAATGACTTACCGGATGTTCTTTTGCGTGCATCTCTAGCTTCAAAGTCAGCCTTTCTTTTCTCTTTTCCAAGCTCTTCGGCTTTGCAGGCTCGCTCAACAAGTACCACAAACTCCTTTATCTCAAGTATGGCAACTAACAGTTTAATGTCTTTGTTTAGTCCATCTTCAAATCTTTTACACATTATGGCTTCAGTAGGTACACACTCCCGAGCATACCGATTGAGTCTTACAAATTTCCACTCATACTCTATCACTGTCATCCGACCCTATTTCAGCTCTAGAAATTCTTTACGCTTCTGGTCAATAAATCTCTGACAGATATATTTCTTACGGAACTCAGTCTGAAAGAATTCCCAAGTCACCTGCTCTCTCGGAATTACTGATACCATGGTATTCCACCAGTGATATGATGTGTCTTCAAGCAAGGATATATCACATTTCAAACATTCATCTAGAGAACAGGACAGCTAATCAAACACACGAATGGTATTATTAAGCCAAAACTCATCCCGCTCAGCGTCATCATCAGTAGTGGCTTTAAACTCTTCAGCTCCATGTTTTCTGATTTTATTAACAGGTGGTCTATTCAATCGCAATGGATCACTTATTTGAGGTACATCAGGCATGGAAGATGGATTAATTGGGGATGGAGGTTGTTGTGCAGCTAGGTTAGTTCGGATATATTGAGTGAACCAGTCATTCATCATTTGATAGAAGACTTGTTTAGCCTCACTTTCTTGATTACTCGAAGTCGGTCAAGAATCAGCCTGCGTTGTCCCTTGCACAGGAGCAGGCGCTACACTCTCGACATCATCAGCTACAGCTCTGTCAGGATCCATTTACTATATAAAAACACAATTGAAATGTCAATAGTCATCACACTATCGCAATATATAATTATGGCATGTATAGCTAAACTCACACACGCTACGTTAGTCCTAAAACAGACTAAACTGCAGCTCTAATACCAACAAAATCTAACACCCCTAAACTTTATCCATCCCCGGAATGGTGTTACAAGGTATTACCGGACGAGACACAAAATTTAGGACGTTTACATATACACATATGTTATATTCACATAACTAAAACATAATTATGTTTAATCATTTAACACATAGTTTAAATCATAATACAAAATCAATGAAAACTCAAAGTCATATATAATAAAATTTTAAGTACATACAAAATTAAAACAAAACATATTGCATTTCATATATAATACCAAGCATCTATATTACAACCTTCAAGATCACGTATATATTTCATTAATTAATTTTGCCAATGCACAATTTTAAGAAATACTTATGTACATCCGATATATAAGATGGAATAATACTTATTGTATAGCTTATAAAACATACATGCATGAAACATATTAAAACATTACCAATTGGACTAATATATTCATGTACTTTAATAATTCATAAGTAGTCCACTATAAATTTTTGTCTAATCATTCGAACATCAAAGACATTTCAAAGCATTTAACCCGAATGCTCAATAACCAAATCAAAACATATACCTAGTTATTTTATCTCATCACCTTATGCACATATAACAACTAAAAGTACACCAATTTCACATGCCAAATTACTATGAATAGAAATACATATACACAACCAATAATTTAATTACCTATTCGGTCATATAAGGCATTTTCAATACATCATATTTATATAATTTGCCATACGCCATACCATATATCTAACAAGCCAAAAATACTCTTACACATACATAAATTCCATAGCCAAATCACTAATATACCTATGAGCGTGTACGTATATTAATACCATAACCGATATGTCAAATACCTAGATATATATATATATATATAAGTAATAGCTGTGTAACACCCCATACCCGAGACCATTGCTGGAGTCGGACACGAGGGGTTAACAGACTTAATTCCCTTATTTTTACATCCATTTTAAAATTTCCGGACTAGTCGGCTAATCTGCGTCCTTGTCACCTTAAAATCATATCTTGAGTTCCAAAACTAGAAAATCAGTTTCATAAATTTTCCCTGCAACTAGACTCATATTTCCATCTACAAATGTTTTTCTATAATTTTTGGTCAGGCCAATTAGTAGAGTTTATTAGTTAAAGTCTCCCCTGTTTCAGGGTTCGACTGCTCTGACCTTCATGCATTACGACTTATATATCTCCCTGTACAAGGCTTCAATACTTATGCCGTTTGTTTCTAAAGAAACTAGACTCGAAAAGGAATCTATAAATATATGACATGACTTCTAACTATCTCTGTTTAATTTATAATGAATTTCATAATTCCGAATAGGGAATCCAGAAACCGCTCTGGCCCTGTTTAACGAAAACTTTAAAATCTCATAAAATACTGTTCATATGATCGTTTCATTACTTTCCTATGAAAATAGATTCATCAAGGTTCAATTACATAATTTATTCACTATTTAATTCCATTCTTACTATTTTTAGTGATTTTTCAAATCCACACCACTGCTGCTGTCAAGATCTGTTTTAAGGTAAACCTTACCTATTTCATGGTTTTCCATGAATCAACTAGAGTTTGTCATACATAGCATCAAAATAATCATAATTAAGCATTCCCAATGGCTAATCGTTACCAAACATTTCCATACCTCTCAATGAACAACATACAAGACGATTATAATGCTATGCTCAAAGTGTATATAAGCCATTTTCGCATGGCTATCCAAATTTATACAAAACCAAAGGGTACATGACCAACAACAAAAGGGTAGTCCTATACATGCCATTTTCGAGTTCAACCAAAAGTGTACCAAAAGGGCATTGATAGTGTGGATGACTTCGACTTGACAATCCGGGCCCGATAGTGACGAACCAAAATCTATAAAACAGAGAATCAAAGAAACGGAGTAAGCATTTAATGCTTAGTAAGTTTTGAATAATGAAATTAGTTTCGGCTAAGGTATAACATTCATATGGCTAAATGGATAACTTCATATATGCACATTCTCATAAACATACTTACTTCACGCTTCAATCAATATATTCATTCACAAGGTATCAAACCTAACTAAAGGCGAAAATTCGTTAATCAATTGAGCGAATACTATTTAAAACGAATCGACTTTTCCGATGCATATCTGAAACATACCTCATCGTTTGGATTTTATGAGCGTATTAATTTGTAATTTACAGCAAGCTTGCTCACTTCCAAACCCAAGCATCTTCGGGATTTAGCCGAATATAACTACTTGCTCAAATGCGTTCAGGACTTAGCCCGGATATAGTAACTCGCACAAATGCCTTCGGGACTTAGCCCGGAATTAGTCACTAGCACAAATGCCTTCGGGACTTAGCCCGGTTATCATCCGAATACCCATGCACATATCAGTAAATCATGACACAATCTATATTTCATTTTCATAACTAGAATTCAAACACAAGTCACTTATCAAGCATTATCATTTTCAGCTCAAAAGCTACATACAAAGGGCATGATTTTGATTTGCTTATAACATAATCTAATCGAATCATAATCTAAGTTTCATTACTCGAAAACTTACCTCAGATGTTATCGAACGATTTCGACGGCTATTCAATCACTTTTTCCTTTCCCTTATCCAACTTTGGTCCTCTAAGCTCTTGAGCTAATTCAAACAAATTTAACTTATTAAAGTCTCATTATGCTAGCTTATGGCCGAATATGACAATGAATTTGATAGGTCATATGGCCACCTTTAGCTCAAATACAAAATGGTCATACGCATTTTTAATCACATTAAGCAATTTAATACCATTAATCTAACATTTCCTCATGTGCAACTTTATGACCGAATACACATATCATTAACTCAATATCAATTAACTAAGCACTTAAACAAATTCTCTTTAACTATACACACATTCGGCAATGACAAAGACAATTTAGCAAACCTTAAATTCAACTTATAACAATATATATATATACTCAATATTCAAAGCATTTAACATCACTTCACCATAATTTTTACATCATGGCCGAATGTTCCTTTGAACCATTTACCCTTACAAGGCATAAATTTCACCATCAAATCTAACAATCTTATAATCCCATGACCGAAACCTCTAACAACACCTATTAAAAGTACTTCATGGGTTTGCGGTAAAACCAAGAAAGAAACTCATAAATATCGAGATATAAGCACTAACATTGTTCATCTAGATTTAGCATGAAACAACATCCATCACCCTTATAATTACCATAGCCGAAAACCTTACTCATTCCAAAATCCAAATCTCAACTTGGGTCACAAAAATAACTTGATATCTCATCAACACAACATCAACACCAAGCAAGAATGATACATCCATGGCCGAGTGTCATCTCCATCACATAGCAAGATTTAGACCATGGGCTAGGTAGAACTCAACTAACAACTAAAACATGCATGCATCTCATGGAACATCATCAAACATACCTTAATCTAGATACAAGTATGGCCGAACCTCTTCAACCCTTTCTCCCCCTCCTTCCTTTGATTTTTCGGTCAAGAAGAAACAAATGAGAACTTTTTTTTTTCTTCTTTCAATTCACGGCAATAAAGGGGGCAACCACACATTTTTTTTTTTTGTTTCTCCTCCTACTAACACTAATATTTTATTGCCCATGTTCTTTATTTTATTATTCCTAACATAAGCATTAACATAACATGTTTATGAAATGTTTTGCCCATAACATTTTGTCCACCCTCCTTGTCATGGCCGGCCACTTACTAATTAAGGGGGAAATTGACATGCAAGTCCACCCTTTTGATCTCATGCACTAATAGATCCTTATAGATCAACCTATCACATTTCAAAAGTGTCACACATAAGTCCTATTAGCTAAATTCACATGCAATTGACTAAATCGAAGCTTAAAACTTTCACACATTCATATTCACATATTTTAGACAATAATCATTATATTCAAATAATTTGGTGACTCGGTTTAGCGGCCCCAAAACCGCTTTCCGACTAGCGTCACTTTAGGGCTGTCACAAGCTGATTCATCAATTAAATTCTAGCATATATCACATGATAACAATAATCAAATATCGAGCTTATAAGCATTTATACTCATGCATAACCTTAATTGATTCATCAATTAAAATCATTTACCACTTCTAGCATATATTAACTACCACATTTACTATGCATCTTAGTACATAGCTTAACAAATAAGATATACATAATCCATAAACAAAATGACTAAAATTTCGAACATGAAGATAAGGCATGTCCAATGCATAAAAATTCTTACCACAAAGTATTCATAATACTAGGCACTTTAAACTAATGAATTTCAAGCATAGTAAAGCATAACCGAATTATCAATACTACACTTACTAAACTTTGAAACCAAGTACACATAAAACCAAATCTAAACATAAATAGCAAGCCATTTTTGAATGGCTTAAATACATAACCGAAATAAATCCAACCTTTCAAAACATAAACCAGCCTATATATGCCATAATTTAGGTTTAGCTAATACGGTACCAAAACAGTAGATAGTGTGATGAGCTTGGCTGGCAGTTCCCGAGCTTGCAGCTTGACTTCAAAATCTATAAAATAGAGTAACGTAATACACAAAGTAAGCTACCACAGCTTAGTAAGTCAAAGAAATAAACAACTCAATAACATATTTGATTCATATTAACAAAATGAAATGCATTAACATTATTAACCACCTAAGCTGAATACATATACACTCATTTAATACAATATAAATCAACTTCCAAACTAGTAGCCATAATAACCACACATCCATTTACTCTTTTATGCAACTTTAAAAATCATCAAATGTCATCCCATGTATAAATAATACCTAGGTAGCCGAATACACAAATTAGATATACACATGTTAAGTAACATTTCAATACTACACAAATTATTCATTCAATTGCCGAATGCACATATCCAAATACACATGGAATCCTCATTTGCATTGTACATGATTTACAACACATAACCAGAGTACTTTCTTACCTTAATTTAAGTAGACATCAAGTTAACTCATACCTGACCATTTAGCTAGTAATATACAATCCATACACAGTTTACCTTTTCCCGACGAACCATTCGGAATTGGTTAGGACACTCGGATAATCACATAAATCCTACAATGTCGATGTCCCAAACGTGGTCTTACATGTAGCCACATACCGATGCCACTGTCCCAGACAAGGTCTTACTCGTAAACACATATCAAAATAAAAAATCGGTGCCATGGACTTATTCGCACACATATATCGGAATCCTATGTTATGATATATGTATCCTAGCTATTCCTAAGGTTTATATGGGGCTTTTGGATATCGCAACTTGATCGGAACGATTTCAGAAACGTAGTAACCAAGCCTTTTCATATTCGGCTATATCAAATATAAATTCTAACATTTCATAACAGCATCTATATTTAATATTTAACTACAATTAAACATATCGGCTGCTAGTCGATAACTTTCGTTTTTCCTCGGTCCAAATCTGATTTCTTTGGTTCTTGATCTAAACATGTTCAAATTAAGCTCATTCAAACATATTTTCATTCCATTTAGTCCAATAACACATAAATTGGAAAATTACCATTTTACCCTAACATTTGCAATTTTTACAATTTTGTCCCTATTGCACAAAACACAAAATACACAAATTTTCAAAACACCCATATTAGGCCGAATAGTACCCATGCCTATACAAGTCCATATATTTTATAAATTTCACATTTTAGTCCCTAAAATTATTATTTTTGCAATTAAGTCCTAATTACTCAAAATCATCAAAAACTCCAATACAAAATATGTTAATCTAAAACATATATTTCATTTTTCATCATCAAACAACAAAAATAACAAGCTATCAACAATGGAACAACTCAAAATATTCATCAAAGTCAAAAATTAAAGCTTGGGTTTTGAAGATTACTAAGCAGCGATCTCAAAAACATAGAAATTATCAAAAACCGAACAAAAAACATACCTTGATTGAGCTAAATAGATGGCCGAACCCTAGCTTGATGTTCTTCTCTTTAGTTTCAGCAATTGGAAATGAAAAATGATGGATATGGTTTATTATTTTGTTATAATATGTTATATTATAACATTTTATTTCATTTCCAATTTTGCCCTTAATGAAATAATAATAGAATTTTATAACCTATGCCTAATACTGTCCATACAACATGTTAATGGCATAATTACAGCATAAAGACTTCATATTAAAAAGACATTAACAATTCGGTCCTAACACATTAAACTATCAAATTTTCAATTTACGCGATTAAGTCCTTTTATTTAATGAGACACCTAAACGACGAAATTAAATCATGAAAATTTTACATATATAAGTTCACACAAAATAAACATGGAGAATAATTTAAAAATATTTTTTCTGACTCGGAATTGTGGTCCCTAAACCACCGTTCTGATTAGGGTCTAAATCAGGCTGTTATAGCTCTGTTCTTCGCTCGATATTATCTTTAACCCGCTGATGCAATTGTTTAACAAAATCTGCCTTTTTCTTTCCATCTACATGCACTAATTTATCAGAAGGTAATGGTAACAAATCCAATGGAGTTAAGGGATTAAATCCATACACTACCTCAAATGGCGAATACTTAGTAGTCGAATGTACCGATCGATTGTATGCAAACTCAATGTGGGGTTAACATTCCTCTCAAGTCTTCAAATTCTTTCGTATAATTGCTCAAAGTAGTGTTGATAAAACTCGATTAACGACCTCCATTTGGCCGTCGGTTTGTGGCTAGCTAGTTGTTGAAAATAGTAACTTAGTTCCAAGTTTTCCCCATAAGGTCCTCCATAAATGACCTAAAAACTTAGTGTCTTGATCCGAAATGATTGTCCTCAGAGTTCCATGTAAACGCACGATCTCGCTAAAAAATAGGTTAGTAACATTGAGAGCATCGTCTGTTTTGTTACATGCAATAAAATGTGCCATTTTATAAAATCTATCAACTACAACGAAAATAGAATCTTTTCCATTCTTTGTACTAGGAAGGCCTAAAACAAAATCCATCAAAATATCCATCCATGGTACTTTCGGAATTGGTAATGGTTTATAAAACCCATGCGGCTGAATTCTTAATTTCACCTTCTTGCAAGCAATACATGTAACACCCCTAACCTGTAACCGACATCGGATTAGGGTTACGAGGCATTACCAGAAAGACAGAACATTTCGAACCAATTCAGAATCACAGATACTATTTAACATCATTTCATAAACAATCATCTCTGATTATGGTCTACGAGACCTAAAATATACATTTAAATAACCAATTCTTTCAAACTGTTAAAGTCACACACCTGTGTGACTAGGCCGTGTGGTACACACGAGCACCACACACGCCCATGTGAACCAGCTGTGCCAAAAATAAGTCCTATATTGACTTTTTTCACACGGCCAGTAGGCACGCCCGTGTACTGTGGCCGTGTGATACTTAGCTAGCTACTGACTTTATCCCACGGCCATATGACATGCCCGTGTGTCGAGATCATGTGATTCTTAGAAGAACACTACTTTTCTTAGATAGCCACAAGGCACGCTCATGTACCATAACCATGTGGCACCAAGCAGGCTTGGTTAAAGCCAATTTGTCACCTCTTTTTGGGTCCAATCCTACAAGCAATAATATACAACATTCATACCAATATTTTCAATCAATTCTATGCTTAAGAATGACCAAAAACACATTAGAACTTAGCATATTGCAAAATACACCAAAACTATACACAACTCATCATTGTTAGCCAACTTCCATGGCATAATATATACACATCAAAACTTATATACATAGACCTTCTAGCCTATACATGCCATACTTTAAAATAGTTACACTTTCCAAAGTACCAAAATGAGATCGATAGTGTGGTGACGATCGTCGACTATCCCCAAGTCTTCAGTAGCTACAATAACTATAAAATAGACAGTAAACACACAGAGTAAGCTACGAAGAGCTTAGAAAGCCAAACACAATTGGCATAATTACTAAAGCATATATGTACGATTCAACCATATAGATTCATAACCATTTCATAGAATAATTCATAAACTTAACCATGCTCCTTTGTTTGCATATATGTCATGCTTCATTTCCATACATATTTCACAAAGACAGAGTTTTTTGTATTCAGAAAATTTAGTACGATACAAACGTACCTGCATAGGTTATACAATTCATATACTCAAGAGAATATACAAACGTACCTGCATGTAGTTACTTTTTAATTTTGGACATGTGCTAGGCACATGATCACTCAAGAGAATTTCGGTAAGGGCCTTAGGGAGGTTGGGCCTATTGCTTTAGTTGATATTAGGGTTAGGTTCTTTTCTTTTTCTGTCTTAGAGGATTAGGGTTAGCCACCTGAAAGTTTTCATTCATTCATTCTGAGTTCTCACAAAAGCCGAAAAAGTAAGTTCCTCTTTTTGATGCCGAATTTTCTCCCTCTCTTTTTCTCCATTTTCTTTCTCCCCTTATGCTTCTTCTGTTAGCCAAAACCTTTTGATCACCCTACTCACCTTCTCTGTCGATCCCATCCTTCACAAAACCTCCATAACTGATTGCCATAAAAGCCGAATCCCGAAACTCACTACTTGTGCCGATTTCTCCAAAGCCAAAATCCTTCAGTATTTTTGTTCCTCTTGATCAACATTCATCTTCTCTAAACCCTTGGTACCGGTCGACAGCATTATTCCAAGGTTATAACCTCGAATCGTCATCTTCTTAACCACGTAAAAAGCCGAAATACCCTAAGACTTAGGGGCTTATAGCCGAAACTTCAGATCTCCTGGATTTGGGTTCTGTCATCGTTTATAGGATAGATATACATCAAATCTGCATAGTAATCAAAGAGGAATAACTGGTAAGTGCTCATTACTTCAGATCTAGTCTTATTTCTTTCAAGTTAGAAAAAAGTCGAAGTCCCTAAAGGTTTAGGGAGGCTATCGATTTGGGCTTGTAGCTCTAAGGGTTGTTATAATTGTTTTATTTTGATAATAGTGTGATCTAGAAACTGCTGATCGAAGGCTTGGACAAGTGGAACGACTGGATCTAAACCTAGTCGCTAATTTCGGCAAAGGTAGGATCGCTAGTGCCTAAGGTGCTTTTGGCCGAATATGGTAAGGGGGTTAATATATAGTTCGTTTTAATAGTTAGATTAACTTGTTAGTAATCCAATTTTAGGTAGTTCGTGTGTGTGGATCTCGTCAGAATATCGTCCAAACAGGTGTGTAACTGACGCCCTTTCATAGTCTAAATTGGCAAAAGCCGAAAAGCTGAAATGCCGAAAAACTGGTATTTTGTGGACTTGCGAGTGTGTGAATGCTCGTGAGGTAAAATGATTAATGTTTTTGTAAACTAAAATGTTTAGACTGCAGAGTGTATGATTTCTCTGCCTTCGATATTTTTGGGCTTAATGGGCCAAAATTGTGATAATGGGCCAATAGGCCCAATTCGGTAAGAGAACTCGGTAAGTGTTTCTGTTGGTACGTGAATGGTGGAAATATGCATGAAAACCCTAAAATAGATAAATTACTAGAATACCCCTAAGTATGGAAAATTACCATTATACCCCTAGGGGCAAAATGACCATTTTACCCCTAGGGTTAATTATGACTGAAATGCATGTTTGACAGTTACTATTTACTGCATGCCATGCTATTATTATTATCATATGCATGGGACTGGGTTATTGATGGAGGAAGTACTGAAAGTGGCTTGACCACGTGCTGGAGGCTTTGCTTCAACTCACTGATAACTGAGCAGCAATGCTGCAACTGTGGAGTGTAGGGCTAGATGGGTTGAGCTATTCCCCACATGGAGTGTAGGGCTGGTACGGGTAGAGTGTAGCGGTTGGTTATAGGCTGGGTTGGGCTTGCATACACGAATATGTCTGTTCTACTCTAGAATGGGCCTATGGGCCATACTGTCATCTGAAAAAGGGGCTAAGGCCCAGTTTACTGTATTCTGAAAAGGGTTTCGGCCCAATACCCATTGTTATCTGAATGGGCTTAGGCCCAATGGGCTTGAGTGACTTGGGCTTTGGATGGGTTTTCCTTACACACTGAGTTTTCCAAACTCACCACTTTCTCTTCCATCCTTGCAGGTGAGCCCTAGTTGGTGGACTCAAGTCAAGGGATTCGAGTGGCCACGAAGATTAAATTCTTGTTTTTTTTAAAGTTTCGCAATTATTATTTTGAGTATTTTGTTTCTGGATTAAGTTGTAATAAGGCCGGTCTTTTTATTATTTAATTTATTTTGGGTTATTAAATTTGTTAGTTTTAGGGCGTGTTTTATAAAAGTTTCTTATTTTCTAAATATCACGATAACCGAGCAAAGCTTCCGCAATGTAAATGTTTTCAAAGGAAATGAATATTTTAAATAGTTTTAAACTTAATTATTTTTACGTGGACAAGTAATAGGTTTAAAGTGTGGCAATGGATGTGTGCATGTCTAGGATTGGATCCGTGAAGAGCTTGGTACTTAAGCAGTCCAACCGACTCACCTCCTCTTTTCTAGCTTCCTACCTGGTGCATAGCTTCCATTCACTTAAACTTAAAACAAAACATTCCTCAAACCCTAAGAAAGATTTTTGGATAAAACATAACTCCTTTAGTAACATTCTCCATGTGACACGCTGAATTCAGCCGTAACATCTAGGCCAGGTTTGGGGTGTTACAAAAAGCAGTGCTAAAATGCAATTTAGTACCCCTAGCATCTTGAAATTTCTTCCAGAATCGCGATTTAAATCTCGGGTCTTTATCAGACACTATTGACAATGGCACACCATGCAATCTCACAATATCAGAAATATACAACTCAGGAAGCTTATCAAGTGAATAATCAAATCGAATTGGAATAAAATGAGCTGATTTCATCAAACGATCAACTACAACCCAAATTGCATCTTTCTTTTTTGGAGACAAAGGCAAACCCGAAACAAAATCCATTGTCACATGATCCCATTTCCACTCCAGAATCATAATTGGTTGTAATAATCCAGATGGCACCTGATGCTCAGCTTTAACTTGCTGACAGATCAAAGATCTCGAAACAAAGTTAGAAATATCTCTTTTCATTCCCAGCCACCAATATAGTTGTTTCAAATCGTTATACATTTTTGTACTTCCCGGGTGTACAGAAAATCTACTACTATGGGCTTCACTCAAAATCGTTTGAATCAAATCTAGATTTCTTGGAACACAAAGTCTATTTTTGAACCTCAGACAGTTATCAACATCTATCCAGAATTCAGAATCAGAATCAAAATTACACTGAGTTCATTTAGCCATAATCTCATTATCAATCTTCTAAGCTTCGATAATCTGTTGTAGAAACAAAGGTCTCACTTTTAATTCAGCTAAAACAGAACAATCATCAGATAGAACTAAACGAGCATTCATTGCAAATAATGATTTTCGACTCAAAGCATCAGCAACCATATTTGCTTTTCCTAGGTGACAATCAATTACAAGTTCGTAGTCTTTTAACTATTCTAACCATCTTCTCTGTTGTAAATTTAAATCTTTTTGTGTCATTAAATACTTCAGACTTTTATGATTAGAAAACACATGACATTTCTCACCAAATAAATAGTGCCGCTAGATCTTCAAAGCAAAAATAATGGCAGCTAACTCAAGGTCGTGTGTCAGATAGTTCTTCTCATGCGCCTTTAATTGTTTCGAAGCATAAGCAACAACTTATCCTTCTTACATTAAAACACAACCAAGTCCATTCAACAAATCATCTCTATAAACAATGAATTCTTTACCTGACTCAGGTTATACCAATACTAAAGCATCAATTAACAGAGCTTTTAACTGATCAAAACTTTTTTGACATTTCTCAGACCATTCAAATTTCACATCTTTCTGAAGCAATTTTGTCAACGGAATTGCTATCACAGAGAAATTTTTTACAAATCGTCTGTAGTAACCAGCAAGTCCGAGCAAATTGTGGACTTCAAATACATTCCTCGGAGCCTTCCAATCCAGAATAGCTAAAAACCAACTTCTCGTAACTAGAATTCACATTTACTAAACTTTGCATACAACTATTTATCTCGCAAAGTCTGTAGCACTATTTCCAGATGTTCAGCATGCTCAGATTCATCATGTGAATAAATCAATATATCATCAATGAATACAACAACAAATTGATCTAGATACGGTCTAAAAATTCTATTCATTAAGTACATAAATACAGCGGGTGCATTCGTTAAACCAAAAGGCATAACTAAAAATTCATAATGCCCATACCTTGTTCTGAAAGCGGTTTTTGGAATGTCAGAGTCCTTTACCCGCAACTAATAGTAACCCCATCTCAGATCTATCTTTGAAAACACAGCCGCACCTTTCAACTGATCAAAAAATCATTAATTCTAGGCAGAGGGTATTTGTTTTTTACAGTCACTTTATTAAGATGTCTGTAATCAATACATATTCTCATTGTGCCATCTTTCTTTTTCACAAACAGAATAGGAGCACCTCAAGGTGAGAAACTCAGTCTAGCAAATCCTCGATCGGTTATTTCTTGCAACTGAGATTTTAATTCCTTTAACTCAGTCGGAGCCATTCTATACGGAGCTATTGAAATTGGAGTAGTACCAGGTACTAATTCAATGCCAAACTCGACTTCTCGAATCAGAGGCAAACCAGGTAGTTCTTCAGGAAACACATCAGAGAAGTCACAAACAACAGACACTGATTCAACTTTCTTATCATTCACTTTCGAATCTAACACATAAGCTAAGTAAGCTTTACAACCTTTCTTCACATATTTCTGTATTTTTATTACAGATACCAAAGCTGATAGTCAATTCAGATCACTAGACTCAATTCAGATTATTTCATCATTCTTACACCTTAAATCAATGACTTTTCGTTTGCAATTCATAATAGTATCATGCAGAGTTAACCAATCCATTCCCAAAATTATGTCAAATTCATCGAAAGATAAAAGCATCAGATAAGCAGGAAAACAGATATCTCGAATCATTAACGGGCAATTCTTGCAAACTTTATCAACCAAGACACTTTTGCCTAAGGGGTTCGATACTCTAATTACGAATTCAGTAAACTCTGCGGGCAAAGGCTTACTGTGCACTAAATTTATACAAATATAAGAATGCGTTGATCCAGGGTCTATCAATGCAATCACAGAAGTATCATAAAGAGTAAAAGTACCAGTAATCACGTCTAGAGACGAGGCTTCCTTACGAGCTCGGATAGCATAGGCTGTGGTAGGTGCTCTTGTGACAGCCTTAAAACGACCCTAGTCGGAATGTGGTTTCAGGACCACAAAACCGAGGCATAAAAATAATTTAATATTTATTTTATTTCCTATAATGTGTGTTAACTCATGTGTGACATTTTTGATGTTTTGATTTAGAGTTATAAATGTGAATTTCACTAGAAAGGACCTAGTAGTAAACTTTGAAAGTATGATGGGGAAATGTGTGATGACTAATTAAAGCATGCATACAAAACAATAGACTTGCATGTCAAATTTCCCCCCAATAGCTAGTGGCCGGCCATGACAAGGAATTATAGGCAAAATCATGTCATGAAACATGTTTGGTAAGTGGGTTATGTTGGAATAAATAAAATAAGGAGTATGGAATAAAAAAAAAAAGTGTGAGTGAAGGCTTCTCTCCCTCCCCATTGCCGTGTAGGTAGGAAAGAAAACAAAAAAAATTTGTTCATCCATTTCACTCTCTTTTTGGCCGAAAATACTAAGGATAAGGAAGGAGTTTTGCTTCATGCTTGGTTTGGAAGAGGATTAGGAAGGGGTTTGGCTATACTTGCATCAAGATTAAGGTATGTTTGATGTTGTGCCATGAGATTCATGCATGTTTTTGGTTGCTAACTTGATGTTCTTATTAGCCCATGGTTCAAATATTTGTTATATCATGGGGATGGTATTTGGCCAATGTGGATTTTGAGTTAATGCCATTGCATGTTAAATATGAAGCTTGATGATGATACATGTGATGGTGGATTGAGGACCCTTAGATTTTCTTTAAGCATTTTTGAATGAGATACTAAGTTCTTTGTGTAATCATGACCAAAATTATGGTGTCGTGATGTATTCGGCCATGGTACATCCATAAGTGTGATTTATGCTCATTGCATGGAAAGTAAGATTTGTGTTTCAAAATCATGTTCATGTTTAGTTACAATCAACTTGAGATTCGGCTCTAGCATATATATATGTATATATGTTTGAGCATGATGTATTGGTATGACATATATATACTATCTCAAGGTACTTATGATGATGTTTCGGTTATGAAGGAAATGATAGATGTGTATTGAGTTACAATATGGAATGTATTAGTTAGTAAAATGTATGCTGTTTTTGTGTGGTAATAAGTGCATAATTGGCCTCAACATGGACATGCATATTCGGCCACATGAGGGGAAATTGGTGTGCATGCATTCGGTTAGAGGCAAGCATATTGATGCCTATTCTTGGCTTAGAAAATTCGGCTAAGAGGAATATTAACTAATGTGTTGAGTTCGATTCATGATTCGTACATATGCGACTTTGATGCCTAATGAGTATATATATTGGCTCGACCAAAAATTCTAGAAAAAATCGTAGATGGACATATGAGTCTAGTTTCAGGAAAAATTACGAAACAAATTTTCGAGCTTTGAAACTCAAGATATGATTTTTAAGGCGACAAGTGACGCATGACCACTAGTCTGGAAATTTCTAAATGGATGTGAAAATAGTTAAGTCTGTGCACCTTGTGTCCGATTCCATAACGGACTTGGGTGCGGGTGTTACAATTTTATTGGTATCAGAGCTACGGTTTAGTCGATTCTAGGACTACCGTAATGCGTTTTGGTCTAGCTATACATACCATTTTATGTGATTATTTGATAGTGTGGTGATTTCTGACGTTTGAATTTGTGTTTATTTATAGTAATGGATCCGATCCCAACCGAAGCGATAGGCGATGATGTGGAGAGTGTGGCACCTACTCCCGCACAAGGGACAATGCCATGGACTCTCAACCTGTTGCTAGCAATCCGAATGATGAGGCTAGGCAAGCCTTTTATAGCGTGATGAATGATTGGTTCAACCAATACATTCAAACTAATCTGGTGTTCCACAACCTCCATTCCCAACAAACACAGCTCCCGCACCTACAATGCCTCGTAATCCCGACCAAATAAGGTCGAATAAGCCCCAGTTGATGAAATCAAAACACGGCTCTTGAATTCAAAGCTACGGATAACGACGATGCCGAGCAAGCTGAATTTTGGTTGGACAACACTATCCGGGTACTCGATGAGCTATCTTGTACACCCGATGAATGCCTAAAGTGTGCTATCTCCTTGCTACGTGATTCTGCCTACTATTGATGGAGCACTCTGACTTCTGTTGTGCCCCGAGAGCAAGTAACTTGGGAATTTTTCCAAACTGAGTTTCGGAAAAAGTATATTAGTCAGAGATTTGTTGATAAAAAACGGAAGGAATTTGTTGAGCTTAAGCAAGGTTCTATGTCAGTTACTGATTACGAGTGAAAATTTGTTAGACTTAGTAGATACGCTCGGGAATGTGTTTCGTCCGAGGCTGTCATGTGTAAATGCTTCGAGGATGGGCTGAATGAAGACATAAAAATGTTCGTTGGCATTCTTGAAATACGAGAGTTTGTAGTACTTGTCGAGCGAGCTTGTAAAGCCGAAGAGCTTAGAAAAGAAAAATAAAAAGTTGATGTGGGAATTGGAGAGTTTCGTAAAAGATCCTCGGGAAAGTCTCTTCAACATGCATCGAAGAAATTTAGAGATGATGTGGGCGGTCTAGAGGCACTTCGGGCCTTTTAGACGAGATCGTGATCGACCCCACAATGGGTACACGAGGCACTTGATCGCCAAGGTTGGGAATGAACGTCGAGACGAGCGAGTGTCGACATTGTGGCAAATGGCATTCTAGAAGTCAGAGGTTCCGTGGATCGCTCTGTTACAAGTGCGGATCGGTCGACCACTTTATTAAAGATTGCCCGAGGTTGCCTGAACAAAATACAAATCAGAGTGGGAAGCCGGGTGCTACCACTGCTCGAGGTAGACCATCTGGAAATACGGGCAATGCTAGTAGTGGTCAGAGAGGATCTAGAGATGCTACGGCCAGATCCGAGGCTCGCGCTCCTGCTAGGGCTTATGCCATACGCGCACGTGAGGATGCTTCCTCGCCAGATGTTATTACCGGTACTTTCACTCGCTTTGATACTAATGTGATTGCTTTAATTGACCCTGGTTCTACTCACTCTTATATATGCGAAACCTTAGCATCTAGTAAGACTTTACCTATTGAGTCTACTGAGTTCGTAATTCGGGTGTCAAATCCCTTGGGTCGTTACGTGCTGGTCGACAAAGTGTGTAAGAAATGTCCCCTAGTAATTCGAGGTTCCTGTTTTCTGGCGGACTTGATGCTTTTGCCGTTCGATGAATTTGACGTTATTCTCGGGTTGGATTGGTTGACCGTGCATGATGCGGTTGTGAATTGCAAAAGCAAGACTATTGATTTGACGTGCGCAAATAACGAGATGATCCGAGTTGAATCTACGGACTTAAAGGGGTTGCCAGCTGTAATATCATCAATGTTGGCCCAGAAATATGTAAGAAAGGGGTGTGAATCATACCTTGCGTATGTACTTGATGATAAGGAGTTAGAAGTAAAACCCAAATCTGTGCCGGTGGTTTGTGATTACCCGGATGTTTTTCCCTAAGAATTACCGGGTTTGCCACCTGTTCGAGAGATAGAGTTTGGTATTGAGCTTGTACCTAGGGCCACACCGATTTCGATAGCTCCGTGTCGTATGGCACCAACTAATTAAAGGAGTTGAAAGCTCGATTGCAAGAGTTGGTGGATAGAGGTTTTGCTCGCCTGAGTTTTTCACCTTGGGGTGCACCGGTGTTGTTTGTGAAAAGAAGGACGAACTATGAGGTTGTACATCGACTATCGCCACTTAATAAAGTGACAATAAAGAACAAATATCCGTTACACAGATCGATGATTTGTTCGATCAATGAAGGAGCCTCGGTGTTCTCAAAAATAGATTTGAGATCGGGCTATTATCGATTCTTGAATCCGAGATTCGGATATACCTAAAACTGCGTTGAGCGAGATATGGTCACTACGAGTTCTTAGTGATGCCGTTTGGGCTCACTAATGCCCTACGGTATTTATGGATTTGATGAATCGGATCTTCGCACCGTATTTGGATCGGTTCGTAGTTGTGTTCATTGACGACATCTTGGTCTATTCAAGAGATGAGACCGAACATGCGAGCACCTAAGAGTAGTGTTGCAAGTTTTACGGAAAAGCGGTTATACGCTAAGTTCAAGCAAGTGCGAGTTACGTTAAGAGAGGTTAGCTTCTTGGGTCATGTGGTATCTCAGACGGTATTCGAGTCGACCCGAGTAAAATTTCAGCCATACTTAACTGGAAGCCTCCGTGGAATATTACTGAGGTTCGGAGCTTTTTGGGGCTTGCCGATTACTACCGACGGTTTGTAAAAGGATTCTCAATGATAGCCACACCCATGACGAAACTGCTTCAAAAGATGTCAAGTTTGAATGGACGGAAAAGTGTCGAAAAAGTTTCGATCAATTGAAAACTCATTTGACTAAGCTCCAGTTTTAGTGCAGCCGAATCGGCAAAGAGTTTGTCATCTATAGTGACGCCTTCCTACTTGGGTTAGGTTACGTATTGATGCAAAAAGGTCGAGTTGTGGCCTACGCGTCGAGACAATTAAAGCCACATGAGAAAAATTATCCGACCCATGATCTCGAACTGGCTGCCATCGTATTCGCCTTAAAGATATGGCGACATTACTTATTTGGTGAGAAGTGCCATGTGTACTCGGATCACAAAAGTCTCAAATATTTGATGACTCAAAGAGACTTAAATCTGCGACAAAGACGTTGGCTCGAGTTGTTAAAAGATTATGAGCTCGTCATTGATTATCACTCGGGAAAGGCTAATGTGGTTGCGGACGCCTTAAGCCGGAAATCGCTGTTTGCTTTACGAGCAATGAATGTACACCTGTCTATTCTACCCGACAATGTGTTAGTAGCCGAATTAAAGGCCAAACCATTGTTAACTCATCAAATTCGTGAGGCTCAGAAAGTTGACGATGAGTTGCTTGCAAAACGGGCTGAGTGTGTTCCGAACAAGGAATTGGAGTTTCAAATTGATGATGACGATTGTTTGAGGTTCAGAAGTCGTCTGTGTGTTCCAAAGAATTCGAAACTCATTTCGATAATTCTGAACGAAGCCCATTGTAGCCGAATGGCAATTCACCCGGGGAGTACGAAGATGTACAACGATTTGAAACGTCGGTTTTGGTGGCATGGTATGAAACGAGACATCTCCGACTTTGTTTCGAGATGTTTAATATGTCAACAAGTGAAAGCGAAACATCAAGTGCCTTCAGGATTACTTCAGCCGATCACGATACTCGAATGGAAATGGGATCGAGTCACAATGGACTTTGGGTCCGGACTGCCATTGTCAGCAAGTAAGAAGGATGCGATTTGGGTTGTTGTTGATAGATCGACTAAGTCACTCACGTTATCCCCGTATGTCGGATTTTTATTGGATAAACTAGCTGAATTGTACGTTTCTCGATTGTGAGATTACACGGGTCTTGATTTACATTGTGTGGATAGAGATCCGAGGTTCACCTCGCGATTTTGGAAGAAATTGCAAGAAGCTTTAGGTACCAAGTTGCATTTCAAGACCGCCTTTCACCCTCAAACCGATGGTCAATCTGGCGGATAATTCGGATACTTGAGGATATGTTGAGATGTTGCATTCTCGAGTTCGTGGTTCATGGGAACGGTATTTACCTTTGATTGAATTCGCTTACAACAATAGTTTTCAATCAAGTATTAAGATGGCGCCTTACGAGGCTTTGTATGGGCGTAAATGCCGTACACCATTGTTTTGGACCGAGCTCGGTGAAAACAAAATTTTCGGAGTGGATTTGATTAAAGATGTTGAACAGAAGGTAAAGGTAATCCGTGAAAGTCTGAAGGCGGCCACAGATCGTCAGAAATCGTACGCGGATTTGAAACGAAAGGACATTGAGTATCAGGTGGGAGATAAAGTGTTTCTTAAAGTTTCGCCTTGGAAAAAGATACTCAGATTCGGCCGTAAGGGCAAGTTGAGCCCGAGATTCATTGGGCCGTACGAAATCTCTGAACGAGTTGGCCCAGTTGCGTATCGTTTGATTTTGCCCCCTGAACTCGAAAAGATTCACAACGTCTTCCACGTTTCAATGCTTCGACGCTATAGATCTGATCCGTCGCACGTAATTAGTCCATCAGAGGTTGAAATTCAAGCCGATATGAGTTATGAAGAAGAACCGATTCGTATCCTAGCTCGTAAAGTAAAAGAGTTGCGAAACAAAAGGGTTCCGCTAGTGAAAGTGTTATGGCTCAAACACGGAATAGAAGAAGCTACTTGGGAACCCGAGAACTCTATGAATGAGCGATACCCAAATCTATTTACTGGTAAGATTTTCGGGGACGAAAATTTCTTAAGTGGGGGAGAGTTGTGACAGCCTTAAAACGACCCTAGTCGGAATGTGGTTTCGGGACCACAAAACCGAGGCATAAAAATAATTTAATATTTATTTTATTTCCTATAATGTGTGTTAACTCATGTGTGACATTTTGATGTTTTGATTTAGAGTTATAAATGTGAATTTCACTAGAAAGGACCTAGTAGTAAACTTTGAAAGTATGATGGGAAATGTGTGATGACTAATTAAAGCATGCATGCAAAACAATGGACTTGCATGTCAAATTTCCCCCAATAGCTAGTGGCGGGCATGACAAGGAATTATGGGCAAAATCATGTCATGAAACATGTTTGGTAAGTGGGTTATGTTGGAATAAATAAAATAAGGAGTATGGAATAAAAAAAATGTGTGTGAAGGCTTCTCTCCTCCCTATTGTCGTGTAGGTAGGAAAGAAAACAAAAAATTTTGTTCATCCATTTCACTCTCTTTTGGCCGAAAATACTAAGGATAAGGAAGGAGTTTTGCTTTATGCTTGGTTTGGAAGAGGATTAGGAAGGGGTTTGGCTATACTTGCATCAAGATTAAGGTATGTTTGATGTTGTGCCATGAGATTCATGCATGTTTTTGGCTGCTAACTTGATGTTCTTATTAGCCCATGGTTCAAATCTTTGTTATATCATGGGGATGGTATTTGGCCAAGGTGGATTTTGAGTTAATGCCATTGCATGTTAAATATGAAGCTTGATGATGATACATGTGATGGTGGATTGAGGACTCTTAGATTTTCTTTAAGCATTTTTGAATGAGATACTAAGTTCTTTGTGTAATCATGACCAAAATTATGGTGTCGTATGTATTCGGCCATGGTACATCCATAAGTGTGATTTATGCTCATTGCATGGAAAGTAAGATTTGTGTTTCGAAATCATGTTCATGTTTAGTTACAATCAACTTGAGATTCGCTCTAGCATATATAAATGTATATATGTTTGAGCATGATGTATTGGTATGACATATATATACTATCTCAAGGTACTTATGATGATGTTTCGGTTATGAAGGAAATGATAGATGTGTATTGAGTTACAATATGGAATGCATTAGTTAGTAAAATGTATGCTGTTTTTGTGTGGTAATAAGTGTATAATTGGCCTCAACATGGACATGCATATTCGGCCACATGAGGGGAAATTGGTGTGCATGCATTCGGTTAGAGGCAAGCATATTGATGCCTATTCTTGGCTTAGAAAATTCGGCTAAGAGGAATATTAACTAATGTGTTGAGTTCGATTCATGATTCGTACATATGCGACTTTGATGCCTAATGAGTATATATATTGGCTCGACCAAAAATTCTAGAAAAAAATCTGTAGATGGACATATGAGTCTAGTTTCAGGGAAAAATTACGAAACAAATTTTCGAGCTTTGAAACTCAAGATATGATTTTTAAGGCGACAGTGACGCAGTGACCAGCTAGTCTGGAAATTTCTAAATGGACTGTGAAAATAGTTAAGTCTGTGTGCACCTTGTGTCCGATTCCAGTAACGGACTCGGGTACGGGGTGTTACAGCTCTGGCCTCGGATCTAACAGCAGTATCACCAGTAGCTCTTTGACCACTACTTGCATTTCTTGCATTTCTGGAAGGTCTACCTCTAGTTGAGGTGTTGCTCAATTTCAGATTCTATACATTCTCTTGCTCAGAAGGTTCAGAACAATCTCTTACAAAATGGTCCAGAGATCTACATCGAAAATAGGATCGATCATTCAATCTACAATTTCTCGGATGTCTTTTACCACAGTGTTTACATTTAGGTCTCTCAGATCGGACATTCCTAACACTTGCATCAGAAGTAGCAGGGACTTTGAATTTTAAATGTGATCTAGCTCGATCTTGGTTTGAATGTCCCATATTAGCATTTGAACGGCTTTGATCATCTCAGAATTTCTTTGGCACAGACTGAAATGATCTACTCGAAAATCTCTTTCTAACATCTCTGGCTTCAGAATCAGCTTTTCTTTTCTCTTTACTTAATTCTTCAGCTTTACAAGCTCGCTCAACGAGCACAACCATTTCTTTAATTTCCAGAATTCCAACTAAAAGACGGATATCTTTATTTATTCCATCTTCAAACCTTTTGCACATTATTGCTTCATTTGATACACATTCATAGGCATACTAGCTCAATCTCACAAATTCACGCTCGTATTTAGTAATAGACATACGGCCTTGTTTAAGCTCAATAAACTCTTTGCGTTTCTGATCAATGAATCTCTGACTGATATATTTCTTCCAGAATTCAGATTGAAAGAAATCCCATGTAACTCGTTCACTCAGAACCACAGATATTAAATTTTTCCACCAATGGTACGCCGTATCTCTCAGAAGTGAAACAACACATTTTATACATTCCTCAGGACTCAGAGACATTTCATCAAACACTTTTATTGTATTTTCCAACCAAAATTTGACTCTTTCAACATCTTCATACGTGGTAGCTCAGAACTCTTCAGCCCTATACTTTCTAATCTTATCAACTGGTGGTCTACTCAACTGTACCGAATTTACTCGTGGCATATCAGGAATTTGAGAATGAATAATCGGGGTGGAGGTTGTTGTACAGTCGAATTGGTTCTAATATACTGAGTGAACCAATCGTTCATCATCTAATAGAAGGCTTGCTTAGCCTCGCTATCACGACTACTCATAGCTAATCGTGAATCATCTTGCACTGTCCCTTGCGAGGGAGCAGGCGCATTGCTTTCAACATCATCAACTACAGCTCTATCGGGATCCATTTGCTATATAAAAGCACATTTCAATGTCAAGAGTCATCACACTATCACAGATTCAAATATATGGCATGTATAGCTAGACTCAAATATGCTATGGTAGTCCTAGAATCGACTAAACCATAGCTCTGATACCAATAAATGTAACACCCATAACCCATAACTGACATCAAATTACGGTTATGAGTCATTACCAGATAGACAGAAAATTTTAGACCAATTCAGAATCACAGATACTATTTAACATAATTTCATAAACAATCATCTCTAATTATAGTCTACGAGACCTAAAATATACATTTAAAGATAGGTCAGAACTAAACTGAACTTATTCAAAATTTTTAGAACTTAACCAATCCTTTCAAACTATTAAAGTCAAACGCCCGTGTGACTAGGTCGTGTGGTACACATGGGCACTAGACACGCCCATGTGAACCAGTCGTGCCAAAAATAGGTCCTATATTGACTTTTTTCACATGGCCAATAGGCACATCCGTGTACTATGGTCGTGTGATACTTAGCTAGCTACTGACTTTGGCCCACGGCCATATGATATGCTAGTGTGTCGAGACCGTGTGATTCTTAGAAGAATACTGTTTTTCTTACATGGCCACAAGGCACACCCGTCTACCCTGACCGTGTGGCACCAAGCAGGCTTGGTTAAAGCCAATTTGCCACCCCTTTTGGGTTCAATCCTACAAGCAATAATATAAAACATTCATACCAATATTTCCAATCAATTCCATGCTTAAGAATGACCAAAATATATTAGAACTTAGCACATTACAACATACACCAAAACTATACACAACTCATCATTGTTAGCCAACTCTCATTGTAATAGCCCAAAATTGGGTTTAGTTGGAATAGAGGTTTTGGGACCAAAAAATTCGAGATAGAATTAATTATTTTATGATTATTTTGAGGTCTATGATATGATTGCATGATTGTGTGAAAATTTCGTGAAGAAATTCTATGCATAAAGTGCTCAATTTGAAGTTAAGGACTAAATTGAATAAGTTGTAAAACTTGCATTCTATAAGTTTCTAGTATGAAATTGCTTTGAAATATTAATTAGGAGGTCTTAAATAGAAATTTTACCAATTTCTAAGTTATGGACAAAAACTGGACATGGACGGCTAAGGAAGGGCATTTTGGTCATTTGGAAATTAAAAGAAATAAAAAGGGAAAATAAAGCCAAAATTAACTCATCTTTTTCATGGAGGCCGAAATTAGCATGGGGGAAGCCATGGCTAGGGTTTTCAAGCCTTCCAAGCTCAATAGTAAGTCCGTTCTAACCCCGTTTTTCAAGTTCTTTACATTTTTAGAATCCCGATAATTCGATTAAGCTTATTCTAGCAATAATTTAAGCTAGGGTTCATATTTGGAAAAATACCCATAGGTGAAATGTGTTTATTTTGATGTTTTATGGTAAAGTATGAGGTTTTAAATTATGTTAGACAACTTGTGCTACTCGGTTTTGAGTGAAAACGAGTAAAAGGGCTTAATCGATAAAAATACCTAATAGTCATAAGTATATGTTAGAGTGAGAATTTGATGTTTCCATAGAAGGGAAAAGTGATCAGCATGTCATAAAACATAAGAATGAGGGGTGAAGTTTAATTCCCGAGCCTAGGGGAAAAAGTGTAAATATGCAAAAGTTTAGGGGCAAAATTGTAATTTTTCCAAAGATTGAGTTAAGGACTGTTTTGAATAGTAAATTAATTAAATAAGTAAAATATGATCTTTTAGATCCCGAAAAACGAGATTTGAACTTAGAATGAGAGAAAAATCGAAAATTGGGAAAGTTGGTAAAATGGCCGTTTTAGTATCGAGGTAAGTTCATATGTATAATAAGCATTAATTTATGCATGTTTCAATGTAAAATTGATATATTTACTATGATTTCGAGGTGTTGAAAGTATGTAAGTTGGTGTGATAATAATACAAAGAATAATGTTGTAATTTATATTTGAAAGTTAAATTTAGTGAATTAATTGAATTATGTTAAATTAAATATTTATGGTGCCCAGTTTATGAATTGATTTAGAAATATGTCTGTGGTACATGAAGTGTATTGAATTATCATACATAAATGTGATTTCTATGATTATGGATATTATGGGAAATTGTAAGTTCATATGATTTTAATAAGATAATGTGTAATTTCTCGTTATTGCCTTGATATTAAATGAGATGTAAGTTTATATGTAAGTAATACATCAATTTTACTTGTATTATGATATTTTATAATAATATTGGAAATCTGTTTGTTGATAATTACTTGATTGGTGAAATTGTTGGAAAAGAGAGAGAAATCCCGATTGAACCTTCGGAAAGATTGGATGATACAGATGGTATGTAGCTAGGTCACATGTATGATGCTGAGTGCACATCATGTGTACAAGAGAGCTACAAGACATTATGATGTAGGTAGGTCGCATGGGTGACAGTATGTGTACACCATGTAGACAAGAGAGCTACAAGATATATGTAGCTAGGTTGCATGCGTGGTTCTAGGTGAAGGACACCATGTAGACAAGAGAGCTACGAGATAAATTGGCTAGGTCACATGGGTGGTACTAAGTGTTCACCATGTGTACAAGAGAGCCGAACTATATGATGGGTGGAGCTGTGTGTTGAAACCACAAAGTATCGAGGATTGATTCGATATGTTCAACGGGAGACTCTCTATGTATTGCTTTGTGAGTTTTGTGATGAATAAGTGCAGGAACTTGGTTATGTGAATGATGTGTACATTAAGTGACCGGGATGTGGTAAGGTTATAAACAAGTAAGTTATACATGAGGATGATTTTTTGGTGACCTTGTAATCAGGGGCCTATACTTGTGATGTATGAAATGTGGTGAAAATGATTTGTGATATGTATGTTAAAATGAGGTTAATACAAAGAAAGTGTGAAAGAGTGAATTAGCAATAAAACTGTTTTGGATAGTAGCAGTGACATGATTTTAAAAAAATCACAAAAAAAATAGTAGAAATTGAATCAAAGACTGAATTAGATATCAAATTAAAGCTTAATGAGTCTATTTTCATATAAAAGAAACAGAGAAAGAAAAGGAATTTTATATTTTGAGATATTTATGTTTTTATGGGACTGGTTCAGAATGATTACGTGATCCCCTGTTTTGACTTTGGAAAATCACAAAAATTTGGAGAAAAATAATTAGAGGCTCAAAATTATATTTTTAAAATCCCTAATAAGTCTATTTTCAAGATAAATCAACAAGAACATTATCTGAGTTCTGTACTATGAGATAATTAATTTTTAGTGAAGAGAGTTCAGAAATGTTAGAAAGTGAAACAGGGGAAAATTTAATTAATAAACTGTACTAATTGGATAAACCAAAAATTATGAAAATTTATGGTGGAAAATGTGAGTCTAGCTTCAGAGGAAATTTACGGATCTTAATTTGGAACTCTGTAGCTCGAATTATAAATAAGTAAGTGACTATGACTCGTGCGGACAGTTTGATGTGAGCATTTATTAGTAAATTGTGAAATCGCACTTACAAGAATGCTATATACATTAAGGATGTGGAATGGAGAGGAGGAGGAGGAAACTAAATATATGTGGAATACATGGAAACTATGGTATATAAAATATTGATATAATGAAATAAATTATATGTGTTTATAAGAAAAGAGAAAGAGAATGATATGTATCATGACATGTATATATATATGACCTAAATGTAACACCCCTTACCCTTACCCGAGGCCAGGATAAGGTACGAGGCGTTACTAGACAAACATACAAACATTAAACTAAAATACAGGCCATAAAATTTCATTGATATTTCAAAACGTTTATTCACTTACACATAGTCCGTTATTTGAGTCTACGGAGCCCAAAACATACTTTAGAAAGAGCTCGGGACTAAACCGAGAACTTACGAAATTCTTGGAAATTTCATGCTTTAAGGCTCCACACGCCTGTGTCCCAAAGTCGTGTTCTATACACGGCTGAGACACATGGTCGTGTCTCTACCTGTGTGGAATATACCTAGGCTATTTTCCAAGATTTGGTCAACCTTAATCTCTTACACAGTTATACATTTATACCAAGATTATCATCTTACCAAATATATTCAGCTTAATCATCAAGCATTCATATTTAAAGCTAGATCATATCTTTATGAAATATCACAATTCAGATGTGCAGAATAACATGGTTGCCTGAAACATTTCAATTCAACTCCATACCCAACAAGCATTGCATTGAGACTAGTCATATATATATATATATATATATACATGTCATGATACATACCATTCTCTTTCTGTTTTCTTATAAACACATATCATTTATTTCATTATATCAATATTTCATATACCATAGTTTCCATGTATTCCACATATATTTATTTTCCTCCTCCTCCTCTCCATTCCACATCCTTAATGTATATAGCATTCTTGTAAGTACGATTTCACAATTTACTAATAAATGCTCACATCAAACTATCCACACGAGTCATAGTCACTTAATTATTTATAATTCGAGCTACAGAGCTCCAAATTAAGATCCGTAAATTTCCCCTGAAACTAGACTCACATATCTTTCCACCATAAAATTTTCATAATTTTTGGTTTAGCCAATTAGTACAGTTTATTCATTAAATTTTCCCTTGTTTCACTTTCTGACAGTTCTGACCTCTCTTCATTAAAAATTAATTATCTCACAGTACAAAACTCAGGTAATATTCTTATTGATTTAACTTGAAACTAAAAATAGTACAGTTGTAATAGCCCAAAATTGGGTCTAGTTGGAACAAAGGTTTCCGGAAAACAAAATTCGAGATAGAAATAATTATTTTATGATTATTTTGAGGTCTATGATATGATTGCATGATTGTGAAAATTTCATGAAGAAATTCTATGCATAAAGTGCTCAATTTGAAGTTAGGGACTAAATTGAATAAGTTGCAAAACTTGCATTCTAGAAGTTTCTAGTATGAAATTTCTTTGAAATATTAATTAGGAGGTCTTAAATAGAAATTTGACCAATTTCTAAGTTATGGAAAAAAATTGGACATGGATGGAATTTTTGAAAGTTTAGTAAGGAAGGACATTTTGGTCATTTGGTAATTAAAAGAAATAAAAAGAGAAAATAAAGCCAAAATTGACTCATCATTTTCATGGAGGCCGAAATTAGCATGGGGGAAGCCATGCCTAGGGTTTTCAAGCTTCCCAAGCTCAATAGTAAGTCCGTTCTAACCCCACTTTTCAAGTTCTTTACGTTTTTGGAATCCCGGTAATTTGATTAAGTTTATTCTAGCAATAATTTAAGCTAGGGTTCATATTATGAAAAATACCCATAGGTGAAATATGTTTATTTCAATGTTTTATGATAGAATATGAAGTTTTAAATTATGTTAGACAACTTGTGCTACTCGGTTTTGAGTGAAAACGAGTAAAAGGGCTTAATCAGTAAAAACACCTAATAGTCATAAGTATATGTTAGAGTGAGAATTTGATATTGCCATAAGAGGTAAAAGTGATCAGCATGTCATAAAACATAAGAATAAGGGATGAAGTTTAATTCCCAAGCCTAGGGGCAAAAGTGTAAATATGCAAAAGTTTAGGGGCAAAATTATAATTTTGCCAAAGTTTGAGTTAAGGACTTTTTTGAATGGTACATTAATTAAATAAGTAAAATATGATGTTTTAGATCCCGAAAAATGAGATTTGAACCTAGAATGAGAGAAAAATCGAAAATTGAGAAAGTTGGTAAAATGGCCGTTTTAGTATCGAAGTAAGTTCATATGTATAATAAGCATTAATTTATGCATGTTTCAATGTAAAATTGATATATTTACTATGATTTCCGAGGTGTCGAAACTATGTAAGTTGGTGTGATAATAATACAAAATAATGTTGTAATTTATATTTTAAAGTTAAATTTAGTGAATTAATTGAATTATGTTAAATTAAATACTTATGGTGCCCAGTTTATGAATTGATTTAAAAATATGTCTATGGTACATGAAGTGCATTGAATTATCATACATAAATGTTATTTCTATGATTATGGATATTATGGGAAATTGTAAGTTCATATGATTTTAATAAGGCAATGTGTAATTTAATGTTATTGCCTTGATTTTAAATGAGATGTAAGTTTATATATAAGTAATACATCAATTTTACTTGTATTATGATATTTTATAATAATATTGGAAATATGTTTGTTGATAATTACTTGATTGGTGAAATTGTTGGAAAAGAGAGAGAAATCCCAGTTGAACCTTCGGAAAGATTGGATGATACAGATGGTATGTAGCTAGGTCACATGTATGGTGTTGAGTGCACATCATGTGTACAAGAGAGCTACAAGACATTATGATGTAGCTAGTCGCACGGGTGATACTATGTGTACACCATGTAGATAAAAGAGCTACGGGATATATGTTGTTAGGTCACATGCATGGTTCCAGGTGAAGGACACCATGTAGACAAGAGAGCTACAATATAAACTGGCTAGGTAACATGGGTGGTACTAAGTGTTCACCATGTGTACAAGAGAGCCGAACTATATGATGGGTGGAGCTATGTGCTGAAACCACCAAGTATCGAGGATTGATCCGAAGTGTTCAACGGGAGACTCTCTATGTATTGCTTTGTGAGTTTTGTGATGAATAAGTGCAGGAACTTGGTTATGTGAATGATGTGTACATTAAGTGACCAGGATGTGGTAAGGTTATAAACAAGTAAGTTATACGTGAGGATGATTTTATGGTGACCTTGTAATCATGGGCCTATACTTGTGATGTATGAAATGTGGTGAAAATGATTTGTGATATGTATGTTAAAATGAGGTTAATACAAAGAAAGTGTGAAAGAGTGAATTAGCAAAAAACTATTTTGGACAGTAGCAGTGATGTGATTTTGAAAAAATCACAACAAATAGTAGAAATTGAATCAGAGACTGACAGAGATATAAAATTAAATCTTAGTGAGTCTATTTTCGTATAAAAGAAACAGAGCAAGCAAAGGAATTTTATATTTTGAGATATTTATGTTTTTGTGAGACTGGTTCAGAATGATTACGTGGTCCCCTATTCTGATTTTGGAAAATCACAAAAATATGGAGAAACATAATTAGAGGCTAAAACTTATATTTTTAAAATCTCTAATGAGTCTATTTTCAATATAAATCAAGAAAGACATTATCCGAGTTCTGTAATGTGAGATAATTAATTTTTAGTGAAGAGAGGTCAGAACTGTCAGAAAGTGAAATAGGTGAAAATTAATGAATAAAATATACTAATTGGATAAACTAAAAATTATGAAAATTTTATGGTGGAAAGATATGTGAGTCTATCTTCAGGGGAAATTTATAGATCTTAATTTGGAGCTCTGTAGCTCGAATTATAAATAAGTAAGTGACTATGACTCGTGTGGATAGTTTGATATGAGCATTTATTAGTAAATTGTGAAATCGTACTTACAAGAATGCTATATACATTAAGGATGTGGAATGGAGAGGGGGAGGAGGAAAATAAAAATATGAGGAATACATGGAAACTATGGTATATGAAATATTGATCTAATGAAATAAATGATATGTGTTTATAAGAAAACAGAAAGAGAATGATATGTATCATGACATGTATATATATATACAACTAGTCTCAATGCAATGCTTGTTGGGTATAGAGTTGAATTGAAATGTTTCAGGTAAACATGTTATTCTGTGCATCTGAATTGTGGTATTTTATTAAGATATGATCTAGCTTTAAATATGAATGCTTGATGATTAAGCTGAAGAAATTTGGTAAGATGATAATCTTGGTATAAATGTATAACTGTGTAAGAGATTAAGGTTGACCAAAGCTTGGAAAATAGCCTAGGTATATTCCACACAGGTAGAGAAACGACCATGTGTCTCAGCCGTGTATGGAATACGACTTTGGAAGCATGAAATTTCCAAGATTTTCATAAGTTCTCGGTTTAGTCCCGAACCCTTTCTAAAGTATGTTTTGGGCTCTGTAGACTCAAATAAGGGACTATGTGTAAGTGAATGAACGTTTTGAAATATGAATGAAATTTTATGGCCCGTATTTTAGTTTAATGTTTGTATGTTTGTCCGGTAACGCCTCGTACCTTATCCTGGCCTCGGGTACAGGTAAGGGGTGCTACACTCATGGCATAATATATACACATCAAAACTTATATACATAGACCTTCTAGCCTATACATGCCATACTTTAAAATATTTACACTTTCAAAAGTACCAAAATGAGATCGATAGTGTGGTGACGATCGTCGACTATCCCTAAGTCTTCAGTAGCTACAATAACTATAAAATAGACAGTAAACACACAGAGTAAGCTACGAAGAACTTAGTAAGCCAAACACAATTGGTATAATTACTAAGGCATATATGTACCATTCAACCATATAGATTCATAACCATTTCATAGAATAATTCATAAACTTAAACATGCTCCTTTGTTTGCATATATGACATGCTTCATTTCCATACGTATTTCACCGAGACAGAGTTTTCATATTCAGAAAATTTAGTACGATACAAACGTACCTGCTTAGGTTATACAATTCATATATCCAATCTCAGATTTCGTACTTCATAATCAAACGGGTCAGAAACAATACAGATGCTCATATAATCAAGTACAATGCCGACGTCCCAGACGTGGTCTAACATGTAATTCAATATCGATGCCTCTGTCCCAGACAGGGTCTTACATGAAATTAGATACGATGGCGATGTCCCTGACATGGTCTTATACGTAAATCTCAATCGAGGCCTGTTTCCCAGACACGGTCTTACACGATGTCACAGACAGATGTCAAATTTACTTAGGAACATACAGAGTTTTTTAGATATTAACATATTATTATACTTTACTCCAAAGAAATACATCAGGCACTCAAAGCCATCTAATACAGATTATAGTTTATATGTGCAAAATTTATTTCAATTAACACGTAATTGTAATTTGACTTACCTCGGACGGATTTCGAATAAAACGAGTCGTCTATTCAATTATTTCGGACTTCCCCCGATCTAAGTCCAATTTTCTTTGTTCTTGATCTAACACAATACAAATTCAACCATTCAATCGTTCATTTCATTCAATTTAATCCATATACACATATTTAGAGCACTTTACATTTTAGCCCTTACATTTTCACACTTTGACAATTTAGTCTATTTTTCACAAAGTCACCAATATGAAAAATTTCCTTACAACAAGGGCTAGCCGAATTTTCATGGCTTCTATATAAGCCCCTACAACATGTTAAACTCACAATTTAGTCCTTCAATACCTCATTTTCAAAATTCAACCCAAATAACTCAATTTCATCAAAAGCTCAAAGACAAAACTTATGAACCATCTACCAAGCCTTCATAATTCATTCAAAAACATCACAAAACTCATGATATCAACAATGGAATTTCATTAAATCTTTAATAGGAACATAAATTCAGACATGGGTTTTAAAGAACACGAAGCAACGATCACAGAAACGTAGAAATTATGAAAAACGGACGAAAATTCATACCTTAATCAAGGATTAAGCTAGCCGAATATCATAACCCCAATTTGATTCTTTTTCTTGCTTCAATCGGCCAAGAGAATGGTAAAAATGAATACCATTTTATGTTATAATTATTTAACATATGTTTAATTTACAATTGACCAAAATACCTTTTAGTTATATTTCATTAAAGCTTACCTAACATGTCCATAATTGTCCACCATTAACATAAATGGTAAATTTGACATGCAAGGAACCATATTTTAAAAGCCAAGCCAATTAGGTGCTTTAACAATTAGCACTCAACTTTTACACTTTACGCGATTTAATCCTTTTTCATAATTAAGCACAGAAACAGATAAATTTAATCACAAAAGTTTTGCAGATGTAAATTCACATATCACAAACACAGAAAATAATATTAAATTTTTTTTTAGACTCAGATTTGTGGTCCCGAAACCACTATTCTGACTAGGGTCAAAATCAGACTGTTTCAATACAGTGACTACATACTTTAGCCACATCTCGTTTCATTTTCAGTAAATAGAAATGTTCTTGAAGAACGGCTAAAGTTTTAGTTATGCCGAAATGGCCCATTAAAACTCCACTATGTGCTTCATGAACCAATACATTTCTTGTTGATCCTTGGGGTATGCACAATTTATTTTCCCGAAATAGGAGTCCATCTTGCCGATAGTACCTATCATACACACCTTGCACACACAACTTATAAATCTCTCCAAAATCAGAATTGTCAGCATATAATTCTTTTAAATAAACAAAACCAAGTAATTTAACATCTAAACAATTTAAGAGAGCATACCTTTGCGAAAGAGCTTTCGCAACGATATTTTTCTTACCATGTTTGTGTTTGATGACATATGGAAAGGATTCTAAGAACTTGACCCATTTTGTGTAACGTTTGTTTAACTTGGTTTGTCCTCTTGAATGCTTCAAAGCCTCATGATTCGTATGTATAACGAATACTTTAGGCCAAAGATAATGCTACCATGTTTCTAATGTACGTATCAACACGTACATTTCCTTGTCATAGGTAGGATAGTTGAGCGTAACTCCATTCAATTTCTCACTGAAATAAGCCACCAGTCACCCATATTGCATTAAAATCGCACCTATACCTATTCCAGATACATCACATTCCACCTCAAAAATTTTGTTAAAATCCAACAAACATAAAAGTGAAGCGTTAGTTAAACACTTTTTGATTTTAGCAAAAAAGGATTTTTGTTCATCAGACCAAAGAAGAGTGTATTCTTTTTTATAATACCAGTCAATGAGGCAGCAAGTATGCTAATGTTTGGTGCAAATCTCCTATAGAAACTTGCAAGGCCATGAAAGCTTCGAACTTGGCTGATATTGGTCGGATGTGGCCATTATCGTATTGCCTTAATCTTCTCTTGATCCACTTCAAGACCACTTTCACTTACATCAAAACCTAGAAAAACAACTTTGTTAGTACAAAGTTACATTTCTTAAGGTTTGCATATAACACTTCTTTTCTTAAAACTTCCAACACAGATCGTAGATGTTCAATATGATCAAATAAAAGACTTACTATAAACCAAAATATCGCCAAAATAAACTACGCAAAAACGACCAATGAAAAACCTCAAAACATGGTTCATCAACCTCATTGAAGTACTTGGAGCATTGGTAAGGCCAAATGGCATCACTAGCCACTCATACAAATCGTATTTTGTTTTGAACGTGGTCTTCCACTCATCCCCCTCCCGAATGCGAATCTAATGATAGCCACTTTTCAAATCGATCTTAAAAAACAAATTTGCACCACTAAGCTCATCTAACATATCATCAAGTCTAGGGATTGGATGAAGGTATTTGACCGTAATTTTTTTGATAGCTCGACAATCTACGCACATTCTCCATGACCCATTTTTTTACGATCCAACAGAACGAGCACCGCGCATGGACTTAAACTCTCCCGTATGTATCCTTTCTTTATTAAAGCAGCAACTTGTCATTGTAACTCTTTAATTTCTTTGGGGTTACTTCGATAAGCTGGTCGATTTGGAATTGTAGCTCTAGGAATGAAGTCAATTTGATGTTCAATACCTCAAATTGGAGGCAGTCCACTAGGAACTTCTTCTGTGAAAATATCTTCAAATTCCTGTAATAAAGAAACACCAGACAAAGGTAAAGAGTTATCAAGTTCGTTAGTATTGAATAAACACTCCTTGTACATAAGTACAAACACGGACTGGCACATCAATAGGGACTTTTGAATGTCTTTTTCCCTCGCAAATATGCTTATTTTTCCACTCTCATTTTCTTTTTGGCTCTCTTCTTCCTCTCGTATTTTTACCTCTTCTCTCACAGTTTTTCCATTCTTTTTTTCAATTTTTTTGTAACACCCCAACCTCAGCTTAGACATTATGGCTGAACCTGGCGTGTCACATTAAAGTGTGAAAAGTAAATGTTGTTTGCAAAACCAAATCTTATTTAGCCTCTTTGTGAGTAGAGGAAAATGATTCAAAACCTTGTATTATTACCAAAGTTACTTTTTTGTAAATGTCACTAAATTTTAAAAATATTGTTTGTTGCAAAAGCTTTCAAAATAAACAGTTTGCAATATTTGGAAAATTTGTGTTTTACAGAAACGTGATGTTTGAAAATAGTATCGTTTTGGAAAACTGCGTTCTACTTCTAACAGTTATAAAACGTAATAACCAAAAATCCTCAAATTAAAATCTAGAAATTAAGAAAGGCTTTATTACAACCCATATCAAAATTAAAATGCTTATAAGTAAATAATCATAATAGAAAACATGTGAAGTTGTGTGGTCATCTCCGAGTCCCTCGCAGCACCGACCCACCTAACACTGGGGATTACTTGAAAAAGTTAAAAGTGGGGTGAGTTTACGAAAACTTAGTGTGTAATCCCCTTAAATAAAAATAGACAATATACAGAAGCAGAAGCAGTCTGGGCCAAAGCCCTTTAACAGTAACAATATAGTCCAATTCAGAGCATACATAGGCCAAAGCCCATTACAATATCATTTGGGTCACAGTCCATAACAGAATCAATTGGGCCTAGCCCATCTCAGTAACAAAATAGAATGTGTGAATGCATGGATGCATGCTATCCCATCCAACCCTGCACTTCCCTCCGCCCAACCCTGCAATACTTGTAGGGAATAACTCACCCACACCATCCATGCACTCTAGAATTAGCACCGGTTGCGGCACTATACAATATTTTCAGCAGAGATGCCAGTATATATATGGCTTTAAGCCTTCAGTAGCGGTATTATAATTTGCACAAAGCCATTGATAACTGTAATAAGTTTGGCACGCAGCCATTAGTGATGGTAATATAATTGACACACAGCCATGGGTAAATATGATCGACACAGAGTCATCAATAAATATGAAATGCACATAGCCACAGGTAAATACGATTGGCACAAAGCCATAATCAAGATAGCACAGAGCCATATTTAGGCTGGCACAAAGCCATAAACAGATTAAGCAGCACTAAGCGGTCCATCGGTCCACAGTCATTTCCTGTGACCCGTGCGACCTTAACAGATCAATACTGGATCCACAGTCATCTCATGTGACCCATGCTATCCTATCAGAACAGTACTTCCTCCATATCAATGTCCCAACCCAATGCAATACGTCGTGTATGTCATGCTTAATCATCACACGTGTATGCAGAATGGCCACGCTCAGTAACAGTCATTTAAACGAATATTAAGCGCATATCAGTTTTACAACCATAGTCAAGTCAATTAAAATAAAGCCATACAATCATAGTCAGATTAGTCAAATTCATAGTCTACATTGGTCATTTACCCACAAAGGCAAAACAGTCATTTTACCCTAGAGGGGTATTTTGGTAATTTTACACTACAAGGTTATTTTGGTAATTTTATAAACTAAGGGTATTTCAGTAATTTTACAAATCGAGGATATTTCAGTAATTTTACAATTTGTGGGTATGTCGATAATTTTACAAACTGGGGGTATTTTGGTAATTTTACAATCTGAGGGTATTTCGGTAATTTTACAAATCGAGGGTATTTTTATAATTTTACAAATCGAGGGTATTTCAGTAATTTAAGAAATCAGGGGGTATTTTGATAATTTTACAAATCAAGGGTATTTTAGTAATTTACAAATCAAGGGTATTTTGGTAATTTCACATATCAAGGGTATTTCGGTAATTTTGTAAGTTGAGGGTATTTCGGTAATTTCACAAATCGAGGGTATTCGGTAATTCCCAAATCAGGGGTATTTTGGTAATTTTAAACAATTTGTCCTAAACATGTTTATTGGCTCATCCGAAGGTTTACAGTCACCCCGGGCGACTTTTACAACCCTAACGGTCCTATCGGTGAAAATGGGCCCAAGGCCCATCATTCGGCCCAAATGGGCCCACACGCTCGTGTGGCCCATTTAGCCCAAGTTTAGATACGACTATGTATACACCGTAGCCTGATTCATTAATAGTCACTTATCGTAGATTTTATTCGTGTGGCAGCCCATTGGGCCCATACGGCCCATCGCGACCCAAAATAGCCCAAGCTCATGAGAACATTCATGGAGGCCTTTGCAGTCTAACGCCCATGTTCGTGGGCTCGGTTCACCACACGTACGATCGCATGCTCGTGTGGTATCAAATGCCGAAGTTTCGGCTTTTGGCTTTTCGACTCTTGCCGAACTACAGTAAAGATGGTGTGTTACACACCCCTTTCGGCTTTAAGCCGATTAGCAGAAATAGGGTATATTGTTACACACCTTTGTTAACAAAGAGAGTGGCTAATCCTTGAGCACCAAACCTACATCAATTGCAACGCATAATCAATCACATGCCGATAGGAATACAACCAACCTTATTAACCCTTACTCAAATGAATGACTTGAGCAATATAAAGGGAATACGTACTAAACCGCAAGGTTAATTAGCGAAAAGAGAAAATTATCCTAACCCACTAGAATAGAGGAGCAAAGCTAGTACCGCTCGTCCCTAGCCATTGAACGGAAATAAAGAACAAGGTTAAACATAGGATTACCAATAGGGAGGAGAAGATTTACGAAGAATCAATACTCACCACTTGATCACAGAATATTTGCACAAGTCAAAAACTGAAGTAGAAAGGGATAGTGCTAATATTTAGCAAAAGTAACACCACTTGAGAACACCACAGAAAAACAACAATCGGTCTACAAAGAAGAAACTGATTTGAATGAATTGGGAGGAAGAGTATTCGACCAAGAAAATTGAGAAGTAGTAGAGGTGAGAAGAGAGTAGTGGTTTGGCCAACCAAATGAAAAGGGATTAAGGGGAAGAAGAAAAGTTCGATTTCGACACAAAAATTAAGTGTCTAATCGGCCAAGGAAGTAGCAATTGCAAAGTTCGATTTCAACACAAAAATTAAGTGTCTAATCGGCCAAGGAAGTAGCGATTCGAGATAGGGAAGGAAAAACAGAGAAAATGAGCAGAAGGAGGAGGCAATAGAAGAATTCAGCACCATAAAGCACAAAAACCAAATGCCAAAAGAAAGACACACAAAAATGAAACTTGAGGACCAACACTAAGCAAATTCAGCTCAATACCACACCAACTCAAACTCCACTTTTTCCTCCTAAAAATCCTCCTCTATCTCCTCCATGATTTTCTCCATAATTAACTCCTTAACCAGTTCAAACTTCCCTCAGCAAAGTTTCAATCAAACTCCACCTCTCTCACCACAAAGAAATAAAATGAAATACCCCTTTGCATTCCATGGGATTCGAACCCAAGCCTATTGGCCCAAAGCTAGGGATTTACTAATAAAACAAAATTTTGCTAGAGCCTAGGTTTGAACCCAAGATTTTTCCAACACTTCTCAGGGCCATTAACCAATAAAGTAGACATTTAATTGTGTCATTTCCTTGCACAATTAAATACTTATATACACCTCCTTACGGACCCATACTCAAGGCCCAAATTCGGGGCGTTACATTTTTGTCTTTTTTTTTCACTCTTTTTTTCTTGTACTTTTTCTTTCAATTTCAATTGATCTTGATACACTTGTTTTGGGGTCAACAGGGCTAAAGTAACATTGTTGCCTCGATGCTTGAACGTGTACTGATTTGTGTAACCATCATGAATCATACGCCTATCAAACTGCCATGGACGCCTCAAAAGTAGATGTCCCGTGTGCATGGGAGCTACATCACACACTACTTCATCTTGATACTTCCCGATGGAAAACTCTACCACAGCTTGATTTGTGTCTTTAAGCTCTCCTCCATCATTTAACCATTACAACTTGTATGGAGTTGGGTGTTTGGTTGTGGCCAAACAGAGCTTTTCTGCCAGCATGTTTCTAGCTACATTAGTATAACTTCCATCATCAATAATTAAATTACATACCTTGCCTTGGATGTGGCATCGGGTGTGAAAAATGTTTTCCCTTTGTTGATCAGATTCAACACTTTGAACACTAAGGCTTCGTTTTACTACAAGAATTTCTCCTTCAACTGGTAGTTCTACTTCTTCTCCTTCATCATCTAATGGTACTTCAAACTCATTTTCATTCTCCACCTCAGACTCAATTTCACCATCGACCCTTACCACCATGATACGTCAATTTGGATATTGGCTTGCCATATGCCCTCAACCTTGACACTTGAAACATTTTATGTCTCTCGTGCGATTTGGCACTTGCTTGTTTTTGTTTCGACTCAACTCACCAATGGGCTGATTAGATTTAGTTGCTACAACTGGCTCCTTTATCCAAACAGGGGGTTTGTTCACTCCTTGGCTCCACTTGTTGGTAAAAGGATTGGCATAGGATCGGCTTACTCCTTTTCGCTTAAGTTGCTTTTTGACCTTTATCGCCATATGGACCATGTCCATCACTTCAACATAGTGTTGTAGTTCAACTACGTTGGCAATGTCACGGTTTAAACTCGCAAGGAACCTTGCCATTGTTGCTTCTTGATCCTCCTTGATGTCAGCTCGGATCATTGCTATCTCCATGTCTTTATAATAATCTTCAACTCTTCTATTACCTTGAGTAAGGTTTTGATGTCGTTGATATAGATCTAGATAGTAGTATGAATGGATGAATCTTTTCCGCATGACTAATTTCATTTCAGCCCAAGTAGAAATAGGTCTTTCACCATTTCTCCTTTTACTTGTTATAAGCTGGTCCCACCACAAATTGCATAGTTAGAAAACTCTATAGCTGTGAGCTTTACCTTTTTACTTTCTGAATAGTTGTGGCAGTCAAAAACAAACTCAATCTTCTTTTCCCACTCCAAATAAGCTTCAGGATCATTCTTACCTTGGAATGGTGGAATTTTCATCGTGATATTTTTAAGATTGTCATTTGGACGATCACGATCTCTAGGACCTCGATGTCATTGACGGCCTCATTGTCGTACACTTCGAATAGATGAATTATGCTTTCTTGCTCACTCTCTTTATTATGCCCTTGTCTTACACCTTCCGGAGTTGCCTCATGTTGTTCATGTGTCTCAACTCGAAATAATCGATCTTCGGTTGGTTCAAGTTTACGATTGAATAACTGCTCCATCTCTAAGATAAATGCTTGTAGTGTCAAATCAGGAACCCCTCCACCCACAACATTGCGAACGGGTCGCAATTGTGACAACCTGAATTAGGGCCTAATCGGAATAGTGGTTTCGTGACCACAAATCCGAGATAGAAATAATTGTTTTATAAATATTTTGGGGTTTATGATATGATTGCATGATTGTGTGAAAATTTCGTGATGAAATTCTATGCCTAAAGTGTTTAAATTGAAAGTAGGGACTAAATCGAATAAGTTGCAAAATTTGCATACTAGAAATTTTAGTATGAAATTGTTTTGAAATATTTATTAGGAGGTCTTAAATAGCAATTCTACCAATTTTAAGTTCATGGACAAATTTAGGACATGGAAGGAATTTTGGAAAGTTTAGTAGTAAGGGTATTTTAGTCATTTTGATATTAAATGAAATAAAATGGGAAAAATAACACAAAATAGTCATCTTCCCATTTAGTTGCTGCCGAAACTTCACTCTCTCCATAGCTAGGATTCTTCAACTTTCAAGCTCCATAGTAAGTGATTCTAAGCCCGCTTTTAATGTTCTTTACGTTTTTGGAATCCGGAAGCTCGATTAAGCTTATGCTAGTAATAATTTAACCTAGGGTTCATATTTGGAAAAATACCCATAGGTGAAATTTGTGTATTTTGATGTTTTATGATAGAATATGAGGTTTTAAATTGTGTTAAATAATTTGTGCTACTCGGTTTTAAGTGAAAACGAGTAAAAGCAAGATAATCGGTAAAAATACCTAATGTTCATAACTATATGATAGAGTGGGAATTTGATGTTGTTGTAGAAGAGAAAATGTTCAGCATATCATAAAACATAAGAATAAGGGCTGAAATTAAATTCCGAGCCTAGGGGCAAAATTGTAATTTTGTAAAAGTTAGGGGCCAAAAATGTAATTTTTCTACAATGTGATTTTTGGATTGAAATAAATAGTATGAGTATTAAATGAGCTAAATGTGTTATTATAGATCAAGAAAGGCGCGAACCGACCTCGAGCGGGGAAAGAAAAAGTTTTGGACTAAATTGCAAAATTTCCATATTTTGCACCAAGGTAAGTTGTATGTAAATATTACAATAATTTCATGTACATTCTTATATTTCAGCCTATTATATAAATATACTAGCTGATGTTAAAATATAAATTGACTATGGGAAGAATGGAAATAAATACAGAGAGAGATCCGGTTGAACATTCTGAGAGATCGAATGAAATAGAGGGCGTAGCTAGGTCACATGTATGATGCTTGAGTGCACATCATGTGTACAAGAAAGCTACGAGACACCTCTGTAGTAGCTAGGTCACATGCGTGATACGAGATGTATCCCATGTAGACAAGAGAGCTACGTGAAAGATAAATGTAGCTAGGTCGCATGCGTGATTCCAAGTGAAGGACACCATGTAGACAAGAGAGCTACGTGAAAGATAAATGTAGCTAGGTCGCATGCGTGATTCCAAGTGAAGGACACCATGTAGACAAGAGAGCTACGAGACAAATCGGCTAGGTCGCATGAGTGGTACTAAGTGTTCCCCATGTGTACAAGAGAGCCGAACTAAATGAAGTATGATGGTGGGTGTGTCTTTGAACCGTTAAATATCGAGGATTGATCCGAATTGTTCAACGGGATGGTTTTGTGGTGACATTGTGGTTTGGACCTACACTTATAGTGAATGAAATGTGGTGAAAATGAATTGTGGCATATACATATATACGATAAAATGAGGTTAGCATAAAGAATGTGTGAAAGAGTGAAATTAGTATTAAAACTGTTTTTAGATGGCAGCAGTGACGTGATTTTGAAAAATCACCAAAAATAGGAGGAATATAATTAGAGGTTGAATGAGATGTGAAATTAAAGCTTAATGAGTCTACTTTCATATAAAAGAAGCAGGGCAAGCAAAGGAATTCTATATTTTGAGATATTTACAATTGTAACTGACTTGCTCAGGATGAATACGTGATCCCCTGTTTCCACTTTGAAAAATCATTAAAAATTGTACAAAGCAAACTAAGAAATATAGTTTACATGCCTAAATTCCTTATTGAGACTAGTTTTAAATAAAACAGACTTCAGGGTTGTTTGAGTTATGTACTGAGAGAAATTCAATTCGTAGTGGACAGAGGTCAGGCCAGTCGAGCTGTGTAACAAGGGAAACTTTAACTAATAAACTGTACTAATCTGCTGAACCAAAATTATAAAAAAATTTAGCAAGAAGCTTTATGAGTCTAGATTCAGGAAATTTTACGGATATGAATTTCGAGTTTTGTAACTCGAGTTATGATTTATTTAGTGAATATGACACAGCAGAGACAGCTTAATCAAGTGGAATAAGTAGTGAAGTTAAAGTAGACATACTTGAATTATTGTGTAAACATGTTAGATTCTTAAATTAGTATTTACATACTACTTACTAAGCTATAAGCTTACTTCGCTTTCTCTCTTTGTCTTATAGTGTTCTCCACTTGCTCAGAGTCAAGGATCGTGAAGATCTACCCGCACTATCATACTTTGGGGTATTTGAACTAAATGTTTTGAATTATGGCATGTATAGTAGGCAAAAATTATTTTGTTATGTGTCATATTTGTCTAGGTTTAAAATATTAGTTACAAGATTTCGACCGATTACTTTGTACAAGCCATAAAAGTTGACTAATATTGTTCAAGATATATGTTATACGATGCATTATCAAATGGGATGACATATTTCTATCTTGGTATATGTTATGTTCGTAATACCTTGTATCCTGTTTTCACGATAGCGGGTAAGGGTGTTACATTTAGTGGTATCGAGCTATGGTTTAGTCGGTTCTCGGACTAATAAAGTGTGTGTAAAAGTCTAGCTATACATGCCATAAAAATATTGTGATAGTGTGGTGACTCGATTATTCTAAACGTGTTTTATTTTAATATAGTAATGGATCCCAAGGAACTGCGGTGATGATGATGCTAGTAATACGCCTCCCGCACAAGGGACCGCTACTGTGGAAAGTAGACTGAGACATTGGGACAAGGAGATGAGGCTCGGACGCCTTTCTCCAAATGATGAACAATTGGTATACTGAATTTATTCGAGCAAATCCAAATGCTCAACCTCCTCCACCCCTCCTATACCTCGCGATTCATTCCTCAGAGTGCTCAAGGTATAAATTTGGTAAGAATGAACAAGCCTCCGGTTGACAAGATTCAAAACAAGGGCGAAGAGTTTAGAGCAAAGGTTGATGATGATCCCGAGAAAGCGGAATTCGCTTGAAAATTCTACCCGTGTTTGATGAGCTCTCATGTACACCGAGGAATGCTTAAAGTGTGTCAGATCACTTTTGAGAGATTCGACCTACCACCGGTGGAAGACTTTGGTTGCATGGTGCCAAAAGAAAAGTTACTTGGGATTTCTTCCAGAAGAATTTAGAAAGAAATACATAAGTCAGCGATTTATTGATAAAAACGGAAGGAGTTCCTTGAATTGAAGCAAGGAAAATGTCTCGCAGAGTATGAACGCGAATTTGTAAGACTCAGCAAGTATGCCTGTGAATGTGTGTCCACCGAGGCCATTATGTGTAGAAGATTTGAAGATGGGCTGAATGAGGACATTAAAGTGTTTGTAGGATTTTGGAGTTGAAAGAATTTGTAGTATTGGTTGATCGAGCTCTTAAAGCCAAAGAATTGAACAAAGAAAGAAGAAAAGTCGCTATTGAGGCTCGAGATGTCGAAAAAGACAGATAAGTAAGCCATTTCAATCTCAACCAAAGAGGTCCAAAGAGACAAACCCTCGAATGACAGTTTCAATTGGGGATTTACACGAGATCGTGGTAGAGCATATTCGGGTCTAAAGCTCAAGCTACTTGTGGCAAGTGTGGGTAATGTGCGACCTAGAAAGCCCGAGTGTCGACAATGTGGCGAGCAACATTATGGTGAGTGTTGGGGACCGAGCGAGCTTGTTTCAAAAGTGTTCTCATGAGCATTTTATTAGAGACCGTCCTGGAGAAGGTTAAAGAAGAAAGATTTCAGAGTGTTAGACAGAATACCACCGCTAGTAGAGGTAGACCACCGAGAAATACTGGAGGTGGGACTAGTAGTAGAACTGTGATGAAAGATTTAACGGCAAGATCAGAAGCTAGAGCACCTGCTAGAGCTTATGCTATACGTGCTCGAGAAGATGCATCATCTCCCGATGTCATTACTGGTACATTTTCTCTTTATGATACTATTGTTATTGCATTGATTGATCCCGGGTCCACCCATTCCTATATTTGCATGAATTTAGTATCCAATAAAAGTTGCTGTTGAATTTATCGAGTTTACGATTAAAGTGTCGAACCCTTAGGCCGATATGTGCTAGTTGACAAGGTTTGCAAGAATTGCCCATTAATGATTCAAGGTCACTGCTTTTCCTACCAACTTGATGTTGTTACCATTTGGTGAGTTTGACGTTATCTTGGGAATGGACCGTTAACATTGTATGATGCTAAGGTAGATTGTAAACAAAAGACACTAGAGTTAAAATGTGAAAATGGAGAAATTTCGTGGGTTGAAATGCAGACGAATCAAATAAATTGCCTATGGTGATTTCGCACATGTCCGCACGTAAATACATGAGAAAAGGGTGTGAAGCTTATCCGCTTATGTAATGAATGTTGAGATGTCTCAACTGAAATTTGAATCGCACCTATAGTCCGTGAGTTTCCAAATGTATTTCCGGAGGAATTGCCCGGGTTGCCTCCAAACAGAGAGATAGATTTTGCCATTGATTTGTTGCTTGCATCGCACCGATCTCGATTGCTCCATATAGAATGGCTCATTGAATTAAAAGAATTGAAGGCTCGATTGTGAGTTAACGCACAAGGATTTGTGAGACCGAGTTTCTCTCCACAGTGCTGCTCTGTATTATTCAGAAGAAGAAGGATGGTTCAATGAGACTTTGCATTGATTACCGTCGACTTAATAAGGTGACTATAAAGAACAAGTACCCATTGCCGAGGATTGATGATTTATTCGATCGCTTAAAGGGGCCACAAGTGTTTTCAAAGATTGATTTGAGGTCCGGTTACTATCACCGAGAGTTAAGGAGTCGATGTCTTGAAAACCGCCTTTAGGACAAGGTATGGACATTATGAGTTTCTGGTGATGCCTTTTGGCTTAACAAATGCTCCAGCCATATTTATGGACTTAATGAATCGGATTTTCCGGCCATATTTGGATAAGTTTGTAGTAGTGTTTATAGATGACATTTTAATTTATTCTCGAGATGAGTTTGAACATGCCGAACACTTGAGAACTATATTGCAGATCTTGAGAGAAAAGAAACTGCTTGCCAAGTTTAGTAAAAGTGAGTTCGCTTCGTGAAGTCGGATTTTTGGGGCATATAGTCTCGGTGATGGTATTCGGTGGATCCAAGCAAGATTTCTGCGATCGTTGATTGAAACCGCCAAGAATGTATCTGAGGTTAGAAGCTTTTTAGGCTTGGCCGGGTATTATAGGCGTTTTGTTGAAGGATTTTCGATAATTGCCTCTCTATGACTAAATTGTTGCGAAGAATGTTAAGTTTGAATGGATGATAAATGTCAACAGAGTTTTGAAAAGTTGAAAGCACGATTGACTGAAGCACCAATTTTAGTACAAATTGAGTCGAAAGGAGTTTGTAATTTATAGTGATGCATCATTGATGTGCCTTGGATGTGTGTTGATGCAAGAGGGCAAAGTAGTAGCTTATGCTTCGAGGCGCTTAAAACCGCACGAGAAGAACTATCCTACACATGATTTGGGCGGCATTGTTGTTTTGCCTTGAAGATTTGGCGACATTATTTATACGGTGAAAATGCGAATTTTTACCGATCACAAAAGTTTGAAGTACTTGATGAATCAAAAGGACCTAAATTTGCGACAATGAAGATGGCTTGAATTATTAAAGGATTATGATCTAGTGATTGATTATCATTCGGGAAAAGCAAATGTAGTTGCTGACGCCTTGAGCAGAAAATTTCTTTTCACTTTGAGAGCCATGAACATGGGGTTAGCATTGTCTGATGACGGGTCAATTTTAGTAGAGATGAGAGCTAAACCGTTATTTCTCCAGTTGATTTGTGATGCTCAAAAGAATGATAGTGAGTTGCGGATCAAGAGAACTCAATGCGAATCAAAGTTATGACTCGATTTTCGAGTTGGACCAGATGACTGCTTGATGTTTCGAGACGTAATATGTGTCGAAAAATGATAAATTGATTCGAGAAAATATTACATGAGGCGCACAATGGTCATTTATCGCTTCACCCCGGTAGCACAAAAATGTATAATGATTTAAAGAAGTCAGTATTGGTGGCGGTATGAAAAGGGACATTTCGAATTTGTAACTAAGTGTTTGATCGTCAACAAGTAAAAGTTGAACATCAAGTACCTTCGTGATTACTTCAACCGTAATGGTGCTCGAGTGGAAATGGGACAAGATTACCATGGATTTTGTAACCGGTTTGCCTTTAACTCGTAAAAAGAAGGATGTTGTTTGGGTAGTGGTTGATAGATTAACAAAGTCAGCCCACTTTATACCAAGACGCACTGATTACTCACTTGATAAATTAGCGAATTATATATTGCTGAAATTGTGAAGTTGCACGAGTACCTATGTCTATAATATCGATAGAGATCCAAGATTTACCTCGAGATTTTGGAAAAAGTTACAAGAAGCTTTGGGTACAAAATTGAACTTTAGTACCGCATTTCATCCACAAACAGATGGTCAAACGGAAAGAGTAATCCGGTACTCAAGATATGCTTAGATCTTCGTGTTTTAGAATTTGGAGGTAGTTGGGAGAAATATCTATCTTTGATTGAGTTTGCCTACAATAACGCTTATCAATCAAGTATACAAATGGCACCGTCATGAAGCCTTATATGGTCGTAAGTGTCGGACTCCTTTATATTGGACCGAGCTTAGTGAGAAATGATTCACGGAGTTGATCTAGTTAAAGAAACCAAGAGAAAATAAAAGTAATTCGGGATTGCTTGAAAGTCGCTTCAGATCGACAAAAGTCATATGCAGATTTAAAAGAAAAGAGATTGAATTTCAAGTGGGTGATAAAGTGTTCTTGAAGGTGTCACCATGGAAAAAGATTCGAGATTTAGTCGAAAAGGCAAGTTGAGTCCGCGTTTTATTGGGCCGCACGAGATTCTTGAGAGAATTGGACCAGCAGCATATCGGTTGGCCTTACCGCAGAGTTAGAAAAGATTCATAACGTGTTTCATGTATCAATGTTATGACGTTATCGCTTCGATCCTTCACATGTGATTTCCCAACGAAATTGAGATTCGATCGGATATGACCTATGAGGAGGAACCAATAAAGATTTTGGCTCGAGAAGTTAAGCAGTTAAGAAACAAAAGTATAGCCTTAGTGAAAGTATTGTGGCACGAGACATGGGATAGAAGAGGCTACGTGGGAACCCGAGGAAGCTATGAGGAAACAAAGACCCAAACCTCTTTCTGGGTAAGATTTTCTGGGACGAAAATCTCTAAAGGGGGAGAATTGTGACAACCCGAATTAGGGCCTAATCGGAATAGTGGTTTCGTGACCACAAATCCGAGATAGAAATAATTGTTTTATAAATATTTTGGGGTTTATGATATGATTGCATGATTGTGTGAAAATTTCGTGATGAAATTCTATGCCTAAAGTGTTTAAATTGAAAGTAGGGACTAAATCGAATAAGTTGCAAAATTTGCATACTAGAAATTTTAGTATGAAATTGTTTTGAAATATTTATTAGGAGGTCTTAAATAGCAATTCTACCAATTTTAAGTTCATGGACAAATTTAGGACATGGAAGGAATTTTGGAAAGTTTAGTAGTAAGGGTATTTTAGTCATTTTGATATTAAATGAAATAAAATGGGAAAAATAACACAAAATAGTCATCTTCCCCATTTAGTTGCTGCCAAACTTCACTCTCTCCATAGCTAGGATTCTTCAACTTTCAAGCTCCATAGTAAGTGATTCTAAGCCCGCTTTTAATGTTCTTTACGCTTTTAGAATCCCTAAGCTCGATTAAGCTTATGCTAGTAATAATTTAACCTAGGGTTCATATTTGGAAAAATACCCATAGGTGAAATTTGTGTATTTTGATGTTTTATGATAGAATATGAGGTTTTAAATTGTGTTAAATAATTTGTGCTACTCGGTTTTAAGTGAAAACGAGTAAAAGCAAGATAATCGGTAAAAATACCTAATGTTCATAACTATATGATAGAGTGGAATTTGATGTTGTTGTAGAAGAGAAAATGTTCAGCATATCATAAAACATAAGAATAAGGGCTGAAATTAAATTCCGAGCCTAGGGGCAAAATTGTAATTTTGTAAAAGTTAGGGGCAAAATGTAATTTTTCTACAATGTGATTTTTGGATTGAAATAAATAGTATGAGTATTAAATGAGCTAAATGTGTTATTATAGATCAAGAAAGGCGCTGAACCGACCTCGAATCTGGGAAAGAAAAAGTTTTGGACTAAATTGCAAAATTTCCATATTTTGCACCAAGGTAAGTTGTATGTAAATATTACAATAATTTCATGTACATTCTTATATTTCAGCCTATTATATAAATATACTAGCTGATGTTAAAATATAAATTGACTATGGGAAGAATGGAAATAAATACTGAGAGAGAGATCCGGTTGAACATTCTGAGAGATCGAATGAAATAGAGGGAGCGTAGCTAGGTCACATGTATGATGCTGAGTGCACATCATGTGTACAAGAAAGCTACGAGACACCTGTAGTAGCTAGGTCACATGCGTGATACGAGATGTATCCCATGTAGACAAGAGAGCTACGTGAAAGATAAATGTAGCTAGGTCGCATGCGTGATTCCAAGTGAAGGACACCATGTAGACAAGAGAGCTACGTGAAAGATAAATGTAGCTAGGTCGCATGCGTGATTCCAAGTGAAGGACACCATGTAGACAAGAGAGCTACGAGACAAATCGGCTAGGTCGCATGAGTGGTACTAAGTGTTCCCCATGTGTACAAGAGAGCCGAACTAAATGAAGTATGATGGTGGGGTGTGTGTCAAACCGTTAAATATCGAGGATTGATCCGAATTGTTCAACGGGATGGTTTTGTGGTGACATTGTGGTTTGGACCTACACTTATAGTGAATGAAATGTGGTGAAAATGAATTGTGGCATATACATATATACGATAAAATGAGGTTAGCATAAAGAATGTGTGAAAGAGTGAAATTAGTATTAAAACTGTTTTTAGATGGCAGCAGTGACGTGATTTTGAAAAATCACCAAAAATAGGAGGAATATAATTAGAGGTTGAATGAGATGTGAAATTAAAGCTTAATGAGTCTACTTTCATATAAAAGAAGCAGGGCAAGCAAAGGAATTCTATATTTTGAGATATTTACAATTGTAACTGACTTGCTCAGGATGAATACGTGATCCCCTGTTTCCACTTTGAAAAATCATTAAAAATTGTACAAAGCAAACTAAGAAATATAGTTTACATGCCTAAATTCCTTATTGAGACTAGTTTTAAATAAAACAGACTTCAGGGTTGTTTGAGTTATGTACTGAGAGAAATTCAATTCGTAGTGGACAGAGGTCAGGCCAGTCGAGCTGTGTAACAAGGAAACTTTAACTAATAAACTGTACTAATCTGCTGAACCAAAATTATAAAAAAAATTTAGCAAGAAGCTTTATGAGTCTAGATTCAGGAAATTTTACGGATATGAATTTCAAGTTTTGTAACTCGAGTTATGATTTATTTAGTGAATATGACACAGAAGAGACAGCTTAATCAAGTGGAATAAGTAGTGAAGTTAAAGTAGACATACTTGAATTGTTGTGTAAACATGTTAGATTCTTAAATTAGTATTTACATACTACTTACTAAGCTATAAGCTTACTTGCTTTCTCTCTTTTGTCTTATAGTGTTCTCCAGCTTGCTCAGAGTCAAGGATCGTGAAGATCTACCCGCACTATCATACTTTGGGGTATTTGAACTAAATGTTTTGAATTATGGCATGTATAGTAGGCAAAAATTATTTTGTTATGTGTCATATTTGTCTAGGTTTAAAATATTAGTTACAAGATTTTCGACCAGTTACTTTGTACAAGCCATAAAAGTTGGCTAATATTGTTCAAGATATATGTTATACGATGCATTATCAAATGGGATGACATATTTCTATCTTGGTATATGTTATGTTCTGGTAATACCTTGTATCCTGTTCCGGCGACGGTAACGGGTAAGGGGTGTTACATTCGCAATCCTTCTCCGACCATTTTTATCACACAGCAAAACTCACACTTCTCTCACAAAGAAAATTCACACAATTTTGGCTTTTGTTCTCTTAGATTGTCTCATCGCACTTTAGCCTTTTTTCGCTCAAGTTCGCCTCTCGAAGTTCTCCACGAACTACTTAGACGATTCAGCTCCCGTTTGTGGGTCGGTTTGTAAAAATAATGTGGAATTGGATGATGGATTGATATTGGGACAAATAAGTGGGCCAAAAACAAAAAGAAAAGGGTGACAGTGTGGTGGTTTGGTTTTAGAAAGAAATAATGAATTTGTTGGGCAGAAAATACTTTTGAAACACATATTTTCACTTTTTGCTTTTTTTTTTCAAGAAAATGTATATTTCAACTTTTTCACTTTTGGAATGTATACTTTTTTTTTGAATTTTTTTCTTCTTTTTTTTGCTAAATTACAATCCCAGGAATACCAAAAATGATGATTCTCACCTCAATTTAACCAGCTCTGATACCAAATGATACGACCTCATATATGGATGTCATGAGTCGTGTTGTTGCCCGATCGTTTAAATTGGGTAAGATTGACAATTTGAAAAAAAATAGGCTTAAGATAGTTAAAGGATAAGTTAAAAAGAAAGGTTGCAAAAAGGTTAAATAAACAATGATAGATGGTAGGCTAAAGCTTAAGAGTGAACCAACAAAATAAATTTGTGTTGACCCGAAACTTAGAAAGCAATTAGGCTAAAAAGGATGATGGAAAAATGGTAAGGATCGTTTGATAGTAAACCTCAACCCACTATCTACGAAGATAGGAACCTCAGTATAGTGAATGCCACACTTGGATACAAGTGATAAGTTCGAAAAATAAACAGAATTGACGCCACAAGGGTTGCTTGATAAGCCAACTCAGTCTTTGGAGAACAATGGGAGTTGAACACTCACAAAGTAATAAGGTATTATCAAATTCATCAAAAAAAAGTCCCTTTACAAAGGCTGATTTCTCCTATCTATAGTGCTAGAATAGGCTAGATGAATAGTCACAAGAATTCATCTTAATGTGCTAATTAAAAACTGAAATAAAGTTCAAGTCTTTTGACATTCTTGACCCAAATAACTCCACTCTTGAATTCTCTTCAATTCAGCTGAATGAATGACCATAAATGCTTGAAAAATGACTTTTGAATTGTTCCTTGGCTGGCCGAATAGACACTAGCTCCTTAAAGGCATTTTGAATTCTTTGAGATAATTTTTGAAGTAGCAAAAAGGGCTGGTAGATGAAGAGGTTGCTGCTGAAATAAAAGGATGGTATAATGCTCCTTAAAGCTGCTTAAATGATGTATAAAACCTCATTTGTAATATCCCCCTTGCTTGTAACTGAAAATGATTTGAAAAGCCACTTTATTGAATGTGTAACAGCCTTGAATTGTAACAGTTATGAGCTGAAGAGTTACCTGCATTTAAACACATTAAATTGAACTTCTTAAACACATTTAAGCACTTATTGAACATTCACTCACTAAAACTTAACTTAGATAAACGGGCTAAAACCTATGCAACAATTATTCCAGCAACTAGTTAAATTAATAGAAGCATAATTAATTAAACTTAAACCATGCATCAATAAATAATCCTAGTAACTAGATTAATTAAGAACAACACTTACTAAATGAAGTTCAACAAAAACTCTAGTAATTAAAATAAACTAAGATGAGTTGAATAAAGTCCAGCAACTTATTTATTAAAATTAGATGAGTTTATTATAATTCAAGTTCAACTTGCAATAAATTGAAAGTGATGCCAATTGAGCTGTTCCATGCATGGCTATTGGATTCGGCTTCGTGCTCTCCCCAAGCTCGATCCACATAGCTTGCTAACACTTTTTAAAATTACTGAGCTAGTGATCGAGTTATAGGTCCTCGTGGTAGCTCAATGGATTCGATAGTAATTTCTCGATCCATGGTCGTATTAAGGACCATTAAAGTGCCCCAAGCTGATCATTAAAATTCAAAACCTTTTAGCTCAACCAATCTGCTCCATTAAAGAGCATTTAGTCCCTTGGCTGAACATAGACAAGGCTGTTCAACTCACCATCCTTTCAATTAATGTCCAGCTGAATAAACATCATCTAAAAGTTTTCCATTGGTGTTTTTCATGCAAGAAGCATCTAGGGACGTTCAAGAAGCTTCAAGGAAGTTTCGAACCCCTTTCTAGCTTCAATGTGATGTCCATTCAGCTCACTCAATGACCATTCGGCTAGCCAACGTACTCAGCTATAAATATTTGCTCAAAACTGATTGTAAAGAACTTTTGATGAATTTTATACTATCCGATTACTTTGTGAGTGTTCATGCTCTCATTGTTCTCCTTAGACTGAATTGACTTATCAAGCAACCCTTGTGGCATCAATCCCGTCTTTTTTGAACTTATCACTTTGTTCAAAATGTGGCGTTCACCCATACCAAGGTTCCTATCTTCCATAGATAGTGGGTCAAGGTTTACTATCAATTTATCCTTTTCTCCATCACCTTTCAATCTAAGTGCTTGTTAAGTTTCGGGTCAACACGACATACTCTGTTGGTTCATTCTTAAGCCTTGGCCATTTTATTACATACACCATCCAACTATCTTAAAACCCTCTTTTGAAACCCTTGTGAGCCTATTTCCTTACTTTGTTCCCAGCTTTTTTCGAACGAGCCAAGACTTACTCAATTTAGAAATGGGCAACTAATATGACTTGAGACATCTATATCCGAGCTTGTATCAAAAAGAATTTGAAGTCGTGGGAAGAATGCCTACCTCATATCAAATTTGCATATAATCGATCAGTCCACTCAGTAACTAAATTTTCTCCTTTTGAGATTGTTTATGGATTTAACCCGTTAGCTCCGTTAGACTTAGTGACTTTACCTAACGATCAATTTATTCATGCAGATGCAAAGAAAAAGGTTGAGTTGCATCAAAAAGTTCGAGCCAATATCGAGGCAAGGACCAAAAGCTACGCAAAAAAGGTGAACAAAGGTTGAAAGCGAGTGATTTTTGAACCCGGTGATTGGGTTCAGGTTTATGTGCACAAGGAACGATTCCCAGCCCAACGTAGGTCCAAGTTGTTGCCACAAGGAGACAGAGCGTTTCAAGTCCTTGAACGAATTATAAGAATTTCTACCGACTTGACTTACTGGGTGAGTATAACATAAGTGTGAGCTTTAACGTTTCTAACTTGAGGACGAGTCTTTTCGAAGAGGGGAGATGATATGATCGTGCCCCAAAGTATACCTAGCTCAAGCAAGGATCTATTGGCACTACCACAAGGTCCCATCACACGAGCTCAAGCAAAGCAATTGAAGAAGACCATCTCGGCCTTAGTCAACCAAGCGTGGGGTGAAGCATTGGCTGGACAAATTGAAAGAGCTTGGACCAGCTCAATAAGGACTCCTTGCAATCTCTTGCAAGTCAATATCAACTCATATTCAACTCCAAGGGCTGTGTTCAACTCAACTTAGCTCAATGAGCTCGTTTGATCATTTAAAAGTTTATTTTAATTTATCCATTTTAGTTGCTGGAATAAAATAAATGCATTTAGTTAATTTAGGTTGTATTAACTTAAGTAATAAATAAGTGTTAATAATTTGTCTTTAATTTGAACATATTAAATTAGAGTGTTAAATGTGTCTTTGTAACACCCCAAACCCGACCCAGACGTTATGGCCGAATCTGACGTGCCACATTGGAGTTGAAAACCCATGTTCCGTTTTAGTGTTTTAAAAACCATATATTTTGTTGAGTTAACAAAGTGAATGGAAGTTGGGCACCAGGTAGGTATCCGAGATGGAGGAGGTGAGCCATGAAGGCTGCTTAAGTACCAAGCTCTTCGATTGGATCCAATCCTAGACATGCCCACGACCATTGCCACACTTTGTTATATCGAGTTTAAATTTGTTTAAGTGGACGTCTTTGATAAATCGAATAATCGTGGTGTTGTGATATTTTGAAATCAAGTATCGCTCGGAAAACACGCCCTAAGTCTAGCCCATTTGTATAATTATCAACCGCTTTTAAAGTTATTAAAAATAAAATAATCCCAAAAGAAGTAAAAGAAAAGTTAAAATGGCCTTATTACAACCCAAGAATAAATAATAATTAAAGGAAATTTAAAGAAAACCAATGCTTATTTAAAGCCCAAAGGCGATCATCGCAGCCCTCTCAATCCCTCCGCTCCAAGTCCCCACATCAAGGCTCACCAAGGTTAAGGAAAGGGGTGAGTTTAGAAACTCAGGTGCAACAAGCCCTTTCAGAGCCCAAAACAATATCACCACTGGCTTTAGCCCAAGTCCAATCTCAATATGTATATATTGGGTCGTAGCCTTTTCATATTTTATACTTCATAACACTGGGCCAAAGCCTTTTTCTGTAAACGATGTGGCCCATAGGCCCATTTCAATATCACATGTAATATCAATGAATGTATGCAAGCCCATTTGGGGAGACTACTCGACCCACCATCCGCTACTCTCCACCCGTACCTAACACACCATGTGGGGAAATAACTCAACCCACCCAACCATAACTCTCCACCGGTAGCATAGCTGCTTTATCAGATAACTAGAGGCCTAGCCTCTTTTAATAACTGGGGCAAAAGCCCTTTTGATAACTGGGGCATAAGCCCTTTTAATAACTGGGGCATAAGCCCTTTTTAATAACTGGGGCATAAGCCCTTTTAATAACTGGGGCATAAGCCCTTTTGATAACTGGGGCATAAGCCCTTTTGCACTTCCTCCATCAATATAAAAACCCAACCCAATGCATTTATGAATACATCATGTGCATATCATATCATGTGCATATCATACATGTCATGTGCATATCATACATACCATGTTTATCGAAATCCCATGTATTAAATTCATATATAAACCCTAGGGGTATAATGGTCATTTTTACCTAGGGGCAAAACGGTCGTTTTCATATTATAAGAGTAATTCTATAATTTTACCAAAAATTAGGGTTTCCATGTTCATTAACGGTTACTAACAATTCATGTGTGCAAACAGTGATTCTGGCCTATTTTTAGCGAAATCGAGTTATTGTGCCTAAAACCCCTAATGGGCCCTACTTAGCCGATTTTGTCATCTAGGACCATTTAGCCTATATTCCATAATGATTTTATCAGTCTCGATGTGCAATTTAACAGGTTCTCCTTTTCTACCAATTGGGCCCATTGGGCCCAACTTCAGCCCCTCGAGGCCCAACTTACCGTGAACGCCAAAAATCATGCTCTTATCGTTTCCAATGTTCCCAATCATCATCTCAATGAATCTAACTAACTAACGAGCGTTCGCTTGCTCACAAGTCCTCGAAATGCCGTAATTTGATTTCGCTTTTCATTTATCGCTTTAAGCTATGAAAAAGGGTTCGTTACACACCTGTTTTGCAATATTCCTCGACGAGTTCTCCTACACGATTTCTCCTATAATCAACCGTTAAATTGATCAACTCACAATAATTGAACCAAATCAAGAACCGTCCAATATTAACACTTACACATTCGACCACCATCCATAATGGCCTTAGACACCTTACCTTTGCCGAGATTTATGACGAGATCTAGCCACTCCGGTGATCCAAGCTAATCCAAGTCGACACTATGCCTTGCTGCTCCTCCACTATAGAAACCATAAAAATATTAAAAGAAGAACCCCATAAAGCCTATACCCATATTCGGCCACCTCCCTAAACTAGAGAGGTTTCGGCTTTTCTTAACCTCCATAATACCGAATTGATTAAAGCTACGAGCACTTACCAAGGCTCACCTACCCAAACGGTTCCAATCCCATGATAACTCCGATTCAAAGCAGTCCCAAGTCCAAAACACTAGCAGAAATTGCACCACAAGGATCCTAAGAATCGACCACCAAGTTACCCAAGGATGCTGTGCTTTCGGCTTTTGGATCACTGAAGAAGAAGTGGTTATGGACCAAAAAGTGTGTTGACAAAAGAGTTGAAAGGCTTCTGACATAACATGAATCAGCTAAAAGAAAAAGAACAAGTGTATACCTTTATGGAGAAATCGACTTCCCTTGCCTCCTTCGGGATTTGGCTTGATGCTATTCGGTTAGCAATGAAAAGAATGATGAGTTCGGCTTTTACTATAAATGAAAGAGAGGAAGAATGGCGGCAAAGAGTTTGTAGACGAAATAATGGAAGAGAAAAGAGAGGAATTGCTTAAGAAAAATCGGCACAAGTGGGAAAAAAAGAAAGAAAACAAAAGAGGAAAATGCCACCCTAAAACCCAATAGCCGAATTTACACTAACCTTCCCCCTTGGCCGGCCATCACTTCCCCCATTTCAAATCTCCTAAAATCTCTCCTAGATACGCTCCCCCTTATCTCTCCATCATCCTTCAAATCTCTCCCCTTATCACTCCTTAATCCATGCACTTAACTAATTCAAACTCCTCCAACAGAATCCACCTGGGTTCCATCACTTACCCTTCCTGCTCATAAAAATAAATAACCTTATTTGCCAACACAGGGAATCGATCCCATGTCTTCCCCTATGTTCCACACGCCACCTTTTTAGGAGCTTAGTGGCGTCACCCTTGCCACTTTACTACAGCTCTTTTTGTGATACATTTCTCCCACAACTTTACATAAGGTCACCTAGTCAGAACCCCTAACTCTCAAGTCCAAATTTTGAAAATTCTACCGGGTTTTGGCCAACACATGGGCCTTCCATAAGCCCATTTACATACTCAAATTATGAATTCCATAATCACATACCAAATTTTAGAAACTTACTTAAAATATCAAGAATCGCTAAAAACTCGAAAATGAGGATGTTACAACTCTACCCTCTTTAAAGAAATTTCGACCTCGAAATTTACCTGATCCAAACAGTTGAGGGTATTGTTGACGCATTGCCTCTTCGGTCTCCCAAGTAGCTTCTTCCTTGCCATGGTTCCTCCAAATTACTTTCACTAATGGGACTGACCTCCTTCTCAACACCTTGACATCGCGATCAAGTATTTGCACAGGTTCCTCTTCGAAAGTCAAATTGTAACACCCCTTACCCATATCCGTCACCGGAACAGGGTATGAGGTATTAACAAATTATAGTATATACTATTAAATAAAACCCAACAAAAATATGGCGTGCAATTTGATCATGAATCATTATAACATATGCCATTAATAATACAAACCAATTTCAAAGGCTTCGTACAAAATGATTAGTTTGATACTATAAGTAGTATTTTAAACCTAGACAATTATGACACGTAACAAAATAACTAAGTCTGCTATACATGCCATATTTCAAAATGTTGAGTTCAGATACCAAGAATATTGATAGTGCGGGCGGATCTTCAACAATCTCTAACTCTTGTGCTAGCTGGATGACACTATAAGGCAAAGGAGAGAAAAGAAAGTAAGCTTATAGCTCAGTAAATAAGTATATAAATAGCAGATAAAGAATCTAATATGTCTACAACATAACTCAATTATATCATATTTTTAATTTTTTTTACTATTTACTCCGGTTTGATCAAGCTGTCCCTCCTGCGTCATGATCAATAAATAAATCATAACTCGAGTTACGAAACTCCAAATTCAAATCCGTAAAATTTCCCTGAATATAGACTCATAAAAATTCTTACTAATTTTTTTCTAGAATTTTTGGTACAGCTAATTAGTACAGTTTATTAGTTAAAGTTTCCCCTATTACACAGCTCAACTGATCTGACCTCTCTTCACTATGAATTGAATTTCTCTCAGTACACAATTCAAATAACCATGAAACCTATTTCATTTAAAACTATACTCAATAAGGAATTTATGCATATAAACTATATTTCTTAATCTGTTTTGTACAATTGTTAATGATTTTTCAAAGTTGGAATAGGGGATAACATAGTCATTCTGAGCAAGTCACACACAATTGTAAATATCTCAAAATATAGAATTCCTTTGCTTTATCTGTTTCTTTTATATGAAAATAGACTCATTAAGATTTAATTTCACATCTCATTCAACCTCTAATTAAATTTCTTCTATTTTTGGTGATTTTTGAAATTCACGTCACTGATACTGTACAAAACAGTTTTAATGCTAATTTCACTCTTTCACACATTCTTTGTACTAACCTCATTTTAACTTATATATATATATATCACAAATCATTTTCACTATATTTCATACATCACAAGTATAGGCCCAGGACTACAATGTCACCACAAAGCCATCCCGTTGAACAATTCGAATTAATCCTCGATACTTGATGGTTTCAGCACACAGCCCCACCATCATATTTCATTTAATTCGGCTCTCTTGTACACATGGTGAACACTTAGTACTACTCATGCGACCTAGCCGATTTGTCTCATAGCTCTCTTGTCTACATGGCGTCCTGCACTTGGAATCACACATGCGACCTAGCTACATTTATCTCTCACGTAGCTCTCTTGTCTACATGGGATACATCCCGTATCACACATGTGACCTAGCTACTACATAGTATCTCGTAGCTTTCTTGTACACATGATGTGCACTCGGTACCATACATGTGACCTAGCTACGCCTCTATTTTATTCGATCTTTCCAATGTTCAACCGGATCTCTCTCTATTACTTATTTCCATTCTTCCAATAGTCGATTTATACTTCAACATCATCTAATATATATAATAGGCTGAAATATAAGAATGTAAATGAAATTAATGTATTATTTACATACAAACTTACCTCGGTGCAAAATATGGGAATTTTGCAATTTATTCCAAAACTTTCTCCTTCCCCCGTTCGAGGTTGATTCCACGCTTTTCTTGATCTATAACAACATATTTAGTTCATTTAACACTCGAACTATTTATTTTAATCCAAAAATCACATTATACAAAAATTAAATTTTTGCCCCCTAACTTTTACAAAATTACGATTTTTCCCCAAGGCTCGGAAATTTAATTTCAGCCCTTATTCTTATGTTTAATGACCTACTGATCATTTTTCTCTTCTATGGCAACATCAAATTCTCACTCTAACACATAGTTATGAACAATAGGTATTTTTATCGATTATGTCGTTTTGCTCGTTTTCGTTAAAAATCCCTTAGAAAAGATTGTTCTCCTAACTTCAAACATTCATATTCTGCCATCAAACAACACAATACATGCCTATCATTCATGGGTAAATTTTTAAACATACACCCTAACTCGAAATAATGGTAGAAAAAAGTAAACCGAGCTACGAGGATTTCAAAAATGTGAAGAACATTAAAAAAGGGGGTTGAAATCACTTACTATGAAGCTTGAAAATTGAAGAAACCTTAGCTATGGAGGAGAGCAAATTTTGGCAGCAACTAGTGAAGATGATGACCAATTTTGTGTTATTTTTCCCATTTTATTTCATTTAATATACAAATGACCAAAATACCCTTACTACTAAACTTTCCAAAAATTCCCTCCATGTCCAACTTTTGTCCATAACTTAGGAATGGGTCAAATTGCTATTTAAGACCTCCTAGTTAATATCCCAAAGCAATTTCATACTAAAAACTTCTAAAACACGAGTTTTACAATTTATTCGGTTTAGTCCCTAATCTCAACTTAAGCGCTCAATGCATAGAGTTTCATCACGAAATTTTCATGAAATCATGAAATCATATCACAAACCCCAAAATAATTATAAAACAATTATTTCTATCTCGGATTTGTGGTAACAAAACCACTATTCCGATTAGGCCCTAATTCGGGTTGTCACACAAATCCGACTGTAACTCGACTTCTGCAACTGGCACGATATGAGTTGGGTCAGAACGATATCGCCTTAGCATGGATACATGGAAAACATCATGAATACGATCCATCTCTGGAGGTAACTCTAACTGATAAGCCACCGGCCCTATCCGCTTAATAACTCGGTAAGGCCCAATAAACCGTGGGCTCAACTTACCCTTCTTACCAAATCTCAATATCTTCTTCCAAGGCGAAACTTTCAAAAAGACCATGTCCCCTACAGCATATTCAATATCCTTACGTTTCAGATCAGCATAAGACTTTTGTCGATCCGCTGCCTCCTTTAACCGATTCCGGATCACTTTAATCTTGTCTTCAGTATCTGCTACAAACTCTAGCCCAAGTATTTGCCTTTCCCCCACTTCTGCCCAACAAGTGGGCGAACGGCACCTTCGCCCATACAGTGCCTTATAAGGAGCCATCTGAATACTTGCTTGGTAACTGTTGTTATACGCGAACTCCACCAATGGCAAATGGTCCTCCCAGCTGCCCCTAAACTCAATAGCACAACCCCTCAACATATCCTCTAAAATCTGAATAACCCTCTCCGACTGCCCATCCGACTAAGGATGAAAAGCCGTACTGAAATCCAATCGCGTTCCCAATGCCTCATGCAACCTCTGCCAAAACCGAGATGTAAACCTTGGGTCTCGGTCCGAAATTATCGATACTGGCACACCATGCAACCGCACTATCTCCGCCACATACAACTTGGCCAACTTCTGAAGTGAGTAATCGGTTCGGACAGGTATGAAATGAGCAGATTTTGTGAGTCTATCCATAATCACCCAAACCGAATGCTTCTTAGAAGGTGTCAACGGCAACCCACTTACAAAGTCCATAGTTACCCTTTCCCACTTCCAAAGTGGTATCTTTATCGGCTGTAACAATCCTGAAGGCAGTTGATGCTCGGCCTTCACTTATTGACATGTCAGACATCTCCCTATAAATTCGGTCACTTCTCGCTTAAGCCCAGGCCACCAATATAGCTCTCGCAAGTCTCGATACAACTTACTCCCTCTTGGATGCATAGCACAAGGTCCATTATGTGCCTCTTTCAAAATCATCAATCTCAAATCGGAGTTTTCGGCATACAAATTCTCCCTCGAAAACAAAGAACTCCCTCACTATTTAACCCAAAGTCTAGATTCTCCCCCTTTTGAACTTGCTAAAACCGAGAAACTAACGACTCGTCCTCCAACTGTTGCTTCTTAATCTGTTCTACCCAAGTCGGTCTCACTTGTAGCTCAGCCAACGAGCAAACATTGCCTTCAACTCCACCACAGCCCTTCGACTTAGCACATCAGCCACGACATTTGCCTTACCTGGATGGTACTCAATCGAACAGTCATAGTCCTTTAACAACTCTATCCACCTTCGTTGCCTAAGATTCAGCTCCTTTTGAGTCAGTAAGTACTTAAGACTCTTGTGATCCGTATAGATGATGCATTTCTTGCCATACAGGTAATGCCTCCATATCTTAAGTGCAAAGATTACCGCTGCCAATTCCAAGTCATGCATAGGGTAGTTCACCTCGTGCAGCTTAAGCTGTCGTGAAGCATAAGCAACCACTTTACCTTCTTGCATCAACACGCAACCCAAACCTATATGTGACGCATCACTGTACACAGTGAAATCCTTACCAGACTCTGGCTAAATCAACACTAGCGCTTCTGTAAAAACCTTCTTCAACTTCTCAAAAGCCTCTTGCTGCTTATTCGTCCAAACAAAAGGTGCCCCTTTCCTTATAAGTTTCGTTAACGGTGTTGCCAACATAGAAAATCCTTCCACGAATCTCCGATAATAACCTGTCAACCCCAGGAAACTTTGGATCTCTGTTACCGACTTTGGTGGCTTCCATTCCAAAATTGCCTCAATCTTTCGAGGGTCCACCTTGATCCCCTCAGCAGACACAACATGCCCCACGAAGGTAACTTCTTTCAGCCAAAACTCACACTTACTAAATTTTGCATAAAGTTGCTTTTCCTTTAACACTTGCAGCACTACACGAAGATGCTCATCATGCTTCTCTTTCATTTCCGAATACACCAAGATGTCGTCAATAAAAATGACTACGAACCGATCCAAGTATGGCTGGAACACCCGATTCATCAAATCCATGAATGCTGCCGGTGCATTAGTCAAACCAAAAGGCATTACCAGAAACTCGTAATAACCATATCGAGTCCTGAACGCCGTCTTATAAATATCCACTTCTTTAACTCTTAATTGATGATATCCCGACTGAAGGTCGATTTTAGAAAATAATGAGGCTCCTTTTAATTGGTCGAACAGATCGTCGATTCTTGGTAACGGATACTTGTTCTTGATAGTCAATTTATTCAACTGCAGATAGTCAATACACATACGCATAGTCCCATCTTTCTTCTTTACGAATAGTACCGGTGCGCCCCACGGGGAAACACTTGGTCTTACAAACCCTCTATCCAATAGTTCCTGTATCTGAGCTTTCAATTCTACCAACTCCTTTGGTGCCATCCTATAAGGTGCAATGGACACAGGAGCTGTTCCAGGTAATAAGTCGATTCCAAACTCGACTTCTCTGTTCGAGGGTAATCTAGGAAGTTCATCTGGGAATACATCCTGAAATTCCTTAATGGTCCTAACCGACTCCACCGTTATCTCCTCAAGTTTGGTTTGACCTACAAAGGCCAAGTACGCCTCACAACCTTTTCGAATCAACTTCTCGGCTCTTAAAGCCGAAACAATATTGGACAAATAATCCTTTCGTTCCCCTATGACTATTATCTCCTCATCTTCGGCAGTTCTTAGTACCATCCTCTTTGCAGCACAATCCAACGTCGCCTTGTGCTTAGTTAACCAGTCCATTCCTAAGATAAGATCAAAATCCCCAAATGGCAGCTCCATCAAATCTCCTTCAAAAGTTTTATCTTGTGTCATTAAAGGCACTGCCCTAAAAAGTTTATCTACCTTAACCGAATGTCCCAAAGGGCTTATCACTGAAACCCCACTCACAGCCTCCTCAGGAAGCACATCCAAAGCCCCAGATACATCACAAGCAACATACGAGTGAGTGGAACCCACATCAATCAAAGCGGTGTAAGGCGTGCTATAAATGAAGAACGTACCAGTTATAACATCAGGAGCGTCACCCTCCTCACGTTGTCGTGCAGCATAAACCAACGCCGGTTGTCGAGCTTCAGAGTGTCCAGCACCCCTGGCAGGTGCCCCACGTCTTCGTCCATTTCCATTACCACCTCTACCTTGCCCATAACCCCTCTGTGGTGGTGGTCCTCCTCACCGTAGTTGGATATCCATTTGCTCTGCAACTAGCTCCTGAGCTGTCCTCCGAGGACACTCCCTGAACTTATGCTCCTTAGACCCATATCGGAAACATGCTCCAGTTCATTTCCAACACTCCCCCATATGCACCTTACCACAGTCCCTGCAAGCCTGCGGTCTATAAGTATTTACTGGAACTACTCGAACTGGTTCCTCCATCCTTGCTCTTTTAACATTTTGATTCGTAGCACTTGAGGGTCTAAAATCCCTCTTAAACCTGGGTCGATCCTTCTCACGGTTCTGCCGCTCAGTCAACTTCACCTCCTCGGCTATCTTAGCCTTCTCTACCAATGCAGCAAAACCACGCTCCCTCTGTGGAGCTATCAATATCCTAAGCTCATCGTGGAGGCCATCCTCAAATCGAACACTGCGTTCATATTTAGTTGCAACTATCCCACTGGCATATCGACTCAGCCTCAAAAATTCTACCTCATACTCCGCTATAGTCTTATTCCCCGTGTTAGATTCAAAAATTCCTTCCGACGAGCATCCACATAACTAGCTCCAACATACCTCCCCTTAAAAGCAGTTTTGAACAATTCCCAAATTACTTGCTCAATTGGGGTACTCTCCCTTACGGTGATCCACCATCGGTATGCCTCGTCACGTAGCAGTGACATGGCTCCTTTTAGCTTCTGCTCCATTGAGCAGTCTAGATCGTCCATGATCCGTTCTGTTGCCTCTAGCCAATATTCTGCCACATTTGGGGCTACTCTAGATACACCCCTAAATACTTCTGCTCCGTTGGCCCTGAGTCGCTTTGATATGGACCCCCTATTCACTGTCCCAGTGCTAGCTCCAACAACCCTTTCCAAAACCCTTAACATGGCTTGAGACAAAGCGTCATCCCCTGCAGCCCGATCATAAGACCCAGTCTCCGTTGCTTGTGGCACAGATGCCTTCTCAGCTGGCCTATGCCCTGAGGATGAAGGTTCAGCTTGCACCCTTCCGCGACCACGTCTGCGGGCTCGTCCACGAGCTCCTCTTGTACTCATATCGAATTATCTAATTATGAGTTTTATGATATTAGTATAATGTTCCTCTGTTTATTATGAAACTGTCTTATAGTAGTTCAAGGATTGTTTTCGTATCACCGTAGCCTAGCTACAGTCTCATTCCTACCGTTTTACAGCTCTACGTTATCTAAAGTATCATAGTAGGGTCTCAATTCTATTCATAGCATCATATCATTACCATATATCGTAAGGAAAATATACTTACAGACTTGGTGCCGGGGATTCAGTGCGCCACTTCTTTCTCCAATCCATTTAAAACTCAAAAAGCCATATTTTTGCTTTTAGAAGATAAAAATTTTGATTTGAAAGCACCCTTTATTTTGAAACTCTTGATTTAAAACAGAAAAACTTTGACCATTTTAACATGTATACTCTGTAAATTTTTTTTCAAAAATACCCTTCTTAGGCCTAAGTTTTCGAAAACTTTTTAGACCCGATCCACAGCCGAATTGTTGCAACCTAGGCTCTGATACCACTAAATGTAACACCCCAAACCCGGCCCAGATGTTATGGCCGAATCTGACATGCCACATTGGAGTTGAAAACCCATGTTCCGTTTTAGTGTTTTAAAAACCATATATTTTGTTGAGTTAACAAAGTGAATGGAAGCTGGGCACCAGGTAGGTATTCGAGACGGAGGAGGTGAGCCATGAATGCTGCTTAAGTACCAAGCTCTTCGATTGGATCCAATCCTAGACATGCCCACGACCATTGCCACACTTTGTTATATCAAGTTTAAATTTGTTTAAGTGGACGTCTTTGATAAATCGAATAATCGTGGTGTTGTGATATTTTGAAATCAAGTATCGTTCGGAAAACACGTCCCAAGTCTAGCCCATTTGTATAATTATCAACCAGTTTTAAAGTTATTAAAAATAAAATAATCCCGAAAAGAAGTAAAATAAAAATTAAAATGGCCTTATTACAACCCAAGAATAAATAATAATTAAAGGAAATTTAAAGAAAACCAATGCTTATTTAAAAGTCCAAAGCGATCACCGCGCCACTGAATCCCTCCAACTCCAAGTCCCCACATCAAGGCTCACTGCAAGGTTAAGGAAAGGGGTGAGTTTGGAAACTCGATTTGCAACAAGCCCTTTCAGAGCCCAAAACAATATCACTCTTTGGCCTTAGCCCAAGTCCAATCTCAATATGTATATACTGGGCCGTAGCCTTTTCATATTTTATACTTCATAACACTGGGCCGAAGCCTTTTTCTGTACACGATATGGCCCATAGGCCCATTTCAATATCACATGTAATATCAATGAATGTATGCAAGCCCACTTGGGGAGACTATTCGACCCACCATATGCTACTCTCCACCCGTACCAACCAACACACTTTGTGGGGAAATAACTCAACACACCCAACCATAACTCTCCACTGGCAGCATAGCTACTTTATCATATAACTGGAGGCCTAGCCTCTTTTAATAACTGGGGCATAAGCCCTTTTGATAACTGGGGCATAAGCCCTTTTGCACTTCCTCCATCCATATAAAAACCCAACCCAATGCATTTATGAATACATCATGTGCATATCATATCATGTGCATATCATACATGTCATGTGCATATCATACATACCATGTTTATCAAAATCCCATGTATTAAATTCATATATAAACCCTAGGGGTATAATTGTCATTTTTACCTAGGGGCAAAACGATCATTTTCATATTATAAGGGTAATTCTGTAATTTTACCAAAAATTAGTGTTTCCATGTTCATTAACAGTTACTAACAGTTCATGTGTGCAAACAGTGATTCTGGCCCATTTTTAGCAAAATCGAGTTATTGGGCCTAAAACCCCTAATGGGCCCTACTTAGCCGATTTTGTCATCTAGGACCATTTAGCCTATATTCCATAACGGTTTTATCAGTCTCGATGTGCAATTTAACAGGTTCTCCTTTTCTACCAATTTTTACCCCAAATGGGCCCGAAAGCCCATTGGGCCCTACTTCAGCCCCTCGAGGCCCAACTTACCGTGAACGCCAAAAATCACGCTCTTACCGTTTCCAATGTTCCCAATCATCATTTCAACGAATCTAACTAACTAATGAGCGTTCGCTTGCTCACAAGTCTTCGAAATGCCAGAATTTTGGCATTTCGGCTTTTCGGCATTTATCGCTTTAAGCTATGAAAAAGGGTTCGTTACACACCTGTTTTGCGATATTCCTCGACGAGATCTCCTACACGATTTCTCCTATAATCAACCGTTAAATAGATCAACTCACAATAATTGAACCAAATCAAGAACCATCCAATATTAACACTTACACATTCGGCCACCATCCATAATGGCCTTAGACACCTTACTTTGCCGAGATTTATGACGAGATCTAGCCACTCCGGTGATCCAAGCTAATCCAAGTCGACACTACGCCTTGCTGCTCCTCCACTATAGAAACCATAAAAATATTAAAAGAAGAACCCCATAAAGCCTATACACATATTCGGCCACCTCCCTAAACTAGAGGGGTTTCGGCTTTTCTTAACCTCCACAATACCGAATTGATTAAAGCTACAAGCACTTACCAAGGGTCACCTACCCAAATGGTTCCAGTCCCGTGATAACTCCGATTTAACGCAGTCCCAGCTCCAAAACACTAGCAGAAATCGTACCACAAGGATCGTAAGAATCGGCCACCAAGTTACGCAAGGATGCTGTGCTTTCGGCTTTTGGATCACTGAAGAAGAAGTGGTTATGGACCAAAAAGGGTGTTGAAAAAAGAGTTGAAAGGCTTCGACATAACATGAATCGCTAAAAGAAAAGAACAAGTGTATACCTTTATGGAGAAATCGACTTCCCTTGCCTCCTTCGGGATTTGGCTTGATGCTATTCGGTTAGCAATGAAAAGAAGGATGAGTTCGGCTTTTACTATAAATGAAAGAGAGGAAGAATGGGGGCAAAGAGTTTATGGACAAAATAATGGAAGATAAAAGAGATGAATTGCTTAAGAAAAATCGGCACAAGTGGGAAAAAAAGAAAGAAAACAAAAGAGGAAAATGCCACCCTAAAACCCAATAGCCGAATTTACACTAACCTTCCCCCTTGGCCGACCATCAGTTCCTCTATTTCAAATCTCCTAAAATCTCTCCTAGATACGCTCCCCCTTATCTCTCCATCATCCCTAAAATCTCTCCCCTTATCACTCCTTAATCCATGCATTTGACTAATTCAAACTCCTCCAAGAGAATCCACCTGGGTTCCATCACTTACCCTTCCCACTCATAAAAATAAATAACCTTATTTGCCAACACAGGGAATCGATCCCATGTCTTCCCGTATGCTCCACACGCCACATTTTTTGGAGCTTAGTGGCTTCACCCTTGCCACTTTACTACAGCTGTTTTTGTGACACATTTCTCTCACAACTTTACATAAGGTCACCTAGCCAGAACCCCTAACTCTTAAGTCCAAATTTTGAAAATTCTATCGGGTTTTGGCCAACACATGGGCCTTCCATAAGCCCATTTACATACTCAAATTATGAATTCCATAATCACATACCAAATTTTTGAAACTTACTTAAAATATCAAGAATCGCAAAAAACCCGAAAATCAGGATGTTACAGTCTTGGCTACTGAATTAAATTAGTGCCATAGCTATTACTTATTTTTAATGCGTCCTAGCTTAGTAAAAATTAAATTATAGCTGAATTAAATTTGTCCCAGCTGAATTGAGCATATTATGGATGCTGAATTGAGCATATTATGGATGCCGAATTTAATTTGTCTTAACATTGGCCTTGGTTGAATTTAATTACTGTAGGTACATGCATGGCCAGCCATAAAAAGGGTGTGCTGCTGATTGCCATTCCCCAAGTAGCTATTTAGTGAGTGCAAGAGCCAAAAGTGAGCTAATTTTTCTTCTTCCAAGCTGCTAGTTCCTCTTCCATAAGCTTGCTTAAATGAATTCATATTGCTGGAAATTCTTTTCACACCTAAAGGCTGGTCAGTTTTGAGTTTTCACATTCAAAGTGGTTGCTCACTTGCTCTGTTCACACTATAAGTTCTTTTGAGTAATCTAAGTAGCCCATTTAATCAAGTGTCTTTTCGGCAACCCCAGGCACCTCATACATTACCTTGGCCAAATTTGTCAAGTAGAAATTAGCTCCATTCAGCTCCCAAATTAATTTCAATTATTTCAGCTGGTTGGGACTAGCAAAAGACTTAACCATTGGCGTTCCCAAGCTACTGGAAGCCTCAAGAATATTGCTAGGAACTTTCCAAGAAATTTCATCTCATTTAAGTTGAAAACAAATGTCTAATTAGCTACCCTATGATGACCATTCGGCTAGCTTAAGTTCAGCACTATAAATATGTAGCTCATTTCTTTATTTTAGAACTTTTGTCAATTTGAATGAAATATATTATATTTGTGAGATTTTCTTCTCTCAAATTTTGTTCTTAGACTTTTTTGCCTTATCTGTTGTTAGTGTGATCAACCTTAGTCGTTCTTTTCCGAACTTATCACTCCAAACGAGTGTGGCGTTCAACCCAACCATACCTTCGGTTCTTACCTTTGTTAGGTAACGGGTCAAGATCCCTTTTCTTCCTTCACTGAACCACCTTAAGCCATATAAGTCTCGGGTCAACACTCTCCTTAGTGTTGGTTCGCTCTTGCCGTTTAAGTCTGAATTCCATTCCAACTATCTACTAAATTATCTATCTCAAATTCCTTATTAGCCGAACCAAATCTACATAAACTTAGCCAATTTTGAACCTAAATTCCATCTCCCATCTTCATATTTAAAAATACTTTCAATGCTTACAAATTGGAAAATACCTCTACGTTTGACAATTGAGCAATTAAATGATTCAACTCATGATACCGAGGTGAGATCGTATCATTTGGTATTAGAGCTTGCAAAAATGAGAAGTACAAACATTCTAGCTATCCCAGAATAGGTTTGTAAAAAAAAGTTTCAAAAAAAATTTAGTTACCTAAGAACTTCATTAAAACTTCAAGTCCATTTAGCTTTTCTAAGCATCAACTCAATTAAACTTCCTCAACAACAAGGTTAGATTTATTGATGCAACTCAGCTACCAAAACACTCAATTAAGTTCCAGCTGAACTAAGGCATCTAGAAGCTACCCTTTGACATCTCCCATGCACAAAGAAGCTTCCTGGAAATTTCTTGAAGAATTCTAGAATTTTTAGCTCATTTAAAAGCTGAAATTAAGTGATCATTTAGCTAGTTTTGTGACTATTCGGCTAGGCTAAATCATTACTATAAATATGTAACTCTTTTTTTTGTTTTAGAACTTTTGTCAACTTGAATGTTATTTAAGTGTTTTTGTGAGAATTTCTTCTTTCAATTTCGTCCAAAGACTCAGTAACTTATCTACTTAGTTAGTGGCATCAACCTGAATCTTTTCCAAACTTATCACTCTATTTGAGTGTGGCATTCATCTTCTTACATACCATTTGTTCTTACCTTTTTAGGTAACGGGTCAAGGCTGATATCACCATGTTTCCAAGTGAACAAATGACTCGACTTGAGGACAAGTCACTTTGAAGTAGGGGGAAATAATGTAAGCATGCCCGGGAGCTTAACAAGCATGAGCCAAGAATCCCTCGACCTACCTAAAGGACCAATGACTCGAGCACGAGCTAGACGATTTCAAGATGCTATTTCAGCTTTCGTTAATCACAAGTCTTGGAGAAAACTAGCTCGATGTTAATGGCGAAGCTGGGACCAGCTTCCTAAAGAATCCTTGCACCTTTGTGTGAGTCGAACTCAGCTCATCTCCATCTCTCTGAGCTCCGTTCAGCTCAAATCAGCTCGATTGAGCTTACTCGAGCTCATTTGAGGTCAATTCTGTTTATTCCCAGCTCGTTTCCTTTATTATTCAAATAAATTCAGTATTAGTTTTAATTTATTTAATTTGGTGTAGCTCAAATAATTATTCTGTGTTTGTGTTTAAAATTTGGTCATCTTAAATATGTTTTCATTATGTTTTAATTTAAGCTTAAATGTGTCTTATTTAGTGCATAATTTTAATGCTTTAGAATTTGAACAAATTTAATAGCTGCTGCTATTTAATTTGTCCAGACCGATTACATGTTTTAATTATGTCTTAGTTTGAGTTTATTTTTAATGTGTCTTGAGCAGCCGATTTTATGATGTCCTAAGGTAAATTAATGTTGCTATTTAATTGGTGCAGGTACATACCACATGGACGACATTAAAGGAGTTTTAAAGCTGGAATTAAAATCAGTAACTCATTTCCCTTCTCCAAAGTGGTTGTTCGTGTAATGGAACAGACAAAGGAGTGTTCACACTAGCTGATTTAATTTGTTCACACAAGCTGGACATTCCTTTCACATTAAAATGTCCATTCAGCTGTCGCATTCATACACACAGACCATTTAAATTCGTCCTTTCACACTTGGGGGATATTAGAGTTCAAGTGTTCACACTATTTGGGCTATTCATGCTCCAAAACTCCCATTAAGATGCTACTGTACGTTTAGTTTCTCAAGGAAGGTAATGCGATCCCGGTTGTATCATGTTTCGATACATCTCGACGACATCGAGATTGGCCTAAACTCGAGGGGCCCAAGTGTAAAATAAGACATTTAATTTCAGTTTGTTAATAAATTGAGTTGTTGGGCTTTATTTTTAATTAAGTTGCTTGAATAAATTACTCATCTTAGTTAATTGAGTTCATTTTACTTAATTGAGTTCATCTTAGTTAATAACTTATCTTAGATTAATAAATGAGTTATTATTGAACTTCATTTAATAGATGTTTCTTTAATTAATCTACTTACTAGGATAATTTATTGATGCATGAGCTTAAGTTTAATTAATTATGCTTTATTTAATAAAACTAGTTGCTAGAATAATTGATGAAAAGCTTTAGTTCATTTATGAAGTTAAGTGTTTAATGTGTTTGAGTTTAATTAGTGTTTAACTGTGTTTAACAAGTTTATTTTAATGTGTTTATTGCAGGTGTCTCTTTAGCTCATGATCGCGTGGTTTCGTGATAGGTTTTAAATATTTATAATTACTCGTTCTTGAACTAACTATTATCGCGATGTAGGCAAGTGTACCTATCGAACAGTAGTATAGTTTTAGCAAGACCAGATTGTCAAACCCAAAGGAACTAAAAGTACTAGTAATGACTATCTTTTTATTATCTAGCCTAAGAATAAAGAGGTTTTATTTTAATTAACCAATTATTTAAACTAAGAATGCACAGAGAAAAGAATTGGGGAATTGCTTTTGGGAAAAATCGATTGACTTAAGACAATACCTAAAGAAAAATCCACCTAGACTTTACTTGTTATTTTGGCTCTGAATTAGACGATTTATTCATTCGACTTGTTCTATAGAGACCCTAAGTTATGTTATTATCCCTATTCAAGACTAATAATGTCTAATCCCTAGATTGAATAACCGAGACTTTTCTCTAATTAACACTCTAGGGTTGCATTAACTTGATCTATGGATCCCTTTACTAGGTTTCACCCTAATCCGACAAAATCTTGTCACCCTATGTCTAGGCGCGCAATCAACTCCGCTTATTTATGACAAATGTACTCTTAGACAGGGTCTATTCTTCCTCTGAATAAGAGCATGTCTTGAATTAGTATCCTGGGATATTAAAACAAGAATTAAGAACACATAATTAAGAACAAGTTAAATATTTATCATACGATTCAGAAAATAATAATAAGATTCGTCTTAGGTTTCATTCCCCTTAGGTATTTAGGGGTTTTAGTTCAAAACTAAATAAGAAAACATCTCAGAAGAATAAAGACTACAAAACATAAAGAAAACCCAAAACTCCTGAAGGGAAATTGAGGATAGATCATCAGTCTTGATGATGAATCCAGCTTCTGAGATGGATCAATCAGCTTCCTTAGAGTAATTTCTTACTCCCTATTCTCTATCTCCCTTTTCTTCCTCCTCTAGGGTGTATTTATAGGCTTTGGAAAGCCTAAAAGCACTCAAAATTGGCCTTTTCTGAATTGGACTCAACTTGGGCTCAGTAGGGACACGCCCGTGGCACACGCCCGTGTTCGATTACTTCAGGCCATGTTCGACCTGCCAAATTGAGACTGTCGTGTGGTCTACCCATGTGAGGAGGTCCAGGCTGTGTTGATTTCGTATTTTAGCCCATTTTCTCCGTTTTTGGGCCGTTTCTTGTTCCTTTCACTCTCCTATGCCCTCTTAAGTATAAAGCATGAAATTAAAGCATTAGGAGCATCGAATTCACCAATTCTAATAAGAAATCATCCATAAAATGCATTAAACATGGGGTAAAAATATGTATAAGTTGCGGTTTATCAAATACCTCCACACTTAAGCATTTTCTTGTCCTCAAGCAAAATTCTCAACTCATAATCAAAATAAATTCTTCTTAACTTATAATTTCTATTGATAATATCTCACATTAATCCATAAGTAATCATACATTGAGAATTCAACTAAATGAACATAAAAGTTCCAAACATTCCAAGTTGAGCATTTTTCATGCAAACATAGGTGTCTCCCCTCATATAAGAAATTACCTTTGATTCAGAATAACACAGAGTTTTACATCCTCACTAAAGATTCCCTCAAATCACTCGAGGTGTTTAAGGACAATAAATGAAGCACTCAATAGTCAATAATGAAAAGTCATTACCATAGGCTTGCATGAAAATCAAATCTCCACCACTATAATTTAAGATGATACATCAATCAAAAGGTCTTTAGAGGGTTGTAATGAGGCTTGGTTAGGGTGTGTGGTCGAGCTGAAAGAAAGGGTTAGAATTGAGATTGAATTGAAAATTTACCTAACTAGAAAAAGAGTTAATCTTCACTTGCATACAACAGAGCTTCTTCTCAGAATATGAAATTACAGATATGTATACATAGTTTTTTTTTTAAGAACAAGTTAAATAATCAAACAAGACATAGCTAAGCAATTTCTTCAACTCAAATCTCGACAAAAATAGGAATCAAATTAATTTAGGGGATTTCAACAATAATGGGTTAAGGGTTAATATTGAGGTTAATACAAGGAATGGCTTGTTAGGCTCAAGGGGGTTTATTAGGGGTTAATCATGGAGGTAGGCTTTTCATGGCATGAGTGGGTTAATCGTAAGTGTCTTAATCCTTTTGACATATCAAATCAAATGGTGTGGTCTCGACATGCATAATCAAGCAAGTTCTAGAATAACAGTTCAATACTGACGCATTCAAAGCAATAATAAAAGTGAGCATGAAAGAATTATAGATGCTCAAAAGGCTCAAAAATCTCACAAAAATTATGGCTTTTTGATGTTAAGACTTGTGAATTCCAATTCAAAGTAATACCTAAACTTTGGGGAAACAGCCTAAGATTTTGAATTCTTAAAAATCAACTCATCATGCTTGATTCTCTAATGTCTTAAAGTTTAAACAATCAATGCATAAATGTCTATGTTTTAATTCAAGATATATCAATCAAAATCATAAATCAATTAAAATTTATCCTAAATATGGTATGAAAGGTTTTCAAGAGAACAAGCCAATCATTCAGGGATTTTTCTGATAATAAAATAAATACCACCCCACACTTAAGATGTACATTGCTTTCAATGTACAAAGATAGATATTAGAGTATATAAAATAAAGATAGGGAGAGAAGCGAAACTTCTTGTATTAAGAATTGATGATATTCTTGGATTGACGAAATCGAGTATTAGAGATAACTTTGGATGGCAAGCTTGACTCTAAAGGTAAGCCGTTTTTAAAAGAAAACAAATGAATCTTAAAAACTTAATGAAAGAAAAATAAAATAAGACAATTATTCTAATTTTTTAAAGTGGCACGGCCGGTGCACACGCCCGTGTGGTTCGTGTCCCGTCTGTGTTCATCGCGAATTGTGATGTCGTCACACGGCCTTCTCACACGCCCGTGTGTATAGGCCGTGTGGCTGTATGATCGTGTCGCATGGCCCTGTCTGGCGTGGTTTGCTTCTCCCACGGTCGTGTAGGTTTTCACACACCCGTGTCATTCTGACAGTGTTGTCCACGGGTGCTAGACACGGGCGTGTCGTACACCCGTGTTTATTTGGTAGGTTCAACCACGGCCGTGTCGCACAGCTGTGGCGTTTTATCACAACCCGTGTTTGAGGAAATCTTCTACCCTATTTCTGCACGGCCATGTCACACGGCCGTGTTTCTATCCGTTGCCTTAAGAATGGCCGTGTGCTAGGCCGTGTGGAGTTGGGAACCTGTGATTTAAGTACTTTGTTAGTGACCTGAATGTTTAAAACTTGAAATGTAAATAATTTAAAACCGTTAGTATTCGAGTTACCTCCCGAGAAGCGCTTATTTATAGTCTAAGCTCGACTTACCTCTTCAGTGAATGGTCATGGTGGTTTGAGGAGTTTATACTTCTCATTCCTGCTATCAATCTCATCAAAATAAGGTTTTAATCTGGTGTTGTTTACCTTAAAAGTGCCGAACTTGGGATGACTCACCTCTATCATACCGAATGGAAAAATACTGAGTACCGTGAGAGGGATTTCCTCATTCGGTGTGGTAGTGACAATGTGGGGATCTGCGGCATCTAATTAGACCTTATCACCAACCTTAAGTTGATTTTGAGAGGTATCGGGCTCATTTTGGCGTAGTTTCGATTTATCGCGTGTTCTCAGTTTATGTGTTCGTCATTCATCTAGCTCCTCTACTTGCAGCCTTCGTTCTTCATGAATAGAACCTCTACTATTGTTCGAGAGTGGCTCATGTACTCCCTTCAGACTTATCTCCTGCAAAGTGGGTTGTATCATGTGGTTAGATTTAATTGAAAGGTTTAAATAATCACCTTCAATTCCTGATATGTTGCCAGAATTGCGAGCTTGAAGGGTGATTGTTTCGCCTCCAACCCGGAGTGTGAGTTCACCTATGCCAACATCAATGATGGTTTTAGCAGTTGCTAAAAAGGGCCTTACTAAAATTAAGGGAGTGTTGCTATCCTGTTCTATGTCTAGAACAATAAAGTCAACGGGAAATATAAATTTATCAATTTTAACTAGCACATCTTCAATAATACCTCTAGGGAATCTTATAGTTTTATCTACTAATTGGATGCTCATCCTAGACCTAGTTGCTTAAACATTTTGTAAGGCATGACGTTGATACTAGCCCTTAGATCAGCTAATGCATGATTAACATCTAAACTACCAATTAAGCAACGAATAGTAAAGCTCCCTGAATCTTTTAGTGTGACAGCCCAAAATTGACCCTAGTCGGGATGTGGTTTCGGGACCACAAAACCGAGGCATAAAAATAATTTAAAATTTATTTTGATGCCTATGATATGTGTTAATTTGTGTGTGACATTTTTGATGTTTCGATTTAGTGTTATAAATGCGAATTTCACTAGAAAGGACCTAGTAGTGAACTTTGAAAGTATGATGGGGAAATGTGTGATGACTAGTTGCTCATGCATGCAAAAATTAGGGATTTGCATGTCAAATTTCCCCCCCTCAACATGAAGTGGCCGGCCATGGCAAGTGAGGATGGGCAAAACATGTCATGAAACATGTTTTGTTGGTGCATTAGGGAGAAATAATAAACAAAGGTGTATGGGTAAGAAAAGAATGAAAAAAAAATGTGTGTGAGTGTGGTATTCCCCCCATTGCCGTGAGTTGTAGAGAAAGAAAGAAAAAAATTTTGTTCATCCTTTCTTTGAGCCAAAACTAAGGAAGAAGGAGGATTTTTGCTCCATGCTTGGTTTGGAAGAGATCTAGAAGGAGATTTGGCTAAGTTTGCATCAAGATTAAGGTATGTATGAGGTTGTGTTAGGAGTTTCATGCATGTTTTGGTTGCTAACTTGATGTGCATGTTAGCCATGGCTCAAATCTTTGTTATGCCATGGAAATGGTATTTGGCCAAAGTTGTTATGGTGATAAAGCCATTGCATGCTAAGTGTGAAGCTTGATGATGATGCATGCAATGATAGATTGTCTACTTTTGAGTAAGATTTTGAGTTTTCTTTTTGTTTAATCATGATTAAAGTTGAAAAGGGGCATGATTGTCATATTCGGCCATGATGCATTTATGAGCATGGTTCATGCTTCTTGCATGTTAGTTAAAATTTGTGTTTTGGATGGCTATGGACACCTTGAAATTCGGCCATGCTCATATATGTATATATATGTTTGCACATGATGTTTTGGTTATGAACTAAGTGATGAATATGGTTGTTTAAAGAAGAAGATGTTGAAGAATGATTGTGAAATTGCAAGCACATTCGGCCTAGCACACATATGAGTGCTTGATGCTATATTATAAGTTTTGAGCTACAATATGCAAAGCATTAACTAGTAAAATGCATGCTGTTTTTGTGAGGTATTAAGTGCATAACTGGCCTCAACATGTACATGAATATTCGGCCTTGGGTAGCCTATTGAAGGCCTTAGCTTTTCCTTGATGCTCGAATAAATTGTATTGAATTGCTTGATGTAGTATAAAATGTGCATGACCATTGTGTATTCAAGCTAAAGAGTGGCCATATGACCATTTAAACTCCTTGTCATATTCGCCATAAGCTAGCACAATGAGGTTTTAATAAATTGAATTTGTTTGAATTAGCTCAAGAGCTAAGAGGGCCACAATTGGACAAGGGAAGGAAAAATGATCGAATAGCCGTAAAAGCCGTTCGACAACATCCGAGGTAAGTCCTCAAGAAGTGACCTTACTTGAATTATGTGGAATGAAATATGGATGTATTGATTATTGATTTATGTGTGTATGAGTATTGAATAATGCCCGGCTAAGTCCCAAGGCGATTATGCTAGTGATTATAATTGTGTTTGAGCCTTAGTAACGAGAATGAAATATGTATGTCCATTGATTATTGATGTATGTGTGCATGAGAAATTGAATGATATCCGGCTAAGCCCGAAGACAATTATGCTGGAAATTATATCCGGTTAAGACCAAGGCAATTGTGCTAGTGGCTACATCCGGCTAAGACCAAGGCATTCGTGCGAGACATTCTATCCGGGCTAAGACCAAGGCATTTGTGCACGTGGTTATATCCGGTTATATTCGAAGAATCTTGGGCTGGAGGTGAGTGTTGGTTGCTGTAATAAATTCAATTAGTACACTCGAGAAGCCCAAAGAATAAGGTACGCGTTTATCGTGCATTGGAAAGTCGACATGTTTGAGCAACATTCGCTCAATCGACTAATGAATTTCAGTTATTGAATTGATTGATACTTTGTGAAAGTATATAATGATGAAGTGTGAAGTAAGAATGTGTATTAATGAAATGATGCATTTGGCTATGTGAATGTATTGCTGTAATTAGAGTTGATTATATTCCTTGAGACTTACTAAGCATAAAAATGCTTACCCGTTGCTTTGGCTCTCTGTTTTATAGATTTCGCTCGATAGCAATCGGATTCGGGATCAATAAAGACGAAGTCATCCACACTATCAACGTCTCTATTTTGGTATAAATTTTGGTTGAACTTTGAAATGGCATGTATAGGACTACCCTTGTTGGTTAAATATGTTGTGATGTATTTGTGTACGGCCATGCGAAAATGGCTCGTAAAAGTGAAGTATCGACTTAGACTATTTGCGGTTTGTATATGTATATATTTGGTGTCATGATGTGACCATGGATTGGAAATGGGAATGTTGGTCACATGATCAGCCATTGGCATGGTTAAAATGATCATATATGAACCTATGTATGGCAAGACTAGTTGGTTCATGGAGACTACCAAATAGGTAAGACCTACCTTAAAACAGATGCTGCCAGCTGCAGTGACGTGAATGTGAAAAATCACCAAAATTTGTAGGAATGGTATTAAATAGTGAATAAGCTATGTAAATGAACCTTGGTGAGTCTATTTTCATATGGAAGAAACGAAATGGTCATAGGAGTTACATGTTAAGAGATATTAAGGCTATTGTGAGACAGGGCCAGAACGGTTTCTGGGTCCCCTGTCGCAAATTTAAAAATTTTCTATAAATTATCCAGAAAGAATTAGGAGTCATGCCTTATATGTACAGATTCCATTTTGAGTCTAGTTTTATTAGAAACAAACGGCACCAGTATTAAAGTTCTGTATAGTGAGATATTCAAGTTGTAACGCGCGAAGGTCAGAGCAGTCGATCCCTGTAACATGGGTGACTTTAACTAATAAACTGTCCCAATTGGCCAGACCAAAAATTCTAGAAATAAATCCATGGATGGATACATGAGTCTAAATTCAGGGAAAATTTACGAAACCAGTTTCCGAGTTTTGAAACTCGAGATTTGATTTTTAAGGCGACGGTGATGCAGTTTTCCAGCCTGACTGGAAATGTCAAATTGGTGGGCAAAACAAGTGAACTTGGTTTGTTAACCCCTCGTGTCCGACACCGGCGATGGTCTCGGGTTCGGGGTGTTACAATTTTATTGGTATCAGAGCCACGGTTTAGTCGATTCTAGGACTACCGTGATGTGTTTGGGGTCTAGCTATACATGCCATTAAATGATGACTCGATAGTGTGGTGATTTCTGACAATTTGACTTTGTGTTTGTTTATAGCAATGGATCCCGATCCCAAACCGAGCGATAGCTGATGATGTGGAGAGTGTGGCGCTGCTCCGCGCAAGGGACAGCGCCGTGCGAACTCTCAACCTATGGCCAGCAATCCGAATGACGAGGCTAGGCAAGCCTTTTATAGTGTGATGAACGAATGGTTTAATCAATACATTCGAACTAACACGGCTGTTCCACAACCTCCATTCCCGACAAATGCAACCCCCGCACCTACAATACCTCCGGTGACTGACCAAATAAGGTCAAGTAAGCCCCAATCGACGAGATTCGAAAACATGGGGCCACTGAATTTAAGGCTACGGATGATGATGATGCCGAAGCGAGCTGAATTTTGGTTGGATAACACTATCCGGTGCTCGATGAGCTATCCTGTACACCGATGAGTGCTTAAAGTGTACCATCTCCTTGCTACGTGAGTCCGCCTACTATTGGTGGAGTACTCGACTTCGTGGTACCTAGAGAGCAAGTGACTTGGGAATTCTTTCAAACCGAGTTCAAAAAAGTATATCGATCGAGATTCATCGACCAAAAGCGAAGGAATTCCTTGACCTTAAGCAAGGTTCTATGTCGATTACGACTACGAACGAAAATTTGTGAGGCTTAGCCGATGCAGCGAGAATGCATTTCGTCCAAGCCATTATGTGTAAACGCTTGAGGATGGGCTGAATGATGATATAAGGATGTTCGTTGGCATTCTCGAGATACGAGAGTTCGTAGTACTTGTTGAGCGAGCTTGTAAAGCCAAGAGCTTAGAAAGGAGAAACAAAAAGCTGATGTGGGAACTGGAGAATTCGAAAGAGGTCCTCGGAAAGTCTCTTCAACAAGCATCGAAGAGATTTCGAGATGATGCGAGCCGGTCTAGAGGCGTTTGGGCTTTTCTAGACGAGGACGCGATCGACCCTTGTGACCACACGAGTCACTTGATCGCCAGGTGGAAATGATCGCGAGAGAGGCGGAGTGTCCACATTGTGGCAAATGGCATTCGGGGAGCTGTTGGTTTCGTGATCGCTCTGCTATAAGTGTGGGTCGGCCGACCACTTTATGAAGGATTGCCCGAGGATGCATGAGCAGAATGTAAGTCGAGTGGAAACCCGGTGCTACCATTTGCTCGAGGTAGGCCACCTAGAAATATGGGCAATGTCGGTGGCGGTCGAGAGGGTCTAGAGATGCTACCATCGATCGAGGCTCGTGCTCTGCAAGGACTTATGCCATACCCGCGTGAGGATGCTGCCTCTCGTAAGTCATTACCGGTACTTTCACTCTTTTCAATACAAATGTGATTGCTTTGATTGACCCGGTTCTACTCATTCATATATATGTGAAACCTTAGCATCCAAGAAGACTTTGCCTATTGAGTCTCTGAGTTTGTAATTCGGTGTCAAACCCTTGGGTCATTACGTGCTTGTCAACAAAGTGTGCAAGAAAAGTCCCTAGTGTTCCGAGGTTCTTGTTTTCCGGCGGACTTGATGCTTTTGGCGTTCGATGAGTTCGACGTTATTCTTGGTTTGGATTGGTTGACCATGCACGATGCGGTTGTAAATTGCAAGAGCAAGACTATCGATTTGAGGTGCGCGAATAATAAAATAATTCGGGTTGAGTCTACGGACTTAAAGGGGTTGCCAGCTGTAATATCAGCGATGTAACAAACAAGTGAACTTGGTTTGTTAACCCCTCGTGTCCGACACCGGCGATGGTCTCGGGTTCGGGGTGTTACAATTAGTTTGTTGGGTAGTTTATTTTGGAGAATGGTCGAACAAACTGCGTTCAGCTCCACATGTGACGCCTCGTCCAACTTCTGCTTATTTGCTAAAAGTTCCTCTAAAATTTTCATTGCGTTTGGCATCTGCGATAAAGCTTCAATAAATGGTAAGTTAATATGTAATTTTTTTAAGAGTTTAAAGAGTTTACAAAATTGTTCATCTGAGCGGTCTTTCCTTATCGTGTTAGGGTATGGCACATGAGGTTTATATTCAACAATCACTGGTTTGTTTGTATTTTGATCTACCTCACCTTGACCTTTGCTTACCATAGTTTCTTGTCTCGGTTCTGGTTTAGGCTGAATGACACCTTCATCATCTTGAATATTAATTGCGTTGAGTTGTTCTCTTGGGTTAGGTTCGGTATTACTTGTCAAACTACCTTGTGGTCGTTTAGAGATTAGTTTGGAAAGCTGGCCTATCTGAGTTTCGAGCCTTTAGATCGACGCTTGTTAATTTTTAAGTGCTGTCACGGTGTTTTGAAAAAGGGTTTCTGACATTGATATAAACTTTGAGAGCATCTCTTCAAGGTTTGGCTTCTTTTCCTGTGGGTAGGGTGGTTGTTGGTAGCCCGGAGGATGTTGTGGTCTTTGATTTCCTTGACCGCCCCACAAGAAATTGGGGTGGTTCCTCCAACCTGCATTATAAGTGTTACTATATGGATTGTTTTGAGGTCGAGGATTATTACCCATGTAGTTCAATTGCTTGTTATCCATGTTGTGGCCAGAAGGTTGATATTCCAAATGGTTTGTTCCACCTCTACTTGTTTCGCACTGCATTACTGGGTGAACATGTGAAGAACTAAGAAAACCATCAATCTTTTTAGTCAAGAGTTCTACCTGATTTGACAACATCGTAACTAAATCGACGTTATAAACATCGGCTATTTTGGTTGGCTTTGTCCTCGTGACTTGCCACTGATAGTTATTTAAAGACATCTCGTCAATAAACTCATAGGCATCTTCAGGTGTTTTATTATTGACGGTTCCGCCAGCAATTGTGTTAACCATTTGCAGAGTCAAAGGATTCAGACCATTGTAGAATGTTTGAACTTGGAGCCAAAGCGGTAACCCATGGTGAGGGCATCTTCTCAAAAGGTCCTTGTCTCTCTCTCATGCATCGTAGAGTGTTTCTAAATCCATCTGCACAAAAGAAGATATATCATTATGTAATTTAGCCGTTTTAGACGGCAAAAAATATTTTAGTAAAAATTTTTCGATCATTTGTTCCCAAGTAGTAATTGACCCTCATGGTAATGAGTTCAACCACTGTTTAGTTTTGTTCCTTAATGAAAAAGCGAATAACCGAAGACGAATGGCATCATCAAAAATGCCATTGATTTTAAATGTATCGCAAAATTCCAGAAAGTTTGCTAAGTGAGCGTTGGGATCTTCATCCTGCAAACCATCAAACTGAACAAATTGTTGTATCATATGAATAGTATTAGGTTTTAATTCAAAAGTATTTGCAGCTACAGCAGGTCTAACTATGCTAAATTCAGTTCCTGTTAAAGAAGGTTTAGCATAATCATACATAGTGCGTGGAGTAGGATTTTGATTAGCCGTAATTGCAAGAGGTAGCTGATTGTCTTGGGTTTCAGCCATCTCTTCGATTGGGGGTTGAGTATCTTCTTCTTGCTCGTTCTCTGTGTATCTTTAGCTTCGCCTTATTTCTATTTGGTTTCTGCGAACTATGCGATTGATTTCTTCATCAAAAAGTAGTGGCCCTGATGAGTTTCTTCTAGTCATAAACTATAAAAACTGCCAAGAGATGGAAAAAATAAATAAGTAAGTAATAATAATATAAAATTAAATTGCAAGAAAAATAAATGGCTAAAGTAATAAAAATTGAGCTTCCTAATATTTCAGTTCCCCGGCAACGGCGCCAAAAACCTGATCACGTGGTTTCGTGATAGGTTTTAAATATTTATAATTACTCGTTCTTGAACTAACTATTATCACGATGTAGGCAAGTGTACCTATCGAACAGTAGTATAGTTTTAGCAAGACCGGATTGTCGAACCCAAAGGAATTAAAAGTACTAGCAATGACTTTCTTTTTATTATCTAGCGTAAGAATAAAGAGGTTTTGTTTTAATTAACTAATTATTAAACTAAGAACACACAGAGAAAAGAATTGGGGAATTGCTTTTGGGAAAAATCGATTGGCTTAAGACAATACCTAAGGAAAAATACACCTAGACTTTACTTGTTATTCTGGCTCCGAATCGGACGATTTATTCATTCAACTTGTTCCGTAGAAATCCCAAAGTTATGTTATTATCCCTATTCAAGACTAATAACATCTAATCCATAGATTGAATAACCGAGACTTTTCTCTAATTAACACTCTAGGGTTGCATTAACTCGATCTATGGACCCCTTTATTAGGTTTCACCCTAATCTGACAAAATCTTGTCACCCTATGTCTAGGCGCGCAATCAACTTCGCTTAATTATGACAAATGTACTCTTAAACGGGGTCTATTCCTCCTCTGAATAAGAGCATGTCTTGAATCAGTATCCTGGGATATTAAAACAAGAATTAAGAACACATAATTAAGAATAAGTTAAATATTTATCATACGATTCAAAAAATAATAACAAGATTCATCTTAGGTTTTATTCCCTTTAGGTATTTAGGGGTTTTAGTTCATAACTAAATAAGAAAACATCTCGGAAGAATAAAAACTACAAAACATAAAGAAATCCCAAAACTCCTGAAGGGAAATTGAGGAGAGATCTTCAGTCTTGATGATGAATCTGGCTTCTAAGATGGATCAATCGGCTTCCTTGGAGTAATTCCTTACTCTCTATTCTCCATCTCCCTTTTCTTCCTCCTGTAGGGTGTATTTATAGGCTTTGGAATGCCTAAAAGCCCTCAAAATTTGCCTTTTTTGAATTGGACTCAACTTGGGCTCAGCAGAGACACGCCCGTGGCACATGCCCGTGTACGAGCCTACCAAATTGACACGACCGTGTGGTCTACCCATGTGAGGAGGTCCAGGCCATGTTGATTTCGTATGTTAGCCCATTTTTTCTGTTTTTGGCCCGTTTCTCATTCTTTTCGCTCTCCTATGCTCTCCTAAGTATAAAACATGAAATTAAACCATTAGGAGCATCGAATTCACCAATTCTAATGAGAAATCATCCATAAAATGAATTAAACATGGGGCAAAAATATGTACAATTTATGGTTTATCAGCTCACAACCGTTACAAATTCAATAAAGAGGCTTTTCAAGTGTTTTCAGTTACATGTTGTTACACATTCAATGAAGTGGCTTTTCAAGTCATTTTTTGTTTTAAGCAAGGGGCTATTACAAAGAAGATTTAAAACATCATTTAAAAGAGTTTAAAGAGTGGATTATTGCTTCTTTAAATTTGGCAACAAACTTTTCAACTTTCAACCATTTTGCTTCTTCAAAAGCATTAATCAAGCATTCAAAACACCATTAAGGTGCTGGTGACTATTCCGCTAACCAAAGGACACTTCAATAGTCACTTTTCAAGCATTCAAGGTCAATTATGCAGCTGGATTAAAGTGAATTAAATGGTGGAGTTATTTGGTTCAAGAATTCCAAGAGACTTGAGCTTTATTTCATCTTTTAAGATGAATACTTGTGACCATTCAGCTAGTGTTTTCCTAGCCTTATAAATATGTGTGTAATCAGCTTTTTGAGAAGAAGATCTTTTTGCTGAATACTTGAAATATATTTGAATTGTGAGCTATCCAATTCTCTTTGTCCTTTTGGAATTGATTTGACTTATCAAGCTTAGGTTGTGGCATCTATCCTTTCCTTGTTACCGAACTTATCACTTCTAAAGTGTAGCGTTCATATACCTTTGGTTCCTATCATTCATTGATAGAGGGTCATGGTTCCTTTATACCAAGTTTCCTATCAACCATTGATACTGGGTCGAGGTTAGTTATTAAATTATCTTATCTTTCAACCATTTTAAAACCCAAGTGCTTGTCCAAATTTCGGGTCAACACTTCAATTGTGTTGGTTCACTTTTTAAGCTTTTAGCTGAATCCCATTCTTTGCTTCCATAACAATTTCAAACTATTCCATTTGAGCTTATCTTTCATCATTTTAAGTCTATTTTTGCCAAGTCATTCAGATTTACTCAAATTCACGATCGGGCAACATTACGACTCGTGACATCCATATCTAAGTTTGTATCATTTGGTATTAGAGCTACCGAATTTGGAGTGAGAATCAACGTTTTTGGCATCTCGGTATAGTAATTTTCTTTTGAAAAAAATTCATTGCATTCAAGAAGTGAATATTAAGATTTCAAGTGAAAAAAAAATTGTTCAAGTTCTTCATTGTCGAGTGTTCTGAACTTTTGCTTGCTGCCCCAAAAGACTCAATCAATATTTACCATTCAGCCACACTGAAATTTTTGTTTCAAGCCTACCCAATGTCCTACAATAATATCCTACCAAACCCAAACATCAAGTTTGCAAGCCGACCCACAACAATAGCTTTGAAGTTTAAATAATTACTTAAGAACTTAAAGAGGCGGAGTGAGTGGTAAAAGGCAAAGAGCGTGTGAGTTCATTAGAGAGAAGAAAAGCCTTTTAAATAGTGTAAACACAAGTGCGAGTGAAAATCTGTTATTATTTTTTCAGAGTGAACTTGTGAGAATTTGTGGTAAGGTTTCTGTGAGTTAAGTACTATGTCAATAAGTTTCGAAAGAAATGTGGCAACTAGAGGGGGAGTGCCAGATTTTACACTCCAAACCTTTACACGTGAAATGGAGCATCTATTTGATCAAAACTCGGACCCATCAAGAAACAATTGGAACGTGTCAAAGAGCGAGGCCATCGAGCAAGAGCTCAACGAGACAAAATTTCTTCAAGTAAAAAGACGGAGTCAAGATTTTCACAGAGACAAACTTTCAATGACTATGTGGGAAGAGACTCATATCGAGATTCTTATTCATCTAGGAACTCGAGACGAAATGAGGTGAATTATGAGTTTGAAACCTTTTAAGGTGACAAACGAGAATGTAGGAATTTCTCTTCAAGTGCCTCAAAGTATTCATCACGGAGAAGTCCTTACGAAAAAGTGATGTGTTCCATACTTGTCCATGGAGGCTTATTCACGAAGAGATGAATGCAACTTATATAAAGATTCCTTCACTTCTTTTCAACTAAAAGCCCGTCATTCTGATTCCTTTATGATATCATCTTCTTGTAACAAAAAAAAAGACAAAAAGAGATCAAAAGGAAAGAGAGGCAAGAAAAGTTGATGCAAGAAAATGGGCGAATCTTAAAATAAATCGAGAGAAGAGAAAAAGAGTTGCGAGAAAAAGAAAAAGAAAATGAAAGAGAGAATGAGAGAAAACAAAATGAGATTGAATTTGAAAAAGAGTGTGAGCAAGAAATGCAAATTGAAAAAGAGAAAGAAATTGAAGTACGAAATGAGAGTGTAAAAGAAAAGAGTGTTGTGGCAAAAGAGAAAGGACTTGAAAATGAGTTTGAAAAAGAAATGAGTGAAAAGAGTGAACAAGAAAAGGCAAGGAATATTTTTATCTTATTAGTTCTCCTTGTATTTTGTCTTCTTTTCAAGTTTTTCAAGGTTCATTTGACAAGTTCCAACTACATTATTTTCCCAAGGAGAGACAGTTTAAATTGATCAAGGAAGGTAAGAATGAAAGTGACATTATACCACAAGTGCGTAAAGGTAAGTTAGGAAAGGATATAGTCGTCTCTAAGTCTTCATCAACTTTTTTGAATGCTTGTGATTATATTGATGATATAGTTGATTGTCATTCTTTGGTTAATAAAGACGTGTTTGTCTTAAATGTTGGCAATGCGAGTATCTTTAATGAAAATCATGGTATTGATGAGCATGTTGGTGAAGTAAAATCCAAACGGTCATTGCAAACTTGGTTGTGTGCGATAGTGGATATCCAAGTACACAATTTGATTACTCAGATTTTGGTGTTGACGTGCATTCTTTGATATGTTATGGAAAAATCGCATACTTAAACAAGGCTGTGCATATGGGACTTGTGAAGTATGAATGCTTGAATATATGCATGCCTAAATTTCCTTTTACAAATTTTCGATGTGTGTGTTAAAGATTATTCATATACAAATCTTGACTTGTTTAATTGTGATTGTTATATGAGATCTTTGAGTTTTTGTGTGAACTCGTTTTGTATAAGTTTACCTTTTCAGATGAATTGTGAAAGCTATAATGGTTTGAATGATTACATGCTTAAGTCTTACATGATTGAAGAGAGTGAGTTGTTGACAAAAGAAAAGTTTTTGCTGTTTTTGAAAATGTGTGATCAAAATCATGTGTTCAAACCTGGAGAATGTTTTCCTAAGTTGTTAAGAAAATGTCAAAATCAAATTTTTTATTTTGGTTGCTTGCTATCAATGAATTCCCTATTTCATAATGATAAGGTAAGATCTACTTCTACTTTTGATCCTGGCATCGATTCAGCATGTCCTTTCAATTTCATCAATTATGGTGTTCGTAACCCCTTTTCTTTTCGTAAAGGCGACACTTTGAGAAGTGCGAGTTGTTTTTCTCCTACATTTCAAGTTAGTTCGAGTAAAGAGCTTCGACTTTACTATCTTTCTGAAGAGAGGAGGTTTACATTGACTAAAAAAAGTACTGTTCAAATCGATTCCCATCCATTCATTCATATGGGTAAACAAGGTGAGTTTTCTGAATCTTTTAAGACTCAACTATTCCCTTCGATCATTGATGGAAACATTGTTGATGTCTTGTTTCCTGAAATGCATTCGTACTTTGATGAGGCGTATTGTCATTCTTTGATTAGTAATGGATTATTTTTTTGGAAAAAAGATAATGAGAATATTACTCAAAAAGGTCATGTTGTTGATATGCATTCCTTGATTTATTGCACGAATTCAATTTGTTTAAATAACGATTTGTGGGTGCAATTTGAAAAGATCAAATGTTTCAAAGCATGTGTGTTTTTGATTCAATTATGTGATAAGGCATTAACTTGTAAAATGTTTTGTTCAATTGATTATGATGATGGTGTATGAAAGTTGCCTTTTGATATGAATCATGCATGTTCTGAACAAAAGATGCTTGGATTACGTGTTTTTCTGGAAGCATTCTTAATGTATTTTGATTACCATTTGAGATTGACTCATAAACCTTTCTTGTTATCAAATATAAATAAAGTCTTGGAAAATTTCTCTTGGTTTAACCTTCATTGTGTCACTAATTTGTTTTATTCTTCTGCAGGTGACAATGTGAGGTGGTGCCCTCTTAAAGAGGGAGGGCCTGCAAATAATCTGATTTGTGATCTTGACAAATTTCTTTTGAGCAAGTGGCCCGATTTGAGGATAAATCATCTTCAAGAGGGAGGGTATGATGCGATCTTGGTCGCATCTCGATGACATTGAGATTGGCCTTAACTCGAGGGGCCCAAGTGCAAAATGAGACATTTAATTTCAGTTTGTTAATAAATTGAGTTGTTGGACTTTATTTTTAATTAATTTGCTTGAATAAATTACTCATCTTAGCTAGTCGAGTTCTTTTTAGTTAATTGAGTTCATCTTAGTTAATAACTCATCTTAGATTAATAAATGAGTTATTATTAAACTTCATTTAATAGATGTTTCTTTAATTAATCTAGTTACTAGGATAATTTATTGATGTATGAGTTTAAGTTTAATTAATTGTCCTTCATTTAATTAAACGAGTTCTTTGGAATAATTGATGAATAAGTTTTAGTTCATTTATTAAAGTTAAGTGTTTAATGTATTTGAGTTTAATTAGTGTTTAATTGTGTTTAATAAGTTCATTTTAATGTGTTTATTGCAGGTGTCTCTTTAGCTCACAACCGTTACAAATTCAATAAAGAGCCTTTTCAAGTATTTTCGGTTACATGCCGTTACACATTCAATGAAGGGGCTTTTCAAGTCATTTTTGGTTTTAAGTAAGGGGCTGTTACAAAGAAGATTTAACACATCATTTAAAAGAGTTTAAAGAGTGGATTATTGCTTCTTTAAATTTGGCACAAGCTTTTCAACTTTCAACCATTTTTCTACTTCAAAAGAATTAATTCAAGCGTTCAAAACACCATTAAGGTGTTGGTTACTATTCGGCTAACCAAAGGACACTTCAAGAGTCACTTTTCAATCATTCAAGGTCCATTATGCAGTTGAATTGAAGTGAATTAAATGGTGGAGTTATTTGGTTCAAGAATTCTAGGAGACTTGAGCATTATTTTAGCTTTTAAGATGGGTACTTACGACCATTTAGCTAGCCTTTTTCTAGCCTTATAAATATGTGTGTAATCAGCCTTTTGAGAAGAAGATCTTTTTGCTGAATATTTGAAATATATTTGAATTGTGAGTTATCCAATTCTCTTTGTCCTTTTGGAATTGATTTGACTTATCAAGCTTAGCTTGTGGCATCTATCCTTTCCTTATTACTGAACTTATCACTTCTAAAGTGTGGCGTTCATATACCTTCGGTTCCTGTCATTCATTGATAGAGGGTCATGGTTCCTTTATACCAAGTTTCCTATCAACCATTGATTCTGGGTCGAGGTTAGTTATTAAATTATCTTATCTTTCAACCATTTTAAAACCCAAGTGCTTGTCCAAATTTCGGGTCAACACTTCAATTGTGTTGGTTCACTTTTTAAGCTTTTAGCTGAATCGCATTATTTGTTTCCATAACCATTTCAAACTATTCCATTTGAGCCTATCTTTCATCATTTTAAGTCTATTTTTGCCAAGCTGTTCAGATTTACTCAAATTCACGGTAGGGCAACATTACAACTCGTGACATCCATATCTGAGTTTGTATTAGAAGGATTAAAGGAGCTTATTTAAGCATTATGGACGTTCCAAGAAGGCTAGTCAGCTTCCAACTCTTCCCAAATACATCCAGCTTAATTTCCTTCATCTAAAATTTGTCTAATGGCGTCCCAATGGCTGAACGAAGACATAGAATTTGTATGGTTTTATTTTAGAGTTTTCCAGCTCATTTAAAGTTGAATTACTTAGGCATTAAGCTATGAATGTGCCTATTCGGCTAACCTAGGTTTCTAGCTATAAATACTTGTTTCTTTTCATTTGAAAAGGACTTTTGACATTTTGATTAATGTAAATTTGTTTCTGTGAGGTTTACTTCATCTCAACTTTCGTACGAGTCTCGAGTGAATTATCTAGCTTGCTAGTGGTGTCAACAGAACTTGTTTTTAGAACTTATCACCATCACTTGGTGTGGCATTCTCCTATCCAACTATCAATCACTTTTTCCACCTTAAACGATATAGGAACCAGGGTGACACTCCTCATAGTGTTGAACCGCTCCTGATGTTTAAGTCCGATTTCTATCTCCATATTCTTTATTTACCAAACTTTTATCTTAAACCGAGTCATCCAAAATATTTTCTACCTTTGTTTCTTTTTAGCCGAACCTACTTCATCTACATAGCCAACTTTGAACCCCATTTCATTCCCATTCAACCTTCTAAGTCAGTTCAAACAAATCGACAATTTTGTGAACGACCCTTCTTGTAGACGATCGGGCAACTTGTGTGAACTCGACTCAATCACCCGAGCTGGATCACATCATTTGGCATCAGAGCTTGTAAAACGAGAAGCTCCGACATTGGTATCAAGTTCGTAGTAGGTTCGTTATTAAAAAAAGTTTTGAATTAAAAAAAATTCAAGTTGTATTCAAGTTTTTCATATTGTAATTAGCAAGTATTAGTGAAGTAAAAAAAAATACAAAATTATAAAAAAAGTAAATATAAAAAAGTGAAATATTGAAGTCTTTTCTTTTGCTGTTCATATAATCTATTCCCAATCTCCAAGTGTTGTTCTACAATCTTTTACCCCCCAATGCCACACTAAACTGAAAAATTTCTTTGTTTCAACCTACCCTACACCCGTACATTATAATCCTTGTAACCCCATTGAAATCAAACATCTAAGCAGCAACTAAGCCCAAAGAGACGACATACGAAACCACGAGAGGGAGTTTGAGTGATAAAAGGGAAAGAGTGTGTGAGTGCATTCGAGAGGAGAAAAAGCCTTAAAATAAGTGCAAATATGAGTGCGAGTGCGAGTGCAAAATCATTTATTTTTTCTTTACGAGTGAAATAGTGAGGTTTGTGGTGTGGACTTCATCTTTCTATTTTAATCATTTTTTTTCCTAAACCATGTTGCAAGAAGAATTTTTAGAATTTGAATTTCAGTATTTGTTGAAAGAGATGGAGTGCATGCTCGACTGAAGAATCAAGCTATCCAAGAAAAGCGAGAACATCGAGTAAGAGCCCAACGGGAGCAAAGTTCATCAAGTCGAGGGACAGATTCAAGACTATCAAGAAAATAATCGTCCAATGACTATTTAGGAAAAGACCTATATCGTGGTTCTTTTTGATCAAGGAATTCGAGACGAAATCAAACAAGTTTCGAGTTTGGAGCCTATTATGGTGGCAAAAAAGAAAGCACAAGTCAATCTTCGTGTACACCAAGTTATTCATCCATGAAGAATCAATCTCAAAGAGATGATCGTCATCTGTATGAAGACCCCTCCTCTCATTCTCAACGAAAATTCTCTCATTCTGATTCCTTCTTGTATTCTTCCTCTTGTAATAAAATCAAAAAAGCATGTGGGAACGAATTTGAAAGAAAAAAAGAAATGAAAGAAAAATAGTGTGAAAGAGAGGGAAAAAAAGAGTGAGAAAAAGAAAAACGAAATTGAAAAAGAAAAAGAAATTGATCAAGAAAAGAAAATTGAAAAAGTGAGTGGGTATGAAGAAACAAAGAAAAATGAGCAAGAAGTGAGTGTTGTTGAAAGTAAACGTGAGATAGAAAAAGAAATGAGTGGAAGAAATGAGAGAGAATGAGAAAAAGTGAGTGTTGTTTCAACTAACCCACATGTGAGTTGTCCTTGTGTTGTTTCTCATTTTCAGGTTTTTGAAGAATCATGTGACAAGTTCCAACTGCAATACTTCCCTGATGTGAGATGTAACAGCCAATTTTTAGGGTTAATCGGAACAGTGGTTTCGGGGCCACCAAATTCGACGGGTAGGTTTGTAAATATTATATTTAATATTTACGAGTTAATAGTGATTTTAAAAATATTTTTGATATTGTGATTTTTGTTTTATAAGCGACTTATTAAGTTCAAGTGGTATGACCCTAAGGTCAAATGGGTTTAGAAAATGAGGTATCGGGACCTTTTTTCTATAAAATGAGTCATAAATATTTTTATAAATATTTACATGGTGGAAATAAAATGGTATTAAAGTTTCATTGAAAACTTTTATCGTTTCGATAGTTAATTAAGCAAAAAGGACTAAATTGCGTAAAATGCAAAAGTTGTGTTATATAAGCTAAAGCTATTAAATAGCTATAGAACTTTAAAGTGGAAGTCCTTATTTGGTAATTAGCCCATTAAGGAGATAGTGGGATATGATGGCTTGGCATTTGGTGTAATAAATAAAGTGTATAAAGGTTAATATTGTAAATTGGTTAAAAATAATAATAAAATGAATAAAATAAAAGAATCAAGGTGTCATCTTTTTCATTTTCTTTTTACCAGCCGAATATGAAGGCTTGAGAAGCAATGGGAGAAGCTTCCAACTTTTGGCTAATGTAAGGTAGGCAATTCTAGTCCCGTTTTTAATTATTTTTATATTTTAAGGATCGTTGTTTCTTAATCTATCTAACGAGGGGGCTATTTTGCAAAACCATTGAATAGTTTGATATTTTCCATTGATGAGTATAATAGGGCTTTGAAGTTTAATGGAAGAATATGAGTCCTTGTTGATAGTTAAACACTTTTTGTTAAGTGAATTTTTGTGAAATTGACAATTAAGGGCTAAATTGATAAATGTGAAAACTTTGTGTATAAAATGTGAACTAAATGAAATGTGTGGGTTGCTAGAGACACTAGTGGTATTTGGCTATAGTAGAATTTTACTCACTTTCATGAATTTGCATTTTTATGATATAGGGACTAAATTGTAAAGAAGTTGAAATATTAGGGGCAAAATTGTAATTTTCCCATTAAGTGAATTATAGACTGTTTTGATACCATGAACATTCAGCTAAGCTTAATTATGGTTAAAAATGGTTAATTTGCATGTTTTGAGCTCAGGGACTAAAATGAATAAAACTAAAACTTTAGGGGCAATTTTGTAAAAATGAAAAAAGACCAAATTGTATGAAATGAAGTGTTTTACTATCTAAATTAACATATTGAATGAAATTATTAATTTAGATCAATATCGGGAGGAAAACAGAGGAAAATGGGAAAATTACCAAAATGCCCCTAAACTTTGGTATCTCTACAATGTAGCGAAGTAAGTTCGCATGCAATAAGCATTGTTAAATTTATGCTTCTAATGCTTTAATATCGTATATATTGTATATACATGAGTATTTTAATGTCTGACGACATATCGACTAAATGTGGCACTTAGTGTGCGGGGCAATCAAATATGGCACTCAGTGTACGAAATATTAAGAATGACACTTAGTGTGCGAGATATTGAGAATGACACTTAGTGTGCGAAATATCGAATGATTCAAAGGGTAATTATAAATTGTGATTGAATGATTAAATCAAGCAAAGTCAACAGGTATACATGCTATATTATATGATTTGTTTATGAGATGAATTTATAATCGTGATATTTGGGCTTTAAGCCTAGCAAGCCTCTTGTGCTGGTAAATTAAATCGGGCTTATGCCTAGCAGGCCTATTACCTGTGTATAAAATCAGACTTTAAGTCTAGCAGGCCTTGTGCCGGTGTGAGATACAGGCTTAGGCCTAGTAGGCTTTATGCTGGTGAATTATTATAAGTTTATGCCTAAAAGATTTATTACTGATATGGTAGTTGAATATGTTAAACGATCTAAAACGATTAGGTACGTGATAATTGATTACCTATTTGATAATAAGGTAAGTATATATGCAAAGAATGCATTTTGATGTATGTGGAAATGAAATATGATTATGTGCCAATGAAACATAAATGAATGAATAAGATGTGATTTGTAAAGTTACATATGTGAAATTTGCCAGATGCTATATGAATGAAAAGTGAATTTGATTATAAATGATCATACGAGATTCATATGAGAAAGATATATAATTAAATGTGTTATTTCCTATAATGTGTTCATTTGGTTATATGAATGTGTGAAAGGGTTGATGTATGAAAATTTAATTGAATAAGTTTGTGAAAGTTAAAGTTGGTTAAGTGAGTAAGTATAATATTGAATGATGATAATTTGATATGGGAACATGTTATGAAATTTAGAAAGGTTGTGTGAGATAGCATATTATGTTTACGGTATTGTAATGAAAGTATTTGTTATGATAAGTTTATTAAGATACGAGCTTACTAAGCTTAAAAGCTTACTTTGTGCTTTCTTTTTCTTATGTTTATAGATTTTCAAAGATTTGCTCGGGTTGAAAGTCGTTGGAGACGACATCACACTATCCTACTATCATTTCAGTAAATAATATTTTGAGACTCGGTTATGTGGCATGTATAGGCTAGTCTTGGAGTTAATTATTTGGAATGAGTATGTATTTAAAGCCATGTGAAGATGACTTGCTTATTATGCTTAAGTTTGGTTTTACATGTTTTTAATTAAAATGTTTAATGAGTTTGGTTTTGGCAGTCGTTTTAATAGTTAGCTCATTTTGGAAATATGAATTGTGGTATAATTAGAGTGGTGGATGATGGTATATTAACTTAACTGGTTCGGTTACTAAGTGTTATGTAATGAATATGTTTTATGATTGTTTTGGTTGATTGTATTGTATGGCTTCAAATGGTAAATGATGGTAATGATTAAGTACGTTTTGGGTTAGTTAATAGGATAAAAATATTCAGTTTAGGTATATTAATATAGATATGAATTAGATGCACGTTGAAGTGTTATTTGTGTACAGGTGCTAAGTATGGCTTTTATTTTTAGGATGAATTGTGCACTTGTATATATATGCATCATTAGTATGTTCTGCCATGTTATAATGTATTTAAGTTTCTTATGTGATTGCATAATAATTCATGTAATATGATTCAATTGGTTTTATTATGAACTTTTGCAGAAGTTATCAAATGATATGTTTGATATATGATTAATGAGATAGAAATTGGCATATATTCGAAGTATGAAGTGTAATGATATATAATGGAATATGATTTTAATTATGAAAATGGCATTAATATGATGGATATAAGGAACTGTGTGACAGCCTTAAAACGACCCTAGTCGGAATGTGGTTTCGGGACCACAAAACCGAGGCATAAAAATAATTTGATATTTAATTTGATGCCTATAATATGTGTTAACTCATGTGTGACATTTTTGATGCTTTAATTTAGAGTTATAAATGTGAATTTCACTAGAAAGGACCTAGTAGTAAACTTTAAAAGGATGAGGGGGAAATGTGTAATGACTAGTTGATCATGCATGCAAAAATGAGGGGTTTGCATGTCAACTTCCCCATTTATTAGCTAATGGCTGGCCATGACAAGGGTGTATGGGCTAAACATGTCATGAAACATGTTTTGTTGGTGCACTAGGGAGAAACAATAAACAAATAAGTATGGGTGATAAAGAAAGAAAAAAATGTGTGTGAAGCTTCCCCCCATTGCCGTGAGTAGAGGAAAAGAGGAGAAAAAATTTTTGTTCATCTTTTTTCACTTTCTTTGAGCTGAAATTCTAAGGAAGAAGGAAGGGTCTTGCTTCAAGCTTGGTTTGGAGGGGATTAGGAGGAGGTTTGGCCATACTTGTGTTGAGATTAAGGTAAGTTTGATGTTTTGCCATGAGATTCATGTATATTTTAGTAGTTAGCTTGAGTTCTAACTAGCCATGGTTCAAATCCTCACTATGTCATGGAGATGATATTCGCTAAGGTGAGATTGTTTTGACATCATTTGTATGCTAAAAGTGAAACTTTGTAATGGTGCATGTGATGGTGGATTGATGATTTTGAATATTCTTTTTAACACTTTTGAGTGAGAGTTTGATAGATACTATGAGATTAAACTTCATGACATTGTAAGCTTGTAAGTTGGATGATGAAATCCATGCTTTGTGATGGTAAATGGTGTGGAAGGAACATTCGGCCATGATGAAAATATATGGGATAGTTATAATCAATTTGAGATTCGCCCTTGCACCTACATGCATATATGTTGCACATGATGTATTGGTATGACATATATACTATCTCAAGGTGTATATTTCCTTGTGATGTTGTTTGATTATGAAATAAATGAGAGATGTGTATAGAGCTACAATATGTAATGCGTTAATTAGGAAAATGTATGCTGTTTTTTTTGTGTAGTATTAAGTGTAAAATTGGCCTCAACATAGACATGCATATTCGGCCAAAGGAAGTAGATTGGTGTGCATGTATTCGGTTAGAGGCAACCATATTGAAGCCTTATCTTGGCTTAGATTGTTGACCAAATGGGTAATAAGTGAGGATGGTTGCCGAATATACAAACATACATATGCATGTGTAATTGAATTATGAATGTTTAGCAAGAGGGTTAAACTAGTTGATTTATTGATTAAGCTCAAGGAGTTAAAGAAGGAGAATCAAGCAAGGGAAAGACGAAGGTCATCGAGTAGCCGACTTGGACTATTTTACCCAACACAAGGTAAGTCATTAAGCATATATTTGATATTGCTTAAATGATTGTAATATCTATGCAATTGTGTTTAATGAGATGAAATATATACAAATGTATGTGTATGAAAAGATGATATTGTTGAACGTAAAAGAGATAGTGAAATGTGTAGGAAGTTTGCTTGACACTAAGTGTGCGAGAAATAGATGTGTACGGGGACGAGATTGGCACTTGAGTGTGCGAGCTTGTAATGTATGGCACTAAGTGTGCGAGTTTGGACTATATGGCACTGTGTGCGGGCTTGAATCACATGGCACTAAGTGTGCGTGATTGAGTATTAAGCACTATGTGTGCGAACTCTACACATATCTCCGATTGAACATTTATATGGAGGCGTGACTTCATCAAGATGAGTATGGACAGCGGAAAGAGTAAGTACCTTGAGTTCATGGCTAATAGATGCTATGTTCATGCTCGGGGTGGAGTTGATAAGATTTAAATCTATGTGATGATTTCAATTGCATTCCCGTAAATAAGGTATCGTGGAATAGATGAAAGTTCATTTGATTGCATGATTGTTGCGGAAATGAAATGATGTATGGAAATTGCTTCAAATATCCTATTGAACAGTATATGAAATGTAAATGTATGACTTGGTATGAGATTGATCTGAAAGATCTAAGGAACTAGGGTATAGTTCGGTATGGCTGGAACACTTGGCCTTGTTTCATTATTTCATTTTATGATAATTGTATTAATGGATGGTTGTGGAATGCTTATGACTTACTGAGTTATAAACTCACTCGGTGTTTTCTTGTCACCCATTTTAGGTTTCTTGGACTCGTCTCCTTTTGGGTGTTCGTAACAGTCAACGAAGTCATCACATCGGCGAGCAATTTTTGGTATTGACTTCTTAGTCAACTTAGGAGAACATTTGGCATGTATGAGCTATTTTGTTTTGTTAAATTTTGGGTTGTAAACTTTAAGCCATGTGAAAATGGCCTATGTGGTCGTTTGAGTGGGATGCTAGAATCTATAGCCACGAGTTTTAGAAACCTTAATTTTGATAAGGTGGCCATAATTTGTGTCACGTATGATGGATGATTAGTAAGGCTAAGGAAGGATTCATGAAATTGGCATAGTCTACTGCAGTAACTGTTGCGGATGGCAGCAGTGATATGAGATCGAAAAATCACTAAAAATAGTAGAAGTGGAATTAATAGATAAAAAAATTATGTACTCGAAGCATGGTGGGTCTATTTTCATATGGAGGAAACGAAACGACCATATGAGCTGTATTTTAAGAGATATCTAAGATTTCGTGAGACAGGGCCAGAACGGTTTCTGGATTCCCTGTTTCGATTTTGAAAATTCATTATAAATTAACCAGAGATAATTAGGAGTCATACCACATATGTATAAATTCCTCTTTGAGTCTAGTTTCTATAGAAATAAACGACATCAGTATTGAATCCCTACACAGGGAGTTATTCCAGTTGTAATGCACGAAGGTCAGTGTAGTCGACCCCTGTATCATGGGAGAATTTAACTAATAAACTGTACTAATTGCCTTGACCAAAAATTCTAGAAAAAAATCTGCAGATGGACATATGAGTCTAGTTTCAGGGAAAAATTACGAAACTGATTTTCGAGTTGTGAAACTCAAGTTATGATTTTTGAAGCGACTAGTACACAGATTGGCAGCTTGTCTGGAAAATTCTCAATAAGTGGTTTGAAGTCTGTTAACACCTCGTGTTCGACTCCGGCAACGGTCTCGGGTTCGGGGTGTTACAATTTTATTGGTATCAGAGCTATGGTTTAGTCGGTTCTAGGACTACCGTAGCGCGTGTGAGTCTAGCTATACATGCCAATGTGTTAGTGCTTAAAAATGTGATGACTTCTGACGGTTGAAATTTTTGTTTTGATTAGCAAATGGAACCCGGGGTAGAGAGACCCTTGGCGGATGACGTTGAAAGTGTAGCGGCTGCTCCTGCGCAAGGGACACCGCCTGTTGAGCCTCAGTCATCCGCGAATAATCAAGATGAAGGGGCGAAACAAGCCTTCTTCACCATGATGAATGAGTGGGTCGCGCAATATGCCCGAACCAATCCGGCTGTCCAACCATTCCCAAATTTAAATAATCCACCCCAAGAGCCCGTAATGCCATCAGTTGCTGATCCTGTGAGGCTGAGTAAACCACCTGTGGACTTGATTAGGAAGCGTGGGGCCGAGGAGTTTAAGGCCATAGTTTCTGATGATGCCGAAAGGGCTAAGTTCTGGCTTGATAACACCATTAGAGTGTTTGATGAACTGTCATGCACACCCGATGAATGTCTTAAGTGTGCTATATCCTTGTTGCGAGACTCAGCCTACTATTGGTGGAGGACCTTAATTTCCATAGTCCCAAAGGAACAAGTTACTTGGGATTTCTTCCAAACGGAATTTCGAAAGAAATACATTAGTCAACGGTTCATCGATCAAAAGCGTAAGGAATTCTTGGAGCTCAAGCAAGGTCGTATGATCAGATCTCGAATCTGAACATGAGTTCGTAAGACTTTGTCGGTATGCTCGGAGTGTGTGGCTGATGAGGTTGCTATGTGCAAAAGATTTGAAGAGGGATTGAATGAAGAGTTAAAGCTACTGGTGGGTATTTTGGAGATAAAAGAATTTGTAACACTAGTTGAACGAGCCTGCAAGGCGGAAGAGCTCAGAAGGGAGAAGAGGAAGGCTGAATTTGAAGCTAGAGATTATCGTAAAGGATCGACGGGCAAGGCTCCATTTTCGGCTGTAAAGAAGTTCAAAGAGGACACAAATAAGTCGAGGGCGACTGCGGTGATTTCCATTAGAGCACGACCATCGATGGACTCACAAGCTACTTCGGTAGCTAGTGTGGGCAATAATCGTCAAGAAAAGCCCGGATGCCCCCAATGTGGAAGACGACACATAGGTGAATGTTGGGGTAAGTCTGTTAATAGGGCCTGTTATGGATGCGGTTCGAAGGACCATTTCATTAGAGATTGCACGGAGCTAGATGAGAAGAATAAGATGCAAGGTGCAAGATCTAGTGGGACGACGGCTAGAGGTAGACCCCCGAGGATTTCAGGAGGTAGGGGTGGTAATCAGAGAGGGGTCTCTGATACGGTTGTTCGATCCGAGACTCGTGCTCCTGCTAGAGCATATGCTATCCGCGCACGAGAGGAGGCATCCTCCCCTGACGTTATCACTGGTACTTTCACTCTCTTTGATACTAATGTGATTGCTTTGATTGACCCTGGTTCCACTCATTCTTATATATGCGAAACCTTAGCATCCAGTAAGACTTTACCTATTGAGTCTACTGAGTTCGTAATTCGGGTGTCAAATCCCTTGGGTCGTTACACGCTTGTTGACAAAGTGTGTAAGAAATGCCCCCTAGTAATTCGAGGATCCTGTTTTCCGGCGGACTTGATGCTTTTGCCGTTCGACGAATTTGATGTTATCCTCGGTTTAGATTGGTTGACCGTGCATGATGCAGTTGTGAATTGCAAAGGCAAGACTATTGATTTGAGATGCGCAAATAATGAGATAATCCGAGTTGAGTCTACGGACTTAAAGGGTTGCCACCGTAATATCGCAATGTTGGCCCGAAATATGTGAGAAAGGGTGCGAAGCATACCTTGCATATGTACTTGATGACAAGGAATTGGAAAAGAAACCCGAATCTGTGCCGGTGGTTTGTGAATACCCGGATGTTTTTCCCGAAGAATTACCGGGTCTACCACCTGTTCGGGAAGTAGAGTTTGGTATTGAGCTTGTACCTGGGACTACGCCGATTTCGATAGCTCCGTATCGTATGGCACCAACCGAGTTAAAAGAGTTGAAAGCTCAGTTGCAAGAATTGACGGATAGAGGTTTCGCTCGACCTAGTTTCTCACCTTGGCGTGCACCAGTATTGTTCGTGAAAAAGAAGGACGGAACCATGAGGTTGTGCATTGACTATCGTCAGTTGAATAAAGTAACGATAAAGAATAAATATCCGTTACCGCGTATTGATGACTTGTTCGATCAGCTAAAGGGAGCCTCAGTGTTTTCAAAGATTGATTTGAGATCGGGGTATTACCAGTTGTGGATTCGAGATTCGGACGTACCCAAAACTGCTTTCAGAACGAGGTATGGTCACTACGAGTTCTTGGTGATGCCGTTCTGGCTCACTAATGCCCCTGCGGTATTTATGGAATTGATGAATCGGATCTTTAGACAGTATTTGGACCGGTTCGTAGTTGTGTTCATCGATGACATCTTGGTCTATTCAAGAGATGAGACCGAACATGCTGAACACCTGAGATTAGTGTTGCAAATTTTACGGATAAGCGGTTATACGCTAAGTTCAAAAGTGTGAGTTTTGGTTAAGAGAGGTTAGCTTCTTGGGTCATGTGGTATCTGCATCGGTATTCGAGTCGAATTCGAGCAAAATTACAACCATACATAATCGGAAACCTCCAAGAAATATTACCGAGGTTCGGAGCTTTTTGGGACTTGCTGGTTACTACCGACGGTTTGTAAAAGGATTCTCGATGATAGCCACACCCATGACGAAACTGCTTCAGAAGGATGTGAAGTTTGAATGGACGAAAAAGTGTCAGAAAAGTTTCGATCAATTGAAAACTCATTTGACAGAAGCTCCAGTTTTAGTGCAGCCCGAATCTGGCAAAGAGTTTGTCATTTATAGTGACGCCTCCGTACTTGGGTTAGGTTGCGTATTGATGCAAGAAGGTCGAGTTGTGGCCTACGCATCGAGACAATTAAAGCCACATGAGAAAAATTATTTGACCCATGATCTCGAATTGGCTACCATCGTATTCGCCTTAAAGATATGGCGACATTACTTATTTGGTGAGAAGTGCCATGTGTATTCGGATCACAAAAGTCTCAAATATTTGATGACTCAAAGAGACTTAAATCTGCGACAAAGACGTTGGCTCGAGTTGTTAAAATATTATGAGCTTGTCATTGATTATCACCCGGGAAAGGCTAATGTGGTTGCGGGCGCCTTAAGCCGAAATCACCGCTTGCTTTACGAGCAATGAATGTACACTTGTCTATTCTACGACAATGTGTTAGTAGCGAATTAAAGGCCAAACCATTGTTGACTCATCAAATTCGTGAAGCTCAGAAAGTTGATGATGAGTTGGTTGCAAAACGGGCTGAGTGTGTTCCGAACAAGGAATCGGAGTTTCACATTGGTGATGACTATTGTTTGAGGTTCAGAAGTCGTCTGTGTGTTCCAAAGAATTCGGAACTTATTTCAATGATTCTGAACGAAGCCCATTGTAGCCGAATGGCAATCCACCCGGGGAGTACGATGATGTACAACGATTTGAAAAGTCGGTTTTGGTGGCATGGTATGAAACGGGACATCTCTGACTTTGTTTCGAGATGTTTAATATGTCAACAAGTGAAAGCGGAACATCAAGTGCCTTCAGGATTGCTTCAACCGATTACGATACCCGAGTGGAAATGGGATCGAGTCACAATGGACTTTGTGTCCGGACTGCCATTGTCAGCAAGTAAGAAGGACGCGATTTGGGTTGTTGTTGATAGACTGACTAAGTCGGCTCACTTTATCCTGTATGCGTCGGATTTTCATTGGATAAACTAGCTGAATTATACGTTTCTCAGATTGTGAGATTACACGGGGTACCGATTTCTGTTGTGTCGGATAGAGATCCGAGATTCACCTCGCGATTTTGGAAGAAATTGCAAGAAGCTTTGGGTACCAAGTTGCATTTCAGCACCGCCTTTCACCCCCAAACCGATGGTCAATCCGAGCGGATAATTCAGATACTTGAGGATATGTTGAGATGTTGCATCCTCGAGTTCAGTGGTTCATGGGAACGGTACTTACCTTTGATTGAATTCGCTTACAATAATAGTTTTCAATCAAGTATTAAGATGGCGCCTTACGAGGCCTTGTACGGGTGTAGATGCCGTACACCATTGTTTTGGATCGAGCTCGGTGAGAACAAAATTTTTGGAGTGGATTTGATTAAAGATGCTGAACAGAAAGTAAAAGTAATCCGTGAAAATCTGAAGATAGCCTCCGATCGTCAGAAGTCGTACGCGGATCTGAAACAAAAAGACATTGAGTATCAAGTGGGAGATAAAGTGTTTCTTAAAGTTTCGCCTTGGAAAAAGATACTCAGATTTGACCGTAAAGGCAAATTGAGCCTGAGGTTCATCGGGCCATATGAGATATCCGAACGAGTCGGTCCAGTTGCGTATCGTTTAATTTTGCCCTCTGAACTTGAAAAGATTCACGACGACTTTCATGTTTCGATGCTTCGGCGCTATAGATCTGATCCGTCGCACGTAATTAGTCCATCAGATGTTGAAATTCAATCAGATATGAGTTATGAAGAAGAACTGATTCGTATCCTAGCTCGTGAAGTGAAGGAGTTGCGAAACAAAAGGGTTCCGTTAGTAAAAGTGTTATGGCTCAAACACGGGATGGAAGAAGCTACTTGGGAACCTGAGAGCTCTATGAAAGAGCATTACCCAAACCTATTTACCGATAAGATTTTCGGGGACGAAAATTTCTTAAGTGGGGGAGAGTTGTGACAGTCTTAAAACGACCCTAGTCAGAATATGGTTTCGGGACCACAAAACCGAGGCATAAAAATAGTTTGATATTTAATTTGATGCCTATAATATGTGTTAACTCATGTGTGACATTTTTGATGCTTTAATTTAGAGTTATAAATGTGAATTTCACTAGAAAGGACCTAGTAGTAAACTTTAAAAGTATGAGGGGGAAATGTGTAATGACTAGTTGATCATGCATGCAAAAATGAGGGGTTTGCATGTCAACTTCCCCATTTATTAGCTAATGGCCGGCCACGACAAGGGTGTATGGGCTAAACATGTCATGAAACATGTTTTGTTGGTGCACTAGGGAGAAACAATAAACAAATAAGTATAGGTGATAAAGAAAGAAGAAAAATGTGTGTGAAGGCTTCTCCCCCCCCCCCCCATTGCCGTGAGTAGAGGAAAAGAGGAGAAAAAAATTTTTGTTCATCTTTTTTTCACTTTCTTTGAGCTGAAATTCTAAGGAAGAAGGAAGGGTCTTGCTTCATGCTTGGTTTGGAGGGGATTAGGAGGAGGTTTGGCCATACTTGTGTTGAGATTAAGGTAAGTTTGATGTTTTGCCATGAGATTCATGTATATTTTAGTAGTTAGCTTGAGTTCTAACTAGCCACGGTTCAAATCCTCACTATGTCATGGAGATGATATTCGGCTAAGGTGAGATTGTGTTGACATCATTTGCATGCTAAAAGTGAAACTTTGTAATGGTGCATGTGATGGTGGATTGATGATTTTTGAATATTCTTTTTAACACTTTTGAGTGAGAGTTCGATAGATACTATGAGATTAAACTTCATGACATTGTAAGCTTGTAAGTTGGATGATGAAATCCATGCTTTGTGATGGTAAATGGTGTAGAAGGAACATTCGGCCATGATGAAAATATATGGGATAGTTATAATCAATTTGAGATTCGGCCTGTGACAGCCCAAAATTGACCCTAGACGGGATGTGGTTTCGGGACCACAAAACCGAGGCATAAAAATAATTTAAAATTTATTGTGATGCCTATGATATGTGTTAAGTTGTGTGTGACATTTTTGATGATTTGATTTAGTGTTATAAAGGTGAATTTCACTAGAAAGGACTTGTGTGAGAAAATTTAGAAATGTGCTAGGCAAATGCAAAGTGGCCTAATAATGCATGTTGTGAAAATGAGGGATTTGCATGTCAAATTTCCCTAAAGATAGCCTAGTGGCCGGCCATGACAAGGATGATGGGCAAAAGAAAACATGTCATAAACATGTTTTGTTAATGGTTGATGTCAAAATTGATAAAATATTAAGGTTGTAGGAAGAGAAACAAAAAAAAATGTGTGTGTGTGTGTGGTTGCCCCCCTTGCCGTGAATGGAGCAAAGAAAGAAAAAAAAAAAAAGAGCTTCATTTCCTTTGGTTCTCTCTTAGCCGAATTGAAGAAAGAAAGGGGGAGGGGAGATTTCGGTCAACTTTAAGCTCAAAACAAGGTTAGTAATTCATGTTAGATTTTGAAATTTCAGCTTAATGTAAGTTGATTTGTGACAGCCCAAAATTGACCCTAGTCGGAAGGTGGTCTCGGGACCACAAAACCGAGGCATAAAAATAATTAAAAATTTATTTTGATGCCTATAATATGTGTGCTCATGTATGACACTTTATGATGATTGATTTAGTGTTATAAGGGTGAATTCCACAAGAAAGGACTTAGTAATGAACTTTGAAAGTATGATAGGAAATGTGTGATGACTAATTAAAGCATGCATGCAAAATAATGGACTTGCATGTCAAATTCCCCTTTATAGGTGGTGGCGGCCATGACAAGGAGGATGGGCTAAACATGTCATGAAACATGTTTTGTTGGTGCATTAGGGTGAAATAATAAACAAAGGTGTATGGGTGATAAAAAATGAAAAAAAAATGTGTGTGAGTGTGGTAATCCCCCCATTGCCGTGAGTTGTAGAGAAGGAAAGAAAAAATTTTGTTCATCCTTTCTTTGAGCCAAAACTAAGGAAGAAGGAGGATTTTTGCTTCATGCTTGGTTTGGAAGAGATCTAGAAGGAGATTTGGCCAAGTTTGCATCAAGATTAAGGTATGTATGAGGTTGTGTTAGGAGTTTCATGCATGTTTTGGTTGCTAACTTGATGTGCATGTTAGCCATGGCTCAAATCTTTGTTAAGCCATGGAAATGGTATTTGGCCAAAGTTGTTATGGTGATAAAGCCATTGCATGCTAAGTGTGAAGCTTGATGATGATGCATGCAATGATGGATTGTCTACTCTTGAGCAAGATTTGAGCCTTCTTTTGATTTATCATGATTGAAGTTGAAAAGGAGCATGATTGTCATATTCGCCATTCATGAGCATGGTTCATGCTTCTTGCATGTTAGTTAAAATTTGTATTTTTGGATGGCTATGGACACCTTGAAAATTCGCCATGCTCATATTGTATATATATGTTTGCACATGATGTTTTGGCTATGAAGTAAGTGATGAATAAGTTGGTTTAAAGAAGAAGATGTTGAAGAATAATTGTGAAATTTCAAGCACAATTCGCCTAGCACACATATAAGTGCTTGATGCTATATTATAAGTTTTGAGCCACAATATGCAAAGCATTAACTAGTAAAATGCATGCTGTTTTGTGAGGTATTAAGTGCATAATTGGCCTCAACATGTACATGAATATTCGGCCTTGGGTAGCCTATTGAAGGCCTTAGCATTTCCTTGATGCTCAAATAAATTGTATTGAATTGCTTGATGTAGTATAAAATGTGCATGACCATTGTGTATTCAAGCTAAAGAGTGGCCATATGACCATTTAAAATCCTTGTCATATTCGCCATAAGCAAGCACAATGAGGTTTTAATAAATTGAATTTGTTTGAATTAGCTCAAGAGCTAAGAGGGCCACAATTGGACAAGGGAAGGAAAAGGTGATCGAATAGCCGAAAAAGCCGTTCGACAACATCCGAGGTAAGTCCTCAAGAAGTGATCTTACTTGAATTATGTAAGATGAAACATGGATGTGTATGATTATTGATCATGTGTGTATGAGTATTTGAATTCCACCCGGCTAAGTCCCGGCGAATATGCTAATGATTATAATTGTGTTTGAGCCTTAGTAACGAAAATGAAATATGTATGTCCAATGATTATTGATGTATGTGTGCATGAGAAATTGAATGATATCCGGCTAAGCCCCAAGACAATTATGCTGAAATTTATATCCGGTTAAGACCAAGGCAATTGTGCTAGTAGCTATATCCGGGCTAAGACCAAGGCATTCGTGCAAGTTGTTAAATCCGGGCTAAGACCAAGGCATTTGTGCAAATCGTGATATCCGGTAAAGTCCGTTGGCCTTGGTGCGGGTTACCATAACCGGCTATGTCCCGAAGGCGATTGAACGAAAGTACCGACATCCGGATGAACTCCGAAGGTATGTGATTTGAAAATTATGAGCTTGCTGGAAAATTTCAGCTAATGCACTTGTGAAATTTCCCAATGATAAGGTAAGTGCGGTGTGTGCTTTATGCGCTAGGAGTAAGAGCGATGAATATCCGCTCCTATGATGGAGCGAGTTATCGGCCTTAATGAAGCCGTTATTTGTGTATGAACATAAGAGTTGGGATGGTAAAGTAAGTATGATTATGTGAATGCGCATTAATGAAATGATGCATTTAACTATGTGAATGTATTGCTGTAATTAGAGTTGATTATATTCCTTGAGACTTACTAAGCATAAAAATGCTTACTCCGCTGCTTTGGCTCTCAGTTTTCTAGATTTCGCCGATAGCAATCGGATTCGGGATCGTTGAAGTCGAAGTCATCCACACTATCAAGCCCCCATTTTGGTATAAATTCTTGGTTGAACTTGAAATGGCATGTATAGGACTACCCCTTGTTTGTTAAATATGTGGTGATGTAAGTATGTACGGCCATGCGAAAATGGCTCGAAAAGGGAACATGAACTTAGAATAATTGTGGTTTGTATGTATATATTTGGTGTCATGATGTGGCTATGGCTTGAAATGGGAATGTTGGTCATATGATCAGCCATTGGCATGGTTAAAATGATCATATATGAACCTATGTATGGCAAAGACTAGTTGGTTCATGGAGACTACCAAATAGGTAAGACCTACCTTAAAACAGATGCTGCCAGCTGCAGTGACGTGAATGTGAAAAATCACCAAAATTCGTAGAAATGGAATTAAATAGTGAATAAGCTATGTAAATTAACCTTGATGAGTCTATTTTCATATGGAAGAAACGAAATGGTCATAGGAGTTACATGTTAAGAGATATTAATGCTATTGTGAGACAGGGCCAGAACGGTTTCTGGGTTCCCTGTCGCAACTTTAAAAATTTACTATAAATTATCCAGAAAGAATTATGCGACATACCTTATATGTACAGATTCCATTTTGAGTCTAGTTTCATTAGAAACAAACGACACCAGCATTAAAGCCCTGTACAGAGAGATATTCAAGTTATACCGCGCGAAGGTCAGAGCAGTCGATCCCTGTAACATGGGTGACTTTAACTAATAAACTGTACCAATTGGCCCATCCAAAAATTCTAGAAATAAATCCATGGATGGATATATGAGTCTAAATTCAGGGAAAATTTACGAAACCAGTTTCCGAGTTTTGAAACTCGAGATATGATTTTTAAGGCGACGGTGATGCAGTCTTCCAGCCTGACTGGAAATGTCAAATTGGTGGGCAAACCATGTGAACTTGGCTTGTTAACCCTCGTGTCCGACAACCGCAATGGTCTCGGGTTCGGGTGTTACAATTTTATGGTATCGAGCCACGGTTTAGTCGATTCTAGGACTACCGTGAGGTGTTTGGGGTCTAGCTATACATGCCATTAAATGATGAATCGATAGTGTGGTGATTTCTGACAATTTGACTTTGAGTTTGTTTATAGCAATGGGTCCCGATCCCAACCGAGCAATAGCTGATGATGTGGAGAGTGTGGCGCCTGCTCCGCACAAGGGACAGCGCCAAGGACTCTCAACCTATGGCCAGCAATCCGAATGATGAGGCTAGGCAAGCCTTTTATAGTGTGATGAACGAATGGTTTAATCAATACATTCGAACTAACACGGCTGTCCCACGACCTCCATTCCCGACAAATGCAACCCCAGACCTACAATACCTCCGTGAATCGACCAAATAAGGTCAAGTAAGCCCCAATCGATAGGATTCAAAACATGGGGCCACTGAATTTAAAGCTACGGATGATGATGATGCCGAACGAGCTGAATTTCGGTTGGACAACACTATCCGGTGCTCGATGAGCTATCTTGTACACCGATGAATGCTTAAAGTGTACCATCTCCTTGCTACGTGATTCCACCTACTATTGGTGGAGTACTCGACTTCGTGGTACCTAGAGAGCAAGTGACTTGGGAATTTCTTGATCTTAAGCAAGGTTCTATGTCGGTTACCGACTATGAACGAAAATTTGTGAGGCTTAGCCGATACACGCGAGAATGCATTTCGTCCGAAGCTATTATGTGTAAATGCTTCGAGGATGGGCTGAATGATGATATAAGGATGTTCGTTGGCATTCTCGAAATACGAGATCGTAGTACTTGTTGAGCAAGCTTGTAAAGTCGAAGAGCTTAGAAAGGAGAAACAAAAGTGATGTGGGAACCGGAGAATTCGAAGAGGTCCTCGGAAAGTCTCTTCAACAGCACCAAGAGATTTCGAGATGATGTGAACCGGTCTAGAGGCGCTTTGGGCTTTTTAGACGAGGACGCGATCGACCCCGTGACCACACGAGTCACTTCGATCGCCATGATGGTGGAAATGATCGCCGAGAGAGGCGGAGTGTCAACATTGTGGCAAATGGCATTCGGGAGTCTGTTGGTTTCGTGATCACTCCGCTATAAGTGTGGATCGGCCGACCACTTTAGGAAGGATTGCCCGAGGAAGCTTGAGCAGAATGTGAGTCGAGTGGAAACTCGGGTGCTACCATCGCCGAGGTAGGCCACCTAGAAATATGGGCAATGTCGTGGCGGTCGAGAGGATCTAGAGATGCTACCATCGATCCGAGGCTCGTGCTCCTGCGAGGACTTATGCCATCTGCGCACGCCAGGATGCTGCCTCTCCGGATGTCATTACGGTGCTTTCACCCTTTTCAATACTAAAGTGATTGCGTTGATTGACCTGGTTCTACTCAATCTTATATATGTGAAACCTTAGCATCCAGAAGACTTTGCCTATTGAGTCTCATCGAGTTTGTAATTCGGTGTCAAACCCTTGGGTCATTACGTGCTTGTCAACAAAGTGTGCAAGAAAAGTCTCCTAGTGTTCCGAGGTTCTTGTTTCCCGGCGGACTTGATGCTTTTGCCGTTCGATGAATTCGACGTTATTCTTGGTTTGGATGGGTTGACCATGCACGATGCGGTCGTAAATTGCAAAAGCAAGACTATCGATTTGAGGTGCGCGAATAACGAGATAATTCGGGTTAAGTCTACGGACTTAAAGGGGTTGCCACCGTAATATCGGCAATGTTGGCCGAAAATATGTAAGAAAAGAGTGCGAAGCGTACACAGTGTACGTGCTCGATGACAAGGAATCGAAAAGAAACCCGAATCTGTGCGCGTGGTTTGTGAATACCGGATGTTTTCCACAAGAATTGCCGGTTTACCACTGTTCGGAAATAGAATTTGGCATCGAATTGGTACCGGTACCACTCCAATTTCGATAGCTCCGTATCGTATGGCACCAACGAATTAAAGGAGTTGGAAGCTCGGTTGCAAGAATTGGTGGATAGAGGTTTTGCTCGCCGAGTTTTTCGCCTTAGGGTGCGCCGGTTGTTGTTCGTGAAAAGAAGGATGGAACCATGCGGTTGTGCATCGACTATCGTCGACTTAATAAAGCGACGATAAAGAACAAATATCCGCTGCCACGTATTGACGACTTGTTCGATCAACTGAAGGGAGCCTCGGTGTTCTCGAAAATAGATTTGAGATCGGGCTACTATCAATTGCGAATCCGAGATTCGGACGTGCCCAAGACCGCCTTGAGCGAGATATGGTCACTATGAGTTCCTAGTGATGCCGTTTGGGCTCACTAATGCCCTCGCGGTATTTATGGATTTAATGAATCGGATCTTTAGACCATATTTGGATCGATTCGTAGTCGTGTTCATTGATGACATCTTGGTCTATTCAAGAAATGAGACCGAACATCTTTGAACACCTACGGTTAGTGCTGCAAATTTTACGGGACAAGCAATTATATGCTAAGTTCAGAAGTGTAAGTTCGGTTAAGAGAGGTTAGCTTCTTGGGTCATGTGGTATTCGATCGGGTATTCGAGTCGACCAATAAAATTTCAGCCATACTTAATTGGAAGCCTCAGAAATATTCTTGAGGTTCGAGCTTTTTGGGGCTTGCTTATTACCGACGATTTGTAAAGGCTTCTCAACGATAGCCACGCCGATGACGGCTTACTCCAAAAGGACGTTAAGTTCGAATGGATGAGAAATGCCAAAAGGTTTCGATCAACTGAAAACTTATTTGACCGAAGCCCCAATTCTAGTGCAACCCGAGTCCGGCAAGGAGTTTGTCATCTATAGCGACGCCTCTCTACTTGGGTTAGGTTATGACAATGCAAGAAGGTCGAGTTGTGGCCTATCGTCGAGGCAATTAAAGCCACATGAGAAAAATTATCCGACTCATGATCTCGAAAGGCCGCCATCGTATTCGCCTTAAAGATTTGGCGACATTACTTATTTGGTGAAAGGTGCCATGTATACTCGGATCACAAAAGTCTCAAATATTTGATGACCCAAAGAGACTTAAATCTGCGACAAAGACGTTGGCTCGAGCATTAAAGGATTATGAGTGATCATTGACTATCACCCGAAAGGCGAATATGGTTGCGGATGCCTTGAGTCGTAAATCGTTATTCACTTTACGACGATGAATGTGCACTTGTCCGTCCGATCCGACGGTGTGTTAGTGGCTGAATTGAAAGCCAAACCATTATTGACACACCAAATTCGAGAAGCTCGTAAAGTCGACGACGAGTTGGTTGCAAAACGGGCTGCGTGTGTTCAACAAGGACTCGGAGTTTCAAATCGACGATGACGATTGTTTGAGGTTCAAAAGTCGTCGGTGTGTCCCAAAGAATTGAACTCATTTCGATAATTCTCAATGAAGCCCATTGTAGCCGAATGGCAATCCACCCGGGAGTACGAAGATGTACAATGATTTGAAACGTCGGTTTTGGTGGCATGGTATGAAGCGAGACATCTCCGACTTTGTTTCAAGATGTTTAATATGTCAACAAGTGAAAGCGGAACATCGGTGCCTTCGAGATTACTTCACCAATCACAATACCCGAGTGGAAATGGGATCGAGTCACAATGGACTTTGTATCCGACCGCCATTGTCGACAAGTAAGAAGGATGCGGTTTGGGTCGTGGTAGATCGATTGACTAAGTCGGCCCACTTTGTCCCCGCACGTCACGGATTTTCAATGGACAAATTAGCGGAATTGTACGTTTCTCAGTTGTGAGATTACATGGGGTGCCTATTTCCATCGTGTCGATAGAGATCCGAGATTTACCTCGCGATTTTGGAAAAAGTTGCAAGAAGCTTTGGGTACCAAGTTGCATTTCAAAGACCGCCTTTCACCCTCAAACCGATGGTCAATCCGAGCGGATAATTCAGATACTTGAGGATATGTTAAGATGTTGCGTCCTCGAGTTTAGTGGTTCATGGGAACGGTATTTGCCGTTGATTGAATTCGCTTACAACAACAGCTTTCAATCAAGTATTAAAATGGCACCCTACGAGGCCTTGTACGGTCGTAAATGCCGTACACCATTGTTTTGGACTGAGCTCGGTGAAAGCAAGATTTTCGGGGTGGATTTGATTAGGGATGCTGAACAGGAAGTGAAAGTAATCCGTGAAAGTCTGAAGATAACCTCCGATCGTCAGAAGTCGTACGCGGATCTGAAGCGTAAGAATATCGAGTATCAGGTGGGTGATAAAGTGTTCCTCAAGGTATCGCCTTGGAAAAAGATACTCAGATTCGGCCGTAAGGGCAAGTTGAGCCCGAGGTTTGTTGGGCCATATGAGATATCCGAGCGAGTCGATCCAGTGGCATATCGTTTGACTTTGCCCCCTGAACTCGAAAAGGTTCACGATGTCTTTCACGTTTCGATGCTTGACGCTATAGATCCGATCCATCGCACGTGATTAGTCCATCAGAAATTGAAATTCAAGCTAATATGAGTTATGAGGAAGAACCGATTCGTATCCTATCACGAGAAGTGAAAGAGTTGTGAAACAAGCGGGTTTCGCTAGTAAAAGTGTTATGGCTCAAGCACGGGATAGAATAAGCTACTTGGGAGACCGAGAACTCTATGAAAGAGCGATATCCAAACCTATTTATCGGTAAGATTTTCGGGACGAAAATTTCTTAAGTGGGGAGAGTTGTGACAGCCCAAAATTGACCCTAGTCGGAAGGTGGTCTCGGGACCACAAAACCGAGGCATAAAAATAATTAAAATTTATTTTGATGCCTATAATATGTGTGTGCTCATGTATGACACTTTATGATGATTGATTTAGTGTTATAAGGGTGAATTCCACAAGAAAGGACTTAGTAATGAACTTTGAAAGTATGATAGGAAATGTGTGATGACTAATTAAAGCATGCATGCAAAATAATGGACTTGCATGTCAAATTCCCCTTTATAGGTGGTGGCCGGCCATGACAAGGAGGATGGGCTAAACATGTCATGAAACATGTTTTGTTGGTGCATTAGGGTGAAATAATAAACAAAGGTGTATGGGTGATAAAAAATGAAAAAAAAATGTGTGTGAGTGTGGTAATCCCCCATTGCCGTGAGTTGTAGAGAAGGAAAGAAAAAATTTTGTTCATCCTTTCTTTGAGCCAAAACTAAGGAAGAAGGAGGATTTTTGCTTCATGCTTGGTTTGGAAGAGATCTAGAAGGAGATTTGGCCAAGTTTGCATCAAGATTAAGGTATGTATGAGGTTGTGTTAGGAGTTTCATGCATGTTTTGGTTGCTAACTTGATGTGCATGTTAGCCATGGCTCAAATCTTTGTTAAGCCATGGAAATGGTATTTGGCCAAAGTTGTTATGGTGATAAAGCCATTGCATGCTAAGTGTGAAGCTTGATGATGATGCATGCAATGATGGATTGTCTACTCTTGAGCAAGATTTGAGCCTTCTTTTGATTTATCATGATTGAAGTTGAAAAGGAGCATGATTGTCATATTCGCCATTCATGAGCATGGTTCATGCTTCTTGCATGTTAGTTAAAATTTGTATTTTTGGATGGCTATGGACACCTTGAAAATTCGCCATGCTCATATTGTATATATATGTTTGCACATGATGTTTTGGCTATGAAGTAAGTGATGAATAAGTTGGTTTAAAGAAGAAGATGTTGAAGAATAATTGTGAAATTTCAAGCACAATTCGCCTAGCACACATATAAGTGCTTGATGCTATATTATAAGTTTTGAGCCACAATATGCAAAGCATTAACTAGTAAAATGCATGCTGTTTTGTGAGGTATTAAGTGCATAATTGGCCTCAACATGTACATGAATATTCGGCCTTGGGTAGCCTATTGAAGGCCTTAGCATTTCCTTGATGCTCAAATAAATTGTATTGAATTGCTTGATGTAGTATAAAATGTGCATGACCATTGTGTATTCAAGCTAAAGAGTGGCCATATGACCATTTAAAATCCTTGTCATATTCGCCATAAGCAAGCACAATGAGGTTTTAATAAATTGAATTTGTTTGAATTAGCTCAAGAGCTAAGAGGGCCACAATTGGACAAGGGGAAGGAAAAGGTGATCGAATAGCCGAAAAAGCCGTTCGACAACATCCGAGGTAAGTCCTCAAGAAGTGATCTTACTTGAATTATGTAAGATGAAACATGGATGTGTATGATTATTGATCATGTGTGTATGAGTATTTGAATTCCACCCGGCTAAGTCCCAAGGCGAATATGCTAATGATTATAATTGTGTTTGAGCCTTAGTAACGAAAATGAAATATGTATGTCCAATGATTATTGATGTATGTGTGCATGAGAAATTGAATGATATCCGGCTAAGCCCAAGACAATTATGCTGAAATTTATATCCGGTTAAGACCAAGGCAATTGTGCTAGTAGCTATATCCGGGCTAAGACCAAGGCATTCGTGCAAGTTGTTAAATCCGGCTAAGACCAAGGCATTTGTGCAAATCGTGATATCCGGTAAAGTCCCGTTGGCCTTGGTGCGGGTTACCATAACCGGCTATGTCCCGGGCGATTGAACGAGTACCGACATCCGGATGAACTCCGAAGGTATGTGATTTGAAAATTATGAGCTTGCTGGAAAATTTCAGCTAATGCACTTGTGAAATTTCCCAATGATAAGGTAAGTGCGGTGTGTGCTGCGCGCTAGGAGTAAGAGCGATGAATATCCGCTCCTATGATGGAGCGAGTTATCGGCCTTAATGAAGCCGTTATTTGTGTATGAACATAAGAGTTGGGATGGTAAAGTAAGTATGATTATGTGAATGCGCATTAATGAAATGATGCATTTAACTATGTGAATGTATTGCTGTAATTAGAGTTGATTATATTCCTTGAGACTTACTAAGCATAAAAATGCTTACTCCGCCGCTTTGGCTCTCGCTTTTCTAGATTTCGCCGATAGCAATCGGATTCGGGATCGTTGAAGTCGAAGTCATCCACACTATCAAGCCCCCATTTTGGTATAAATTCTTGGTTGAACTTGAAATGGCATGTATAGGACTACCCTTGTTTGTTAAATATGTGGTGATGTAAGTATGTACGGCCATGCGAAAATGGCTCGAAAAGGAACATGAACTTAGAATAATTGTGGTTTGTATGTATATATTTGGTGTCATGATGTGGCTATGGCTTGAAATGGGAATGTTGGTCATATGATCAGCCATTGGCATGGTTAAAATGATCATATATGAACCTATGTATGGCAAAGACTAGTTGGTTCATGGAGACTACCAAATAGGTAAGACCTACCTTAAAAACAGATGCTGCCAGCTGCAGTGACGTGAATGTGAAAAATCACCAAAATTCGTAGAAATGGAATTAAATAGTGAATAAGCTATGTAAATTAACCTTGATGAGTCTATTTTCATATGGACGAAACGAAATGGTCATAGGAGTTACATGTTAAGAGATATTAATGCTATTGTGAGACAGGGCCAGAACGGTTTCTGGGTTCCCTGTCGCAACTTTAAAATTTACTATAAATTATCCAGAAAGAATTATGCGACATACCTTATATGTACAGATTCCATTTTGAGTCTAGTTTCATTAGAAACAAACGACACCAGCATTAAAGCCCTGTACAGAGAGATATTCAAGTTATACCGCGCGAAGGTCAGAGCAGTCGATCCCTGTAACATGGGTGACTTTAACTAATAAACTGTACCAATTGGCCCATCCAAAATTCTAGAAATAAATCCATGGATGGATATATGAGTCTAAATTCAGGAAAATTTACGAAACCAGTTTCCGAGTTTTGAAACTCGAGATATGATTTTTAAGGCGACGGTGATGCAGTCTTCCAGCCTGACTGGAAATGTCAAATTGGTGGGCAAACCATGTGAACTTGGCTTGTTAACCCCTCGTGTCCGACACCGGCAATGGTCTCGGGTTCGGGGTGTTACATGATTACTAAGTTCTTTAACTAGCCCATGTTAAAATTTTGGATTTGGGTGGTGCATGAAGTATTCGGCCATGGTAGATAGTGAAGGGAGTTGATTATTTTCTTTGTGTTAAATGAGTGATTGTGGATGGGTGAAGTGTGAGCTAGTTAAATATTCATATAGTTAGGTTGGATGATAGGAAGAAAAAAATCGACTTGTGTATGTACACTAAGGCCGAATGTAAAGTTGGAGATTTGTGGGAAATGTATGTGTCTTGAAGTGTTGGAATGGAGAGGATGCTTTAATTGTGTTATGAACAATTATGTGTTAGAAATTGTGATTTTGGGTTGACTAGGATTTTCGCCATAGTGGTCATTGAGGATTAAGGTTATGTTTCATGCTAAACTTGATAAATCTTGGTGTATGGGTGTTTGAACTAAACTAATGATCAAATAGATGCATAAATACAAAGTAAGAAGAATCGGCTATTGTATGTAATACTATTGCCGAATGTGAAAATACTATACTTGAGTAATGAATATGATTGGATTATTGATAGTATGGTAATTGCATAAGGCTATTAGCTGAATAGCTAAGAACGTAAGGTAGTAAGATAAAAATTTTACCATGTCGTTCCGTATGTCATAAGATCATTAAAATGTGGATACCAATATATGTACCAAAGCGGTTGAATGAGCTAATTTATTTGTTTAAGCTCAAGATCCTAAAGGAGAGGCGTCCAATAAGGGGAAATCGAAGATCATCGAGTAGCCGACTTGGAATTAATTACCAAACACAAGGTAAGTCATTAAGCACGTATTTGATATTGCTTAAATGATTGTAAAATTTATGCAATTGTGTTTAATGGGATGATATATATATAAATGAAAATGTATGTGTATGGAGTGATGACATTTGTTGAATGTAAAAGAAATAGTGAAATGTGTAGAAAGTTTGCTTTCGACACTAAGTGTGCGGGCAATACGTGTGTACGGTGACGAGATCGGCACTAAGTGTGCGTGCTGGAAATATATGGCACTAAGTGTGCGTGCTGGAAATATAAGGCACTAAGTGTGCATGCTGGAAAAATATGACACTATGTGTGCAAGCTGGAAAAATACGGCACTGGGTGTGTGAGCTCGGAGGGTATGGCACTGTGTGTGCGGGCTTAAATTACGTGGCATTAAGTGTGCGAAATCGAGTAGTAAGCACTGTGTGTGCGTACTCTATATATATGGAGGGTGTGTCTCCATTGAATTGAGTATGGACAGCGGATCGGGTAAGTACCTCGAGCTCATGACGAATAGAGAATACGTTAATGCTTGGGGTTGAATTTGATAAGCCTTAAATCTATGTGATGATTGAAATTGTATGGTTGTGCTGGAAAATGAGTTAATGTGTAAAAATTCTTCGATTATCTTGTTGTGTAAAATATGAAATGTGGATGTATGACTTGGTACGAGATTGGACCGAAAGGTCCGAGGTATTATGGTATAGATTCGATGTGGATGAGTACCTAGCCTCGTTTGTTGTACATGTTGTAGTAACTTTATCAGTGGATTGATGAATGCTTATGACTTACTGAGTTGTAAACTCACTCGGTGTTTTTTCTTGTCACCCATTTTAGGTCTCTCGGACTCGTATTGTTTGCGTGATCGGGACCGTCGTTGAAGTCATCACACCGGCTGAAATCTTGTGGTATTGTTTTTGTTGTTGAAGAACATTTGGCATGTATAGGCTATTATATTTTGTCGAATTGTGGGTTGTAAACTTTAAGCCATGTGAAAATGGCCTATGTGGTCGCCGAGTGGGATGCTAGAACCTATAGCCACGAGTCTTAGAAACTCTAATTTTGATAAGGTGGCCATAATTTGTGTCATGTATGATGGATGATTAAGGCCAAGGAAAGATTCATGAAATTGGCATAGTCACTGCAGTAACTGTTGCGGACAGCAGCAGTGAGATGAGATTAAAAAATCACTAAAAATAGTAGAAGTAGAATTAAATAGTGAGTAAATTATGGAATTGAACCTTGATGAATCTATTTTTATATGGAGGAAACAAAACGACCATATGAGCAGTATACTGAGAAATATTAAAGTTCTCGTGAGACAGGGCCAGAACGGTTTCTGGGTCCCCTGTCGCGACTTTGAAAATTTACCATAAATTATCCAGAAAGAATTAGGAGTCATGCCTTATATGTACAGATTCCATTTTGAGTCTAGTTTCATTAGAAACAAACGCACCAGTATTAAATCCCTGTACAGAGAGATATTCAAGTTGTAAAGCGCGAAGGTCAGAGCAGTCAATCCCTGTAACATGGGTGACTTTAACTAATAAACTGTACCAATTGGCCCAACCAAAATTTCTAAAAATAAATCCATGGATGGGTATGTGAGTCTAAATTCAGGGAAAATTTACAAAACCAGTTTCTGAGTTTTGAAACTCGAGATATGATTTTTAAGGCGACGGTGACGCAGTTTTCCAGCCTGACTGGTAATGTCAAATTGGTTGGTATCTTGAGAGGATTTGGCCGTTAACCCCTCGTGTCCAACACCGGCGTCGGTCACGAGTTAGGGGTGTTACAATTTTATTGGTCCGAGTTTTGAAACTCGAGATATGATTTTTAAGGCGACGGTGACGCAGCTTTTCCACCGACCGGTAATGTCAAATTGGTTGGTATCTTGAGAGGATTTGGTCGTTAACCCTCGTGTCCGGCTAACCGGCGTCGGTCACGAAGTTAGGGTGTTACAATTTTATTGGTATCGAGCTATGGTTTAGTCGGTTCTAGGACTACCATAGAGCGTGTGAGTCTAGCTATACATGCCAAATTGTTAGTGCTTAATAATGTGATGACTTCGACGGTTGAAATTTTTGTTTTGATTAGCGATGGAACCTGGGATAGAGACCCTTGGCGGATGACGTTGAAAGTGTAGTGGCTGCCCTGCACAAGGGACACCGCTTGTTGAGCCTCGGTCATCCGCGAATAATCAAAATGAAGGGGCGAAACAAGCCTTCTTCACCATGATGAATGAGTGGGTCGCGAATATGCCCGAACCAATCCGGTGTCCAACCATTCCCGAATTTAAATAATCCACCCCAAGAGCCCGTGATGCCATCGCCATCGATCCCGTGAGGTGAGTAAACCACCGTGGACTTGATTAGGAAGCGTGGGGCCGAGGAGTTTAAGGCCATAGTTACCGATTTATGCCGAAAGGGCCGAAGTTCGCTTGATAACACCATTAGAGTGTTTGATGAACTGTCATGCACACCCAATGAATGTCTTAAGTGTGCTATATCTTTGTTGCGAGACTCAGCCTACTATTGGTGGAGGACCTTGATTTCCATAGTCCCAAAGGAACAAGTTACTTGGGATTTCTTTCAAACGAATTTCGAAGAAATATATTAGTCAACGGTTCATCGATCGAAGCGTAAGGAGTTCTGGAACTCAAGCAAGGTCGATGATCAGATCTCGAATCTGAACATGAGTTCGTAAGACTTAGTCGGTATGCTCGGGAGTGTGTGGCTGATGAGGTTGCTATGTGCAAAAGATTTGAAGAAGGATTGAATGAGGAGTTAAAGTTACTAGTGGGAATTTTGGAGATAAAGGAGTTCGTGACACTAGTCGAACGAGCCTTCAAGGCGGAAGAACTTGGGAAGAAGAAGAAGAAGGCTGAATTTGAAGCAAGAGATTACCGTAAAAGATCAACGAGTAAAGCTCCGTTCTCGACTGTAAAGAGGTTCAGGGAGGACACCAGTAAGTCAAGGGCGACTGCGGGAATTTCCATTAGAGCCCGACCATTGACGGACTCCCAAGCTACATCGGTAGCTAGTGTGGGCAATAATCGTCAAGAGAGACCTGAATGTCCCCAATGTGGAAGATGACACCTAGGTGAATGTTGGGGTAAGTCTGTTAACCGGGCCTATTACGGATGTGGTTCGAAGGACCACTTCATTAGGGATTGCACGGAGCTAGATGAGAAGAATAAGATGCAAGGTGCGAGATCTAGTGGGGCGACAGCTAGAGGTAGACCCCCGAGGGTTTCAGGACGTAGGGGTGGTAATCAGAGGGGAGCCACTGATACGGCTGTTCGATCCGAGACCCGAGCTCCTGCTAGAGCATATGCCATCCGCGCACGAGAGGAGACATCCTCCCCTGACGTTATCACTGGTACTTTTACTCTCTTTGATACTAGTGTGATTGCATTGATTGACCCGGCTCTACTCATTCATATGTATGTGAAACATTAGCATCCAAGAAGACTCTACTGTTGAGTCTCTCGAGTTCGTAATTCAAGTGTCAAACCCTTTGGGTCAATACGTATTGTTGATAAAGTGTGCAAGAGATGCCCCTAATAATTCGAGAATCTGCTTTCCTACCGATCCGATGCTTCTACCATTTGATGAATTTGATGTTATTCTTGGTATGGATTGGTGACCGTACATGATGCAATGGTGGATCGCAAAGGAAAACCATTGATTTGAGGAGTGCAAATAATGAGGTAGTCTCGAGTGAGTCTCATCGATTTAAAAGGAGTGCCAGCGATAATATCTTCTATGACCGCCGGAGATATGTGAAAAGGGTGTGAAACATACCTTGCGTATGTGTTGGAAAGTAAAGAGACGGAAAAGAAACTCGAATCGGTATCGATGGTTTGTGAGTATTCGATGTTTTTCCGAGGAGTTACCGGATTGCCACCGGTTCGAGAAGTGGAATTCGCCATCGGTTGTACCGCACTACGCCGATCTCAATAGCTCCGTGTCGTATGGCATTAACGGAGTTAAAGGAATTGAAGGTTCAATTGCAAGAATTGACGGATAGAGGTTTCGCCGACCGAGTTTTTCTCCATGGGCGCACAGTATTGTTTGTGAAAAAGAAGGACGGAAGCATGAGGTTGTGCATCGACTACCGTCAACTCAATAAAGTGACGATAAAGAATAAATATCCGTTGCCACAAATTGACGATTTGTTTGATCAATTAAAGAGAGCCTCGGTGTTTTCAAAGATAGATTTGAGGTCGGGATGCTATCAGTTGAGGGTCCGAGAATCGGACATACCCAAAACCGCTTTTAGAACAAGGTACGGTCACTACGAATTCTTGGTGATGCCGTTTGGGCTCACTAATGCCCCTGCAGTGTTTATGGATTTAATGAATAGAATTTTCAGGCCATACTTGGATCGGTTCGTAATTGTATTTATCGATGACATTTTGGTCTATTCGAGAGATGAAACTGAACATGCTGAACACCTAAGGCTAGTGTTGCAAATCTTACGAGATAAGCAGTTATACGCAAAGTTCAGTAAATGTGAATTTTGGTTGAAAGAGGTTAGCTTTTTGGGGCACGTGGTGTCCGCATCGGGTGTCAGGGTGGACCCGAACAAAATTTCGCCATAGTCAATTGGAAACCTCCAAGGAATGTTACCGGTTAGGAGCTTTTTGGGCTTGCTTTACTACCGACGGTTTGTAAAAGGATTCTCGATGATAGCCACACCCATGACAAAACTGCTTCAGAAAGATGTCAAATTTGAATGGACGGAAAAGTGTCAGAAAAGTTTCGACCAATTGAAAACCCATTTGACGAAAGCTCCAGTTCTAGTACAGCCCGAATCTGGCAAAGAGTTTGTCATCTATAGTGATGCCTCCCTACTTGGGTTAGGTTGCGTATTGATGCAAGAAGGTCGAGTTGTGGCCTATCGTCGAGACAATTAAAGCCACATGAGAAAAATTATCCAACCCATGATCTCGAATTGGTCGCCATCGTATTCGCCTTAAAGATATGGCGACATTACTTATTTGGTGAGAAGTGCCATGTGTATTCGGATCACAAAAGTCTCAAATATTTGATGACTCGAGAGACTTAAATCTTCGACAAAGACGATGGCTCGAGTTGTTAAAAGATTATGAACTCGTCATTGATTATCACCCGGAAAGGCTAATGTGGTTGCGGATGCCTTAAGTCGAAATCACTTGCTTGCTTTACGAGCGATGAATGTACACTTGTCTATTCTACCCGACAATGTGTTAGTAGCCGAATTAAAGGCCAAACCATTGTTGGCTCATCAAATTCGGGAAGCTCAGAAAGTTGATGAGGAGTTGCTTGCAAAACGGGCTGAGTGTGTTCTGAACAAGGAATCAGAGTTTCAAATTGATGATGACGATTGTTTGAGGTTCAGAAGTCGTCTGTGTGTTCCAAAGAATTCGGAACTTATTTCGATAATTCTAAATGAAGCCCATTGTAGCCGAATGGCAATCCACCCGGGGAGTACGAAGATGTACAACGATTTGAAACGCCAATTTTGGTGGCCCGGTATGAAACGAGACATTTCTAAATTTGTTTCAAGGTGTCTGATATGTCAACAAGTGAAAGCGGAACATCAAGTGCCATCGGGATTACTTCAGCCGATCACGATACCCGAGTGGAAATGGGATCGAGTCACCATGGACTTTGTATCCGGACTGCCATTGTCAGCGAGTAAGAAGGATGCGATCTGGGTCATTGTTGATAGACCGACCAAGTCTGCTTCAGTTTTATTCTGTCCGCACTGATTTTTCGCTTGATAAATTGGCAGAATTATATGTCTCCCAAATTATTCGATTGCATGGGGTGCCTATTTCTATCGTGTCGGATAGAAACCCAAGATTTACATCGCGATTTTGGAAGAAATTGCAAGAGGCTTTGGGTACCAAGCTGCATTTTAGCACTGCTTTTCACCCCCAAACCGATGGTCAATCCGAACGGATAATTCAAATACTCGAGGATATGTTGAGATGTTGCATCCTTGAGTTTAGTGGTGCATGGGAACGGTATTTACCTTTGGTTGAATTCGCACAACAATAGCTTTCAATCAAGTATCAAGATGGCGCCTTACGAGGCTTTATACGGTCGGAAATGCCGCACCCCATTATTCGGGACCGAACTTAGTGAAGGAAAAATCTTCGGGTTGATTTGGTTAAGGATGCCGAGCAAAAGTTCGAGTAATTCGTGAAAGTTTGAAAGCTGCTTCGGATCGCCAAAAGTCGTATGCGGATTTGAAAAGAAAAGATATTGAATATCAGGTTGGAGACAAGGTATTCCTCAAAGTCTCACCCTGGAAGAAAGTGCTTAGATTTGGCCGTAAGGGCAAATTGAGCCCGAGGTTCATCGGGCCATATGAGATATCCGAGCGAGTCGGTCCAGTCGCGTATCGTTTGATTTTGCCCTCTGAGCTCGAAAAGATTCACAATGTTTTTCATGTCTCGATGCTTGACGATATAGGTCGATCCATCGCACGTAATTGCTCCATCCGAGATTGAGATTCACCTAATTTGAGCTATGAAGAGGAACCGGTTCGCATTATGATGCGTGAAGTAAAAGAGTTGCGCAATAAGAAAATCCCGTTAGTGAAGGTGTTCGCATAAACACGGAATTGAAGAAGCCACTTGGGAAGTTGAGGACTCTATGAAAGAGCGATACCGAGCCTATTTACGAAGAAGATTTTCGGGACGAAAATTTCTTAAGTGGGGAGAGTTGTGACAGCCAAAATTGACCCTAGACGGGATGTGGTTTCGGGACCACAAAACCGAGGCATAAAAATAATTTAAAATTTATTGTGATGCCTATGATATGTGTTAAATTGTGTGTGACATTTTGATGATTTGATTTAGTGTTATAAAGGTGAATTTCACTAGAAAGGACTTGTGTGAGAAAATTTAGAAATGTACTAGGCAAATGCAAAGTGGCCTAATAATGCATGTTGTGAAAATGAGGATTTGCATGTCAAATTTCCCTAAAGATAGCCTAGTGGCCGCCATGACACGGATGATGGGCAAAAAAACATGTCATAAACATGTTTTGTTAATGGTTGATGTCAAAATTGATAAAATATTAAGGTTGTAGGAAGAGAAACAAAAAAAATGTGTGTGTGTGTGTGGTTGCCCCCCTTGCAGTGAATGGAGCAAAGAAAGAAAAAAAAAAAGAGCTTCATTTCCTTTGGTTCTCTCTTAGCGAATTGAAGAAAGAAAGGGGAGGAGATTTCGGTCAACTTTAAGCTCAAAACAAGGTTAGTAATTCATGTTAGATTTTGAAATTTCAGCTTAATGTAAGTTGATTACTAAGTTCTTTAACTAGCCCATGTTAAAATTTTGGATTTGGGTGGTGCATGAAGTATTCGCCATGGTAGATAGTGAAGGGAGTTGATTATTTTCTTTGTGTTAAATGAGTGATTGTGGATGGGTGAAGTGTGAGCTAGTTAAATATTCATATAGTTAGGTTGGATGATAGGAAGAAAAAAAAAATCGGCTTGTGTATGTACACTAAGGCCGAATGTAAAGTTGGAGATTTGTGGGAAATGTATGTGTCTTGAAGTGTTGGAATGGAGAGGATGCTTTAATTGTGTTATGAACAATTATGTGTTAGAAATTGTGATTTTGGGTTGACTAGGATTTTCGGCCATAGTGGTCATTGAGGATTAAGGTTATGTTTCATGCTAAACTTGATAAATCTTGGTGTATGGGTGTTTGAACGAAACTAATGATCAAATAGATGCATAAATACAAAGTAAGAAGAATCGCTATTGTATGTAATACTATTGCCAAATGTGAAAATACTATACTTGAGTAATGAATATGATTGGATTATTGATAGTATGGTAATTGCATAAGGCTATTAGCGAATAGCTAAGAACGTAAGGTAGTAAGATAAAAATTTTACCATGTCGTTCAGTATGTCATAAGATCATTAAAATGTGGATACCAATATATGTACCAAAGCGGTTGAATGAGCTAATTTATTTGTTTAAGCTCAAGATCCTAAAGGAGAGGCGTCCAATAAGGGGAAATCGAAGATCATCGAGTAGCCGACTTGGAATTAATTACCGAACACAAGGTAAGTCATTAAGCACGTATTTGATATTGCTTAAATGATTGTAAAATTTATGCAATTGTGTTTAATGGGATGATATATATATATAAATGAAAATGTATGTGTATGGAGTGATGACATTTGTTGAATGTAAAAGAAATAGTGAAATGTGTAGAAAGTTTGCTTTCGGCACTAAGTGTGCGGGCAATACGTGTGTACGGTGACGAGATCGGCACTAAGTGTGCGTGCTGGAAATATATGGCACTAAGTGTGCGTGCTGGAAATATAAGGCACTAAGTGTGCATGCTGGAAAAATATGACACTATGTGTGCAAGTTGGAAAAATACGGCACTGGGTGTGTGAGCTCGGAGGGTATGGCACTGTGTGTGCGGGCTTAAATTACGTGGCACTAAGTGTGCGAAATCGAGTAGAAAGCACTGTGTGTGCGTACTCTATATATATGGAGGGTGTGTCTCCATTGAATTGAGTATGGACAGCGGATCGGGTAAGTACCTCGAGCTCATGACGAATAGAGAATACGTTCATGCTTGGGGTTGAATTTGATAAGCCTTAAATCTATGTGATGATTGAAATTGTATGGTTGTGCTGGAAAATGAGTTAATGTGTAAAATGCTTGATTATCTTGTTGTGTAAAATATGAAATGTGGATGTATGACTTGGTACGAGATTGGACCGAAAGGTCCGAGGTATTATGGTATAGATTCGATATGGATGAGTACCTAGCCTCGTTTGTTGTACATGTTGTAGTAACTTTATCAGTGGATTGATGAATGCTTATGACTTACTGAGTTGTAAACTCACTCGGTGTTTTTTCTTGTCACCCATTTTAGGTCTCTCGGACTCGTATTGTTTGCGTGATCGGGACCGTCGTTGAAGTCATCACACCATCTGAAATCTTGTGGTATTGTTTTTGTTGTTGAAGAACATTTGGCATGTATAGGCTATTATATTTTGTCGAATTGTGGGTTGTAAACTTTAAGCCATGTGAAAATGGCCTATGTGGTCGTCGAGTGGGATGCTAGAACCTATAGCCACGAGTCTTAGAAACTCTAATTTTGATAAGGTGGCCATAATTTGTGTCATGTATGATGGATGATTAAGGCCAAGGAAAGATTCATGAAATTGGCATAGTCTACTGCAGTAACTGTTGCGGACAGCAGCAGTGAGATGAGATTGAAAAATCACTAAAAATAGTAGAAGTAGAATTAAATAGTGAGTAAATTATGGAATTGAACCTTGATGAATCTATTTTTATATGGACGAAACGAAACGACCATATGAGCAGTATACTGAGAAATATTAAAGTTCTCGTGAGACAGGGCCAGAACGGTTTCTGGGTCCCCTGTCGCGACTTTGAAAATTTACCATAAATTATCCAGAAAGAATTAGGAGTCATGACTTATATGTACAGATTCCATTTTGAGTCTAGTTTCATTATAAACAAACGACACCAGTATTAAATCCCTGTACAGAGAGATATTCAAGTTGTAAAGCGCGAAGGTCAGAGCAGTCAATCCCTGTAACATGGGTGACTTTAACTAATAAACTGTACCAATTGGCCCAACCAAAAATTCTAAAAATAAATCCATGGATGGGTATGTGAGTCTAAATTCAGGGAAAATTTACAAAACCAGTTTCCGAGTTTTGAAACTCGAGATATGATTTTTAAGGCTACGGTGACGCAGTTTTCCAGCCTGACTGGTAATGTCAAATTGGTTGGTATCTTGAGAGGATTTGGCCGTTAACCCCTCGTGTCCGACACCGGCGTCGGTCACGAGTTAGGGGTGTTACACGGCCCTTGCACCTACATGCATATATGTTGCACATGATGTATTGGTATGACATATATACTATCTCAAGGTGTATATTTGCTTGTGATGTTGTTTCGGTTATGAAATAGATGAGAGATGCGTATAGAGATACAATATGTAATGCGTTAATTAGGAAAATGTATGCTGTTTTTTTGTGTAGTATTAAGTGTAAAATTGGCCTCAACATAGACATGCATATTCGCCAAAGGAAGTAGATTGGTGTGCATGTATTCGGTTAGAGGCAACCATATTGAAGCCTTATCTTGGCTTAGATTGTTGACCAAATGGGTAATAAGTGAGGATGGTTGCGAATATACAAACATACATATGCATGTGTAATTGAATTATGAATGTTTAGCAAGAGGGTTAAACTAGTTGATTTATTGATTAAGCTTAAGGAGTTAAAGAAGGAGAATCAAGCAAGGGAAAGACGAAGGTCATCGAGTAGCCGACTTGGACTATTTTACCCAACACAAGGTAAGTCATTAAGCATATATTTGATATTGCTTAAATGATTGTAATATCTATGCAATTGTGTTTAATGAGATGAAATATATACAAATGTATGTGTATGAAAAGATGATATTGTTGAACGTAAAAGAGATAGTGAAATGTGTAGGAAGTTTGCTTCGGCACTAAGTGTGCGAGAAATAGATGTGTACGGGGACGAGATTGGCACTGAGTGTGCGAGCTTGTAATGTATGGCACTAAGTGTACGAGTTTGGACTATATGGAACTGTGTGTGCGGGCTTGAATCACATGGCACTAAGTGTGCGTGATTGAGTATTAAGCACTATGTGTGCGAACTCTACACATATCTCCGATTGAACATTTATATGGAGGCGTGACTTCATCAAGATGAGTATGGACAGCGGAAAGAGTAAGTACCTTGAGTTCATGGCTAATAGATGCTATGTTCATGCTCGGGTGGAGTTGGTAAGATTTAAATCTATGTGATGATTTCAATTGCATTCCGTAAATAAGGTATCGTGGAATAGATGAAAGTTCATTTGATTGCATGATTGTTGCGGAAATGAAATGATGTATGGAAATTGCTTCAAATATCCTATTGAACAGTATATGAAATGTAAATGTATGACTTGGTATGAGATTGATCCGAAAGATCTAAGGAACTAGGGTATAGTTCGGTATGGCTGGAACACTTGGCCTTGTTTCATTATTTCATTTTATGATAATTGTATTAATGGATGATTGTGGAATGCTTATGACTTACTGAGTTATAAACTCACTCGGTGTTTTCTTGTCACCCATTTTAGGTTTCTTGGACTCGTCTCCTTTTGGGTGTTCGTAACCGTCAACGAAGTCATCACACCGGCGAGCAATTTTTGGTATTGACTTCTTAGTCAACTTAGGAGAACATTTGGCATGTATGGGCTATTTTGTTTTGTTAAATTTTGGGTTGTAAACTTTAAGCCATGTGAAAATGGCCTATGTGGTCGTTTGAGTGGGATGCTAGAATCTATAGCCACGAGTCTTAGAAACCTTAATTTTGATAAGGTGGCCATAATTTGTGTCACGTATGATGGATGATTAGTAAGGCTAAGGAAGGATTCATGAAATTGGCATAGTCTACTGCAGTAACTGTTGCGGACGGCAGCAGTGATATGAGATCGAAAAATCACTAAAAATAGTAGAAGTGGAATTAATAGCTAAAAAAATTATGTACTCGAATCTTGATGGGTCTATTTTCATATGGAGGAAACAAAATGACCATATGAGCTGTATTTTAAGAGATATCCAAGATTTCGTGAGACAGGTCCAGAACGGTTTCTGGATTCCCTGTTCCGACTTTGAAAATTCATTATAAATTAACCAGAGATAATTAGGAGTCATACCACATATTTATAAATTCCTCTTTGAGTCTAGTTTCTACAGAAACAAACGGAATCAGTATTGAATCCCTAAACAGGGAGTTATTCCAGTTGTAACGCACGAAGGTCAGTGTAGTCGACCCCTGTAACATGGGAGACTTTAACTAATAAACTGTACTAATTGGCCTGACCAAAAATTCTAGAAAAAAATCTGTAGATGGACATATGAGTCTAGTTTCAGGGAAAAATTACGAAACTGATTTTCGAGTTGTAAAACTCAAGTTATGATTTTTGAAGCGACTAGTACACAGATTGGCAGCTTGTCTGGAAAATTCTCAATAAGTGGTTTGAAGTCTGTTAACACCTCGTGTTCGACTCCGACGACGGTCTCGGGTTCGGGGTGTTACAAACTGAATATTGGAAGTATTAAATATGTGAACATGTCTTTGATATATACAAGTTTGGTTCGAATTTAGTAATTATGGAACATAATTAGTTGGGTTTTGATATATGTTCGTACTGAATTAGTTGGAATTTTTGAAATGTGCTTATTTACGATATATGTTCAGTAAGGTTTTATTATTTCTGAATTGGAATTATGACCCATATATTCGAATTTATAATAAGTGAATTATGGATATTTGAAATTGATATGTTTTAAATGTTTATTAATTCTTGGTGTATGAAAGGAAAGGAATGAGTGTGCTGAACTGTGTTTTATACAGTAATGCCTCATAACCCTAATCCGATAATGGATACAGGTTAGGGTGTTACATTTGATTGGTATTAGAGCTATGGTTTAGTCGGTTCTAGGACTACCATAGCGTATGTGAGTCTAGCTATACATGCCACATTTAACCTGTGATAGTGTGATATCTCCCGACTCTGACAAAAATTATTTTGATGAGACAAATATGCTTTCCAACCGAGATAATTTCAATAGTACAGATTGCTATACTCAAACGCTTGAGTGAGAATGTGTTGGTGATGAGTTGAAACTCATAAAGGTATAAATTAGAATGCATGATATTCTGCTATTGATAAATGTTATAATTATATGAGTATATGAGTTGTGATGTTTGGTATGTGATTGTTACGTGAATATTTTGATTGTGAATTAATAATTTGATTTAGCGTATGAATTATGTGTTGAGTATAAAAGTGATCATAAGTAAAAGATGGTTAGGTTGTTTGAGAATGTGGAATTAGTAATAAATTGGCCATTCATAATAGTATGTGTGATGTGCATGTATATATGAGAGATAAATTTGAGGTTTTATGACCCTCACCCCCCTCATCAATAAAGTATTGTAATGGAATCCGTATTATATGGCTTAAATAAGCTTAAAAGTGTGGAATGACAGAGTCTCGTGATTGAAGGATTAGTACTGTGATCAAATAAGAGAATGAGTCCAAAAGTGAAGACAGTAACAAAAAAAGATATTGGATCGTGTTGAAGGCCATTTGTAATATGCACAGTCACTGTTAAAAGAAAAGTTGAATTAGATGAAACCAAATATTCAGGTATGATATCTAAAGAATATATTAACTAGAAGTTCTTCCGAATTGGCCTCTATTAGTGTTGGGATAATGAGAAATTAGTGATGTCTGAGATAGACAATAGAATCATATTTGAATTATAAAGATATTTGAGCACAGTGATTATAGTCGAATGGTTTATGAGAACTCTTTTGGGTACTTTATGTGTTCAATTATCCTCAAAGGTATGTGAAGCTGTATATTTTCAGATAAAATTCTTATCATATGAGAACGTTATCTATATATATTGATATATGAAAGCATTGTTGGGCTGTTCAGGTGACAATCGGCATTATTATATCTTTCTCTAGTATTCAATTTCATTTTATTGAAAGAAAAGATCGACAATTAAATTTGTGTGATGCTGGTATTCTGTTCCTACTGGTTGTTGATCTGCTTAGTATACATGAAGATTATATTGTTTCTATTACTGTTGATTCCGGTGCATATGAGTGATGCTTTACTTTTGGATTTCCTCTGAGGCATCACTAAAATATCTGTCGTCTGATATGGATGCTTTCTTAAAAAGATCAGTATAGTGATATATTTGAGAATTACAGTATCTCTGCTTTCTTATGATTCTATATGGTTATCTGTGAAAAATATCTATTGAATGACTGTAATTATATTTCAATTTCTCTTATGTTCAAAATGCATTATTGATAATTGGGACATTTTATATCTATACGGTTGAGATGTCGGCCTTATTATGGCACTATGATTTTAATTTATCTGATGGTTGTGGCTTCAGTATGGTTCAAAGCTTCGTTGATTAATAATTGAAAAGTTATTACTTGACATTCGAGATCAATTCAGTTGTCTAGTTTGATTGGATTAATTGCTTGAAGGATTAATCGAGTTACTTGTATCTGACTCTACCCACAGGGAGGAAATAAACTTTGAATGTTCATAGATAAATAGATGAATATTCTGAATGCAGGATTCATATTCTAGAAGATATGATACAGAATTATATCCATCAGAATGGTTTTATTGAGAAATGTTCTTGTAGATCGTGATTGGGAACTTTGAATGATGTAATATTTATTAATAAAGTGGTAAACAGTTGAAGACATTGTTAATTGAAGCGTCAGTTCTGGTTTAGCCTGCATCAGGTAGAGAGTTATTCGACACAAGAATTAAAGATGGTTTGAACTTTTGAAAGATTATGAGTCAGTGATTGATTATCAACCTGGGCAAACGATTATAGTCTTTGGGGTTCTGAGAGAGAATCTTTATGTGTTTTACGACTGATAATCATGTGATTAATCTTATCAAATGATGAGTAGTTATTGGCTGAGGTAGAAACTAAATTGATGTTTGATTATCAAATTTGTGAGGCTAAGAGGTGTGTCAGTGAATTACAAGTTAAAAAGGGTACAACGTAAATTGATTTCTGATTTAGAATTTCAGATTGGAACCGACAATCGTTCGTTGTGTCGAGATAGAGTTCATGTATTGAGAAATCCAGAGATTTTACAGTAATTGTGACATCTAGCACAGTGGTAATTATCTGTCCATACGGGGAGTACTAAAAGAGTGCCAGTTTTCATTGTTCAAATGGAGACACGACGATTATATCGTGTTACTGAAATAAACTACTGTGAGCTTTGGGTATGGAATTACTTTGTAACACTGTGTTCTAGAACTTGAAAGCAACCGAGAAAGACATTTATTGTTGGTTAAGTTTGAATATAATAATAATAGTTATGAGATGAATGTTAAGATAGCATTGTATGAGTGTGGTATGGTTGCAATTACTGAACTTCGTTATATTGAATTGAATTTTTATAAAAAGAATTCCAGGGTCGATGTGATTGGAAAGACTGAGGGGAAATGAAATTAATTCATGACCATCTAAAAGCAGTTTCAGATTTGTAGAAAATATATGTGGGCTTGATGCGTAAAAGCATTGAATTTTCAATTAGAAAATTGAGTATTTGTAAAAGTATTATAGTGGGAATATAATTTCTCGATTTAGCTATAAAGAGAACTTGAGTTCGCAATTCATCAGATTGAATGAGATTATTATCAGAACTTGAGAAGACCCGTAATGTGTTTCTTATATATATGATGTGATGATACAAAAAAGATCCTTTATCAAATAAGATCCTTTATCTATAATATCTCTTACAGAAGTAGAAACTCAGCTTGTTATGATGTATAGCAAAGAGCAGATCATAATCTTAGCTCATGAGATTGAAAAGTTGAGAAATCTGAGGCTAGGTGAGAAATTGTTGAGGCTGGTGAAAGTAAATCTGAGGCTAGGTGAGAAGTTGTTCTGTAAGCTAAAGGTATTAAATAGCTATAGAACTTTAAAGTGGAAGTCCTTATTTGGTAATTAGCCTATTAAAGAGATAGTGGGATATGATGGCTTGGAATTTGGTGTAATAAATAAAGTGTATAAAGGTTAATATTGTAAATTGGTTAAAAATAATAATAAAATGAATAAAATAAAAGAATCAAGGTGTCACCTTTTTCATTCTCTTTTTACCGGTCGAATATGAAGGCTTGAGAAGCCATGGGAGAAGCTTCCAACTTTCGACTAATGCATGGTAGGCATTTCTAGTCCCGTTTTTAATTATTTTTATATTCTAGGGATCGTTGTAGCTTAATCTATCTAATGAGGGGGCTATTTTGCAAAACCATTAAATAGTTTGATATTTTCCATTGATGAGTATAATAGGGCTTTGAAGTTTAATGGACGAATATGAGTCCTTGTTGATAGTTAAACACTTTTTGTTAAGTGAATTTTTGTGAAATTGACAATTAAGGGCCAAATTGATAAATATGAAAACTTTGTGTTTAAAATGTGAAATAAATGAAATGTGTGGGCTGCTAGAGACACTAGTGATATTTGGCTATAGTAGAATTTTACTCAATTTCATGAATTTGCATTTTTATGATATAAGGACTAAATTGTAAAGAAGTTAAAATATTAGGGGCAAAACTGTAATTTTTCCATAAAGTGAATTTTGGACTGTTTTGATACCATGAACATTCGGCTAAGCTTAATTATCGTTAAAAATGGTTAATTTGCATGTTTTGAGCTCAAGGACTAAAATGAATAAAACTAAAACTTTAGGGTCAATTTTGTAAATTGAAAAAAAGACCAAATTGTATGAAATAAAGTGTTTTACTGTCTAAATTAATATATTGAATGAAATTATTAATTTAGATCAAGATTGGGAGGAAAATCGAGGAAAATAGGAAAATTACCAAAATGCCCCTCAACTTTGGTATCTCTACAATTTAGCCTGTAAGTTCATATGCAATAAGCATTGTTAAATTTATGCTTCTAATGCTTTAATATCTTATAAATTATACGTGAATATTTTAATGTCTGACGACATATCGACTAAATGTCGTACTTAGTGTGCGAGGCAATCAAATGTGGCACTCAGTGTACGAAATATTGAGAATGGCACTTAGTGTGCAAGATATTGAGAATGACACTTAGTGTGGGAACTATTGAATGATTCAAAGGGCAATTATAAATTGTGATTGAATGATTAAATCGAGCAAAGCGAACAGGTATACATGCTATATTATATGAATTGTTTATGAGACGGATTTATAATGGTGATATTCGGGCTTTGAGCCTAGCAAGCCTTGTGCTGGTGAATTAAATCGGGCTTATGCCTAGCAGGCCTATTGTCGGTGTATAAAATCAGACTTTGAGTCTAGCAGGCCTTGTGCCGGTGTGAGATATAGGCTTAGGCCTAGCAGGCTTTATGCCAGTGAATTATTATAATTTTATGCCTAAAAGAGTTATTGTTGATATGGTAGTTGAATACGTTAGACGAGCTAAAATGATCAGGTACATGATAATTGATTACCTATTTGAAAATAAGGTAAGTATATGTGCAAAGAATGTGTTGTGATGTATGTGAAAATGAAATATGATTATGTGCCAATGAAACATAAATGAATGAATAAGAAGTGATTTGTAAAGTTGCATATGTGAAATTTATCAGATGCTGTATGAATGAAAAGTGAATTTGATTATAAATGATCATACGAGATTCATATGAGAAAGATATATAATTAAATGTGTTATTTCCCATAATGTGTTCATTTGGCTATGTGAAAGTGTGAAAGGGTTGATGTATGAAAATTTAATTGAATAAGTTTGTGAAAGTTAATGTTGGTTAAGTGAGTAAGTATAATACTGAATGATGATAATTTGATATCAGAACATGTTATGAAATTTAGAATGGTTGTGTGAGATAGCATATTATGTTTACGACATTGTAAATGTAACATCCCGAAATAGGGCCTAAACAGAATAGTGGTTGCAAAATCACAAATCCGAGGTAGAAAAATTTATTTTATTATTATTTTGAGGTTCATGATATGATTACATTATTGTGTGAAAATTTCGTGATGAAATTCTATGCATAAAGTGCTTAAGTTGAGATTAGGGACTATATCGAACAATTTGCAAAACTTGCATTCTAGAAGTTTTTAGTATGAAATTGCTTTGGAATATTAATTAGGAGGGTTTAAATAACAATTTGACAAATTTCTAAGTTCATGGAAAAAATAGGACATGGATGGAATTTTTAAAAGTTTAATAAGGAAGGGCATTTTGGTCATTTGGATATTAAATGAAATAAAAAGGGAAAAATAACACAAAATTCATCATCTTCTTCATTAGCACAAAATTTCAAGGGTTCTCCATAGCTAGGGTTTGTTTCAAGCTTTCAAGCTCCATAGTAAGTGATTCCAAGCCCCGTTTTTAATGTTCTTTACATTTTCGGAGTCCCGGTAGCTCGATAAAGCTTATGCTAGCAATAATTTAAGTTAGGGTTCATATTTGGAAAAATACCCATAGGTGAAAAGTGTTTATTTTGATGTTTTATGATAGAATATGAGATTTTAAATTATGTTAGACAACTTGTGCTACTCAGTTTTAAGTGAAAACGAGTAAAAGGGCTTAATCGATAAAAATACCTAATAGTCATAAGTACATGTTAGAGTGTGAATTTGATGTTGTCATAGAAGGGAAAAATGATTAGCATGTCATAAAACATAATAAAATAGGATTAAGTTTAAATTACGAGCCTTGGGGCAAAAGTGAAAATATGTGAAAGTTTAGGGGCAAAAATGTAATTTTGCTAAAGTTTGGGTCAAGGACTGTTTTGATAAATTTGAATATTAAATAAGTTAAATTTTCTATTATAGATCAAGAAGAGCGAAATTCGAGAGTAGATCGGGGAAAAGAAAAGTAAAGGACTAAATTGTAAAGTTTAGTCACATTTTGTATCGAGGTAAGTTTACATGAAATAAATGCAATATTCTTTTATTTTACATTATTATTGTCAATTTCAGCATTTATATACTTATTTTCTTTGAATATTTAAAGTCGAATTAAAGGCTAAGTGACGAGAAAAAGCATTAGGAAGCCCTGTTTGAACCTTAGGAATGTTAGGATATTGGGGTTGACAGACGGAGATGTAACGAAATGAGCCATGTAAGTCCATATCGGATATATGGCTTTGGAGACAGGAATGAGCCATGTAAGCCCATATTAGATATATATATATGGCATTGGAGACAGAATAATTCATGTAAGTCCATGTCGAAGACATGGCATTGGCAGGATATTGATAGACAGGAACGACCCCAGTATCCTTAGTATTCCGAGTGGTTCAACGGGTCATTGTACACGTTAAATTACAGTGAATTATCAGTAAAAGGGAATGTAGATTATATTTATGAATAGTGAAAGGTCAGGTAAGAAAGAAGGTAAGTGAGGAAAGAAAAAGGTAGGAAATGAGAAGTAAAGAAAGTTTAAGAGGCTAGGTGACATTATGTATAATTATTCATTATGTTGAATGTTGTAATTTATTTGCTTGCAAGCTTACTAAGCCTAGTGCTTACTCTCTTTATTTTCTTTTTCTTATAGGTTTTATCAAGCCACTCGGGGATCGAAGGAAACGTCGGAGACCCAATCACACTATCGAAGAAATCACATTGGTATAGTTAGACGTTTCGTTTTGTGTATGGCATGTATAGAAACTTGATTTCTTTTGATATGATATGATCAATGAATATGTGTAAATACTTGCTAGTGATTAGCTAATAGAGTGGCTGATGATATACATGTTTAATAGTATGTATGATTAAGTAGTAACTATCACCTGAAAACTATGAAAAATGTGAAAGTAACTTAAAAACGGATTCAAGTATCAGAAATAACATGACTTTGAAAATTCACAAAAAAAAATTGTAGAGACATGGATTGATGGTGAATAATATATGAAATTAAATCTAATTGTGTCTATTTTCATATGGAATAAGCAAAACAGGTAAAGGTTTTGTATTTTATAAGATATCTGAGTTTTAGTGAAATAGGGCTAGAGCGATTTCTGGATCCCCAGTTCCAATTTTGGAAATTCACCATAAATTTTAAAAAAATAATTAGGTGGTGTAATTTATATGGTTAGAATCCTTATTAAATCTAGTTTTAATAGAAATAAACGGTATAGTCATATGAATTATGTATAGGGAGAAAAGTGGTTCGTAGTAAGTAGAGGTCAGTGCAGTCGAATTTTGAAATAGGGGTAACTTTAACTAATAAACTGCACTAATTGGCTAAGTCAAAAATTCTAGAAAACAATTAGTAGGTATATATATGAGTCTAGTTTCAGGAAAAATTTATGGATCTTAATTTTGAGTTTTGAAACTTGAGAAATGAATTTTTAAGAAACCATGATGCAGAAAAACAGTTTATTCCGAAAATTAAAATAAGTGGTTTAGAGTTGTTTAAAAGGTAAGATAAGTTTAGTAACACCTCAAGCTTGACTCCGGTGACGGTTTCGGGCGTGGGGGTGTTACAGTAAAGAAAGTATTTGTTATGTTAAGTTTATTAAGATTCGAGCTTACTAAGCTTAAAAGCTTACTCTGTGTTTTCTTTTTCTTATGTTTATAGATTTTTGCAGATTTTCTCAGGTTGGAAGTTGATGGAGACGACATCACACTATCCTGTTATCATTTTAGTAAATAATATTTTAAGACTTGGTTATGTGGCATGTATAGGCTAGTCATGGAGTTAATTATTTTGAATTAGTATGTATTTAGAGCCATGCGAAGATGACTTGCTTATTATGCTTAAGTTTGGTTTTACATGTTCTTAATTAAAATGTTTAATGAGTTTGGTTTTGGTAGTCGTTTTAATAGTTAGCTCATTTTGGAAATATGAAATGTGGTATAACTAGAGTGGTGGATGATGGTATATTAACTTAACTGGTTCGATTACTAAGTGGTAAGTAATGAATATGTTTTATGATTGTTTTGGTTGAATGTATTGGTATGGGCTCAAATGGTAAATGTTGGTAAAGATTAAGTATGTTTTGGGTTTGTTAATAGGATAAAAATATGAATTTTAGGTATATTAGTATAGATATGAATTAGATGCACCCTGGAGTGTTATTTGTGACAGCCCAAAATTGACCCTAGTCGGAATGTGGTTTCGGGACCACAAAACCGAGGCATAAAAATAATTTAATGCTCATTTTGATACTTATGATATGTGTTAATTCGTGTGTGACATTTTTGATGTTTGATTTAGAGTTATAAATGTGAATTTCACTAGAAAGGACCTAGTAGAAAACATTGAAAGTATGATGGGGAAATGTGTGATGACTAATTAAAGCATGCATGTAAAACAATGGCCTTGCATGTCAAATATCCCTCTTTTATAGGAGGTGGCGGCCATGACAAGGAGTATGGGCTAAACATGTCATGAAACATGCTTTGTTGGTGCATTACGGAGAAACAATAAACAAATAAGTATGGGTAATAAAGAAAGAAAAAAAATGTGTGAGTGAACCCCCTTTTGCAGTGCATTGAGGAAGAGAAAAGAAAAAAATTGTTCATCCATTTTCATTCTCTCTTGACCGAAAATACTAGAGGGAAGGAGGAATTTTGCTTCATGCTTGGTTTGGAAGAGGATTAGGAAGAGGTTTGGCTATACTTGCATCAAGATTAAGGTATGTTTGAGGTTGTGCCATGAGATTCATGCATGTTTTAGTGGATAGCTTGATGCTCTTGTTAGCCCATGGTTCAAACCTTTGTTATATCATGGGGATGGTATTTGGCCAAGGTGGATTTTGTGTTAATGCCATTGCATGTTAAATATGAAGCTTGCTAATGAGTGAGAGTTTGATAGATACTATGAGGTTAAACTTCATGAGGTTGTAAGCTTGTAATTTGGATGATGAAATTTATGCTTTGTGAAGGTAAATGGTGTGGAAGGAGCATTCGCCATGGTAGTAAGATGAAATGCAAAATGTTAGTATTTGCTTTCTAGTGTATAAATGCGTATTAGCTGAGTTTTGAATTTGAAATGAAACGAGATATAATCAATCTGAGTAACCATACTTGTAGGAAGTATTGAGCATAATTGGCCTCAACATATACATGCATACTCGGCCACATGAGAAGATTAGTGTTGCATGCTTTCGGTTAGAGGCAAGCATATTGATGCCTTTATCTTGGTTAGGAAAATCGACTAAAAGGGATGTGAGTTAATATGTTGAGTTGATGCATGATTTCACATGTATGTGACTTTAATGTCTAATGTATAAATATGGGCTAAGTGCCTTGTATTCCTCTTTTCGATGCTCAAATGATTAAGTCAATTTGTTTGTTTAATTAAGCTCAAGAGCCTAGAGGATCAAGTTGGATAAGGGAAGGAAGAAGTGATCGAATAGCCGCCAAATCGTTCGACGACATCCGAGGTAAGTTTTAAGCGATTAATCGTTGAGTAAATTCAATCATAATAGGACATAATGAGTTGATTTGATAAGATATGATGTGCCCATGATATGTCTTAAGCCCAAATGGTAAGTTCATAAGTGTTTGGACTTGGAAAGTTAAGAGCAAATTGTAATAAATTGCTTGGACAGCAGCAGTAATGTGATTTTAGAAAATCACTATAAATTGTTGGTGTGGAATTATAGGCTGAATAAAACATGTAATCAAAGCTTAGTTGGTCTAGTTTCTTATAAAAGAGACCGTGGAAGCAAAGGAATTTCCTATAAAGAGATATTTAAAGTTGTGCGGGACAGTGTCGGAATGACTCGAAATCCCTGTTCTGTTTTTGGAAAATCATTATAATTTGTACAAAAATGGTTATGAGATAAGATTTATATGCTTAGACTCCTTAATGAGTCTAGTTTCAAATGGAATCAAATAAAACACATTATGAATTCTGTACAATGAAAAATTTGATTCGTAGTGAAGAGTGGTCAGATTGGTCAAACAGTGAAACAGGGGAAACTTTAAGAAAAATCTGGTATTGATTGGCCGAACCTAAAATTCTGAAAATTTTATGGATGAAAGATACATGAGTCTAAATTCGGGGAAAATTAACGGCAATTGATTTTGAGTTTTGTAGCTCCAGTTATAAACAATTTAGTGACTGTTGCTCAGGAAAAGAAAACTGCTTGTAGTGAATAGGTGATTTTGTTGTAAACTTTGATGAAATTATTTGAGTTGCTTATGAGCTATTGCTGAAATTGATGTACAAGAAAAATATGAAATATGTATGAGATGTATATATGTGATACGGCCTAATGGCCAATGTGATGAATGTGAAAGTGTATATATGTGATAAGGCCTAATGGCCAATGTGATGAATGTGAAAGTGTATATATATGTGATAAGGCCTAATGGCCAATGTGATGAATGTGAAAGTGTATATACATGTGATAAGGCCTAATGGCCAATGTGATGAATGTGAAAGAGTATATATGTGATAAGGCCTAATGGCCAATGTGATGAATGTGAAAGTGTATATACATGTGATAAGGCCTAATGGCCAATGTGATGAATGTGAAAGAGTATATATGTGATAAGGCCTAATGGCCAATGTGATGAATGTGAAAGTGTATATACATGTGATAAGGCCTAATGGCCAATGTGATGAATGTGAAAGAGTATATATGTGATAAGGCCTAATGGTCGATGTGATGAATGTGAAGGTGTATATATATGTGATAAGGCCTAATGGCCGATGTGATGAATGTGAAATATATGTGTGATATGTATATGTGGTAAAGCCGAAGGGCTAATGTGAAATATATGTGTGATATGTATATGTGGTAAAGCCGAAGGGCTAATGTGAAATATATGTGTGATATGTATATGTGGTAAAGCCGAATGGCTAATGTGAAATATATGTGTGATATGTATGTGTGGTAAAGCCGAATGGCTAATGTGAATGTTGTAACATGTGATTAAATGTACATGAAACTTGGAAATATGTTCCGGGTGAGACCCGATGACTACGTGTGGAGATTATGTCCGGGTAAGACCCGATGACTACGTGTGGAGATTATGTCCGGGTAAGACCCGATGACTACGTGTGGAGATTATGTCCGGGTAAGACTTCGTAATAAGAATTGCTTATAAATATACGCAATGCGAAAGGTTAAACAGGTATGTACTCCAAGTTTATATATGATGCACACGAGAGCAATCTATGGGACTATTCCTATGATTATGTGACATCGGTTTAGTGTGAGAGGTTATGTGAAATCATACGATATATCTATGTCACATGAGCTCACTTTTATGTGAGAGTTTATCGCCTATTGTATATGATGAGATGTGCATATTCGGAAAGGGATAGTATGCCGAAGGAAGAGTGAAATAAAATACGAACAACTATGTTATGATTTGGTTGTTATCTGTTGACACTTGCTTAAAACTTACTAAGCATTGTAATGCTTACTCTGCTTACTTTGTTTTCCTCTGTTTTATAGATCTCATTGGAAGCTACTGTGCTCGGGGATCGTCAACAACTAGTCACACTATCACTACCCACCGTTTGGTACTGCTACGTTTTGGAATATCTTATGGCATGTATGGAATAGACTAGTAGTGAGAGGATATTTTGGTCAATGTATAGGACTACCCCTTTTGTTGTGGGTCATGGACCCTTTGGATTTGTATAATTTTGGATAGCCATGCGAAAATGGCTTATAAATGTTTTGAGCATAATGTTATAATCATTCGATATGTATATGCTCATTAAGAGGCATGGAAATGTTTGGCAACGATCAGCCATTGGAATGGTTCATCTTGATTATATTTAGGACTATATATATGCAAGAGGGTTAGTTGAGTCCTAGAAACTATGTGCTAGATAAAGTCTACCCTAAAAATAGATGCTAGCAGCAGCAGTGATGTGGATCTGAAAAATCACTAAAAATAGTAGAGATGGAATTAAATAGTGAATAAATTATTTAAATGAGCCTTGATGAATCTAATTTCATATGGAAGAAACGAAACGGTCATATGAGTTGTATGTTAAGAGATATTTAGGTTTTTGTGAAACAGGGCCAGAACAGTTTCTGGAATCCCTGTTCCGATTTTGGAAATTCATTGTAAATTAACCAGAGATAATTAGGAGTCATGCCATATATGTATAGATTCCTCTTTGAGTCTAGTTTCTATAGAAACAAACGACATCAGTATCTAAGCCCTGTACATGGAGATATCCCATTCGTAATGCATGAAGATCAGTGTAGTCGAACCCTGGAATAAGGGAGACTTTAACTAATAAACTGTACTAATTGGTCCAACCAAAAATTCTAAGAAAAAATATGTAGATGGACATATGAGTCTAGTTTCAGGGAAAAATTACGAATCTAATTTTTGAGTTGTGGAACTCAAGTTATGATTTTTAAGGTGACAGTGACGCAGTTAGCCAGTCGTCTAGAAAAATTTTTAATTGGACTGGGAGAGTAAATGAATTAGTCGGTTAACACCTCGTGTTCGACTCCGGTAACGGTCTCGAGTGCACGGGTGTTACAATTTTATTGGTATCGAGCTACAGTTTAGTCGATTCTAGGACTAACGTAGCACGCGTGAGTCTATTTATACATGCCATAAAGTGATAAAATGATAGTGTGATGATTTTGACTAGTAAAAGGTGGTTCTTTGTATTGTAATGAATCTTGATCCCGATCGAGTGTAGCAAGCTTCGACTATGAGAATTTGCGATATAACTTCACTTAGATATGCCTAAACTATTAAGTTGATCAGTGCGTATCATGTATTCGTATTTGAATTTTGATTCGGATTGAATTAAGGGTATATGTGATTTTGTATGTGGCTATGGAGTGGAAGTTGAATGGTCGATAAGCATGTTGTGTTTGTATTTAAGTAATGTAAATGATATACTAATGTGTATTGCTATATGTGTATATGTACATGAGAATTGAGAATGAAATATGGATGTGACGTGATTATTGATATATGTGTACATGAGCATTTGAATGATACCCGGGCTAAGTCCCGAAGGCATTTATGCTAGTGAATATATCCGGGCTAAGACCCGAAGGCATTTGTGTGAGTTGTTATACCCGGGTTAAGACCCGAAGGCAATTGTGCTTGTGGTTATATCCGGCTAAATTCCGAAGAGCACTCGTGCTAGTGATGTATCCGGGCTAAATTCCGAAGAGCATTCGTGCTAGTGATGTATCCGGACTAAGTTCCGAAGAGCATTCGTGCTAGTGATGTATCTGGGCTAGGTCCCGAAGAGCAATCATGCTGGTGGCGTGTATTCGACCTTCGTGCCCGATGAAGCTTCGTCTTGCCGTAAATTGAGCAAAGTTTAAGTGTTCATTACTATCTGAATTCAAATTTATATGAGACGATATGTTTAAAAGTGTACATACGTGATGTTTATAGACTTGGGTAAGTCATTTCAATGTGTAATAACGAATGAATAAGAGCACTATGTGTGTGAATGATTAGAGGCACTGTGTCCTTTAACCGAGCACTATGAGTGCGAGATCGGTCAGTGGGCACTAAGTGTGTGAAGTGGAATTCATGTAAGACCTCGTTTGGGACGAAGGCATTGATTTGAGATAATGTGTAAGACCATGCCTGGGACATGGCATCGGCTCGATATATGAGAATATGTAAGACCATATCTAGGATATGGCATTGTAAGAGCTATATGTGCTTGAATTAGTTGAGCCCTTACAAGTAAGTAGTCGCTCAGTTGATAAACGAGCTACCGGCCCTTGGCTAAGTTGATCTTTTGTGTATGAACATAAGGGTTGGTAATGTGAAGTAAGTTTTTGAGTAAATAGAGCTTAAATTATGATTTGATTAGATCATGTTTTAAGCAAATCGAAATCATGCTCTTAGTATGTGGCTATTGAGCCGAAATTGTAAATATGATAAGTGTCTTGTGTTTGAGCTTTGGTAATGAGAATGTAATAAGAATGTGTATTGATTTGTTGATATATGTGCTTGGTTATTCGAATGGTATCCGGGCTAAGTCCCGAAGGCTTTTGTGCTAAGTGACTAAATCCGGGCTAATTCCCGAAGGCAATTGTACGAATCACTATAACCAGACTATGTCCCAAAGACAATCGAGCGAGTCGCTATATCCGGTTAAATCCCGAAGGAACGTGATTCGGAGATGAGCAATCTTGCTGTAAAAATTTCAGTTAATACGCTTGCAAAAATTCCAGCAATGAGGTATGTTCAGTATGTGCTGAATGAATTAAATGTTCAGTGTGTGGAAGTTGAATATTGAGATACGATGGAGTTATAAAGGATATTTATTGGGATGTTTGAGTATATGTATAATTTCGCCAGTTACTGACTTATACATGGATGAAAATGTGGGTTACAAATATGTGGGTTGATGATGTGAATTATACATGTTAGTATGTGCTTGATATGTGTTTGAAATGCATTTGTGAATTAAATTAAGTGATTATTGCTTATGAAATCAAGAGAATGAGATATATGTGCATACTTGTAGAAATGTTCATGTGTTTGTTTTAAGATAAGAAAAAGATTTTTTTTTTGATCAATGCGAAATCAGTAATGAATTACAATTGCTATCGATGAGGAAATGTCAAATGGATGTAATTCAATAAGAGGACGTTATCCTAAACCATGCGTCGGTAAGATTTTCAGGGACGAAAATTTCTTAAGTGGGGGAGAGTTGTGACAGCCCAAAATTGACCCTAGTCGGAATGTGGTTTGGGACCACAAAACCGAAAGCGAAAAAATAATTTAATGCTCATTTTGATGCTTATGATATGTGTTAATTAGTGTGTGACATTTTGATGTTTGATTTAGAGTTATAAATGTGAATTTCACTAGAAAGGACCTAGTAGAAAACTTTGAAAGTATGATGGGGAAATGTGTGATGACTAATTAAAGCATGCATGCAAAACAATGGCCTTGCATGTCAAATATCCCTCTTTTATAGGAGGTGGCCGGCCATGACAAGGGAGTATGGGCTAACATGTCATGAAACATGTTTTGTTGGTGCATTAGGGAGAAACAATAAACAAATAAGTATGGGTAATAAAGAAAGAAAAAAAATGTGTGTGAGTGAACCCCCCTTTGCGTGCATTGAGGAAGAGAAAAGAAAAAATTGTTCATCCATTTTCATTCTCTCTTGACCGAAAATACTAGAGGGAAGGGAGGAATTTTGCTTCATGCTTGGTTTGGAAGAGGATTAGGAAGAGGTTTGGCTATACTTGCATCAAGATTAAGGTATGTTTGAGGTTGTGCCATGAGATTCATACATGTTTTAGTGGATAGCTTGATGCTCTTGTTAGCCCATGGTTCAAACCTTTGTTATATCATGGGGATGGTATTTGGCCAAGGTGGATTTTGTGTTAATGCCATTGCATGTTAAATATGAAGCTTGCTAATGAGTGAGAGTTTGATAGATACTATAAGGTTAAACTTCATGAGGTTGTAAGCTTGTAATTTGGATGATGAAATTTATGCTTTGTGAAGGTAAATGGTGTGGAAGGAGCATTCGCCATGGTAGTAAGATGAAATGCAAAATGTTAGTATTTGCTTTCTAGTGTATAAATGCGTATTAGCTTGAGTTTTGAATTTGAAATGAAACGAGATATAATCAATACTGAGTAACCATACTTGTAGGAAGTATTGAGCATAATTGGCCTCAACATATACATGCATACTCGGCCACATGAGAAGATTAGTGTTGCATGCTTTCGGTTAGAGGCAAGCATATTGATGCCTTTATCTTGGTTAGGAAAATCGACTAAAAGGGATGTGAGTTAATATGTTGAGTTGATGCATGATTTCACATGTATGTGACTTTAATGTCTAATGTATAAATATGGGCTAAGTGCCTTGTATTCCTCTTTTCGATGCTCAAATGATTTAGTCAATTTGTTTGTTTAATTAAGCTCAAGAGCCTAGAGGATCAAGTTGGATAAGGGAAGGGAAGAAGTGATCGAATAGCCGCCGAAATCGTTCGACGACATCCGAGGTAAGTTTTAAGCGATTAATCGTTGAGTAAATTCAATCATAATAGGACATAATGAGTTGATTTGATAAGATATGATGTGGCCATGATATGTCTTAAGCCCAAATGGTAAGTTCATAAGTGTTTGGACTTGGAAAGTTAAGAGCAAATTGTAATAAATTGCTTGGACAGCAGCAGTAATGTGATTTTAGAAAATCACTATAAATTGTTGGTGTGGAATTATAGGCTGAATAAAACATGTAATCAAAGCTTAGTTGGTCTAGTTTCTTATAAAAGAGACCGTGGAAGCAAAGGAATTTCCTATAAAGAGATATTTAAAGTTATGCGGGACAGTGTCGGAATGACTCCGAAATCCCTGTTCTGTTTTGGAAAATCATTATAATTTGTACAAAAATGGTTATGAGATAAGATTTATATGCTTAGACTCCTTAATGAGTCTAGTTTCAAATGGAATCAAATAAAACACATTATGAATTCTGTACAAGGAAAAATTTGATTCGTAGTGAAGAGTGGTCAGATTGGTCAAACAGTGAAACAGGGGAAACTTTAAGAAAAATCTGGTATTGATTGGCCGAACCTAAAATTCTGAAAATTTTATGGATGAAATATACATGAGTCTAAATTCGGGGAAAATTAACGGCAATTGATTTTGAGTTTTGTAGCTCCAGTTATAAACAATTTAGTGACTGTTGCTCAGGAAAAGAAAACTGCTTGTAGTGAATAGGTGATTTTGTTGTAAACTTTGATGAAATTATTTGAGTTGCTTATGAGCTATTGCTGAAATTGATGTACAAGAAAAATATGAAATATGTATGAGATGTATATATGTGATACGGCCTAATGGCCAATGTGATGAATGTGAAAGTGTATATATGTGATAAGGCCTAATGGCCAATGTGATGAATGTGAAAGTGTATATATATGTGATAAGGCCTAATGGCCAATGTGATGAATGTGAAAGTGTATATATATGTGATAAGGCCTAATGGCCAATGTGATGAATGTGAAAGTGTATATACATGTGATAAGGCCTAATGGCCAATGTGATGAATGTGAAAGAGTATATATGTGATAAGGCCTAATGGCCAATGTGATGAATGTGAAAGTGTATATACATGTGATAAGGCCTAATGGCCAATGTGATGAATGTGAAAGAGTATATATCTGATAAGGCCTAATGGCCGATGTGATGAATGTGAAGGTGTATATATATGTGATAAGGCCTAATGGCCGATGTGATGAATGTGAAATATATGTGTGATATGTATATGTGGTAAAGCCGAAGGGCTAATGTGAAATATATGTGTGATATGTATGTGTGGTAAAGCCGAATGGCCAATGTGAATGTTGTAACATGTGATTAAATGTACATGAAACTTGGAAATATGTTCCGGGTGAGACCCGATGACTACGTGTGGAGATTATGTCCGGGTAAGACCCGATGACTACGTGTGGAGATTATGTCCGGGTAAGACCCGATGACTACGTGTGGAGATTATGTCTGGGTAAGACTTCGTAATAAGAATTGCTTATAAATATAAGCAATGCGAAAGGTTAAACAGGTATGTACTCCAAGTTTATATATGATGCACATGAGAGCAATCTATGGGACTATTCCTATGATTATGTGACATCGGTTTAGTGTGAGAGGTTATGTGAAATCATACGATATATCTATGTCACATGAGCTCACTTTTATGTGAGAGTTTATCTGCCTATTGTATATGATGAGATGTGCATATTCGGAAAAGGGGATAGTATGCCCGAAGGAAGAGTGAAATAAAAATACGAACAACTATGTTATGATTTGGTTGTTATCTGTTGACACTGCTTAAAACTTACTAAGCATTGTAATGCTTACTCTGTTTACTTTGTTTTCCTCTGCTTTTATAGATCTCATTGGAAGCTACGGGCTCGGGGATCGTCAAGAACTAGTCACACTATCACTACCCACCGTTTGGTACTGCTACGTTTTGGAATATCTTATGGCATGTATGGAATAGACTAGTAGTGAGAGGATATTTTGGTCAATGTATAGGACTACCCTTTTGTTGTGGGTCATGGACCCTTTGGATTTGTATAATTTTGGATAGCCATGCGAAAATGGCTTATAAATGTTTTGAGCATAATGTTATAATCATTCGATATGTATATGCTCATTAAGAGGCATGGAAATGTTTGGCAACGATCAGCCATTAGAATGGTTCATCTTGATTATATTTTGGACTATATATATGCAAGAGGGTTGGTTGAGTCCTAGAAACTATGTGCTAGATAAAGTCTACCCTAAAAATAGATGCTGGCAGCAGCAGTGATGTGGATGTGAAAAATCACTAAAAATAGTAGAGATGGAATTAAATAGTGAATAAATTGTGTAAATGAGCCTTGATGAATCTACTTTCATATGGAAGAAACGAAACGGTCATATGAGTTGTATGTTAAGAGATATTTAGGTTTTTGTGAAACAGGGCCAGAACGGTTTCTGGAATCCCTGTTCCGACTTTTTAAATTCATTGTAAATCAACCAGAGATAATTAGGAGTCATGCAATATATGTATCAATTCCTCTTTGAGTCTAGTTTCTGTAGAAACAAACGTCATCAGTATTTAAGCCCTGTACATGGAGATATCCCATTCGTAATGCATGAAGGTCAGTGTAGTCGAACCCTGGAATAGGGGAGACTTTAACTAATAAACTGTACTAATTGGCCTGACCAAAAATTCTAAGATAAAATATGTAGATGGACATATGAGTCTAGTTTCAGGGAAAAATTACGAATCTAATTTTTGAGTTGTGGAACTCAAGTTATGATTTTTAAGGTGACAGTGACGCAGTTAGCCAGTTGTCTGGAAAAATTTTTAATTGGACTGCGAGAGTAAATGAATTAGTCGGTTAACACCTCGTGTTCGACTCCGGTAACAGTCTCGGGTACGGGGTGTTACATTATTTGTGTTCAAGTGCTATGTATGGCTTTTATTTTTAGGATGAATTTCGCACTTGTATATATATGCATCATTAGTATGTTCTGCCATGTTATAATGTATTTAAGTTTCACATGTGATTGCAAAATAATTCATGCAATATGATTCAATTGGTTTTATTATGAACTTTTGCAGAAGTTATCAAATGATATGTTTGATATATGATTAATGAGATAGAAATTGGCACATATTTGAAGTATGAAGTGTAATGATATATAATGGAATATGATTTTAATTATGAAAATAACATTAATATGATGGATATAAGGAACTGAATATTGGAAGTATTAAATATGTGAACATGTCTTTGATATATACAAGTTTGGTTCGAATTTAGTAATTATGGAACATAATCAGTTAGGTTTTGATATATGTTTGTACTGAATTAGTTGGAGTTTTTGAAATGTGCTTATTTGTGATATATGTTCAGTAAGGTTTGATTATTTCTGAATTGGAATTATAACCCTTGTATTCGAATTTATAATAAGTGAATTGTGGATATTTGAAATTGATAAGTTTTAAATGTTTATTAATTCTTGGTGTATGAAAGGTGAGGAATGAGTGTGATGAACAATATTTTATACAGTAATGCCTCATAACTCTAGTTCGGTAACGGATACAGGTTAGGGGTGTTACATGAGACGCTTCCATTTGATTGAAAAATGTAAGGTCGATAGTGGAATCCAACCACAAATGCTTAAAGGTAATGAAGCTTTGGCAACCGAGCCACGACAAACAGGTTTGAAACTTGTCGATAAAATTTTCGATGACTTAGTTTTTAAAAGATCTCCTATTTTTGACATGGTTAATTGCTATCCTTTGTTTGTGGTTGATAAACCTGTTTTAAGTGGAAGTATGAGGAGTTGTTCTCTAGATTTGTTTTGCAACGAAAAACCTGTTGATGTTGTTCGACTAGATCGACAAACACGAAATATAATCTTGCATGATAATTTTCACGAAAAATATTCAAGTTGGTTGATCGTGATGATTATGCGAATTATTTAATGCCTTGTGTGAAATCTTTGAATTTGTGCACATCTGTTCTGGTGAATGTAAAGGTGTCTGATTGTTTGATTCTATATATGCACAAATCCTTTTGGTTCAGCATGTCTGATTTAATGGCAAAAATGAAACCTTTGCTACACTTTGGAATAAGTAAACAAACTCATGTGTTCAAATCTGGAATTTACTATTTTGGTTTGTGTTGTGGGAAACTCAAGCACCCTAAACTTCATGCGAACAATTTGTATGATGCCTGGTCTTTGACTAAGGAAATGAAATTTGGCAATTTTCATTACAACTTAAAATCGTTCCTTAATCATTTTATGTGCTGTACATGAAATTCATGTTTCCTCTCGAAAATGTAAGATCAACTCATGCTTTTGATCTAGTATCAGTTCATACACTCAATTGGTGAATATCATTTTAGCATGTCCCTTCGAGTTCACCAACCATGGAGACACTACCCTCTATCATTTTTGTGAAGGAGACACTTTGAAAAGTGAGAATTGTCTTTGTGTTTACCCTTCATTTCAGGTTTCTCAAGGATCGTGTGATGAATTTCGACTTCAATACCTTTTCGAGGAAAGAAAGTTTACGTTGGTTGAAACAGGTAAAATTGATTTTCATCTCCCTAGTCCCAATGATAAGCAAGGTGAGAATTCTTTATTCCTTAACCCACTCCCTTTGAATCGAATTGATGACTTAGCTCATGATCTGAATTTTGAAAAGGTATCATATTTTGTTGTTGATAATTTCCATTCTTTGATTGATGATTGTGTTGTTGATAAGTTTGTATAGCCTACTGATTTTAACTTGATTGTAAGTCTTATGTCTTCTTCGTTGCCAAGTATGAAGGGCCATTCAAAAAAGACTTACGAGAAACCATTCACCCCATTCGTCCAGGAAGGTCTGAGTAGAAATCCATGTTTCTAAGTGAACAAATGACTCGACTTAAGGACAAGTAACTTTGAAAAAGGGGGAATGATGTAAGCACACCTGGGAGCTCAACAAGCACGAGCCAAGAATCCCTCGAGCTGCCTAAAGGACCAATGAATCAAGCACGAGCTAGAAAATTTCAAGATGATATTTCAGCTTTCGTTAATCAAGTCTTCGGAGAAAGCAAGCTCGATGTTAATGGCGAAACTCGGATCAGCTTTTTAAAGAATCCTTGCACCTTTGTGCAAGTCGAACTCAGCTCATCTCTAGCTCTCCGAGCTCTGTTCAGCTCAAATTAGCTCACTTGACCTTACTCCAGCTCATTTGAGCTCAATTCTATTTATTCCCAGCTCGTTTCCTTTATCATTCAAATAAATTTAGTATTAGCTTTAATTTATTTTATTTGGTGCAGCTCAAATAATTATTGTGTGTTTGTGTTTAAAATTTGGTCATCTTAAATATGTTTTCATATGTTTTAATTTAAGCTTAAATGTGTCTTATTTAGTGCATACTTTTAATGTGTTAGAATTTGAACAAATTTAATAGCTTCTGCTATTTAATTTGTCTAGACCGATTACATGTTTTAATTATGTCTTAGTTTGAGCTTATTTTTAATGTGTCTTGAGCAGCCGATTTTTATGTTGTCCTAAGGTGAATTAATGTTGCTATTTAATTGGTCTAGGTACACACCACATGGACGACATTAAAGGAGTTTTAAAGCTGGAATTAAAATCAGCAGCTCATTTCCCTTCTCCCAAGTGGCTGTTCATGTAATGCAACAGACAAATGAGTGTTTACACTAGCTAATTTAATTTTTTCACACAAGCTGGACATTCCTTTCACATTAAAATGTCCATTCCGCTATAGCATTCACACACAGAGGCCATTTAAGTTCGTCCTTTCATACTTGGGGGGTATTAGAGTTCAAGTGTTCACACCATTTGGGCTGTTCATGCTCCAAAAGTCCCATTAAGATGTTGCTAAACGTTTAGTTTCTCAAGGAAGGATTAAAGGAGCTCATTTAAGCATTATTGACGTTCCAAGAAGGCTAGTGAGCTTCCAACTCTTCCCAAGTACATCCAGCTTAATTTTCTTCATCTAGAAGTTGTCTAATGGCGTCCCAATGGCTAAACAAAGACATAGAATTCGTATGGTTTTATTCTAGAGTTTTCCAGCTCATTTAAAGTTGAATTACTTAGGCATTAAGCTATGAATGTGCCTATTCGACTAACCTAGGTTTCTAGCTATAAATACTTGTTGCTTTTCATTTGAATAGGACTTTTGACATTTTGATTAATGATACTTTGTTTCTGTGAGGTTTACTTCCTCTCAACTTTCGTACAAGTCTCGAGTGACTTATCTAGCTTGCTAGTAGCGTCAACCGAACTTGATTTTAGAACTTATCATATCACTTGGTGTGGCGTTCTCCTATCCAACTATCAATCACTTTGTCCACCTTAAACGATATAGGAACTGGGGTGACACTCCTCATAGTGCTGAATCGCTCCTGAAGTTTAAGTCCATTTTCCATCTTCATATTCTTTCTTTACCAAACTTTTATCTTAAACCGAGCCATCCAAAATATTTGCTACCTTTGTTTCTTTTTAGCCAAACCTACTGCATCTACATAGCCAACTTTGAACCCCATTTCATTCCTATTTAGCCTTCTAAGCCAATTCAAACAATTCGACAATTTTGTGAAGGACCCTTCTCATTGACGATTGGGCAACTTGTGTGAACTCGACTCAGTCACCTGAGTCGGATCACATCAGAAATGAGCTGAATTAAGCTCAACAAGCTGGAATCGAGCTAATTCAACTAGCCAAGTAGTGCAAGCAATGTTTGGGGAGCTGGTCCGAGAGTGTGCTCGGGCTATGATCGCATCATGCCCTCCTTCTTTAAGGCGAGTTGTCCTCAAATCGGGCCACTTGCTTGCGAAAAATATTTCACCATCATATCCCCCTTGGTTGATGAAGTTGGCAAAGTTGCTTCCACGAATCTGAAAATCAAACATAGCTCACAAAGAAAAAATATTTGTATGTCCTCCCTCTTTATGAGGTAACCATTTCAATGTGTCACCTACACAAAAGAGAAATAAATTAGTGACACAAGAAATTATAAGCTCAAAAGAACTTTCCAAAATCTCACTCAAAATTGGGATGCATAACCCAACGTCGGGATCAAAAATAAAATTGGATCTTACCTTGTTCTTTGATGAAAGCAAACTAGAGTCATGGGGCATTCGAGAGTTATACCTTTGGACAACAAAAGTCCATGATTCAAATCCTTTAAACAACGATTTAGAACCAAAGCTTTGATTTAGCATTTTGCAACTTGTCATAGTTCAACAACTTCGTTTTTAGATTTAAAGTCATAAAATCAAGCAAGCACAAATGGTTCACACATCTATTCACATGAAATTCAGAGTGCTTGATTGCTTTCACTATTGATCCAAAATAACAAAGCTTTCGATAATTATAGTCTCGAGAATCAAATTCCATTGGTTCAATTCCTTTGATCAATAATAAAGAGTAATAATCACCAGGATCAAAAACAAAGTTTTTGCTTACCATCTCACATTGACTTGAACAAATTTTGGCTGGTAGCTTGGTAGGAACAAGAAGCAAACTATAGTTATAAGTATACAATTCATGTCCCAATCCCTTAAACCACAATATTTTTATGAAGGTTCCTTGGAGCTTCTTGAGCATGGAGAACGTCAATGGGCAGCTTCTAGATGCCTTGATTTAGCTGATGAGTATTTGGGATGCATGGAAGCTGGTTGGCCTTCTTGGAAATGTCCCAAAGTGCTTAATGAACTCCTTTATTCCTTCCTTAAGAAGCTAAACGTCCAGTAGCATTTACTAGGCATTTTGGATAGCTTGAAGCTTCCCAACAAGCTGAATTAATGTTGAGCTGAAAGCCTTGGTAGATTCGGCCAAAGAGAATGCATAGAATTGAATTTGCCACATTGGTTAGCTGAACAACCTTGGAGCATTAACATCTCTACTTAGGCACCCTAATAGACAAGCAAACATTAAGCCAAATTTGGAGAAGAGTTGTGGCTGATGAAATCCTCAAGGCGTCACTAGGAGAAATTAATTAGCTGTAGCTGGAAATTAAATTCAGCTCAAGGTCCATTGAGCTCCATGAAAAAGTCACATAAAAAAGAGAAACTAGCAGCTCCTTTAATGCTGTCCATGCATGCTTCTTGTTCAAGGCTTCAGCAGCAACATTAATGCTGTCCATGCTTGCTTTTCTTTAAGGCTTCAACAGCATCATTAATGAAATGAACTCCGCAAATTAAAACAACCTATGACACATTAAATTAGCAGCAGCCTAGGACACATTAAGTCAATTAAATTCGGCTGGAATCATGACACCTTTAAAACATGTCTAAGCTAGGACACAATAGTTCCTACACATTAACTCGGCTAAAACACATTAAAATCATGTAGTAAGACAACTTAAAAATCATGTTCTAAATAAGACAAATTAAATGAGCTAAAGACAACTTTAAATTGCTATAGGAATTTAGACAAATTAAATGACTTAACCTATTAATGCTGAAAATGTTTGAGACAAATTAAATAGCCTAAAAAAACATTTAACACTTAGCTAGATTAATTAAACAACTTAAACTAAATTAACTAAAATTTATTCCAACAACTAAACGCAAGAATTAAAAGGTAAAGTTAAGCTCAAAACGAGCTTAATTGAGATGAATTGATCTCATGGAATGAGCAAACGAGCTCATTGAGCTGGAAATGAGCTGAATTAAGCTCAAGAAGCTGGAATCGAGCTAATTCAACTCGCTAGGTAGTGCAAGAAACATTTGGGGAGCTGGTCTGAGAGTTTGCTTGGGGTGTGATCGCATCACAATGTCCCTAAAGAAAGGATTGGAAATATGAATGGCATCGTCAGTCTTTGTACAAGCGATAAAATGGGACATTTTAGAAAAATGATCAACTACAACAAATATAGAATCCTTCCAGTTTATTATCTTAGGTAATCCAAGGACGAAGTCCATGGATATATTCGTCCAAAGTGCTTCAGGTACGGGCAGGGGAGTCTACAACCCATGGGACTGAACCTTTTATTTAGCCTTTTTACATGCCAAGCACCTTTCGCATACTCATTCCACGTCTCGCTTCATTCTAGGCCAATAGAAATGTTCGTTAAGTGTGGCCAAGGTTTTGCAAATACCAAAGTGTCCCATGAGGCCTCCACCATGAGCTTCATGGACAAGTAAATCTCGAGCAGAGCCTTGCAGAATGAATAGCTTTCCTTGTAACACCCTGAATTTGGGCCTAGAAGTTTTGGGCCTTGAGTATGGGAGTGGTTGAAGGTAGCTTATAATATTCTGTTGTGCGTGAAAATTTTGTAGTTGAAGGCTTGTTTTAGTGGTTAAGTGTGCTGAGAAGTGTTGGAAAAGTCCTGGGTTCAAACCTGGACTCTAGCAAAAATTTTGGTTTAAGGTGAATTAAACCCTGGGTGTAGTAGGTAGGCCTTAAGAATATTGTTGGAGAAATTGTGACACAAAAAGCCTTGTGGCTTAGTGGCAAGTAGCGTGTGGAGCATTTAAGGGGAGGCATGGGTTGAATCCCATGGCAAGCAAAAGCATTTATTTTGCTAACAGAAGGCAAGAGTTGGTGTTGAATTTAAACTCGATGATGGAGAGATCCCACATCGGAAGCTAACATAAGAGTGGATCTGGTGGCTTTAAATATAGAGAACCATGAGGAGAGTAAAGGTACCTTTCTTGGTGATCCTTTCGCTTTATGGCGTGCTCGTTTGTGTTGGGCGTCGACTAAGAGTGCTCGGAGCGTGGATTAACTCCAGTCTCCAATCAGGTGTGTATTTCTCACTACTCTAGCTATAGGATGGCTACTTCGGGCCGCGATGGGTCGAAAGGGGCCATGTGGGCCCAATGGGCTTACGGGCCCAATTGGATAAGTTGTTTGATTGTGTAGTAAATATTGGACTAGGCTAGGTGAATCTCATATCTGTGGCTAGATTTGGGTTAAAAGGGCCACACGAGCGTGTGGGCCCATTTAATAGAAAGGGCTTTAGGCCCATTTGTCTTTATTTTCCTGTTTAGAATACTTTAGTTTACCAAATTACGAAAATACCCCTAGTTTGTAAAATTACTAAAATACCCTTGGTTTATAAAATCACCAAAATACCCCTGGTTTGTAAAATTACCAAAATACCTTTGGTTTACAAAATTACCAAAATACCCATGGTTTGTAAAATTACTAAAATAACCTTTGTTTATAAAATTACCAAAATACCCCTAGTTTGTAAAATTATCAAAATACCCCTAGTTTGTAAAATTACCAAAATAACCCTGATTTGTGAAATTACCAAAATACCCCTGATTTGTGAAATTACTGAAATACCCTCGACCTGTAAAATTATTAAAATACCCTCGACTTATAAAATTACTATAGTACCCTTGATTTACAGAATTACCGTTTTACCCTCGATTTACAAAATTATCGAAATACTTTTGTAAGGTAGAAATACCGAAATACCCCTGTAGGGTAGAATTACCAAAATACGCTTGTAGGGTAGAATTATCTAAATACCCCTATAGGGGTAGAATTACCGAAATACCGCTGTAGGGTAGAATTACCGAAATACCCCTGTAGGGTAGAATTACCGAAACACCCCTGTAGGGTAGAATTACCGAAATATCCCTGTAGGGTAGAATTATCGCAATACCCCTGTAGGGTAGAATTACCGAAATACCCTTGTAGGGTAGAATTACTAAAATACCCCTGTAGGGTGGAATTACCGAGATACCTTGTGGGGTAAAATTACCATTTTGCCCCTAAGGTGTTAAATGATTGTTTTACCATTGTGGCCAAGTGACTAACTTGGACTGTGTGGTTGACGAATTTGATTGTGAATATATGTTGGTATATGAATGACTTGACTGTGATTGTTTGATTCAAATATGGGCATGACATTCTGCATACATGACATGTTGCATGGGTTGGGATTTTGTACGGAGGAAGATCTGACCTGTTAGGATCGCATGGTTACTTGACGATTGTGGATCCACCAAGGTGAAGAGCCGTATATTCGTACTAATTTGATAAGGTCATGCAGGTCGCCCAAGACGATCGTGGACCGATCAATGGTGAGTCTTAGATCATATTTACCCGAGGCTATGTCTTGACTATATTACCGTCATTGATGGCTATGTGCCTAACATGATACTGACTACCGATGGCTTAAAGCCTTCGATTATGGCTTTGTGTCAACCTACATATGGTCAGTGCCAACTTTGATTATGGTATGTGCCAAACATATTTGCCTAAGGCTATGTGCCAATATATGGTTATTGACAACTCGTGTCGATCACATTTACCTAGGGTGTGTGCGGTTATGTTACTCTAGTTGATCGCTATGTGCCTAACATAATGCGATTATCGATGGCTTTGTGCCACGTATTACATTAAGTGGCTTTGCCACATTATACGCTCGATGGCTCGCCACAATACACGTATCTAGTGACTCTGTCACAATATCGATAACCGACAATCTTTGCAAACTGTGGAGTGTAGGGTTTGGATGGGTTGAGCTATTCCCCACATGGATTGTATGGCTGGTACGGGTGGAGTGTAGCGGTTGGTTATAGGCTGGATTGGGTTGGGATTGCATTCACATTCTGATTTTTTATTCAGTTACTTGATATTGATTCTGATTTTGATTACATTACGTCTGATTATCGATTTTGATTACATTACGATTCTCGATTTTGATTTTGATTACATTACGATCTCGATTACGATTCTAATTTTAGTTCGATAATGTTTCTTATTCGTAATGGGTTAAAGCCCATCTGTATTGTCTGTTAAAATGGGCTAAGGCCCAATTGGTATTGAAACTGTAAGTAAAGGTCAGGCGGACTTTTAATTCTTTTATATGACCGTTCCTTTTTATAGTAGGGATTTCACATGAGTTTTCGTAAACTCACCCCATTTATTAACCTTTCGGTAATTTCCAGCCTTAGACGGATCGAGGTCATGAGGAGCTCGGAGGAAGCCACACACTATTTATGTTACAATTTTGATTATTACTTTTAAATGTTTTATGTGGGTTGTAGTAAAGTCATTGCAATTTTCGGATTTTAAATTTGGAATTTTATTTATTGTTCTTATAATTGCTAGTATTAGAACACGGTTTTCCAAAGCAACTCTCGTTGTTCAAAACATCACGTAACATAATTGTTTTTAAATTAAGCTTCATAGCTCGCCGAGATTTTTACAAAGTTGTTAAGAATGTTATTCAATTGAGGTTTTCTAACAAGGTTTAAAAAGGGTATAAGTTTTAATTATTAAGAAGGGTTTTTAATGGAAACATGGTTTTCGAAAAACACTTCAATGTGACACGTCAGATTCGAGCCAAACTTCCAGGCCGGGTTTGGGGTGTTACATTTAGTGGTATCAGAGCCAAGTTGCAACAACTCGGCTATAGATTGGGTTTTCAAAGGTTGAATTTTAGAAAATTATTTTCAACTACGTGGTCTGTTTGAAGTATTTCTTTTAAAAAGTGTGGCACACCGAGTCTCCGGCGCCGAATCCGTAAGTCTTCGAATACTTTTGTCTGCATTTAGAAATTGAAATACTTTGGATTTTTAGATATTGGTGCAATTTAAATTTGGTATTTATTTTATGTGGATGTGATGTTTGGATATAGAAATTGTATATATGTGTGATAAATATGTGGTCGCTACGTGAATAAGTGTTGTATGTATGAGACGTTTCAAGTTCTAGTTGAAGTGTGATAGTGATAGTAGGATCAGAGGGTGCAGCGGTAGCGTAGTGGGGTAGATGTTACACGACTACCCTGTTAGATGGAAATTTTGGGGACGAAATTTCTTTAAAGGAGGTAGAGTTGTAACACCCTGAATTTGGGCCTAGAAGTTTTGGGCCTTGAGCATGGGAGCGGTTGAAGGCAGCTTATAATATTCTGTTGTGCGTAAAAATTTCGTAGTTGAAGGCTTGTTTTAGTGGTTAAGTGTGCTGAGAAGTGTTGGAGAAGTCCTGGGTTCAAACCTGGACTCTAGTAAAAATTTTGGTTTCAGGTGAATTAAACCTTGGGTGTAGTAGGTAAGCCTTAAGAATATTGTTGGAGAAATTGTGACACAAAAAGCCTTGTGGCTTAGTGGCAAGTAGCGTGTGGAACATTTAAGGGGAGACATGGGTTCGAATCCCATGGCAAGAAAAGAGCATTTATTTTGCTAACAGGGGGCGGCAAGAGTTGGTGTTGAATTTAAACTCTGATGATGGAGGGATCCCACATTGGGAAGCTAACATAAGAGTGGATCTGGTCGGCTTTAAATATAGAGAACCATGAGGAGAGTAAAGGTACCTTTCTTGGCTGATCCCTTTTGCTTTATGGCGTGCTCTTTTGGGTTGGGCGTCGGCTAAGAGTGCTCGGAGCGTGGATTAACTCCAGTCTCCAATCAGGTGTGTATTTCTCATTACCCCTGGTTTGTAAAATTACTAAAATACCCTTGGTTTATTTGTATCGTTATCCCTATTTAGAATACTTTAGTTTACCAAATTACCAAAATACCCCTGGTTTGTAAAATTACCAAAATACCCTTGGTTTACAAAATTACCAAAATACCCATGGTTTGTAAAATTACTAAAATACCCTTTATTTATAAAATTACCAATATACCCTTGGTTTGTAAAATTACCAAAATACTCCTGGTTTGTAAAATTATCAAATTACCCCTAGTTTGTAAAATAACCAAAATACCCCTGATTTGTGAAATTACCAAAATACCTCTGATTTTGTGAAATTACTGAAATACCCTCGACCTGTAAAATTATTGAAATACCCTCGACTTGTAAAATTACCAAAGTACCCTTGATTTACAGAATTACCATTTTACCCTGATTTACAAAATTATCGAAATACCCTTGTAGGGTAGAAATACTGAAATACATCTATAGGGTAGAATTACCGAAATACCCCTGTAGGGTAGAATTAGCGAAATACCCCTGTAGGATCGAATTACCGAAATACCCCTGTAGGGTAGAATTACCGAAATACCCCTGTAGGGTAGAATTATCGTAATAACCCTGTAGGGTAGAATTATCGTAATAACCTTGTAGGGTAGAATTACCGAAATACCCCTTGTAGGGTCGAATTATCGCAACACCCCTGTAGGGTAGAATTATCGAAATACCCTTGTAGGGTAGAATTACTAAAATACCCCTGTAGGGTGGAATTACCGAGATACCTTGTGGGGTAAAATTACCATTTTGCCCCTATGGTGTTAAATGACTGTTTTGCCATTGTGGCCAAGTGACTAACTTGGACTGTGTGGTTGACGAATTTGATTGTGAATATATGTTGGTATATGAATGACTTGACTGTGATTGTTTGATTCAAATATAGGCATGACATTCTGCATACATGACATGTTGCATGGGTTGGGATTTTGTACGAAGGAAGAACTGATCTGTTAGGATCGCATGGTTGCTTGACGACTGTGGATCCACCGAAGGCTTAAGGGCCGTATATTCGAACTGATTTGATAAGGTCGCACGGGTCGCCCAAGACGACTATGGACCGATCAATGGCTGAGTGCCGATCATATTTACCCGAGGCTATGTGCCGACTATATTACCATCGCTAATGGCTATGTGCCTAACATGATACAGCTACTGATACCTTAAAACCTTCTGATTATGGCTTTGTGTCAACCTACATATGACTCTATGCCAACCTGATTATGGCTGTATGCCAAACGTATTTGCCTAAGGCTATGTGCCAATATATGGTTATTGACGACTCTGTGTCGATCACATTTACCTAGGGCTGTGTGCCGGTTATGTTACTCTAGTTGATGGCTATGTGCCTAACTTAATGCAGTTATCGATGGCTTTGTGCCGCGTCTTCTGTTAAGTGGCTTTGCTACATTATCTGTTCTAGTGGCTCTACCACAATATCTGTATCTGGTGACTCTGTCACAATATCTGATAACTGAGCAGCAATGCTGCAACTGTGGAGTGTAGGGTTGGGTGGGTTGAGCTATTCCCCACATAGAGTGTAGGGCTGGTACGGGTGGAGTGTAGCGGTTGGTTATAGGCTGGATTGGGTTGGGATTGCATTCACATTTTGATTTTTGATTCTGTTACTTGATAATGATTCTGATTTTGATTACATTGCGATAATGATTACGATTTTGATTACATTACGATCTGAATCGATACTAATTCTGATTCTGATTCTAGTTCTGATAATGTTTCTTATTCTGTAATGGGTTAAAGCCCATCTGGTATTGTCTGTTAAAATGGGCTAAGGCCCAATTGGTATTGAAACTGTAAGTAAGGCTGGGGCCAGACTTTTAATTCTTTTATATGACTGACTGTTCCTTTTATAGTAGGGGATTTCACACTGAGTTTTCGTAAATTCACCCCGTTTATTAACCTTTCTGGTAATTTCCAACCTTAGACGGATCGGGGCTACGAGGGGCTCGGAGGAAGCCACACACACTATTTATGTTACAATTTTGTTTATTACTTTTAAATGTTTTATTTGGGTTGTAGTAAGGCCATTGCAATTTTCTGGATTTCAAATTTGGAATTTTATTTATTGTTCTTATAATTGCTAGTATTAGAACACAGTTTTCCAAAGCAACTACTATTGTTCAAAACATCACGTAACCGCAATTGTTTTTAAATTAAGCTTCCATAATCGCCGAGATTTTTACAAAGTTGTTAAGAATGTTATTCAGCTGAGGTTTTCTAACAAGGTTTAAAAAGGGTATAAGTTTTTAATTATTAAGAAGCATTTTTAATGGAAACATGGTTTTCAAAAAACACTTCAATATGACACACCAGATTCGAGCCAAACTTCAAGGCTGGGTTTGGGGTGTTGCATTCCTTCCTTGAATAAGAACCCGTCAAACCTAAAAAAATTCTGAGAAGCAGCATTCTCACAAGTAGAGTAAATCTCTTTAAAATCAGCATCATTGGCATACAAGTCCTTTAAGAAAGAAAAACCAAGAAATTTTGATTCAAAGGAAAGCAATAATGTATACCTCCTTGATAGGGCATCGACTACAATATTATCTTTACCTTTCTTATACTTAATTACATAGGGAAACGACTCAAAATACTTGACCCATTTAGCATGCCGCTTGTTCAACTTGTGTTGGCCTTTGATATGTTTCAGAGCTTCATGGTCGAAATCGATCACAAACTCTTTTGGCCACAAGTAGTGTTGCCACGTCTCAAGGGCCCGAACTAGTGCATACATATCCTTATCATAAACCGAATAATTGAGTGGGGCTCTATTAAGCTTCTCACTAAAGTAGGCAATGGGTCGACCGTCTTGGGTTAGAACGACACCTATTCCAACACCTGATGCATCACACTCGAGTTCAAAAGTCTTATTAAAACCAGACAATGATGTGATCTGGCTCAAGTGATTGAGTTGAGTTCACATAAGTTACCCGATCGTTGATGAGAAGGGCCGTTCACAAAATTGTTGATTTGTTGGAATTGGCTTAGAAGGTTGAATGATAATGAAATGGGGTTCAAAGTTGTCTAGGTAGATAATGGTAGGTTCAGCTAGAAGAAACAAAGGTAGAAGATGTGTTGGATGGGATCGGTTTAGAGTGATAAGTGAAAGAAGGATAGAAGATGAAAATGGAAAAATCAAACTTAAATTTCATGAGCGATTCAACACTATGATGAGTGTCACCTTAGTTTCTATATCATTTAAGGTGAAAAGGTGATACGTAGTTGGATAGGAGAATGCCACACCAAGTGATGGTGATAAGTTCTAAAAACAAGTTCAGTTTACGCCACTAGCAAGCTAGATAAGTCACTCAAGACTCGTACAAAAGTTGAGAGGAAGTAAACCTCACAGAAACAAAGTTTCATTAAACAAAATGTCAAAAGTTCTTTTCAAGCTGAAATAAGCAAACTATTTATAGATATTACAAGGGATAGCTGAATAGGCTCTTAAGGTAGCTAAATGGTTAGCTAAAAATTGCCCCAAGCTGATCATTAAAAATTCAAGGCTTTTTAGGTCAACCAAGTAGCTCCATTAAAGAGTATTTAGTCAAGTATTTAGTCCTCTTGGCTGAACCTAGACAAGGCTATTTAGCTCACCATTCACTTTCATTAATGTCTAGCTGATTAGAGGCATCTAGAAGTAGCTTTTGATGTTCTCCATGCACAAGGAAGCTTAATGGCATTTTCAGCTCATTAAAGCTGAATACTAGTGACCATTTGGCTAGTCTAGGCTATCACTATAAATACATAGTTATTCCTTTTTATTGGAGACTTTTTGCCAATTTACCTAGCTCGCTAGTGGCGTCAACCCGAACTTGTTTCTGAACTTATCACCAATCATTGGTGTGGTGTTCAACTATCTTCCTACTGTCCATTTTACCACCTTAAACAATATAAGAACTGGGTGACACTCATCATAGTGTTGAATCACTGCTGAACTTAGTTGATTTAAAAAAATAAAGAAATAAGATGGAGGAAAACTAAAACTAGCTCAATGAACTGAATTAAACTCAAATAAGCTGAATGGAGCTAGATAGAGATCTGCAAGCTAGAATTGAGTTGAAATCAGCTTGAACTAAAGTACGTGGAGCTTGTACTAAGCTGGCCCAATCTATCCCTTTGACTTGGAACTCATTGTCGTTCCAAAGTTGAGCAAACAAAGCTGAAACAACTTCTTGAAGGCGCTTAGCCTGAGCGAGTTATGGGACCTTTTGGTAAATCGATGGGATCAGGTTTGGAGCTTGTTGAGCCTCGGGGCATGGCCACATTGGACCTTGACCCATTACCTAAAAAGGTAGGAACCAAAGGTATAAATTTGGTAGAACGCCATATTCGGAATGAGTGATAAGTTCGAAAGAAATAGAATGAAGCCACTAGCAAGCTAGATAAGTCATGCTTAGTCTAAAATGAAATAAGAGAGTTGAAAAACTAATGTGATCCGGCTCGGGTGATTAAGTCGAGTTCACATAAATTGCCCAATTGTCGACGAGAAGGGTCATTCATAAAATTGTCGATTTGTTGGAATTGGCTTGAAAGGCTGAATGACAATGAAATAGGGTTCAAAGTTGGCTCGGTAGATGATGATAAATTTGGCTAGAAAGAAACAAAGGTAGAAGATGTGTTGGATGGGTTCGGTTTAGGGTAATAAGTGAAAGAAGAATAGAAGATGAAAATGAAAAATTAAACTGAAACTTCAGGAGCGATTCAACACTATGATGAGTGTCACCCTGGTTCCTATATCATTTAAGGTGTAAAGGTGATAGGTAGTTGGATAGGAGAACGCCACACCAAATGATGGTGATAAGTTCTAAAAACAAGCTCGTTAACGCAACTAGCAAGCTGGATAAGTCGCTTGAGACTCGTACAAAAGTTGAGGGGAAGTAAAGCTCACAGAAACAAAGTTTCATTAAACAAAATGTCAAAAGTTATTTTACAATCAATTTAAACAAATATTTATAGCTAAAACAAGTGGCTAGCTGAATTTTCTTTGAATGAGCTGAATGGACGACACATTGAAGCTAGAAAGGGGCTAGAAATTTCCTTGAATTTTCTTGAACGTCCCTAGAAGCTTCTTAGCATGGAAAACACAAATGGTCAGCTTCTAGATGGTGATCATTCAACTGGACATTAATTGACATGGTGGAGAGTTGAATAGCCTTGTCTATGTTCGGCCAATGGGACTAAATGCTCTCTTAAATGGGCTACTTTGTGGAGCTAAATAGTCTTGACTTTAATGTGTAGCTTAGGGCATGTCAATGGCCCTGCTAATGTGAAAACCGAATTTGAGCAGTCTAATATGTGTGAACACACATAACCGAATCGCCACAAGTGTGAATGGGATTTCCAGCAAATGTGAAAGCTTTAAAATGCTACTTTGGAGAAGTAATCATCAGCTCTTTTGGCTTGTGATGTCCACGAAGGGTTGTTTGGAGAGCTAAACCATCAGCACACCATGTTTAATGCCGTCCCATGCATGTTCCTACAAAAATATTAATTAGAAAATTAAATCAACTTAGGACATCATAAATTAAACAACAACTATGACATTTAAAACATGTTTCAGCTTAAAACACTTTAATTCTAACATATTTGATTCAGCTAAAGCTAAGACATAATAAAAACATGTAATGGACTAAGACACATTAAAACAAATATTGACTAATAATTATTAAGACGTGCATTAAATTAAAAATATAATTAAAACATATTTAAGATGCCCATATTTTAAACACAAAACACACACTAATTATTTGAGCTGCACCAAATTAAATAAATTAAAACTAATATTGAATTTATTTGAATGATAAAGAAAATGAGTTGGAAATGAATGGAATTGAGCTCAAATGAGCTGGAGTAAGCTCAAGTGAGTTGATTTGAGTTGAACAGAGCTTAGAGAGCTGGAGAGGAGCTGAGTTTGACTTGCAAAAAGGTGCAAGGATTCTTTAAGGAGCTGATCCGAGCTTCACCATTATCATCAAGCTTTTTTTCTCCCCAAACTTGAATAATTAAAGCTGAAACAACTTCTTGAAATCGCCTAACTCATGTTTGAGTCATTGGTCCTTTAGGCAGCTCGAGGGGTTCTTGACTCATGCTTGATGAGCTCTCGAGCGTGCTTACATCATTCCCCCTTATTCAAAGCGACTTGTCCTCAAGTCAAGTCATTTGTTCACTTGGAAACATTGATTCCTACTCAGACCTTCTTGGACGAATGGGATGAATTGTTTCTTGTAAGTCTTTTTCGAATGGCCCTTCATATTTAGCAACAAAGAAGACATAAGACTTAAAGTCAAGTTAGAATCAGCATGCCCTACGAATTTATCCAAACAGTCATGGAGTCCAATTGTCTTTCGATCAAGACAAGCATGATTGCTACCAAAAGAAAAATTCAATAATCCATTTTCACAATCAAGCAAATGATAAGATTCATAGAATTCATGATTTTTCCTACATCACTCTTGCAATTGCTGATTAGTTAACACTTCACCAACAAACTCATTAACATCACATTTCCCAAAAGTGGCACTCACTATTACGCACTCGCCTTGGTTGATATTTGAGTCGTAATGTTTGCCCGATTGTAAACCGAGTAAGTTAAGGTTCTTTTGAGATTGGTTGTATGGAAAGAAAGAATTAGGCTCAAAATGGTTCAATGTGGTTATTGGATAATTTAAGAAATGGTGGATGGGACTCAGCTAAGGGTTCAAGTATGAACTAACACAATATTGGTGTGTTAACCCGTTACTTATGAGAACACCTAGGTCGGGAATGCGATTGAAGGATAATTGGATAGTTGATAAAGACCATGACCCGCTATCGAAGATGATAGGAACGTCGGTATAATTTGAACGCCACACTTTGGAAACAAAGTGATAAGTTCGAACAAAGATGGGTTGACGCCACAAGGGTTACTTGATAGTCAGACAAGTCTTTGGAGAACAATGAGAGTTGAAAACAAACTCACAAAGTAAACAAAAGTTCATAAAATGTTCATTAGCCTTTTCAAGTAAAATGAACTACATATTTATAGTCTAAAATAGGAGCTAGCTGAATAGGCATTTAAGGGACTTAAATGGAATGTAACTAACACTTAAGGAAGTTGAAATTTCCTTGAAGCTTCCTAACACTTTCCATGAAGCTTCCTTGGACTTAGGAGATGTCAATGGACACATTTGGGAGATCTCAATCAGCTGAAAATAATTAGAGCAATTTAATGAGCTGAAAAACATGGGAAAGATTCGACCAAGGTGATTTAAGGCTGCTTGGATGCTTCTTTAATGTGCTGCTTAGTTGAGCCAAAAACTCTTGACTTTAATGAGCATTTTGGGGCACTGCAATGGCCATGCAAGTGTGAAACCTAAATATGAGTGGTCCTTTGGTGTGAATGCACAAAAATGAATGGCCATTCCACGTGAAAAGTTACTGCAGCAATGTGAAAGCTCCAAGATGCTGCTTTGGAGAGCTGGACGGGCAGCCTTGAAGAGAGAAAACATCAGCTCATTTGGCCCTTGGTGTCAACGAAGAGGTGCTGAATAATGGGCACTTATGAGCTGCCCAAATTCATGCCGTCCCATGTATGTTCCTAGACAAAATAAATGGAACAAATTAATTAGTTTAGGACATCTTTAATTCGGCTGAACTAAGACAACTTAAATATGCAACAACTAAGACAAATTAAATACTTAGATTAGGCTAGACAAATTAAATACTTTAATTTATTATGTCCAGATTTTGACATATTTATTTGATCTTAAATATTTTAATAACTTAATAAATTTATTCCAGAAACATTAATGCATAAAATTTAATAAAAATGAAACCAAGCTCATTGAGCTAGCATCAAGACGCAATGAGCTCCTTAGAGCTGAAACATGCTAAATCAACTTGCACAATATTGCAAATTAGGCTACTTGAGCTGGTCACTTGATGTTCAGCCATTCCTTCTATTCCAAATCGAGCAATGTTGTAACACCCCAAACCCGGCCTAGACGCTACGGCCGAATCTGGTGTGTTGCATCAAAGCGTCGTTCAAAAATTGAGTTAGCGGTAAAATTTTGTTTCTAAAAGTAAAACCTTTTGTACGGGGTTAGCAAATCATCTTGTCACATACGTTTGCTCAAAATATTTGCCTTTGGGATATTAATACAACTTAAATCGCGGAAGCTCTTTCGAAAACTTTGTTGTTTAAAGCTCGTGTTCTTTAGAAAATCGTGAATAGTTTGAAAACTCAAGTTTTCCTAGACTAGCAGTTTAATATAAGAAATCAAAAGCCCATTAAAAGTTAAAAACCCCTAAATGGCCTTATTACATAACTAAAACCCAAATATGAAAGCTTAAATAAATTGAGTTACTAACAACCAATCTGCAGACGTGTGGCCACCACTGAGTCCCTCGCGGCTCCAAATCGTCTAAGGCTTGGGATTACTTGCACAGTTAAAAGAAGGGTGAGTTTACGAAAACACAGTTTGTAATCCCATATCGGTCAACAGTAACAGTGCATATAGTGACGGTCTGGGCTTGAGCCCTATTCATTAACAGTACAGTCTGGGCTTAAGCCCTATGCAGTAACAATGTGGCCCTATGCCCTAAATAGTATAATCACAATACAGGTATGCAACCCAACCCAATCCATCCTGCTCACCATATTTACCAACCAACTCACCATGTGGGGATTAAATTGACCCACCCAGCCAACTCACCAATATTGTAGTGTAGCTGCTAATAGTAATGCAGCAAAGCTGCTAATAGTAACGCAGCAAAGCTGCTAATAGTGATAGGCGTAGCATCTAATATCAGAATACGTGGAAAAGCCACCAGAACAGTACTTCCTCCAAATCAGAATCCCAACCCCAATGCAGTATGTCATGTCATAATATTTTGTGTATGCAAGGTTTCATACTCAAATACGGTCATGCATATATCATACACTCATCAATTAATTTACCTCTAACGTATAACAGACATTTCCACCCATTAGGGGTAGAATAGTAATTTTTACCCCTGAGGGGTATTTTGGTCATTTTACCCTCTAGGGTCTCGATAGAGATAATCGACCTCTCAGAAGGTCAACAGTCGCCTCAAGCGACTTAAGTAATCTAAACAGACCTAACGGTGTAAATGGGCCTAAGACCTATTATTCGAGCCAAATAGGCCCACACGCTTGTGTGGCCCATTTAGCCCAAATTTAGTTACAGATATGTGATCTACATAGCCCAGTCCAAAATTTATCACTTACCGTGGATTTAATCTGTTTGGGGCCCACGAGCCTGTTGGGCTCTTCAACGAAGCCCTTAACGGCCTATGCCATGCACATGACATGACAAGCCCAACTACTTCCCACCTATCAGTTATATTTACACAAGTGGGCCCACGAGGCCTATTGGGCCCATCAAGGCCCATCGAGGCCTAGTACACGAGAACGCTCGTAGCAGCCTCTACAGTCTATCGCCATGGTTTGTGGGCTAGGTTTACCCCACGAGCAGTCGCACGCTCGTGAGTCCTCAAATGCTGAAGTTTTGGCTTTTCAGCTTTTGCAAATTTCCAACAAAGAAGGGCGTGAATACACACCTGTTTATAAGAACGCGCTGAAATCCACGATCACCAACTTTGGCACATCCTACATTGAGTCTTAATCACTTTCCCCCTCACCAACTCATTTGGTTTGCTTTATTTAAAGCCAGCTTCTCACTAATGCTCATGTTAGCTTCCCGATGTGGGATTACTTTCAACCATTAGGAAAATTCCTTTTTTTTATTTTTTTATGACCACTTCAACCACAGTGCTCCAGTCCAACTCCACCTCCTACATAGCTCAAATAGCAAAATAAATACTCGACTACGTATCCTAGGACTTGAACCTCAGACCTTACAGTTACACAATACGCCACCTTGCCACTCCACCACAGGCTCTTTCTGTGTCACAAAATATCCTCAATTAATTATAAGGTTTATTGGCCAAAAAGTCCAGGTTCCTTTAAAAGAAAAACCAAAATAAATTATAAGAGCCAAGACTTGAACCTAGGCTCCCTTGCAACCTTAATGACGCCACAACCACTAGACCACATGCTTTCTAGTGTCATTTACTTAACACAATAATTTAAAAGGCCATCATCCAAGCATCCAGGCTTTTATTCACTTAAAACCAAAATTTTTGCTAAAGCCTAGGTTTAAACCCAAGATTTCTCAAGCACTTCACAGAGCACTTAACCACTGAAGCAGATACAGAGTTGTGTCATTTCCTTGCACAATTAACTACTTGTACACAACCTCCCTACGGACCCATACTCAAGGCCCAAATTTGGGGTGTTACAACTCTACCCCCTTTAAAAAATTTTAGCCTCAAAATTTACCTATTTAGAATAAGTGACGGTATTGTTGCCGCGTCTCCTCCTCCAGCGTCCACGTGGCTTCCTCTGAATCTTGATTACGCCAAAGTAGTTTGACCAGTGAAACAGATATCTTTCTTAATACCTTAACATCACGATCCAATATCTGCACCGGTTCCTCCTCGATAGTCAAATCAAGTCCAACCTCAATTTCCTCAACTGATACAATGTGCGAGGGATCAAAATAGTACCACCTCAGCATTGAAACATGAAACACGTCATGACTCCTATCCAACTCTAGAGGCAACTCAAGTTGATACGTGACCGGTCCTACCCACCTAAGTACTCGGTAAGGTCCAATAAACCTAGAGCTAAGCTTGCCTTTCCGCCCAAACCCCAAAATTTTCTTCTATGGTGAGACCTTGAGAAAGACATAATTCCCCACAACGTACTCAATCTCTTTACGCTTCAAGTCTGCATAAGAGTTCTACTTATCAGATGCTTCTTTTAGCCCGTCTCGAATCAGTTTCACCTTATCTTCTGTATCAGAAATTAATCCTGGCCCCAGAACTCGCTGCTCACCCAACTCAGTCCAATAGGTAGGAGTACGACACCTACGACCATACAACGCCTCAAACGGTGCCATTCGAATACTGGAATGGTAAATGTTGTTATAAGCAAACTCTGCCAACAACAAATAATCATCCCAGCTACCTCTGAAATCAATTACACATGTAATAGCTGACATTCAATGATGTCGGGAATAGTGGTTTGAGACCACTAAATTCTACATATAAGCTCGTAAATTTATTTATTTAATAATTATGAGCCAAATGTGTTCTATAAAGATTTATTAAGTCAAGAAATTGTGGAAAACAGGTATCTAGATCTCAATTTTATAAATCAAGCTGTAAATATTTTTATAAATATTTACGGAGTATCAATAAGGTAGTATTAAAATTTCGCCAGAAAAATTGTTAGTTTGGGTGGTTAATTAAATAAAAATGACTAAATTGAAAAAGGTGTAAAAGTTGCTTAAAGGATTAAATAACTCAATTATCAAATAAGAAAAGACCTAAAGTGCAAATAAGCCCATAGGAGATATTTTGGGTGGCAATAGCTAAGAAAAATCAAGAAATGGGTGAATTAAGGGCAAAATTAGAAAATTTTCAAAATTATCTAAATAAAAATGGGACCAAATGGGAATATCTAGATTTCTCTTCATTTTCATTAGCTGAAAAACAGCCATGGAAGAGGGTTCAAGCTGGTTTTCATACTCTAACTTCATGTAAGTTTAATTCTTGCTTTCCCCTTGAAATTTCTATGTTTTTGAACTTTTACAATTGGGTCCAACTTACTATTTCATTAGTTTTTGTTTTTATGGCTAATTTTTAAAGTTGTTATGGATGAGTGCTGGAAGCACATGGTGAATAAACATAGAATTGAAGCTTTAGTTTTGATATATGATAATTTTATCAAGTAAAATTGATGGAAATTGATTTGAGGACCTAATTGTGAAAATGTTTCGAATTAAAGTCTAATGCTGAAATTATGATTTCCAAGGGTTGCAAAGTAAGTTTAAAGTGATATAATAAAGTGTTAATTGAGAAAAATCAGCTCAATTAAGAGGCTAATTCAGTAGGGACGAAATTGTTAATTATTTAAATCTTAGGGGAAAAATGGTAATAAACAGCTTGCACTAAAACAAGTTTGGACAGCAGCAGTAGACTAACTTTTAAAAATCACTATAAATTGTAGAAATCGAATTAGAAGATGAACAAAATAATAAATTAAAGCTTATTGATTCTAGTTTCTCATAGAAGAAACGGTGTAAGCAATGGATTTGTAAATCATGAGATATAATGAATTTTGTGAGACTAGGTTAGAATGAATTTAGGTTCCCCTATTCAGACTTTGAAAAACTATAAAAATTTTGAAGAAAAATAATTAGGAGCTTAAATTTATATTATAGAATCCTGAATGAGTCCATTTTTAAGAGAAACAAACAAGAACATCATTCAAATCTTGTATGAAGAGATAATTAATTTTTAGTGAAGGGTCAGAACTGTCAGAATAGGGGTGACTTTAAAAAAATAAACTGTACTTATTGGCTAAACCAAAAATTTCTGAAAATTATATGGTAAGAAGATATGTGAGTGTAGTTTCAGGAAAAATTATCGGATCTTAATTTGGAGTTCTGTAGCTCCAGATATAAATAATTTAGTGACTGTGACAAAGGTGGAGAGCTTGAATATTCACATAAGTAATTACTGAAAATTATGGATAAGGTTACTTACAAGTGTGTTATTTATACCAAGGATGTGGATGGAGAGGAGGAGGAGGAAAAATATATGAATGAATCGTGTATAAATTGATCACATGCCCAATTATAATCGATAAGTGTTGAATTAGAAATGATATAATGTTTTATTTGGAATATTTATTATGAAATTATGATTATCGTTATAATACAAAAATTGAACTTGTGAGTTTATATGGCTAAATTTTAGTGATTATTTGTTAATTTTATGAATTTCATGATGTGTTATTTCATATGTATTGATGATAAAATCATGAATAATGTAAAAGCATGAAAATTGAATAAATGATGAAATTGAACACTTCAGTTCAGTGACAAGGTGAATTGACGGAAAAGAATATGGTTGGACTATGGCAACCAGTGATAAGTGATAGCTTCAGCTACACTTATCTGATCAAGGACAAGTGAAAGTGATAAGCGATAGCTTGGGCTACACTTATCTAATCAAGGACAAATGACAAGTGAAAAATGGTAGCTTCGGCTACCTGATCAGTGAAAAGTGGTAGCTTCGGCTACTTGATCAGTGAAAAGTGGTAGCTTCGGCTACCTGATCAGTGAAAAATGGTAGCTCCGGCTACCTGATCAGTGAATAGTGGTAGCTTCGGCAACAAGTGACAAGTGATTTCCGTATAAGACCATATTTGGGATATGGCATCAGTGTGATATATGCTACTGTATAAGACCATATCTGGAATATGTGATTCGTGTAAGACCATAGCTGGGCTATGGCATCGATATGTGATATGTGATTACGTGTAAGACCATAGCTGGGCTATGGCATCGATATGTGAATATGTGTAAGACCATAGTTGGGCTATGGCTTCATTATGTAAAGATGTGTAAGACCATAGTTGAACTATGGCATCGAGAAAACGAAGTACTCAATTCCATAAGATGTTCACCAATTTGACAAAGTTTGGTAAGTGTTACATGGAACTATGTGATATAAGGAAGTACGAGTTGATATGACATGAGTATAGAACTTGGTTGATGAATGAATTCATTTGTGATTATATAATTGTTCATCTTGAGTGTACTGTCCATATGTATTTATATTTCAAATGATTTAATGAATAAAGTTCCGACATGGAAGAAATTGAACTCAAAATTCATGAAAATGACAGGTATTGATATATGGAGACATGAGACATTGATATATGAATATGGAATATGTTTGATAAATGTGTTCATTCATAATTATGGAATTATGTATCTCATGTGTACTATTTGAATAAAATGATATTTCAAATACTTTGGTTATTTAAGCTCAAATATGAAATAGTATGAAATCAAGATAAGTTGTTATGAAAATATATTTAAATTACGTAGATATGACTAATATATATTAATTGATTAGTCAATGTTAGCTTATGAATGATATAACTGTAACTAGCCATTGCTATGGCTTGTATTTAATAAGTTTGAGATTCAAATTATTATGATTTTATCATGATTTATATGGCTACGAAATGAACAAACGATGATAACTATAAGGCTTGGTTGAATACCTTAAATTGATTAATAAATGTATTAAAATTATGGTGAAAATAAATGATTAAATAGGTGAGAAATATGGCTTGAAAAATAACCTAAGTGTTAGCCACACAGGCTGAGACACGGTCGTGTGTCTCAACCGTGTGAGGGGCACGGCTTGGAGACATGGGTGTGTGGCCCAGCCGTGTGGTTCGATTTGCATGCTGACGTCATAAACAGAAGGTTGCACGTCCTGAGGACACGGGCGTGTGACCCTGTTTCTTGGGAAAATTTCCTAAGTTTTCCTAAATCTTCTCAGAGCTCTCAGTTTAGTCCTAAATTAGTTCCGATGTATGTTTTGGGATTTGTAGACCCAATTAAGGGACAACATGCATGTGTTTCGAAAATATGAACTAAAAGAAATTTTATGGCCCGATTTTTGCATGTATATTTATGTTTAGGTCCGGTAATGTCTCGTACCTTGTCCCGACATCGGATACGGGTAAAGGCTGTTACAACACAACCTCTTAACATGTCTTCTAGTATCTGAATCACTTTCTCTAACTGCCCATCCGTCTGAGGGTGGAACGCAGTACTAAAATCCAGCCTTGTACCTAAATCGTCATGTAACTTTATCCAGAACCGAGATGTGAATCTAGAATCTCTATCAGATATGATAGAAACCGGTACACCATGTAGTCTCACAATTTCTGCCACATACAACTTAGCCAATTTCTGTAACAAATAATTCGTGCGGACTAGTATAAAATGGGCAGATTTAGTCAATCGGTCCACAATCACCCATATCGAATCCTTCTTAGTCGGCGTCAAGGGTAACTCACTCACAAAATACATGGTTACCCTCTCCCACTTTTAGAGTGGAATTTTAACTGGTTGTAGTAACCCAGAAGGTAATTGATACTTAGCCTTAACTTGCTGGCATGTCAGGCACTTACTCACATACTCAGTAACTTCACGTTTCAACCCTGGCCACCAGTACAGCTCACAAAGATATCGATATAACTCGTTTTTGCTAGGATGCATAGCATATGGACTACTATGCGCCTCTTGCAGTATAGACTACCTCAGGTTAGAATCCCTCGGTATACATACTCTTCCACGGAAGCATAATACTCCTTTCTCATTTAGCCCAACATCTGTGGTCTCACCATTCTCAACTTGTCAAAAATGAGAAGCTAGTGACTCATCTAGCAACTGTTTCTCCTTAATTTGATCAATCCAAGTCGGTCTCACTTGTAGTTCAGCTAACAAGCTACCATCATCGAATAGGCTGAGACGAGCAAACATTGCTTTGAAATCAAATACAACCCTACGACTCAGTACATCAGCTACCACATTAGCTTTACTAGGGTGATACTCAATTGAACAATCGTAGTCATTAAGCAACTCAATCCACCTTCGTTGCCTAAGATTCAACTCCTGTTGAGTAAGAAGATATTTGCGGCTTTTATGATCTGTGTAAATAATCATAATGTCTTGAAATTTTCAGTGCAAACACTACCACAATTAATTCAAAGTTATGAGTGGGGTAATTTGTCTCGTGAGGCTTGAGCTGATGAAACGCATAAGCAACCACCTTACCCTCTTGCATCAACACACAACCCAAGCCAATGTACGACGTATCACTGTAATGAGTAAATTCCTTCCCAGACTCTAGCTGTATCAAAATAGGGGCCTTAGTCAAAACATCGTTTAGTTTCTCAAAACTCTCTTGTTACTTATCAGTCCAATTAAATGGTACCCCTCTATGCAGTAACTTAGTCAAAGGTGCAGTAATCAATGAAAATCCTTCAACAAAATGTCTGTAATACCCAGCCAGACCAGAAAGCTTCGAATCTCAGATACCATCTTCGGTGGTTTCCAATCCACTACAGCTTTTATTTTCTGAGGATCCACCCTAATTCCCTCTACTGACACTACATGTCCCAGAAATGTCACTTATCGCAACCAGAATTTACACTTGCTGAACTTTTCATAAAGCTGTTTTTCCCTCAGAACTTGCAAAAAAATACGAAGATGTGCATCATGCTCCTCCTTGGTTCTTGAATACAATAAGATGTTGTCTATAAACACAACTACAAATCGATCTAAATAAGACTGAAATACTCGGTTCATTATATCCATGAAAGCCACTGGTGCATTCGTTAACCCAAGCGGCATCACCAAGAACTCGTAATGACCATAACGAGTTCTAAACGTAGTCTTATACATATCAGCCTTCTTAACCTTTAGCTGATGATACCCAGACCTAAGATCTATCTTAGAGAAAACCGTAGCTCCTCGCAGCTGGTCAAACAGATCATCTATCCTCGGTAAAGGGTACTTATTCTTAATAGTTAGCTTGTTCAATTCACGATAATCAAAGCACATGTGGATGGATCCATCCTTCTTCTTCATAAAAAAAACCGGTGCTCCCCACAGAGACACATTCGATTGAATGAATCCTCGATCCAGTAGCTCTTGGATTTGAGCCTTTAGCTCCACTAGCTCTTTCGGTGCCATCCTATAAGGGGCAATGGATATCGAAGCTATTCGAGGTAGGAGTTCAATACCGAATTCAACCTCACGATTTGGAGGCAATCCCAGAAGCTCTCCAGGAAATACATCAAAAAACTCTTTTATAATTCTGACATCTCCCACAGAAGGGCCATTAGAATCGAAAATACTAACATATGCTAGGAATGCCTCGCAACCTTTGTGAACCAGCTTCTCGGCCTTTAACGCAGAAATTACATTAGAGAAATAATCTCTTTGCTTCCCTATCACTGTCACCTCCTCATCCTCTGTAGACTTTAATACCGTACGCTTAGCAACACAATCCAATTTCACACGGTGTTTTACTAGCCAATCCATGCTCAATATAATATCAAATACCCCAAACGGCAGTTCCATCAAATCTGCCGAAAAGACCACCCCTTGGACTTTTAAGGGCATATCTCTGAAGAACTTACTCATCCCAACCAATTGTCCTAGTCGACTCAACACAGTCATTTCACTAACTATATTTTCAGACTGAATACCCAACATCTTAGACACAGTGCACACAACATACGAGTCTATAAACCTAATATCAATTAAAGCAGTGTATGGTAAATTATAAATCAGGAACGTATTATGAAGTCAGGGGCATCCCCATCCTCTTGGTGACAAGCAGCATAGACCAAGGCTGCTATCTCGCCTCAGTGTTTTCAGCACCTCTGCCTGGTGCTTCACGACCTCGACCAAACCCGTTTTCACATTTAGCCTGACCTCGGCCTCTCTGTGGCTGCTGACCACCTTTCACAGGCGGAACACGACCCTATCCTATAGCTTGCATCTGGGTAAACTCTTGAGTACACTTCTCAACCTGATGATCCATAGACCCACATCTAAAACATTCCCCAGTTCATTTCCAACACTTACCCTGGTGAGCTCTCCCACAATCGGCGCAAGGCTGCGATCTTGCAACAATACCAGGAACCGCTCGGACTGGCCCATCAAACCTGGCCCTCTTTACAGGCCTTCCAAAAGAACCCGAGGGCTAAATTTTTGCCCCTATCTTTCTCGCAGTTCTAGAGCTCAGAGCGCTTCACTTCCTCTTTAATTTTTACTTTTTCCACAAGGGCAGCAAAGTCCCGCTCCCTCCGCGGGGTTGTCAGCATACATAACTTGTCCCAGAGGCTATCCTCAAACTGCACACAATGTTCATATTCAGTTGCGACTATCTCGCGTGCATACTGACTCAACCACAAAAACTCTACCTCGTACTCTGCCACAGTTTTATTCCCCTAAGTCAAATTAAAAAATTCCTTCCTTCGGGTGTCTATATAACTTGTGCCCACATACATTCCTGAAAAGGCTACTTTGAAGAAATCCTATGTCAAACAGTCATCTTGCGTACCTTCTCTAACAGTGAGCCACCACTGGTAGGCCTCATCACGCAGTAAAGACACTGCCCCTTTTAATTTTTGCTCTGAGGTACAGTCAAAGTCTTCCATTACTTGCTTGGTAGCCACTAACCAATATTCTTCCACATTCGGAGCTACACCTAAAATACCTCGGAAGATTTCTGCTCCATTAGATCAGAATTGCTCCGAAATTGACCCCCAGCCTATAGATCCAGTACTTTCTCCAGCAACCCTTTCAAGAACTTGTAGCATTGCTTGAGATAAAGCATCATCCCTAGCTTCTCGGTAATGAGACCTTGACTCAGTTACTGGCAAGGCTGGTGCCTCCCTAGCCGGCATGTGCCCCGATGCTGAAGACCCAACTCTAGCACTTCTTAGTCTCTACCGCTTATGTACCCCTTCCACGAGTACCTCTTGTGCTCATATCGATATCGAATTGTCTGTTTTAAAGTCTTATGAATCAGTTTATAATTTCAATTATTATTAACAATGTTTTATGAACATTAGCAATTAGAGTTTGTTTTCACAGAACAGAATCTTCTATAGTTTTCTGTCTTCTATAATCTCAGTCTACTCTAACTACAGAGTTTTAATGTAATTCTACTACCTATGGTAGTCTTTAATAATACATTGCAGTTCATAACAATAATTAGTGTACAAAAAAAACTTACCGATTTGGTGTTGGAGATTCAGTGTGCCACATTCCTAACCACAACATTTAACATTCAAATCCACAAAAACCTATTTCACAGTCGAGTTTTGTGACCTGGCTCTGATACCACTAAATGTAACACCCAAAACTCGGGCTAGACGTTGCAACTGAATCTGGTGTGTTGCATCAAAGTGTCGTTCAAAAATCGAGTTGTCGGTAAAAGTTTATTTCTAAAAGTAAAACCTTTTGTACGGGGTTAGCAAATCATCTTGTCACATACGTTTGCTCAAAATATTTGCCTTTGGGATATTAATTCAACTTGAATCGCGAAAGCTCTTTTGAAAACTTTATTGTTTAAAGCTTGTGTTCTTTAGAAAACTATGAATAGTTTGAAAACTTGAGTTTTCCTAGACTAGCAGTTTAATATAAGAAATCAAAAGCCCTACGGCTCCAAATCGTCTAAGGCTGGAGATTACCTGCACAGTTAAAAGAAGGGTGAGTTTACGAAAACTCAGTGTGTAATCCCCTATCGGTCAACAATAATAGTGCATACAGTAACGGTATGGGCTTGAGCCCTATTCATTAACAGTACAATATGGGCCTAAGCCCTATGCAGTAACAGTGTGGGTCTATGCCCAAAACAGTATAATCACAATACAAGTATGGAACCCAACGTAATCCATCCTGCTCACCACCCGTACCAACCAACTCACCATGTGGGATTAAATCAACCCACCCAACCAACTCACCAAAATCGCAGTGTAGCTGCTAATAGTAACGTAGAAAAGCTACCTCTAACATATAACAGTCATTTCCACCCATTAGGGGTAGAATAGTAATTTTTACCCCTCAGGGGTATTTTGGTCATTTTACCCTCTAGGGTCTCAGTACAGATAATCGACCTCTCGGAAGGTCCACAGTATCCTCGAGCGACTTAAGTAACCTAAACAGACCTAACAATGTAAATGAGCCTAAGACCCATTATTCGGCCCAAGTGGGCCCACACGCTTGTGTGGCCCACTTAGCGCAAATTTAGCTACGATTATATGACCTACATAGCCCAGTCCAAAATTTATCACTTACCATAGATTTAATTTGTATAGGGCCCACGAGCCTGTTAGGCCCTCTCGGCCCATTTTGGCCGAACGAAGCCCTTAACGGCCTATGCCATGCACATGATATGACAAGTACAACTACTTCCCACCTATCAGTTAGTTTTACACAGGCAGGCCCATCGAGGCCCAGTACACAAGAACGCTCGTGGCGCCCTCTACAATCTATCGCCCATGGTTTGTGGGCTCAATTTACCCCACGAGCGGTCACACGCTTGTGAGGCCTCAAATGCCAGACATTTTGGCTTTTGTCGATTTCCAACAAAGAAGAGCGTGAATACACACTTGTTTATCAGAACGCGTCGAAGTTCACGATCACCAACTTTGGCACATCCTGCATTGAGTCTTAATCACTTTCCCCTCACCAACTCATCTGGTTTGCTCTATTTAAAGCCATCTTCTCACCAACGCTCATGCTAGCTTCCCGATGTGGCATTACTTTCAACCATTAGGAAAATTCCTTATTTTATGACCACTTCAACCACAGAGTTCTAGTCCAACTCCACCTCCTACACAGCTCAAACAGCAAAATAAATACTCCATTGTGCATCCCAAGACTTGACCTCAGACCTCACAGTTACACAACATGCCACCTTGCCACTCCACCACAGGCTCTTTCTGTGTCAAAAAATATCATCAATTAATTATAAGGTCTATAGGCCAAAGTCTAGGTTCCTTTAAAACAAAAACTAAAATAAATTGCAAGAGCCAAGACTTGAACCCAGGCTCCCTTGCAACCTTAATGACGCCACAACCACTAGACCACATGCTTCCTTGTGTCATTTACTTAACACAATAATTTAAAAGGCCATAATCCAAGCATCCAGGGATTTATTCACTTAAAACCAAAATTTTTGCTAAAGCCAAGGTTTTAACCCAAGATTTCTTAAACACTTCACAAAGCACTTAACCACTGAAGCAGATACAGAGTTTTGTCATTTCCTTGCACAATTAACTACTTATATACAACCTCCCTACTCAAGGCCCAATACTTCTAGGCCCAAATTTGGGGCGTTACAAATGTAACTTGACAAAGCTTCTTGAAACCTCTTGGCACCAGCTCGAGTGATTGGATCCAATGGTAGCTCCATAGGTTCGGCATCTAACTCCTTGGCCGAGCTCACATCATTCCCCCTCTTTAAGGCGATTTGTCCCCAAATCGTTACCTACATCAAAAGGGGAAAGATCAGTAACGTTAAAGCTTACACTCATTCCATACTCACCGGGTAGATCGAGTTTGTAAATGTTATCATTGATCTGCTCTAATACTTGGAATGGACCATCACTCCTTGGTAAAATTTTTGATTTTCTTTGCTCGGGAAACCTCTCTTTTCACATGTGGAGCCAAACCCAGTCGCCGGGTTCGAATACGAATCGTTTGCGCCCCTTGTTTGCTCCTTGAACATATTGTTCGGTTCTTCTTTTGATATTGTCTTTGACGTTCTTGTGAAGCTTTTTAACAAAATCGACCTTCTTTTTTCCATCTACATGCACTAACTTATTAGAAGGCATATGAACCAAGTTGAGAGGGGTTATAGGGTTGAAGCCCTATACTACCTTAAAAGGAGAATGTTTTGTGACCGAATGGGTTGTGCGATTGTAAGCAAACTCCACATTAGGTAAACACTCTTCCCACAATTTCAAATTCTTCTGAAAGATGGCTCGAAGTAAGGTTGACAGAATTCAGTTAACTACCTCCATTTGGTCATCCGTTTGGGGGTGGCATGTCGTCGAAAATAGTAATTTGGTGACTAACTTGCCCTACAATGTCCTCCAAAAATGACATAGAAATTTTGTGTCACAATCGGAGATGATAGTACGAGGGATTTCGTACAATGTAACAACTTCCTTGAAAAATTAATTAGCAACGTTAGTAGCATCATTAGTTACAATGTATAAAATGAGCCATTTTAGAGAAATGATCCACAACAATAACTATCGAGTCATTTCCTTGTTTGGTTCTAGGAAGGCCTAGAACGAAGTTGATACGACCTTAGCTCGGGATGTCTCTACCAAATCTATTGAGTTGCCACAAGGGCCTATTACTAGGTCACGGGCTAAGAAATTTAAAGACACATTAGCAAGCTACGTGGAATGAGTTTGGGAAGAACACGAAGTCGAACCCATTAATCATGCATGGATGAACCCCATAGGCGTTACTTGCAATTTATTGCAAGTAGAATTTAAATTTTAATAAACTCATCTTAAGTTTAATAAATGAGTTGTTGGTTTTAATTCAACTCGTCTTAGTTTATTTATTTGAGTTTTTATTGAACTTCATTTAATAAGATGCTTATTTAATTAATCTAGTTACTAGGATAATTTATTGAAGCATGATTTCAAGTTTATTTAATTTTGCTTCTTTTAATTAAACTAGTTGCTGCATTAATTGATGCCTTTATTTCTAGTTCATTTATTGAAGTCAAGTATTTAATGTGATTGAGTTTAATTAGTGATTAATTGTGTTTAATAAAGTTCATTTTTGTTTATTGCAGGTGTCCCTTCATCTCACAACCGTTACATTTCAAGGCTGTTACAATTTAATGGAAGTGACTTTTCAGGTTTTTTTTCGATTGCGAAGGAATGAGCTGTCACAAGGGAGGTTTCATTCATCAATTAAGAATTTTTAAGGAGCATTTTAACACCCGTTTAAATTTGGTAGCAACCTCTTCACCTACCAGCTAATTTTATTCTTTCAAATATTAAAACAAGCATTCAAAACACCATTAAGTAGATAGTGTCTTTTTGGCTAGCCACGGAACATCCCAAGAGACATTTTTCAAGCAATCAAGGATATTTATTCAGCTGAATTAAAGTGAATTCAATGATGGAGTTAATTGTTACAAGAATGCCAAGAGACTTGAGTTTAATTTCAGTTTTAATTAGCACATTAAGATGTGACTATTCAGCTAGTTTATCTATACCTATAAATATGTGTAATCAGCCATTTTTGAAGGAGGTTTTGGACATTTTAATGAAACTCTGCTCATTTGGTGAGAAATACTTTTTTGATTTTGTTCAAAGCCTTGTTGGCTTATCTACAAAGCTACTGATGTCACCCGTTCTTTGCCTTTCTTGAACTTATCACTTTCGCAAGTGTGGCGTTCGAACCCTATACTAAGGTTCCTATCTTTCTTGATAGTGGGTCGAGATTTTGACTGAATTTACAAACCTTTTCAAAAGCATATAAGTATTGGGTCGACACTAATTAGTGTTGGTTCTTGCTTGCTTCTTGAACCGTTTCTTTCCATCCTTTTGTCATATCCAAAACATAATCAACTTTTACCACTTATTTGATAACCAAATATTTTCCCTTTCCAATTAGCCATTTTATTTTTGATCTTTTAATCCCAGTTGAGCTTATTTCATTGATTTTGCTAGTTATCAATCTAATTGAACCATACTTTCTCGTAGATGATCAGGCAACGTAATTACGACTCGACTCATCATTCGAGGTGGATCGTATCAGAAGTCTATTGAAATGTCAACCAACGGTGCATCCAGTATAGGCAACAATGTGTACAAACCATGTGGTTTGATCCATGACTTTGCTTTCTTACAAGTGATGCATCGATCGCACTTCCTTATTACATCACGTTTCATCTTGGGCCAATAGAAGTTTCGTGCAATATGACTATGGTCTTCACAACCCCAAAGTGGCCCATAAGTCCACCACTATAGGCTTCAGTAACAAGCACTTCCCTAATGGGCCCTTGGGGTATACACAACTTTCCTTCTCGAAAAAGATAGCCTTCATGCTGAAAATAATTTACATATGCACCATGCAAGCAACACTTATATAATTCACCAAAATCAGCATCAGTTTGATAAAGATCTTTCATAAATTCAAAACCAAGCAATTTAGAATCCAATAAATTACAAGTGCATTCCTTCATGATAATGCATCGGGAACAACATTTTCCTTACCTTTCTTATACTTTATCATGTAAGGAAATGACTCCAAATATTCCACCCAATTGGCATGTGACAGCCTTAAAGTTACCCTAGTCGGAAAGCGGTTTCGGGACCGCTAAACCGAGTCACCAAATTATTTGAATATGATATTTATTGTCTAAAATATGTGAATATGAATGTGTGAAAGTTTTAAGCTTCGATTTAGTAAATTGCATATGAATTTAGTCAATAGGACTTATGTGTAACACTTTTGAAATGTGGTAGGTCAAAACATAAGGATCTATTAGTGCATGTAATAAAACGGGTGGACTTGCATGTCAATTTCCCCCCTAATTAGTAGTGGCCAGCCATGACAAATAGGGTGGACAAAGTGTGATGGGCAAAACATGTCATAAACATGTTATGTTGGTGTTTCATTGGAGGAATGATAAAATAAGGAGCATGGTAATAAAATAATGGAGGGGAAAATGATGAAAACAAAGAAAAAAAAAGTGTCCATCCTTTTACATTTTTTGGCCGAAAGTTCTAAGGAGGAAGGAAGAAGGAAGGTGCTCTCTTGCTTCATGTTCGGCTTGGAAGAGGATTAGGAAGAGGTTCAGCCATACTTGTATCTAGGTTAAGGTATGTTGATGTTGTTCTATGAGATTCATGCATGCTTTTAGTTGTTAGCTTGAGTTCTACCTAGCCCATGGTTCAAATCTTTGCTATGTCATGGAGATGATATTCGGCTAAAGTGGATTGGTGTTGATGTCATTTGCATGCTAAAAGTGAAGCTTTGTAAGGATACATGTGAGGGTGGATTGATGACATTTGAATTTTCTTTTTAGCATTTTGAGTTAGACATTAAGTTCTTAGTTTAACCATGACCAAAATTGAAATGGTATGGTGTTTTGATGCATTCGCCATGGTAGGAAGTAGAAGAGAAATATGGTTGTTGTTCACGTTATTTGGATGAGAAATGGTAGTAAGGTGAAGTGCAATTGTTAGTGTTTGATTTACTAGTGTATATAGTTGTACTAGCCGAGTTTTGAAATTGAAAAAGGGCTTGAGCACCATGTGTGGTATTGAGATTGTTTGAGTAAATTCATAGTCATTTATATGATGAATTGGTTGTAGATATACATGCTTGAATAAGATGCACGCATGAATGAATAGATGGATTTGTGTTGCATGTGTTCGGTTATAGGTAAGCATGATGATGAATCTATCTTGACTTGGATAATCGGCTCAAGGAGAAATTACTAAAGTGCTTAGTAATTGATATTAGGTTAATGATGTGTGTTTTCGGTCATAAAGGTGCACATGAGGAAATGTTAGATTAATTGTATTAAATTACTCAATGTGATTAAAAATGCGTATGACCATTTTGTATTTGAGCTAAAAGTGGCCATATGACCTATCAAACTCCTTGTCATATTCGGCCATAAGCTAGCATAATGAGACTTTAATAAGTTAAATTTGTTTGAATTAGCTCAAGAGCTTAGAAGACCAAAGTTGGATAAGGGAAAGGAAAAAGTGATCGAATAGCCGCCGAAATCGTTCGACAACATCCGAGGTAAGTTTCGAGTAACGACACTTAGTTTACGATTTGATTAAGTCATGATGTGACAGCCCAAAATTGACCCTAGTCGGGAGGTGGTTTCGGGACCACAAAACCGAGGCATAAAAATAATTTATAATTTATTTTGATGCCTATAATATGTGTTAATTCATGTGTGACATTTTGTTGTTTCGATTTAGAGTTATAAATGTGAATTTCATTAGAAAGGACCTAGTAGTAAACTTTGAAAGTATGATGGGGAAAGGTGTGATGACTAGTTGAACATGCATGCAAAAATAAGGGATTTGCATGTCAATTTCCCCCAACATGAAGTGGCGGCCATGGCAAGAGTGGATGGGCAAAACATGTCATGAAACATGTTTTGTTGGTGCATTAGGGTGAAATAATAAAATAAAGAGCATGGGCAAAGAAAGAAAAAAAATGGTCTCATCCATGCTTCCCTCCCTTGGCCGTGAGTTGAGAGAAAGGAAAAGAAAAAATTTGGTTCATCCATTCTCATTTTCTTTGGGCTGAAAATTCTAAGAAGGAAGGAAATTTTGCTCCATTTTTAGTTTAGAAGAGATCTAGAAGGAGATTTGGCTATACTTGCATCAAGATTAAGGTATGTTGAGGTTGTGTCATGAGATTCATGCTTGTTTTGGTTGCTAACTTGAAGTGCATGTTAGCCATGGTTCAAATCCTTGCTATGCCACGAAAAATGGTATTTGGCCAAGGTTGATATTGTGTTAAAGCCATTGCATGCTAAATGTGAAGCTTGTTGATGATGCATGTAATGATGGATTGACTACTCTTGAAATTTCTTTTTAGTATTCTTGAGTAGGACATTGAATTCTTTGTTTAACCATGACCAAAGTTGAAAGAGTATGGTTGTGATGTATTCGGCCATGGTGCATTCATGAGCATGATTTATGCTTGTTACTTGATTGGTAAAATTTGTGTTTGGATGGGTATGAACCCCTTGAGATTGACCTTGCACCTATATGTGTATACATGTTTGCACATGATGTATTGGCATGACATATATACTATTTCAAGGTATATATTTGCTTGTGATGATGTTTCGGTTATGAAGTACATGAGAGATGTGTATTGAGCTACAATATGTAATGCGTTAGTTAGTAAAATGCATGCTGTTTTGTGTGGTATTAAGTGCATAATTGGCCTCAACATGGACATGCATATTCGCCACATGAGGGAAATTGATGTGCATGCATTCGGTTAAAGGCAAGCATATTGATGCCTATTCTTGGCTTAGAAAATTGGCTAAGAGGAATATTAACTAATGTGTTGAGTTCGATTCATGATTTCGTACATATGCGACTTTGATGCCTAATGAGCATATATATTGGCTAGGTATCTTGAATTCCTCTTCGATGCTCAAATGATAAAACCAATTTATTTGTTAAATTAAGCTCAAGAGCAAAGGGAGCTAAATCCGATAAGGGAAGGAAAAAGTCGTCGAATAGCCGTCGAAATCGTTCGACCACGTCCGAGGTAAGTTTTCGAGTATCGAAACTTAGATTTTGATTCGATTGAATGAAGTAATAAGCAATCGAAATTGTGCCTTTGTATGTGGCCATTGAGCGAAATGATATTTTTGCTAAGTGAATTGTGCATAAAAGTTGTGTTATGAAATTGAAACAAAGATGTGTATGAATGTTCGAGTAATATCGGGCTAAGCCCAAGGCAATTAGGCGAGTTATGATATCCGGGCTAAGCCCGAAGGCAATTGTGCAAATTGTGATATCCGGGTTAAGTCCCGAAGGCCTTTGTGCGGGTTACCATAACCGGGCTATGTCCCGAAGGCATTTGAACGAGTAGCTATATCCGGATAAACTCCGAAGGTATGTGATTCGAGAACTTTGAACTTGCTGGAAAATTTTCAGTTAATGCACTTGTGAAATTCCCAACAACAAGGTATGTTTTGTGTGTGCTTCGCACACTATGAGTAAGTGCGTATGAATATTCGCTCTAATGATAAATGAGCTATCGGCATTAACTAGGCCGTTATTTGTGTATGAATATAAGAGTTGGGATTGTGAAGTAAGTGTAACACCCCATACCCGATACCGTTGCCGGAGTCGAACACGAGGTGTTAACGGACTTAATTCATTAATTAAACAGCTCATACAATTCATTTTAAAATTTCCAGACAAGCTGGCTAACTGCATCACAGTCGCTTTAAAAATCATATCTCGAGTTACAAAACTCGAAATCCAATTCCGTAAATTTTTCCTGAAACGAGACTCATATATATATCTACTAATTTTTTCTAGAATTTTGGTTGGGCCAATTAGTACAGTTTATTAGTTAAAGTCTCCCTGTTTCAGGGTTCAACTACTCTGACCTCTGTGTATTACGAATCAGATATCTCCCTGTACAGAGCCTCAATGACTATGCCGTTTGTCTCTAATAAAACTAGACTCAATAAGGAATCTGTACATATAAAGCGTGATTTCTAATTATCTCTGTAGAATTTATGGTGAATTTCCAAAGTCAGAACAGGGGATCCAGAAATCGCTCTGGCCCTGTTTCACAAAAATTTAAACATCTCATAAAATATAGCTCATATACCTGTTTCGCTTATTCCATATGAAAATAGACTCATCAAGCTTCGATTCCATAACTTATTCATTATTTAATTCCATTTCTACTATTTTTAGTGATTTTTCAAACTCACGTCACTGTTGTTGTCTGAATCTATTTTATGGTAAATTTTACCTATTTCATGGTTTCCATGGATTAGCTAGCAATTTGACATACATAATACCAAATATGATCATGATTAGCCATTCCAATGGCTAATCATTACCAAGCATTTCTATTTCCATACCACTCAATAACCATATCATAAGACCATATATACAAAATGATTATAATGCTATACATGCCATACTCAAAATATACAAGCCATTATGCCAAGATGGTATACGAGATAGTGTGAGCGTGCCTCCGACCGCTTCGATTTCGAGCTGGCTTGTCAACACTACAAGGAATGAAAAGGAGGAGTAAGCATAAATGCTTAGTAAGCTCACATGCAAATAGCAAGTAACATAACCATATAAGCAAACATAAAACATCATTTGCATAATCATCACCAAGACATTCATATCACCTTTTCATTTATCATCTTACCATATTGTTGTTATATCGAAGTTTTCAACCCGAGGGTTAAGTACATACCTGTTCAAAGTATCCATTTCACAACACTTACCAATACGTCCCTTTCATCTTGAGTATTCCTCCATTTGAGTAGAACTTTACCCGTTGAACACATCGAATATAATTCGGATACATGGATAACTTGCACATAAGTGCCACATATGTAGCCAAGCTACCATGTAACCCGCCCATAAGTGAACTCGGACTCAACTCAACGAGCTCGGGCGTTCGCATCCATAAGTGAACTTGGACTCAACTCAACGAGTTCGGATGCCTAGTTACATCTCACGAACTCGGACTCAACTCAACGAGTTCGGACGCTCGCATCCATAAGTGAACTCGGACTCAACTCAACGAGTTCGGATGCTCAACCATCCTAGTGACATGTCACTTGTATCCTATCCATTCCTGAGGTTCAACGGGACCTTTTTCCCAATCATGTGTCTCAACCATCTTCTACGGAATGCCGATACCGATACTCTAGTAGTATTTCACATTTTCCAAGTATATCACATAATTTGACATATTATCAAACAATTATCACAAGTATAATATTTCATAATAATTATCATATCATTTAAAAAACATTAAAACATTTAAAATAATAACTATGTTACCAACATTTACATATGAACTTACCTCGTATGCGAAAATGGCTATTTTTACCATTTCGTCCACAACTTGGTATTTTCCCCATTTTAGCCCGAATTTCAGTTTTCCTTGCTCTATCATTTAAAATATAGTCTAATTAGGACTCACATTATTCAAATTGACCCAAAATCATATTTTGGAAAAATTACAATTTTGCCCCTAAACTTTTGCATATTTACACTTTTTCCCCAAAGCTCGTAAAATAAAATTCAGCCTATTTTCTTATGTTTTATGACATGCTGATCATTTTCCCTTCTATGGCAACATCAAATTCTCACTCTAACATGTACTTATGACTATTAGGTATTTTTACCGATTAAGCCCTTTTGCTCGTTTTCACTTAAAACCGAGTAGCACAAGTTGTCTAACATAATTTAAAACCTCATATTCTATCATAAAACACCAAAATACACAAATTTCACCTATGGGTATTTTTCCAAATATAAACCCTAGGTTAAATTATTGCTAGCATAAGCTAAATCGAGCTAAGGGACTCCAAAACGTAAAAATCATTAAAACGAGGCTAGAACGGACTTACAATCGAGCTTGGAAGCTTGAAAACCCTAGCCATGGTTTCTCCTTGCTATATTCGGCCATGGGGTTGAAGATGAGCAAAATTGGCTTTTAATCTTGTATTTTAATTCATTTTACCCTAAATGACCAAAATGCCCTTACTACTAAACTTTCCAAAATTCCATCCATGTCCAATTTTTGTCCATAGACTTAGAAATTGGTAAAATTACTCTTTAAGGACCTCTAATTAATAATCTAATTCAATTTTATGCAAAATACTTCTAGAACACAAGTTTTGCAATTTATTCAATTTAGTCCCAAATTTCAAATTAAGCACTTTATGCATAAAATTTCTTCACGAAATTTTCACACAATCATGCAATCATATCATAGACCTTAAAATAATCATAAAATAATTATTTCTATCTCGGATTTTGTGGTCACGAAACCACTATTCCGACTAGGCCCAAAATCGGGATATTACAGAAGCATGTCTTTGAGAAATTGTGCATATGAATTATTGTTTAGCTACTTGAATGCTATGCTTTGGTTGTGTGTATATTATGGCTCGAAACTTACTAAGCATAAATTGCTTACTCCGTTTCTTTGTTTCTCTGTTTATAGATTTTGCTCGTTAGCGATCGGATTCGGGATCATAGAAGTTGAAGTCAACCACACTATCAAAGCCCTTTTTGGTACTCCTTTAGTTGAGTTTTGGATATGGCATGTATAGGACCACCCTCGGTTGTTTTTAAGTACTTTGTGATGTATATGTGTGCGCCATGCGAAAATGGTTCGTAAAAGTGGAGTATGGAATTTGACCATATGTGGTTTGTAATTATATTTGGTTTCATGATGTGATTATGGTTTGGAATGAGAGTGTTGGTCACATGATCAGCCATTGGAATGGCTAAATATGATCATATGTGGACCTAAGTATGACTAGACTATAGTTGGTCCATGGGAACTACAATATAGGTAAAGCCTACCTTAAAAACAGAGGCTGCCAGCTGCAGTGACGTGGATGTGAAAATCACCAAAATTTGTAGGAATGGTGTTAAATAGTGAATAAATTATGTGATCGAACCTTGACGAGTCTATTTTCATATGAAAGTAACTAAATGATCATATGAACAGTATACTGAGAGATATTAAAGTTCTCGTGAGACAGGGCCAGAACGGTTTCTGGGTCCCCTGTCGCGACTTTGAAAATTTACCATAAATTATCCAGAATGAATTAGAAGTCATGCCTTATATGTCCAGATTCCGTTTTTAGTCTAGTTTCATTATAAACAAACAGCATCAGTATTGAAACCCTGTACAGAGAGATATTCAAGTTGTAACGCGCGAAGGTCAGTGTAGTCGTCCCCTGTAACATGGGTGACTTTAACTAATAAACTGCACCAATTGGCCCGACCAAAAATTCTAGAAAAAAATCCAGGGATGGATATATGAGTCTAAATTCAGGGAAAATTTACAGAATCAGTTTTCGAGTTCTGTAACTCGAGATATGTTTTTTAAGGCAACAGTGATGCAGTTTTTCAGCTTGCCTGGGAATGTCAAGTTGGTCGGTGCTATAAGTGGTTTTGGCTTGTTAACCTCGTGTCCGACAATCGCAACGGTCTCGGGTTCGGGTGTTACAATTTTATTGGTATCAGAGCTACGGTTTAGTCGATCCTAGGACTACCGTGATATGTTTGGGGTATAGCTATACATGCCATTAAGTGATAATTGATAGTGTGGTGATTTCTGACATTTTGAAATTTGTGTTTGTTTATAGCCATGGATCCCGATCCCAATCGAGCAATAGCTGATGATGTGGAGAGTGTGGCGCCTGCTCCCGCGCAAGGGACAGCGCCGGCGGACTCTCAACCTATTGCTAGCAGTCCGAATGATGAGGCTAAGCAAGCCTTCTATAGCGTGATGAATGATTGGTTCAACCAATACATTCGAACTAACACGGCTGTTCCACAACCTCCATTCCCAACTAATGCAACCCCCGCACCTACAATACCTCTGGTAACTGACCAAATAAGGTCAAGTAACACCCAGTCGATAGAATTCGAAAACATGGGGCTACTGAATTTAAAGCTACGGATAGCGACGATGCCGAGCAAGCTGAATTTTGGTTGGACAACACTATCCGGGTGCTCGATGAGCTATCATGTACACCCGATGAATGCTTAAAGTGTACTATCTCCTTGCTACGCGATTCCGCCTACTATTGGTGGAGTACTCGACTTCACAGTGCCTAGGGAGCACGTAACTTGGGAGTTCTTTCTAACCGAGTTCCAAAAGAAGTATATCGATCGAGATTTATGGATCAAAATGGAAGGAATTTCTTGAACTTAAACAAGGTTCCATGTCGGTTACCGACTACGAACGAAAATTTGTGAGGCTTGGCCAGACGCTGCAGCTGAATGCATTTCTTCGAAGTGATGATGTAAACGCTCAAGATGGACTGAATGATGATATAAAGCTGTATGTTGGCATTTTGGAAATCCGAGAGCTTGTGGCTCTTGTCGAGCGAGCGCAAAGCCGAGGAGCTCAAGATGGAGAAAAGAAAAGTGAAGTGGGAGCAAGGGAGTTTCAGAAGAGGTCTTGGGAAGCCCTTCCCACATCATCAAAGAAATTTAGAGATGGCTTAGGCGGTCTAGAGACACTTGGGCTTTTCTAGACGAGACCGCGATCGACCCCCTATGGGCACGCGAGTCACTTGATCGCCGGTGTTGGCAATGATCGTCGAGACGAACGGAGTGCCAATATTGTGGCAAATGGCATTCGGGAGTTGTAGACTCGTGACCGCTCTGTTACAAGTGCGGATCATCGATCATTTCATTAAGGATTGCCCGAGTTTATCTCGAACAAAACGTAAATCAAAGTGGGAACCCGGTGCTACCACAACTCGAGGTAGGCCACCTAGAAATATGGGCAATGCTAGTGGTTTGTGAATACCGGATGTTTTCCTCAAGAATTGCCGGATTACCACTGCTCGGAAATAGAGTTTGGCATCGAATTGCTACCGGTACCACCCCAATTTCGATAGCTCCGTATCGTATGGCACCAACGGAATTAAAGGAGTTGAAAGCTCAGTTGCAACAATTGGTGGATAAAGGTTTTGCTCACCCGAATTTTTCACCTTGGGGTGCACCAGTGTTGTTTGTGAAAAAGAAGGATGGAACCATGAGGCTGTGCATCGACTATCGTCAGCTTAATAAAGCGACGATAAAGAACAAATATCCGTTACCGCGTATCGACGATTTGTTCGATCAACTGAAGGGAGCTTCAGTGTTCTCGAAAATAGATTTGAGATCGAGCTATTATCAGTTGCAAATTCGAGATTCAGACGTACCCAAGATTGCCTTCAGAACGAGATATGGTCACTACGAGTTCCTAGTGATGCCGTTTGGGCTTACTAATGCCCCAGCGGTATTTATGGATTTAATGAATCGGATCTTCAGACCATATTTGGATCGGTTCGTAGTCGTGTTTATTGATGACATCTTGGTCTATTCAAGAAATGAGACCGAACATGCTGAACACCTGAGGTTAGTGCTGCAAATTTTACGGAATAAGCAATTATATGCTAAGTTCAGCAAGTGTGAGTTCTGGTTAAGAGAGGTTAGCTTCTTGGGGCATGTGATATCTGCATCGGGTATTCGAGTTGACCGAACAAAATTTCAGCCATACTTAACGGAAGCCTCGAGAAATATTACCGAGGTTCGAGCTTTTGGGGGCTTGCTTAGTTATTACCGACGATTTGTAAGAGGTTTCTCGACGATAGCCACGCCAATGACGAAACTACTCCAAAAGGATGTTAAGTTCGAATGGACGAGAAATGTCAAAAAAAGTTTCGATCAACTGAAAACTTATTTGATGAAGCCCCAATTCTAGTGCAACCTTAATCGGGCAAAGAGTTTGTTATTTATAGTGACGCATCCCTACTCGGGTTAGGTTGCGTATTGATGCAAGAAGGTCGAGTTGTGGCCTATGCGTCGAGGCAATTAAAGCCACACGAGAAAAATTATCCGACCCATGATCTCGAATTGGCTGCCATCGTATTCGGCTTAAAGATATGGCGACATTACTTATTTGGTGAGAAGTGCCATGTGTATCCGGATCACAAAAGTCTCAAATATTTGATGACTCAAAGAGACTTAAATCTGCGACAAAGACGTTGGCTCGAGCTGTTAAAGGATTATGAGGTGGTCATTGACTATCACCCGGAAAGGCGAATGTGGTTGCGGATGCCTTAAGTCGTAAATCATTATTCGCTTTACGGTGATGAATGTACACTTGTCTGTTCTACCCGACAATGTGTTAGTAGCTGAATTGAAAGCCAAACCATTATTGATACGTCAAATTCGTGAAGCTCGAGAAGTCGACGATGAGTTGGTTGCAAAACGGGCCGAGTGTGTTCGAACAAGGACTCGAATTTCAAATCGATGATGACGATTGTTTGAGGTTCAAAAGTCGTCTGTGTGTTCCAAAGAATTCGGAACTTATTTCGATAATTCTGAACGAAGCCCATTGTAGCCGAATGGCAATCCACCCGGGGAGTACGAAGATGTACAACGATTTGAAATGTCGGTTTTGGTGACATGGTATGAAACGAGACATCTCCGACTTTGTTTTGAGTCGTTTAATATGTCAAGAAGTGAAAGCGGAACATCAAGTGCCTTGAGATTACTTCACCGACCACGATACCCGAGTGGAAATGGGATCGAGTCACAATAGACTTTGTATCCGGACTGCCATTGTCAGCAAGTAAGAAGGATGCGATTTGGGTCGTGGTAGATAGATTGACTAAGTTGGCTCACTTTATCCCCGTACGTACGGATTTTTCAATAGACAAACTAGCCGAATTGTACGTTTCTCAGATTGTGAGATTACACGGGGTGCCTATTTCCATCGTATCGGATAGAGATCCGAGATTTACCTCGTGATTTTGGAAGAAGTTGCAAGAAGCTTTGGGTACCAAGCTACATTTCAGCACCGCCTTTCACCCCCAAACCGATGGTCAATCCGAGCGGATAATTCAGATACTTGAGGATATGTTAAGATGTTGCATCCTCGAGTTCAGTGGTTCATGGGAACGATATTTGCCTTTGATTGAATTCGCTTACAACAATAGTTTTCAATCAAGTATTAAGATGGCACCCTACGAGGCTTTGTACGGTCGTAAATGTCGTACACCATTGTTTTGGACTGAGCTCGGTGAAAGCAAAATTTTCGGGGTGGATTTAATTAGAGATACTGAACAGAAAGTGAAAGTAATCCGTGAAAGTCTGAAGATAGCCTCCGATCGTCAGAAGTCGTACGCGGGTCTGAAACGAAAAGACATCGAGTATCAGGTGGGAGATAAAGTGTTTCTCAAGGTTTCGCCTTGGAAAAAGATACTCAGATTCGGCCGTAAGGGCAAGTTGAGCCCGAGGTTCATTGGGCCATATGAGATATCCGAGCGAGTCGGTCCAGTGGCATATCATTTGATTTTGCCCCCTGAACTCGAAAAGATTCACGATGTCTTTCATGTTTCGATGCTTCGACACTATAGATCTGATCCATCGCACGTGATTAGTCCATCAGAGGTTGAAATTCAAACCAATATGAGTTATGAGGAAGAACCGATTCGTATCCTATCACGTGAAGTGAAAGAGTTGCGAAACAAGCGGGTTCCGCTAGTGAAAGTGTTATGGCTCAAACACGGATAGAAGAAGCTACTTGGGAAACCGAGAACTCTATGAAAGAGCGATACCCAACCCTATTTACTGGTAAGATTTTCGGGACGAAAATTTCTTAAGTGGGGAGAGTTGTGACAGCCCAAAATTGACCCTAGACGGAGGTGGTTTCGGGACCACAAAACCGAGGCATAAAAATAATTTATAATTTATTTTGATGCCTATAATATGTGTTAATTCATGTGTGACATTTTGATGTTTCGATTTAGAGTTATAAATGTGAATTTCATTAGAAAGGACCTAGTAGTAAACTTTGAAAGTATGATGGGGAAAGGTGTGATGACTAGTTGAACATGCATGCAAAAATAAGGATTTGCATGTCAATTTCCCCCAACATGAAGTGGCCGGCCATGGCAAGAGTGGATGGGCAAAACATGTCATGAAACATGTTTTGTTGGTGCATTAGGGTGAAATAATAAAATAAAGAGCATGGGCAAAGAAAGAAAAAAAAATGGTCTCATCCATGCTTCCCCCTTGGCCGTGAGTTGAGAGAAAGGAAAAGAAAAAAATTTGGTTCATCCATTCTCATTTTCTTTGGGCTGAAAATTCTAAGAAGGAAGGAAATTTTGCTCCATTTTTAGTTTAGAAGAGATCTAGAAGGAGATTTGGCTATACTTGCATCAAGATTAAGGTATGTTGAGGTTGTGTCATGAGATTCATGCTTGTTTTGGTTGCTAACTTGAAGTGCATGTTAGCCATGGTTCAAATCCTTGCTATGCCATGAAAAATGGTATTTGGCCAACGTTGATATTGTGTTAAAGCCATTGCATGCTAAATGTGAAGCTTGTTGATGATGCATGTAATGATGGATTGACTACTCTTGAAATTTCTTTTTAGTATTCTTGAGTAGGACATTGAATTCTTTGTTTAACCATGACCGAAGTTGAAAGAGTATGGTTGTGATGTATTCGGCCATGGTGCATTCATGAGCATGATTTATGCTTGTTACTTGATTGGTAAAAATTTGTGTTTGGATGGGTATGAACCCTTGAGATTGACCTTGCACCTATATGTGTATACATGTTTGCACATGATGTATTGGCATGACATATATACTATTTCAAGGTATATATTTGCTTGTGATGATGTTTCGGTTATGAAGTACATGAGAGATGTGTATTGGGCTACAATATGTAATGCGTTAGTTAGTAAAATGCATGCTGTTTTTGTGTGGTATTAAGTGCATAATTGGCCTCAACATGGACATGCATATTCGCCACATGAGGGGAATTGGTGTGCATGCATTCGGTTAGAGGCAAGCATATTGATGCCTATTCTTGGCTTAGAAAATTCGCTAAGAGGAATATTAACTAATGTGTTGAGTTCGATTCGTGATTTCGTACATATGCGACTTTGATGCCTAATGAGCATATATATTGGCTAGGTATCTTGAATTCCTCTTCGATGCCCAAATGATAAAACCAATTTATTTGTTAAATTAAGCTCAAGAGCAAAGGGAGCTAAATCCGATAAGGGAAGGAAAAAGTCGTCGAATAGCCGTCAAATCGTTCGACCACGTCCGAGGTAAGTTTTCGAGTATCGAAACTTAGATTTTGATTCGATTGAATGAAGTAATAAGCAATCGAAATTGTGCCTTTGTATGTGGCCATTGAGCCGAAATGATATTTTTGCTAAGTGAATTGTGCATAAAAGTTGTGTTATGAAATTGAAACAAAGATGTGTATGAATGTTCGAGTGATATCGGGCTAAGCCCAAGGCAATTGTGCGAGTTATGATATCCGGCTAAGCCCAAGGCAATTAGGCGAGTTATGATATCCGGGCTAAGCCCAAGGCAATTGTGCAAATTGTGATATCCGGTTAAGTCCCAAGGCCTTTGTGCGGGTTACCATAACGGGCTATGTCCCAAGGCGTTTGAACGAGTAGCTATATCCGGATAAACTCCGAAGGTATGTGATTCGAGAACTTTGAACTTGCTGGAAAATTTTCAGTTAATGCACTTGTGAAATTCCCAACAACAAGGTATGTTTTGTGTGTGCTTCGCACACTATGAGTAAGGGCGTATGAATATTCGCTCTAATGATAAATGAGCTATCGGCATTAACTAGGCCGTTATTTGTGTATGAATATAAGAGTTGGGATTGTGAAGTAAGCATGTCTTTGAGAAATTGTGCATATGAATTATTGTTTAGCTACTTGAATGCTATGCTTTGGTTGTGTGTATATTATGGCTTGAAACTTACTAAGCATAAATTGCTTACTCCGTTCTTTTGTTTCTCTGTTTATAGATTTTGCTCGTTAGCGATCGGATTCGGGATCATAGAAGTTGAAGTCAACCACACTATCAAAGCCCTTTTTGGTACTCCTTTAGTTGAGTTTTGGATATGGCATGTATAGGACCACCCTCGGTTGTTTTTAAGTACTTTGTGATGTATATGTGTGCGGCCATGCGAAAATGGTTCGTAAAAGTGGAGTATGGAATTTGAGCATATGTGGTTTGTAATTATATTTGGTTTCATGATGTGATTATGGTTTGGAATGAGAGTGTTGGTCACATGATCAGCCATTGGAATGGCTAAATATGATCCTATGTGGACCTAAGTATGACTAGACTATAGTTGGTCCATGGGAACTACAATATAGGTAAAGCCTACCTTAAAAACAGAGGCTGCCAGCTGCAGTGACGTGGATGTGAAAAATCACCAAAATTTTTAGGAATGGTGTTAAATAGTGAATAAATTATGTGATCGAACCTTGACGAGTCTATTTTCATATGAAAGTAACGAAACGATCATATGAACAGTATACTGAGAGATATTAAAGTTCTCGTGAGACAGGGCCAGAACTGTTTCTGGGTCCCCTGTCGCGACTTTGAAAATTTACCATAAATTATCCAGAATGAATTAGAAGTCATGCCTTATATTCCCAGATTCCTTTTTCAGTCTAGTTTGATTAGAAACAAACGGCATCAGTATTGAAACCCTGTACAAAGAGATATTCAAGTTGTAACGCGCGAAGGTCAGTGTAGTCGACCCCTGTAACATGGGTGACTTTAACTAATAAACTGTACCAATTGGCCCGACCAAAAATTCTAGAAAAAAATCCAGGGATGGATATATGAGTCTCAATTCAGGGAAAATTTACGGAATCAGTTTCCGAGTTCTGTAACTCGAGATATGATTTTTAAGGCAACAGTGACTCAGTTTTCCAGCTTGCCTGGGAATGTCAAGTTGGTCGGTGCTATAAGTGGTTTTGGCTTGTTAACCCCTCGTGTCCGACACCGGCAACGGTCTCGGGTTCGGGGTGTTACACATGACATATGAGCATAACAAATATACGGTGATATGATGATTCTACTGTTAATTATAGGTTGAGTAAATTAGTCTATGCGTATGACGGGTAGCTGTATGTGCATAGAGATCGTGTCATAAAGCAAACTAAACCATGCTGTTTGTATGTGGCTAGTGAGCCGAAAATGGGATTGCTTAATACGTGACTTGTGTTTGAACTCTAATTATGAAAATGAAATATAGATGTGTCATGATTTATTGATATGTGCATGAATATTTGGATGATAATCGGGCTAAGTCCCGAAGGCATTTGGCGCTAGTGACTAGTTCCTGCTAAGTCCCAAGGCATTTGTGCGAAGTTACTATATCCGGCTAAGTCCCAAGGCATTGGTGCGAAGTTACTATATCCGGCTATGTCCCAAGGCATTGAGCGAGTAGCTATATCCGGTTAAATCTCAAGGTACTTGGCTTCGAATGAGCGACCTTGCTGTAATAGTTTCAATTGATATGCTCGTAAAATCCCAAAGAATGAGGCATGTCTCAGTATATGCGTTGATTTAGTTGATCCTTACAATTAGTATTCGCCAATCGATAAATGAGCTACCGCCTTTGGCTAAGTTGATCTTTGTGTATGAATATAAGGGTTGGTAATGTGAAGTAAGTATGATATTGAAAATTTGTGCATATGAAATTATCTGTTTAGCCATATGAATGCTACACTTTAGTTGTGTCTAATTTTATGGCTCAAACTTACTAAGCATTAAATGCTTACTCCGTTCTTTGAATCTCTGTTTTATAGATTTTGGTTCGTCAGCTATCGGACTCGGGATTATTGAAGTCGAAGTTGCCCACACTATAAAAGCCCCCTTTGGTACACTTTTGGTTGAACTTTGAAATGGCACGTATAGGACTACCCGTTTTGTTGTTGGTCATGGACCCTTTGGTTTTGTATAAATTTGGATAGCCATGCGAAAATGGCTTATATACACTTTGAGCTTAGTATTATAATCGTCTTGTATGATGTTCGTTAAGTGGTATGAAAATGTTTGGGAATGATTAGCCATTGGAATGGTTAATCATGATCATATTTTGTGCTATATATGCTAAAGGGCTAGTTGAATCATGGAAACTATGTAATAGGTAAAGTCTACCTTAAAAATAGATGCTGATAGTAGCAGTGACGTGAATGTGAAAAATCACTAACAATAGTAGGAATGGAATTAAATAGTGAATAAATTATGTAATCGAACCTTGATGAATCTATTTTCATAGGAAAGTAACGAAACGATCATATGAACATTATATTATGAGATATTTAAGTTTTCGCGAAACAGGGCCAGAACGGTTTCTGGATTCCCTGTTTCGACTTTGGAAACTCATTATAAATTAACCAGAGATAATTAGAAGTCATTCAATATATGTATAGATTCCTTTTCGAGACTAGTTTCTATAGAAACAAACGCCATCAGTATTGAATCCCTGTACAGGGAGATATCCAAATCGTAATGAACAAAGGTCAGTGTAGTCGAACCCTGAAACAGGGGAGACTTTAACTAATAAACTGTAAAATTCTAGAAAAATATTTGTAGATGGAAAGATGAATCTAGTTTCAGAAAAAATTTACGGAATTGGTTTTTGAGTTTTGGAACTCGAGATATGATTTTTAAGGTGACAGTGACGCAGTTAGCCAGCTTGTCTGGAAATTTAAAATGGACTGTGCAAATAAGTGATTTAAGTCTGCAAACCCCTCGTGTCCGACTCCGGCAACGGTCTCGGGTATGGGGTGTTACATGGCATGATGTTTATTGAGCTTCGTTTGTCCTTTGAGGTGCTTTAAGGCCTCATGATCCGTATGGATTACAAATTCCTTCGGCCATAGTTAATGTTGCCAAGTCTCTAAGGCTCGGATCAAGGCATACTTCTCCTTGTCATACGTTGGATAGTTCAACATGGCACCGTTGAGTTTCTCGCTAAAGTAGGCTACAAGCCTTCCATCTTGCGTCAAAGCATCTTTAATTCCAATTCCTGAAGCATCACATTCATCCTTGAATGTCTTGTTAAAATCAGGTAAAGATAATAGCGAAGCATTAGTTAGACATACCTTAATTTTATTGAATGCATTTTCTTGATCATCAGTCCAATGAAAGGGTGAGTTTTTCTTGATAATACCTATCAAGGGGGCAATTAAGGTACTAAAATTAGGCACAAACTTTCGGTAGAAGCGTGCCAACCCGTGAAAACTCCTTACTTGGCTGATATTTGTTGGAAGCAGCCACTCATTGATCACTTTGACCATTTCTTGGTCAAACTTTAAGCCACAGGCACTCACTACAAAACCTAAGAACACAACCTCGTTAGTACAAAAAGAACATTTTTTTAAGTTAGCATAAAGTACCTTTTTTCACAAAACTTCGGACATCGCACGTAGATGCTGAACGTGATCTTCCAATGACTTGCTATAGATCAAAATTTCATCAAAATATACAACACAAAATTTTCCAATCAAGGCGCACAACACATGATTCATTAAACGCATAAAAGTACTAGGTGCATTCGTAAAACTGAACGGCATTACCAACCATTCGTACAAACCATACTTAGTCTTGAATGCTGTTTTCCATTAGTCTCCCTCCCATATACGAATTTGATGATAGCCACTCTTTAGGTCAATCTTTGAAAATAGTTGGGCTCCACTGAGTTCGTCGAGCATATCATCGGGATGGGGAATAGGATGTCTATATTTGATGGTGATTTTATTGATGCCGCAGCAGTCAACACACATCCGCCATGATCCATCCTTTTTAGGTACGAACAAGACAGGAACCACACACGGACTTAAGCTTTCATGGATGTAGCCATTATCCATTAACTCGGCTACTTGCTTTTGTAACTCCTTCATTTCCTCTGGATTACTCCGATAAGCTGGTCTATTCGGAATAGTCGCACCAGGCACAAAGTCGATTTGGTACTCGATTCCTTGAATAGGAGGCAACTCGTTCGACACTTCATCTGGAAATACGTCTCCAAATTCCTGCAACAAAGAAACAATAGGAGAAGGAAAAGATCTTTCAATCTCGTTAGTTTCCAACAAGCATTATTTATACATAAGTACAAGAATGGGTTGCTTTGCCAATAATAACTTTCGAATTTCTTGCTTTCTTGTAAAAACACTCATTTTTTCATTCTCACTTTCATTTTCTTTCTTTGTTGTCACTTGTGTTTTTAACTCGCTTTTCTCACTTTTTCCACTCTTTTTCTTTTCATTCTTTTTATTTTGCTCTTTTTCTTTTAATCTCTCCACAGATTGCTTCATTTTGAGCTGATCTTCATAAACTTGCTTTGGAGTGAGAGGGGCTAACGTGACATTTCTTCCAAGATACTTGAACGAATACCTATTCGTGTAACCATCATGAACTACTCTTCGGTCAAATTGCCAAGGATGCCTCAACAGAAGGTGTCCTGCATGCATCGGCACAACGTCGCAAATCACCTTGTCTTGGTATTTGCCTAATGAAATTGCCACCTTCTCTTATTTGGTTACTTTGAGTTCACCACCGTCATTTATCCATTGCAAGTTGTAGGGATTTCGATGCTTCATAATGGTTAAACCAAGTTTTTCAATGAGCATGGTACTCGCGACATTGGTGCAACTCCCTCCGTCGATTATAAGGTTGCACACTTTGCCTTGAACGTGGCAGTGAGTGTGAAAAATGTTTTCTCGTTGTTGCTCATCTTCAACTCCTTAGATGTTTAGACTTTGTTTCACATCAAGGATCTCTTCTTCAACGGACATCTTGAGTTTTTCTTCTTCGTCGGTGGGAATTTCAAGTTCTTCCTCCTTTTAATCTTCAAACTCAATTTCACCATTTTGTCGAACCACCATCACCCAACAATTGGGACATTGACTAGCAATGTGTCCCCTCCTTTGGCACTTAAAACACTTGATATCTCGAGAACGGTTAGAAGTAGGCTCGTTCTTGTTATTTCTAGTTTCGCCACTTGATTGATTGGGCTTGGTAGCAACGAAAGGCTCCTTGGGACGAATAGGAACTTTGCTCGTCCCTTGACTCCATTTATTAGTAGAAGATGATGAATAGGATCGATTGGCTCCCTTCCGCTTCAATTGTTTCTTGACTTTTATTACCATATGGACGATGTCTATCACTTCAACGTAGTACTGAAGTTCCACAATATTGGCAATATCACGGTTTAAGCCAGCTAGGAACCTCACCATCGTCGCTTCACAACCATCACCCACGTTGGCTCATATCATGGAAACCTCTATTTTGTTGTAGCAATCTGCGACGCTACGGTTGCCTTGAGTGAGATTCTGTAGTCGTTGGTACAAGTCCCTATGGTAGTATGAGAGAACGAATCGTTTCTGCATGACAACCTTCATTTTGGCCCACGTCGAGATAGGCCTCTCACCGTTCCTCCTTCAGCTAGTCACGAGCTGATCCCACCATATGATTGCGTAATCAGAAAACTCTATGTAACATCCAAATATAGGGCTTAGTCGGAATAGTGTTTCGGGACCACAAATCCAACATCAAAATATTTATTTTATGATTATTATGAGGCCTAAAATATGAATATACACATGTGTTAAAGTTTAATGAAGAATGTAACACCCTGAATTGGGCCTAGAAGTTTTGGGCCTTGAGCATGGGAGCGGTTGAAGGCAGCTTATAATATTCTGTTGTGCGTGAAAATTTAGTAGTTGAAGGCTTGTTTTAGTGGTTAAGTGTGCTGAGAAGTGTTGGAGAAGTCCTGGGTTCAAACCTGGACTCTAGCAAAAATTTTGGTTTAAGGTGAATCAAACCCTGGGTGTAGTAGGTAGGCCTTATGAATATTGTTGGAGAAATTGTGACATAAAAAGCCTTGTGGCTTAGTGGCAAGTAGCGTGTGGAGCATTTAAGGGGAGGTATGGGTTCGAATCCCATGGCAAGCAAAGAGCATTTATTCTGCTAACAGGGGGCAAGAGTTGGTGTTGAATTTAAACTCGATGATTGAGGATCCCACATCGGAAGCTAACATAAGAGTGGATGCTGGTCGGCTTTAAATAGAGAGAACCATGAGGAGAGTAAGGTACCTTTCTTGGCTGATCCCTTTCGCTTTATGGCGTGCTCGTTTGGGTTGGGCATCGGCTAAGAGTGCTCGGAGCGTGGATTAACTCCAGTCTCCAATCAGGTGTGTATTTCTCACTACTCTAGCTGTAGGATGGCTTTTTCGGGCCGCGATGGGCCGACAGGGGCCATGTGGGCCCAATGGGCCTATGGACCCAATTGGATAAGTTGTTTGATTGTGTAGTAAATATTAGACTAGGCTAGGTGAATCTCATATCTGTGGCTAGATTTGGGCTAAAAGGGCCACACGAGCGTGTGGGCCCATTTGGGCCGAGAATAGGCTTTAAGGCCATTCATATTGTTATCCCTGTTTAGAATATTTTAATTTACCAAATTACCAAAATACCCCTGGTTTGTATAATCAATAAAATAACCTTGGTTTATAAAATTACCAAAATACCCCTGGTTTGTAAAATTACCAAAATACCCTTGGTTTACAAAATTACCAAACTACCCCTGGTTTATAAAATTACTAAAATACCCTTTGTTTATAAAATTACCAAAATACCCTTAGTTTGTAAAATTACCAAAATACCCTTAGTTTGTAAAATTACCAAAATACCCATTGTTTGTAAAATTACCAAAATACCCCTGATTTCTGAAATTACTGAAATACCCTCGACTTATAAAATTATTAAAATACCCTCGACTTGTAAAATTACCAAAGTACCCTTGATTTACAGAATTACTGTTTTACCCTCGATTTACAAAATTACCAAAATACCCTTGTAGGGTAGAAATACCAAAATACCGCTGTAGGGTAGAATTACTGAAATACCCCTCTAAGGTAGAATTATCGCAATACCCCTGTAGGGTAGAATTACCGAAATACCCTTGTAGGGTAGAATTACCGAAATACCTCTATAGGGTAGAATTACTAAAACACCCCTGTAGGGTGGAATTACCGAGATACCTTGTGGGGTAAAATTACCATTTTGCCCCTAAAGTGTTAAATGACTGTTTTGCCCTTGTGGCCAAGTGACCAACTTGGACTGTGTGGTTGACGAATTTGATTGTGAATATACGTTGGTATATGAATGACTTGACTGTGATTGTTTGATTCAAATATGGGCATGACATTCTGCATACATGACATGTTGCATGGGTTAGGATTTTATACGGAGGAAGATCTGATCTGTTAGGATCGCATGGTTGCTTGACGATTGTGGATCCACCGAAGGCTTAAGAGCCGTATATTCGTACTAATTTGATAAGGTCACACGGGTCGCCCAAGACGACTGTGGACCAATCAATGGCTGAGTGCCGATCATATTTACCCGAGGCTGCGTGCCGACTATATTACCTTCGCTGATGGCTATGTGCCTAACATGATACAGCTACCGATGGCTTAAAGCCTTCTGATTATGGCTTTGTGTCAACCTACATATGGCTCTGTGCCAACCTGATGATGGATGTGTGCCAAACGTATTTGCCTAAGGCTATGTGCCAATATATGGTTATTGACGACTCTATGTCGATCACATTTACCTAGGGCTGTGTGCCGGTTATGTTACTCTAGTTGATGGCTATGTGCCTAACATAATGCAGTTATCGATGGCTTTGTGCCACGTATTCTGTTAAGTGGCTTTACCACATTATCTGTTCTGGTGGCTCTGCTACAATATCTATATCTGGTGACTCTGTCACAATATCTGATAACTTAGCAGCAATGCTACAACTGTGGAGTGTAGGGCTGGGTGGGTTGAGCTATTCCCCACATAGAGTGTAGGGCTGGTACGGGTGGAGTGTAGCGGTTGGTTATAGGCTGGATTGGGTTGGGATTGCATTCACATTCTGATTTTTGATTCTCATTGCACGACATCGATTCGATTTTGATTCACATTACGATCATCGATTCGATTTTGATTACATTACGACATCGATTTTGATTCGATTCGCTCACTTGATTCGATTCGATTCGATTCTAGTTCGATAATGTTTCTTATTCGTAATGGGTTAAAGCCCATCCGTCTCGTCTGTTATAGTGGGCTAAGGCCCAATCGACATCGATCTGTAAGTAAGGTCAGGCCAAACTTTTAATTCTTTTATATGACGATTGTTCCTTTTATATTAGGGATTTCACATCGAGTTTTCGTAAACTCACCCCGCTTACTAACCTTTCGTAATTTCCACCTTAGACGGGTTGGTCATGAGGGCTTGGAGGAAGCCACACACATTGCTTATGTTACAATTTTCATTATTACTTTTAAATGTTTTATGTGGGTTGTAGTAAAGCCGTTGCAATTTTCTGGATTTCAATTTTGGAATTTTATTTATTGTTCTTATAATTGCTAGTATTAGAACATGGTTTTCCAAAGCAATTACTGTTGTTCAAAACATCACGCAACTGCAATTGTTTTTAAATTAAGCTTCCATAATCGCCGTGATTTTTACAAAGTTGTTAAGAATGTTATTCAAATGAGGTTTTCTAACAAGGTTTAAAAAGGGTATAAGTTTTAATTATTAAGAAGGGTTTTAATGGAAACATGGTTTTTAAAACACTTCAATGTGACACGCCAGATTCGAGCCAAACTTTCAGGCCGGGTTTGAGGTGTTACAAAGAAATTAGGGACTAAATTGAATAAATTGCAAAACTTGATTTATAAAAGCAATTTGTATAAAATTGATTTAGATTATTAATTAGAAGGTCTTGGAGAGCAATTTTCCCAAATTCTAAATTTTTGGACAAAAATGGGCTTGCATGGTTAAAATTTTAAAGAAATGGCATGAGGGCATTTTGGTCATTTATCTTTTTAATGAAATAAAATGGGAAAAATCAAGCCAAAATCAGCCATTTTCTTCCCCATAGGTGCCGAAATTCTCTTATCATGATAGCTAGGGTTTCAAGCTTTCCAAGCTCAATAGTAAGTCCTTCGAAGCCCCGTTTTTAATGTTCTTTGTATTTTTGAAATCCCGATAGCTTGCTCTCTCCATTTCTACCCATATTTCATGCTAGGGTTCATGTTTAAAAATTTACCCATGCATGAGTTGCTTGTATTTTGATAGATTATGGAGGAATATGAAAGATTAATGTGTGTTAAACATCTTTTCCTAGTTGATTTTTATGAGAAACCCTTATAGGGACTATTTTGCAAAAGATGTAAATGTATGGGAAAATGAGAAAATAATGGATAATGTGGGCTACCATTAGAAGTAAAAGTATTTAGCTAGGCTTGGGTAAGATAAAAAGTGCATGTGTTTCATTATACGAGCCTAGGGACTAAATCGTAAAAATGTGAAGGGTTAGGGGCAAAAGGGTCATTTGGACTGGGGGTAGATATTAAACTTGAAATGTATAATGTGGGGTATTAATGAGTTAATTTTTCTGTTATAGACCCCAAGGAACAAATTTCGGAGGTCGATCGTGGTAAACGCAAGGTTTCATAATAACCGAAACATATCTCTGAAACGAATACCAGGTAAGTTTGGATAACTTAAAGTAAACCCCTAATATGTGTAATTGAATGATTTTTTAATGCATGATGATTGCATTTATTATTAGCATGAAATATCATGGAAATGCATATTTGATGGTAACATGTGAAAAATGTCTCAGATAAGGTTGACAAAGGGAATTCAATGGATAAACCATCATTGATATGTGTAAAGAGATCCTGCATGTGTTGCAGTAAGGATTTAGCCCGGACAGGTAATCCGAGATCTCGAGTATGGAAAGGATCTAGACTAGACGGGTGTTCCTTGAATGATTGAGCCTCCCGAAGAATATATGTGCATTAAGGATTTAGCACAGACGGGTAATCCTATTAGGGTCTGAATTTAGCCTGGACTAGTAATTTAGATCCGAGTTCATTAATTGTGTTTGTCACTATAAGGGATTTAATATGGACTAGTAATCCCGACATCACCTTTTGAGTTTATGATATGGGGGATTTAGCCGGGACTAGTAATCCTGCCATGAGATGTGAGGTCACGGGAGTGCATATAAGTGAAATGATCATTCTTAAGAATTGACAGATAATGGGTATTCCATTGAGATTTCCTAGAAACTCAATGGGATTAATAAGATGTATGTCAATAAGATGATCAATGATGAGCTCATCTACATAAATTACATGATTCTTTGTTATGTGACTAACTCATTGATTGAGTGCATGTGATAGGAAATCATTTCATAATTGATGATTTAATGATTTAAGTGTGGATGTATGCTAATTACTTGTAAGTTTACTTTTCGGTTATTCAAGCTTACTAAGCATGAAAATGCTTACCTCATTTCTTTTCCCTATTTTACAGAGCTCGAGGAAACATAAGGATTGGAAGACGGTTGGAGAAGCAACATACTATCAACTAGTCAAGCTTTGGTATAAAGACACTTCTATTCTGTTAATGGCATGTATAGGGCTTTGAGTATTTTGTCATATGTGTCATTTGAATTGCCAAATGAAGGCATGTAAAGATGTACTCATCTTTTTTTATAAGGCCATGTAAATTGGCATATTTGAAAGTAGGCTATGACCTGCCTTTATATGCATGTTTATGTTCTTATATGATGGGTTGCTACAATTGGTAATGAGTTTCAAAAACGAGCCAAATTTTGAATGTGCTACAATAACATAAGAACCCATAAATACTAGATGGGAAATAACCTTTTTGTATGAAACCAATGATATGAGGTTTCCATACAACTAACTTCATCAAGATCATTTACAAGTGTATAATCATGCTTTACTTTGAATTTGGTATCTATTAAGAAGAAGAAGTATAAAGGGGTGACTAAAGGCTTGGAAAATAGCCTATTAAGGTCGACATGGATAGACACACAGGCGTGGGTCTAGGCCGTGTGTGACACACGGTCCATCCCCATAGGCGTGTGGAATGGCCGTGTCTCCCCTGCACCTAAAACTTTAAGTCAAATTAGCACACTGGTAATTTAACAGAATGCTCAAGTTTTGGACACGGAGTGAACCCACAGGTGTGTGTCTTGGCCGTGCCTAAAAGTCAGTGTTGCCCACGGGTTAGAGGCATGGACGTGCCCTAGGCCATACGGGCGTGGGTGACCACACGGCCCATCATACATGAGCATGTGACACTTCTAAGTAAGGAAATTTCCTAAAGTTATTAAATGTTTCCTGTCCTATCTCGAACTATCTCTATGTATATTTAGGGCATTGAAGGCCCATTTAAGGGACAAGATGTGAATGCCTGAAAGTTTCAAATCTGAGCTAAACCTAGTAAGTCGATTCAGTATGTTTTAAATGTAAAGTTTCGGTAATACCTCAAACCCTATCCTGATAACGGATACGGGTGAGGGGTGTTACCTTTATTGGTATCAGAGCTATGGTTTAGTCGGTTCTAAGACTACCGTAGAGGATGTTAAAGTTCGCTATACATGCCATTATTTGAATGTTAATAGTGTGACGTCTCCTAATTGTTTAAATTGTTTTGAATATAGTAAATGTCTTCCAATCAAGCACAAAATGAGTCCGAGGGAGCCGAGAGCCATGCTCCAGCTTCCATACAACGAGCTGTATCTAGTAGTAGTAGAAGGCTGATGTCAGAAGGCCGAGAAGAGGCCCGAGTTGCCTTCTTTGATATGATGGATGAATGGTTTGGGGATTATTTGAGAAATTGCCCCAACATACCGAGACCTCCCCCGCCCCCTAACCAAATTGATGAGGATGTGCCACGAGGTATGGCACAGGTAAGAATTGGTAAAGCCCTAGTAGATAAGCTTAGAAAGTATGAAGCTTAAGAATTTAGAGCGAAGGTTGATGATGACACTGAAAGAAATGAGTTCTGGCTCGAGAACGCTACGCGGGTGCTAGATGATTTGTCATGCATTTTGAAGTGTGCTGTGTCCCTTTTGAAGGACACCGCATATAATTGGTGGAAGACCGTATCTCCGGTAGTGCCGAAGGAAAATATTACTTGGGATTTCTTCCAAGCAGAGTTTAGGAAGAAATACATTAGCCAACAGTTTTTGGACTCGAAGCGAAAGGAGTTCCTAGAACTCAAACAAGGGAACAAAACTGTAGCGGAATACGAGAGAGTTCATACGATTAAGCCAGTACACAACTTAATGGGTCCAAAGTAAATCGAAAATGTGTAAACGCTTCGAGGAAGGCCTGAATGAGGACATCAAATTGTTGATTGGGATTTTAGAAATACGGGAGTTTGCCGCATTGACCAATCGAGCCAAGAAGGCTGAGGAACTTAATAATGAAAGAAAACAAGCTAAAAGAGAGGCTCGAGTTGCGAGCAAGAGGTCTAGCGGTAAAACACTCTCGTTCTCCACGAAGAAGGCCAGGAGCTTGCATGAACACACCACTTCGTTAGTGGGATGTTAGGGTAGATTGAGAAGCTCTAAACGATGAGGTCAAAAGTTTTCCTCCTGGATGGTGACTAGTGTAGGGAGTGTAGATGATCAAAAACTGAGGTGTAAGAGCTGCAACAAATTTCAGTTCAGAGAGTGCCGAATGAAGAACGACATGTGTTTCAGACATGGCTCTCTTGATCACTTTCTCAGAGACTGCCCGGAATAAGCTTTAAAAGATGAGGAAATAGCTCTGAAGTCGGGTGCTCCCATTCCATGAGGTAGAGCTCCTAGATACCATGGGAGTGCTACTGGCAGTCGAGTCATGACTAAAGACGCTACAAAATCAGAAGTTCGAGCCCCAGTAAAAACGTATGCAATACGTGCCTGAGAGAAAGCCGCTGCTCCTGATGTCATTATGGGTACTTTCTCTCTTTTTAATACAAGTGTTGTTGCTTTAATCGATCTGGGGTCGACGCATTCATATATCTGCATGAGATTGGTGTCTAGTATGAACATACCTGCTAAACATACGGAATATATTATTAGAGTGTCGAACCTACTAGGCAAGTCCATTCTAGTTGATAAAATCTGTAAGAATTATCCTTTCACAATTCAAGGTCGTTGTTTCTCGGCTAACCTTATGTTATTTCCATTTTATGAATTTGATGTAAAACTTGGTCTGGATTGGTTAGCCCTTCATGATGTGTCAGTGAATTGTGGTAGTAAGTACATTAAGTTGAAATGCCCGGATGGTAAGACTTTACGGGTTGAATCAAGAGAACTGGGCTCGTCTCCAATTGTAATCACGGCGATGGTTGCTCAGAGATATATAAGGAAAAGATACGAAGCCTACCTTGCATTTGTGTAGAAGACTAAGGAAACTTAAATGAAGATTGAGTCTATGTCGATAGTTTGTGAGTACCCAAATGTGTTTCTAGAGGAATTACCTGGATTACCTCCTAAAAGGGAGATAGAGTTTGGTATTGAGTTGGTGCCAGGGATGACTCCCATTTCTATTGCCCCGTACAGAATGGCACCTACAGAGTTGAAGGAGTTAAAAGCACAATTGCAATAGCTGATGGATAAAGGATTCGCTAGGCCAAGTTTTTCACTTTGGGGTGCCCCTGTGTTGTTCGTAAAGAAGAAAGATGGTTCGATGAGGTTATGTATTGATTATCAGCAACTGAACAGGGTGACTATCAAGAATAAGTATCCTTTGCCAAGGATCACTGATTTGTTTGACCAGTTGAGAGGAGCCACCGTATTCTCCAAGATAGACTTGAAGTATGGCTATTATCAGTTACGAGTTAAAGACTTGGATGTACCCAAGACAAATTTCAGAATGAGGTATGGCCATTATGAATTTCTTGTCATGCCATTTGGGTTAACGAATGCACTGGCTGTATTTATGGATCTAATGAATAGAATCTTTCGGCCATATTTGGATAAGTTGTCGTAGTGTTTACTGACGACATTTTGATCTACTCCAAAGATGAGACAGAGCATGTGAAGCACTGAGAATTGTGTTACAGACCTTATGGGAAAAGCAATTGTATGCTAAGTTTAGCAAGAGTGAGTGTTGGCTCCAGGAAGTTGGATTTTTGGGTCATATAGTTTCGAGTGAAGGTATCCGAGTTGATCCAAGTAAGAAATCTGCAATTGTTGAATGGAAATAGCCTAAGAATGTAATCGAGGTTAGAAGCTTTTGGGCTTAGCTGGTTACTACTGAAGGTTTGTAAAAGGATTTTCCATGATAGCGACTTCGATGATGAAGCGGCTACAGAAAAACGTTAAGTTTGAATGGACAGAGAAGTGTCAGTGAAGTTTTGAGAAGTTAAAGACATTGTTGACCAAAGTTTGCTGACCAAAGTTCCTGTTTTAGTGCTACCTGAACTGGGAAAAGAATTTGTGGTCTACAGTGATGCATCCTTAAATGGATTGGGTTGTGTGCTTATGCAAGATGGCAAGGTGATAGCATATGCTTCACGGCAATTGAAGCCCCACGAGAAGAATTATCTGACCCACGACCTAGAGCTTGCCGCTATTATTTTTGCCTTGAAAATTTGGAGGCATTATTTGTATGGCGAGACTTGTCGTATATTCACAGACCACAAAAGTTTGAAGTACTTGATGACTCAGAAAGAACTAAATTTGAGACAGCGGAGATGGTTAGAATTAATTAAGGATTATGATCTGATTATCGACTATCACCAGGGAAAGGCGAATGTGGTCGCCGATGCATTGAGTAGAGCCATGGATACTCGTTTGACTTTACTTGATGATGGTTTAGTTCTGGCCGAGCTGGAGGCTAGGCCAACATTTCTGCAGGAAATTCATGATGCTCAGCTTAATGATGATGACTTGCAAGCAAAAAGGGCTCAATGTGAGTTTGGTGTTGAGTCAGATTTTCAAATTATTCCTGAGGGATGTTTAATGTTCAGAGATAGGTTTGTGTACCTAGAGACAATGAACTTATTCGGAAGATTTTGAAAGAAGCACATAACAGTCGTTTGTCTGTTCACCTGGGAAGTACTAAGATGTACAATGATTTAAAGAAGATGTATTGGTAGAACGGCATGAAAAGACATGTTTTGGAATTTGTATCGAAATGCCTAGTATGTCAGCAAGTTAAAGCTGAACATCAAGTGCCTTCAGGTTTATTATAGCCTGTAATGGTCCCCAAATGGAAGTGGGATGGATTATCTATGACTCTGAAAAAGAAAGATTCCATATGGGTTATAGTGGATAAATTGACAAAGTCAGATCATTTCATTCCGGTAAGGATGGATTATCCTCTTGATAGATTGGCCGATTTGTACATTTCTGAGGTAGTAAGATTACACGGAGAACCACTGTCGATTATTTTAGACAGAGACCTAAGGTTCACTTCAAGATTCTGGAAGAAGTTCCAAGAAACCTTGGGTACAAAGTTGAGCTTTAGCACAGCTTTTCACCCTCAGACTGATGGTCAGTCTGAGCGGATGATTCAATTCTTAAGGACATGTTGCGTTGTTGCATCCTTGAATTTCAGTGTAGTTGGGAAAAATACCTGTCATTAGTAGAGTTTGCATACAACAATAGTTTCCAAAAAAGTTTGAAAATGGCACCTTATGAGGCCTTGTGTGGTAGGAAGTGCCAAACTCCATTGAACTGGACAAAACTCACGGAAAATCAGATTCATGGAGTTGATCTGATCAAAGAAATCAAAGAAAAAGTTAAAGTGATACGGGATTGCTTAAAAGTGGCATCAAATAGGCAAAAGTCTTATGTTGATCTGAAAAGAAAGGAAATGGAGTTTCAAGTTGGAGATAGAGTATTCTTGAAAGTATCTCCATGGAAAATGGTATTGAGATTTGGTCAGAAAGGTAAACTAAGTCCACGATTTATCGGACCGTACGAGATCACCGAAAGAGTTGGACCGTTAGCCTATCGTTTGGCGTTGCCACCTGAACTGGAAAAGATTCATGACGGATTTCATGTATCCATGTTAAGGAGATACTGATCAGACCCCTCTCATGTAATTTCACTAACTGAGATTGAAATTCGACCGGACATGACCTATGGAGAAAAACCGGTTAAGATATTGGCTCGCAAAGTTAAACAGTTGAGAAATAAAGATGTGGCTCTTGTAAAAGTTCTATGGCATCGACATGGTCTTGAAGAAGCTACATAGGAGCCGGAAGAAACCATGAGAAGCCAATATCCGAATCTGTTTTTTGGTAAGACTTTCGAGGACAAAAGTCCCTATGGGGGAGAAATGTAACATCCCGAAATAGGGCTTAGTCGGCATAGTAGTTTCAAGACCACAAATCTGACATCAAAATATTTATTTTATGATTATTATGAGGCCTAGAATATGAAAATATGCATGTGTTAAAGTTTCATGAAGAAATTCTAAGTATAAGATGTCCAATTAGAAATTAGGGACTAAATTGAATAAATTGCAAAACTTGATTTCTAGAAGAAATTTGTATGAAATTGCTTTAGATTATGAATTAGAAGGTCTTGGAGAGCAATTTGCCCAAATTCTAAATTTTTGGACAAAAATGGGCTTGCATGGTTAAAATTTTAAAGAAAGGGCATGAGGGCATTTTGGTCATTTGGCTTTTAATGAAATAAAATGGGAAAAATAAAGAAAAAATCAGCCATTTTCTTCCCAATAGCTGCGGAAATTATCTTGTCACCATAGCTAGGGTTTTAAGCTTTCCAAGCCCAATAGTAAGTGCTCCCAAGCCCCGTTTTAATGTTCTTTGTATTTTTGAAATCCCGGTGGCTTGCTCTCTCCATTTCTACCCTTATTTCATGCTAGGGTTCATGTTTAAAAATTTATCCATGCATGATTTGCTTGTATTTTGATAGATTATGGAGGAATATGAAATATTAATGTGTGTTAAACATCTTTTCCTAGTTGATTTTTATGAGAAACCCTTATAGGGACTATTTTGCAAAAGATGTAAATGTGCAGTAGAAATCAGAAAATAATAGATAATATAGGCTACCATTAGAAGGAAAAGTGTTCAGCTAGGCTTGGGTAAGAAAAAAAGTGCATGTGTTTCATTATACGAGCCTAGGGACTAAATCGTAAAAATGTGAAGGGTTAGGGGCAAAAGGGTCATTTGGATCGAGGGTAGATATTAAACTTGAAATGTATAATGTGGGGTATTAATGAGCTAATTTTGCTGTTATAGACCCCGAGGAACAAATTTCAGAGGTCGATTGTGGTAAACGCGAGGTTTCGGAATAACCGAAACATATCTCTAAAATGAATACCAGGTAAATTCGGATAACTTAAAGTAAACCCCTAATATGCATAATTGAATGATTTATGAATGCATGATGATTGCATTTATTATTAGCATGAAATATCGTGGAAATGCATATTTGATGGTAACATGTGAAAAATGTCTCGGATGAGGTTGACAAAGGGAATTCGATGGATAAACCCTCATTGATATGTGTAAAGAGATCCTGCATGTGTTGTAGTAAGGATTTAGCCCGGACGGGTAATCCATGATCTTGAGTATGGAAAGGATCTAGACCAGACGGGTGTTCCTTGAATGATCGAGCCTCCCGAAGAATATATGTGCATTGAAGATTTAGCAGGGACGAGTAATCCTATTAGGGTCTGAATTTTGCCTGGACTAGTAATTCAGATCCGAGTTCATTAATTGTGTTTGTCACTATAAGGGATTTAACTTGGACTGGTAATCCCGACATCACCTTATGAGTTTATGATATGGGGGATTTAGCCTGGACTGGTAATCCTGCCATGAGATGTGAGGTTCGTGGGAGTGCATATACGTGAAATGATCATTCATAAGAATTGACGGATAATGGGTATTCCATTGAGATTTCCTAGAAACTCAACAGGATTAATATGATGTATGTCAATAAGATGATGAATGATGAGCTCATCTACATAAATTACATGATGCTTTGTTATGTGACTAACTCATTGATTGAGTGCATGTGATAGGAAATCACTTCATAATTGATGATTTCATGATTTAAGTGTGGATGTATGCTAATTACTCGGTAAGTTTACTTTTCAGTTATTCGAGCTTACTAAGCATGAAAATGCTTACCCCCTTTCTTTATAGAGCTCGAAGACTCATAAGGATTGGAAGACGGTTGGAGAAGCAACACACTATCAATTAGTCAAGCTTCGGTATAAAGACACTTCTATTCTGTTAATGGCATGTATAGGGCTTTGAGTATTTTGTCATATGTGTCATTTGAATTTCCAAATGAAGGCATGTAAAGATGTACTCATCTTTTTGTATAAGGCCATGTCAATTGGCATATTTGAAAGTAGGCTATGACCTGCCTTTATATGCATGTTTATGTTCTTATATGATGGGTTGTTACAATTGGCAATGAGTTCAAAAACGAGCCAAATTTTGAATGTGCTACAATAACATAAGAACCCATAAATAATAGATGGGAAATAACCTTTTTGTATGAAACCAATGATATGAGGTTTCAATACAACTAACTTCATCAAGATCATTTACAAGTGTATAATCATGTTTTACTTTGAATTTGGTATCTATTAAGAAGAAGAAGTAGGAAGGGGTGACTAAAGGCTTTGAAAATAGCCTATTAAGGTCCACATGGTTAGACACACGGGCGTGGGTTTAGGCCGTGTGTGACACACGGTCCATCCCCATGGGCGTGTAGTATGGCTGTGTGTCCCCTGCACCTAAAACTTTAAGTCAAATTAGCACATGGGTAGGACACACGGGCGTGTGTCTTAGCCATGTTAATTTAACAGAATGCTCAAGTTTTAGACACGGGGTGAGCCCACGGGCATGTGTCTTGGCCGTGCCTAAAGGTCAGTGTTGCCCACGGGTTAGAGGCATGGACTTGCCCTAGGCCACACGGGCGTGTGTGACCACACGACCCATCATACACGGGTACATGACACTTCTATGTATGGAAATTTTCTAAAGTTATTAAATGTTCCCGGTCCTATCTCGAACTATCTCTATGTATATTTAGGGCCTTGAAGGCCCATTTAAGGGACAATATATGAATGCCTAAAAGTTTCAAATCTGAGCTAAACCTGGTAATTCGATTCAGTATGTTTTAAATGTAAAGTTTTGGTAATACCTCGAACCTTATCCTGATAACGGATACGGGTGAGGGGTGTTACACTCTATGGCTACGAGCTTCACCTTTTTGATCTCCGAGTAATTATGACACTCGAAGACGAGCTCGACTTTCTTTTCCCACTCTAGATATGCTTCAGGATCATTTTTGCCTTGGAATGGCGGTATAGACATTTAATATTTTTAAGGTTGTCTTCAGTGCGATCTCTTTCTCGATGACCTCAATTACGTTGACCTCGATTCCGCGCACTCCGAGCAGGTTCTCTTGATCACTTGACTCATAAGGTTCCTCTAGATTCCAATTAGGACAAATATGCCTTGCATCCTGGGGGGTTATTTCTCGTTGCCCTCGTGTCTCCACTTGGTAGAGTCAATCCTCGATGGGCTCGAGCTTACGATCACAAAGACTTTTCATTTCATGCATTAAGGCTTGTACATTTAAATCCGACACTCCTCCACCCGCAACATTACGAATGGGTCACAATCCTCCTCCTTCCATTTGATTCATCTCGGGGCTTCTAGGCATGGTAAGTTAATCACACAACAAATCTCACACGTCACTCACAAAGAAAAGTCACTCAATTTTGGCTTTTATTTCTCTCGGATAGTCTCACCACTCTCTTGTCTTTTACCGCTCAATTTTCACCTCTCGAAGTTCTCCTCGGATTACGTAGACAAATCAATACCATTGGGGTCGATTTACAAAAGTTATGTGATTAGGTGAGGAATGATGTAGGGATTAAGGTAGGCTAACAACAAAAGATGCAAGTTTTAAGTGTGGTCGTTTGGTATGAAGAAGATCTGAAATAATTTCGAGTAAAAAAAAAAAAGAAAATTGAAGTAACTGAACTTCACCTCTTTTTTATTTTTTTCATAATTCTTTTTTTTGTACTTTTCAAATTTTTACACTTCAATATATATTCTTTTCTTCTTTTTTCATATTTTTTTCAAATTTTTTGATAATTTTCAATCCTGCGGGCACAAAAACGTCGATTCTTACCTCGATTTCACTAATTCTGATACCAACTTGATACGCACTCGCCTCAATTGAGATTTGAGTCGTAACGTTTGCCCATTAGTAAATCGAGTAAGTTAAGGTTCTTTCAAGATTGGTTGTATGGAAAGAAAGAATTATGCTCAAAATGGTTCAGGTTATTGGATAATTTAAGAAATGGTGGATGGGATTCGGCTAAGAGTTCAAGTATGAACTAACACAATATTGGTGTGTTAACCTGTTACTTATAAGAACACCTAGGTCGGGAATGCGATGGAAGGATAATTAGATAGTTGATAAAGACCTCGACCCACTATCAGAGATGATAAGAACCTTGGTATAATTTGAATGCCACACTTTGGAAACAAAGTGATAAGGTCAAACAAAGACGGGTTGACACCACAAGGGTTACTTGATAAGTCAGACAAGTCTTTAGAGAACAGTGAGAGTTGAAAACAAACTCACAAAGTAAACAAATGTTCATAAAATGTTCATTAGTCTTTTCAAGTCAAATGAACTACATATTTATAGTCTAAAATAGGAGCTAGTCGAATAGGCACTTAAGGGATTTAAATGGACAGCAACTTAACACTTAAGGAAGTTGAAATTTCCTTGAAGCTTCCTAACACTTTCCATGAAGCTTCCTTGGTCTTAGGAGACGTCAATGGACACTTGGGAGATCTCAATTAGCTGAAAATAATTAGAGCAATTTAATGGGATGAAAAACACGAGAACGATTCGGCCAAGGTGATTTAAGGCTGCTTGGATGCTTCTTTAATGTGCTGCTTAGTTGAGCGAAAAAGTCTTGACTTTAATGAGCATTTTAGTGCACTGCAATGGCCATGCAAGTGTGAAACCCGAATATGAGTGGTCCTTTGGTGTGAATGCACCAAAACGAATGGCCATTCCAGGTGAAAAGTTGCTGCAGGAATGTGAAAGCTCCAAGATGCTGCTGTGGAGAGTTGGACGGCCAGCTTTGAAGAGAGGAAACATCAGCTCACTTGGCCCTTGGTGTCCACGAAGAGGTACTGAATAATGAGAACTTATGAGCTACCCAAATTCATGCCGTCCCATATATGTTCCTAGACAAATTAAATGGAACAAATTAATTAGTTTAGGACATCTTTAATTTGGCTGAACTAGGACAACTTAAATATGCAGCAACTAAGACAAATTAAATACTTAGATTAGGCTAGAGAAATTAAATAGCTACAGGAAATAAATTTGTCCCAACTAAGACACATTAAATTGATACATGAACTAAGACACATTTAATACTTTAATTTATTATGTCCAGATTTTTACACATTTATTTGATCTTAAATATTTTTATAACCTAATAAATTTGTTCCAGCAACATTAATGCATAAAATTAAATAAAAATGAAACCAAGCTCATCGAGCTAGCATCAAGAAGCCATGAGCTCCTTGGAGCTGAAATGAGCTAAGTCAGTTTGCACAATATTCAAAATTGAGCTACTTAAGCTGGTCACTTGATGTTCAACCATTCATTTTATTCCAAATCGAGCAATGTAACTTGGCAAAGCTTCTTGAAACCTCTTAGCACCAGCTCCAGTGATTGGTCCCAATGGTAGCTCCATAGGTTCGGCATCTAACTCTTTGGTCAAGCTCGAATCACTCACCTTGCCATCTTTTAAAACAAACATGTTATCACCAATCAAAGAATAACAATTGTTAACAGCAATAGAAGGAACCTTTTCAGAACAAAAGTCATGAGCAAAGCTATCAATACAGTTCGAATGGAGTGGATTAAGGAATAAAGAATTCTCACCTTTCTTACAGTTGTAAATAGGGAGATTAAGATATGTTTTACCTTTTTCAGTTAACACAAACCTTCTCTCCTTAGAAAGGTAGTGAAGTTCAAATTCTTTTCTTCGATTAACCTGAAATTATGAAGAAACACAAAGACAACGGTTAATCAAAATACCTTTCTTTTTCTCACTCGTTTTTCTTTCTTTTTCTTTTTCTTGTTCAACGCTCTTATTTTCTTCACAACTCTCGTTCTTTTCTCTCAATTTTTCTTCTTTTTTTTCACTTTTAATTTCTTCTTTTTCTCTCATTTCCTCCATGGACTGTTTTAAACGTTGCTAATCTTCCATGACTTTCTTTGGTGATAAGGGTGCTAAAGTAACATTCCGGCCTTGGTGCTTGAAGGTGTATTGATTGGAAAACCTATCATGTTTGACCCTCCGGTCAAATTGCCACGGTTTTCCAAGAAGTAAATGTCTCACATGCATAGGTACCACATCACATAGTACCTCGTCTTGATACTTCCCGATGGAGAACGAAACAAGGACTTGTTGGGTCACCTTGAGTTTGACACCTTCATTGACCTATTGCAGCTTGTGTGGGCTTGGGTGTTTAGTAGTTGGCAGGCCAAGCCTTTCCACCATAAGTGTCTTCGCAACATTCGTACAACTACCTTCGTCTATGACCAAACTACATACCTTGCTTTGAACGTGACAATGGGTATGGAATAAGTTCTCATGTTACGGATCATTTACGAAAATTCGCGTACTAAGGCTTCTCTTAACCACGAGCATCTCTCCTTCGTCATCAGAGGGGGTTTCGGCACCATTTTTTTGCTTTTCTTCTTCCTCTTCCTTCGACTCGATGTCTCCATTGGGTCGAATCACCATTGCGTTCCAATTTGGGTATTGGCACACAATGTGACCTCTTCCGAGACACTTGAAGCATTTTATATCTCTTGACCGATTTTAGGCACCTTCCACGACCTTTCCTTTACTAGTTTCAACCACTAGCTTGGTTGACTTTCTGGCACTAGGGTTTCTTTTATTTGACTCACCGAGGCAGTTTTGCATGTATCTTGGCTCCACTTGGATACGTTGGTAGTTGAATAACCTCGAATAGTGCCTTTCTTTTTGAGTTGCTTCTTGACCTTAATTTCCATATGAACCACATTGACAATCTCCACATAATGTTGTAACTCCACGATGTTGGCTATTTCGCAGTTAAGACCGGTTAAAAATCTGGCCATGGTCGCCTCTCGATCCTCCTCCACATCTGCATGGATCATGGCAATTTCCATCTCTTTATAGTAATCTTCAACATTCCTCATACCTTGGGTAAGGTTTTGGAGTTTTTGGTAAAGCTCCTGGTGATGGTAGGATGAAATAAACCTTCGGCACATCACAGCCTTTATCTCGGCCCATGTGCTGATAAGATGCTCACTATTTCACCTCCGACTCGAGGTAAGCTAGTCCCACCAAATCATCACATAGTCTGAAATTGCAATTGCTGCCAACTTAACTTTCTTGGCCTCGAAGAGTTATGGCATTTGAATACAAGCTCAATTTTCTTTTCCCACTCTAGGTAGGCTTCTGGATCCGAACGGCCTTGGAATGATAGGATGGTCAACTTGATACTTTTGAGATTGTCATCGTATCTCTCGCCGTCTCGTTGGCCATGGTGACATTGGCCTCTCATTCGGTCACTCACATTGGAGCCTTGGTTACTTTCAGCCTCACTTGGTTCGGATAACTCATCTTCTTAAACTTGCTTTCGGCCTCAACCTCTAGGTGGACTTACGGGGGTCCTTGCTCATCGGCCTCTTCCTTCCACTTGATCGAGTCTTTCTTGGATTGTTTCTAATTTTTGATCAAACAACCGTTCGACCTCACGAAGCAAGGCTTGTAAATTTAAGTTTGGCACATTTCGAACAGTTTATCTTTTCTCCACGTTTCGTTCCATGTTTATTGACAAGAAAATTTTAAAATCCTCACCACAAAACCTCACTAGTCACTCGAAAAGAAAAGAAATTGATTTTCACTCTCACTCATATTTGTACTCGTTTTAAGGCTTTTTTGGCACTCTCAAATGCACTCACACACTCTTTGCCTTTTACCACTCAAACTCCTTCTCGTAGTTTCGTATTTCATCTCTTTGGACTTATTTGCTACTTTATGGTCGGTTTCAAAGTGGTTACAAGGGTTATGAACAAAAGGTGTAGGATAGGCTGAAATAAAGTAATTTCAATTGAGCGTGGCATTGGGGAGGTAATTGATGGTAGAACACACACTTGTAGATCGAGAATAAATTATATGAATAGCAAAATAAAGAGCTTCAATACTTCACACACTTTTTTTATACTCAATTTTTTTTTTTAATTTTGTATTTCCTTTTTTCACTTCGAATATAATGTTAAATACAATAGAGAACTTGAATACAACTTGATAGAATTTTTTTAATTTGAAACTTTTTTTATAACGAACCTACTACGGACTTGATACGAATGTCGGCGCTTCTTGTTTTACAAGCTTTGATACCAAATGATGTGATTTGACTCGGGTGATTGAGTCAAGTTCACATAAGTTGCCTGATCGTCAACGAGAAGGGTCGTTCACAAAATTGTCAATTTGTTGGAATTGGCTTAGAAGGCTGAATGATAATGAAATGGGGTTCAAAGTTGGCTAGGTAGATGATGATAGGTTCGGCTAGAAAGAAACAAAGGTAGAAGATGTGTTGGATGGGTTTAGTTTAGGGTAATAAGTGAAAGAAGGATAGAAGATTAAAATGAAAAATCGAACTTAAACTTCAGGAGCGATTCAACACTATAATGAGTGTCACCCCAGTTCGTATATCGTTTAAGGTGAAAAGGTGATAGGTAGTTCGATAGAAGAATGCCACACCAAGTTCTAAAAACAATTTCGGTTAATGCCACTAGCAAGCTAGATAAGTCGCTCGAGACTCGTATGAAAGTTGAAAGGAAGTAAACCTCACAGAAACAAAGTTTCATTAAACAAAATGTCAAAAGTTCTTTTACAATTAATTTGAACAAATATTTATAGCTAGAACAAGTGGCTAGCTGAATGGTCTTTGAATAAGTTGAATGGACGACACATTGAAGCTAGAAAAGGGCTAAAAATTTCCTTGAATTTTCTTGAACGTCCCTAGAAGCTTTTTAGCATGGAAAACACAAATGGTCAACTTCTAGATGGTGATTATTCAGCTAGACATTAATTGACATGGTGGAGAGCTAAATAGCCTTGTCTATGTTCAGCCAAGGGGACTAAATGCTCTCTTAAATGGGCTGCTTTGTGGAGCTAAATAGTCTTGGCTTTAATGTGCAGCTTAGGGCATGTCAATGGCCCTTCTAGTGTGAAAATCGAATTTAAGTAGTCCAATATGTGTGAACACACATAACCGAATGGCCAAAAGTGTGAATGGGATTTCCAGCAAATGTGAAAGCTTTAAAATGCTGCTTTGGAGAAGTAATCATCAGCTCTTTTGGCCTTTGATGTCCACGAAGGGGTGTTTGGAGAGCTAAACCATCAGCAAACCATGTTTAATGCCGTCCCATACATGTTCTTACAAACATATTAATTAGAAAATTAAATCAACTTAGGACAACATAAATTTGGTAGCAACTATGACATTTAAAACATGTTTCAACTTAAGGCATTTTAATTCTAAAATATTTAATTCAGCTGAAGCTAAGACATAATAAAAACATGTAATGGACTAAGACACATTAAAAAAATATTGACAAAGACTTATTAAGGCATGCATTAAATTAAAAACATAATTAAAACATATTTAAGATGTCCAGATTTTAAACACAAAATACACAGTAATTATTTGAGTTGCACCAAATTAAATAAATTAAAACTAATACTGAATTTATTTGAATGATAAAGGAAATGAGCTGGAAATGAACGAATTGAGCTCAAACGACCTGGAGTAAGCTCAAGTGAGCTGATTTGAGCTGAATGAAGCTCAGAGAGCTAGAGAGGAGCTAAGTTTGACTTGCACAAAGGTGTAAGGATTCTTTAGGGAGCTGGTCTGAGCTTCGCCATTATCATCAAGCTTGTTTTATCCCCAAACTTGAATAATTAAAGCTGAAACAGCTTCTTGAAATTGCCTAACTCGTGCTGGAGTCATTGGTCCTTTAAGTAGCTCGAGGGGTTCTTGGCTCGTGCTTGATGAGCTCCCAGGCGTGCTTAAATAAAAAACTCACAAAATGTTATAAACATTAATCAAAGGAGCAAAAGTTTTCTAAACAACCTTATTACAAAATATTTATAGTGCTGTATGAGACCTAGCCGAAAAGTCACTTGAATTCAGCTTTAATGTGTGGTTATGAGCTGAAATAAAACTCAATTACTAAGCAAAAACTCTTGAGATCACTAAGCTTAAGTAACAGAAACTATTAACATGATTTAATGCTCCAATTCAGCTGAATAAATGAGCTGAAAACTTAAGCTGGAAGAGTGCAATGTTTTGAGCAGCCAAATTACGTCAATTCCTTTAATAAATCAACCTTGGGCAGCTAAATAGACACCAGAAACATGTATAATGCTTTCCTTTAACTATTGTCTATTGCTATTCTTGAACAACTCCTTGGAAAAGAGGAATAGGCTGCTGAAATTTAGTGGTGCATAATGCTCTTCTTTAGATGTTGTAACAACCCCTTGAATGTAACTGATTCCAACTAAATAGTCATATTTAACACCTTTGTAACAGCCCCTTGTATGTAACCAATTTCAATTGAATAGTCACCTACAAGCATTCATTAACAATCACATTAAAACAAATTAAACACTTTAAGCACATTAAACACATCAAACTTAATTAACTTAATTAATAAACTTAAAACACATGTAACAATAAATTATTCCAGCAACTGAATTAACTAAGATAAGCATTTATTCTAGCAACTCAATTAATAACTAAAATGAGTATTTATTCCAGCAACTCAATTAACTAAGATGAGTTTAATTAAAATAAAGTCCAGTAACTCAATTGTTAAAAAACTAAAATTAAAAACTTCATTTTGCACTTGGGTCCCTCGAGTTTGGGCCAATCTCAGGTTGTGGAGTTGGGTCACAACATGATGTAACCAGTTCGCATCAAACTCATATTGATGGTTGGAGTTGCTTAGGCTTAGAGGAATTCAAGAGTTGTGTCTATTGAGTTGCCAAGAGTTGTGTTTATTGATTAAGCTTTATTTCAGCCATTAAGAGCTCATTTAGCTGATACATGTGACTATTCAGCTAGCCTTTATCTAGCCCTATAAATATTTGTAATCAGCTCATTGTGAAAAAACCTTTTTTGGAAAAATATATGAAAATTGATATTTGTGAGATTTTCAAATCTCTTTGTTCTCTTGGGACTGACTTGACTTATTGAGCATAACTTGTGGCGTCATTTCCTTTTCATTGTTAACCAAACTTATCACTTTCGACTGTGGCGTTCATATACCTTTGGTTCCTATCATTTTTTATAGCGGGTCAAGGTCTTTTGTTGTTTTCTTAAACCATAAATCATCTAAGAACCATTTTGAGACTCAGGTCAACAATCCAATATTGTTGGTTCATTCTCCGTCTTAGCCAAATTATCCTTTATTTATTTTACCCATTTTACCTACTACTATTATTTGAAGCCATTTATTCTATTTTGTTTCAATTAACCCGAAACAAACTTATCCTTACTCAAATTCACGATCGGGCAACAAACACAACTCAAGACATCATCGAAATAAGTTCTTATCAGTTATCAACTTGCTCTCGCCTCCTTGGCTCTTGATTTTTATGATCATTTCGTGATACGATCACGCCCCGAAGTGCACCTAGCTCGAGCAAGGATCCATTGGAGCTGCCCCAAGGCCCTATCACACGAGCTTGAGCCAAGCTATTTAAGGAGGCCATTTCAGCCTTAGTCAATCAAGTATGGGTTGAAATGTTGGCTAGACATATTGAGAGAGCTTGGACCAGCTCAACAAGGACTCCTTGCAACCTCTTGCAAGTCGACCTCAGCTCACATTCAACTCCATGAGCTTAGCTCAGCTCATTTTAGCTCATTTGAGCTCATCCTTATTTCTTTCTAGCTCATTTGCTTATTTGCTGGAATAAACTAAGTTTCTTCTATTAGATAGTTAAATTTGTTTTAGCTCATTAATACATTTCTTAGCTCATTACATCTCATTATATGTGTTTAATATGTTTTTTGTTACCAGAATTAATGTGTCATGTTTTATGTCAATATTTAATTTTTCTTAGCTTAATTATGTGTTATTAATGTGTCAAAGTGATGTGAACCGGCTCGGTGATATGAGTCGAGTCGTTCTTAGTTTCATGATTATCGTCGAGAAAGTATCATTCGGTTCTAAGCAAGAGTTATGTTTGGCTAAGTATAGGCTAAAGTTATCAAAATAGGTTTAAAGTTACGCTAAGTATGAAAAAGATAGGTTCATTTACAAAGAAATAAGGATAGGTAATTTTGGATAGTGGGTGGAACGGAAATCGAACTCAAGTGTCAAGAATGATCCAACATTATAGAGAGTGTCGTCCCCAGACTTATATTGCTTAAGGTGGAAGGGTGATGAAGGAAATGGGACCTTGACCCATTAACTAAAGAGGTAGGAACCAAAGGTACCAAATATAAGGATGAACGCTACATCGAATCGGTGATAAGTTCAAGGAGAATCAGGTTGATGCCATTGGCGAGTAGATAAGTCAAGATGAGACTCAAATGAAATTAGAGAGGAAGAAACCTCACAAAGAACACTATGTTCATTAAAAATGGCAAAAAGTCTAAAATACATGAAATTAGCTAAGTATTTATAGCTAGTAATCTATGCTAACGGAATAGACAAACACAAAGCTTAATGAGTAATTAATTCAGCGTTAAATGAGTTGAATGTTCTAGAATCAAAACCATGAGTCTTTCATGTCTATGTGCAGCCTTTGGGCTTGATAAATGAATTCAGATGAATGTATTTACAAGCATTAGGAGCTGTTTGGACATGTCTAGGTTTGGCCATGAGCTTAAATGAGTCATTCAATTTGTAATGCTTAGCCAAATAGGTGTGAGCAATAAAGGAGCAGATTGAAACGCCTTTAGAGGGGTGAACATCAAGTTTGAATGGTCTCTTGAATGTGAAAGAAACTAGCTGAATAGACACCAAATGTGAACGGGAAGCTTGTCTAGTATGAACATCTTGATGGTCATCTTTGGAAGATGTTCAGCCAACTTGGGGATTTAATTTGCAGCTACTCCTTGGTTGAATAGGTACTTAGGGAAACCAACAATCAGCACACCATTCATGTAGCTAGCCATACATGAACCCTTCCATGCGTTGAACCCAACCATGCATGTACCTTGTATTAAATTCCATTCATGCATTCGGCTGCACCAAAAAACACATTGAACACATTAAATCAAGCATAAATTCGACTGAACCAATGTAAGACATAATCTAGACATATTAATAAACATATTAATTAAATTAAAACACATTTAAAATGAACTTAGCTAACACATTAATTTCGGTTAGCTCAAATGATGAGAAAACATGTAATAAGCTATAATAAGCTAAAAAATGAACCTAATGAATAAACTTGTAACGCCCCGTACCCAAGACCTGTAATAGCCCTAATTTGACCCTAGGCGGGATGTGGTTTCGGGACCACAAAATCGAGTCATAAAATTTAGTTAAAATTTTATTTGCATACCTTATATGTGTGGTAGTACTTGTATAAAAATTTGATGATTCAATTTTTATCTTAGGAATGTGAATCTTGCTCGAAAGGATTTAGTTGAGAGACTTAGAAAATTTGATAGGTAAATAAGTGAGGACCAAATAGTATGGAATTATGAAAAGGTGGGTTTGCATGTCAAAATGGCCCAAACTAAGTTGAGTGGCCGGCCAAGCATGGCTTCATCTTTCCAAGATCATGTTGTTATTATTATTTAATGTTGGTAAGATATTAAAATAGAGGAAATAAAGATTAATGATAAGAAAATGAACAAAAAAAAAAATAGGTGTTCATCCTTACTACCCCTTAGCCGAAAAACCAAGTGAAAGAAAAAGAGAAAAGCTTTGGAGAAGTCGGCCATACTAGTATCTAAGTTGAGGTATGTTGAAGTTATTCCTTTAAATTCATGTGTATTGTTGGTTGTTAGTTTGAATTCTATCTATCCCATGGTGGGATTTGGGGTTGTTGGAGAGTTGGAATTTGACAAGAAGCTTAAAAAAATTTTAGTAGATACCTTGATGCTATTGACATGTTAGTTGTGTGGATGAACTAAGTTGCTTGTTATGTTAGCATGAAAGTGAAGATGTTAAGTCATTTTGTTGGAGGTGCCAAGTTGGGACTAAGAAGGAGGAGTATTCGCTAACATAGTTGAAAGGGATGTTGCCGATTTTTAGAATTGGGTTAGGGAGTGGCTATAATGGGCATAGAGATGTTGAACCTAAGAAATGTAGCAACATGCAAATTTATATGATATCACAAATGGAGGTGAAGCTATGCTAGATTGGGAAAAAGGTTGGTAAGTGTGCATTAGAAGAATTTAGGTATTTAGATGATGTTATAGATGACACAATACATATATATATATTCGGCCATCAAAGGGAGTATGTAGGTGATGTTGAGTCAAATTTTTGGTGCACAATCGGGTATGTATATATATATATATAAGTATGCCCATTCATGATGTTACCTTTAATCATGTGTATAATCGACTAAATGAGTAATTAGTAAGAGGGGTTGCCGAATATACAAATATACATATGCATGTGTAATTGAACTATAAATGTATAGCAAGATGATTGAACTAGTTTATTTATCTATTAAGCCCGAGAAGTTAAAGAAGGAGAAACAAGCAAGGGCAAAGCCAAGGACATCGAGTAGCCGGGTCGGAACCGTTATACTCAACGCAAGGTAAGTCCTTAAGTACTTGTTGTGAGAACTCCTTGGATAGATATTTTCTGAGTGATTCTCCTATTTATTAATATGACCATATGTACAATTTGAATTTAGTAAATTGCTTTACCATGATGAATTGACATAGGGCACAATGTGTGCAAGATTATGTGGCACTATGTGTGCCGATTGGGAGGTTGAGGCATGAGGCTATCTCAAATGCACTATGTGTGCAATTTATTAATGCACTATGTGTGCGATTTACTATGGCACTATGTGTGCGATTTGCTATGGCACTATGTGTGCGAACATAATAAGCACTATGTGTGCCACATTCGGTTGTTGAAATAAATTGTGCATGAACGAGGTAAGTGATTGAGCTACTAACTAAATATCGAAATTGAGATTGTGCGGTGTATGCATAAAAGTATCTAGTGCATCGTTGTTCCAACTTGAGGAAACAGATCCAAATCGATTGGGCTGACTTGCCGTTTGATTTGGTTGAAGGACTTGGCATGAGATCGAACCAAAAATTTAAGAAATTGCAGCATAGTTTGTTATGGTTGGAAACATCGATTTTGTATTATTTGTTTATTCACTTATGATTGTTATTGTTGGATGGTAGAGTAGTGCTTACGACTTACTAAGTTATGTACTCATTTGGTGTGCTTATTTGTTGTTTATTTAGGTTCTTGATCCATTTTGCGTGCTCGGGACCGTCGTCGAAGCCATCACACCGACTAGCGACTTTTTGGTATCTTCTTCTTAGATGGTCTAAGAAAACATTTCGGCATGTATAGGCTATTATGTTTTGTTTGAACTTGGTATGTAAAATTTTGAATAGCCATGCGAAAATAGCTTATAAATGTTTTGAGCATAATGTTATAATCATTTGGTATGTATATGCTCATTAAAAGGCATGGAAATGTTTGGCAATGACCAGCCATTAGAATGGGTCATCATGATTATATTTTGGACTATATATGAAAAAGGGGTGGTTGAATCATAGAAACTATGTGTTAGAGAAAGTCTACCCTAGAAATAGATGCTGGCAGCAACAGTGACGTGGATGTGAAAAGTCACTAAAAATAGTAGGAATGGAATTAAATAGTGAATAAATTATGTAAATGAACCTTGATGAATCTATTTTCATATGGAAGAAAGAAAACGGTCATATCAGTTGTATGTTAAGAGATATTTGGGTTTTCGTGAAACAGGGCCAGAACGGTTTCTGGATTCCCTGTTCCGACTTTGAAAATTCATTATAAATTAACCAGAGATAATTAGGAGTCATACCATATATGTATAAATTCCTCTTTGAGTCTAGTTTCTATGAAACAAACAGAATCAGATTGAAGCCCTGCATGGAGTTATTCAAGTTGTAACGCATGAAGGTCAGTGTAGTCGGCCCTGTAACATGGGAGACTTTAACTAATAAACTGTACTAATTGGCTCGACCAAAATTCTAGAAAAATATGTAGATGGAAATATGAGTCTAGTTTCAAGAAAAATTACAAAACTGATTTTCGAGTTGTAAAACTCAAGTTATGATTTTTGAAGCGACTAGTACACGATTGGCGACTTATGTCCGAATTTCTCAATAAGTGGTTGAAGTCTGTTAACACCTCGTGTTCGACTCCAGCAACGGTCTCGGGTTCGCGGTGTTACAATTTTATTGGTATCAGAGCTATGGTTTAGTCGGTTCTAGGACTACCATGGCACGTATGAGTCTAGCTATACATGCCTTAATGCTAATGTTTAAATGTGTGATGACTTCGACGGTTAAAATTTTTTGTTTTGATTAGTAAATGGATCCCGATGTAGAGAGAACCTTGGCGGATGACGTTGAAAGTGTAGCGGCTGCTCTGCACAAGGGACGCCGCTGTTGAACCTCGGTCATCTGCGAATAATCAAGGTGAGGGGCTAAACAAGCCTTCTTTACCATGATGAATGAGTGGGTCACGAATATGCCCGAACCAATCCGGCTGTCCAACAATTCCGAATTTGAATAATCCACCCCAAGAGCCCGTAATGCCATCGATTCATCGACCTTGTGAGGCTGAGTAAGCCACCAGACTTGATTAGGAAGCGCGGGCTGAAGAGTTCAGGCCATAGTTACCGATGATGCCGAAAGGTGAGTTTCGCTTGACAACACCATTCGGTGTTTGATGAACTATCATGCACACCGATGAATGTCTAAAGTGTGCTATATCCTTGTTATGGACTCACCTACTATTGGTGGAGGACCTTGATTTCCATAGTTCCAAACCAACGAGTTACTTGGGATTTCTTTCAAACGGAGTTTCAAAGAAATATATTAGTCAACAGTTCATCGATCAAAAGCGTAAGGAATTCTTGGAACTCAAGCAAGGCCGCATGACAAGATCTCGAATCTGAACATGAGTTCGTAAGACTCGATCGGTATGCCCGGGAGTGTGTGGCTGATGAGGTTGCTATGTGCAAGAGGTTTGAAGAAGGATTGAATGAAGATCTAAGACTACTAGTGGGTATTTTGGAGATAAAAGAATTCGTAACACTAGTTGAACGAGCCTGCAAGGCGGAGGAACTTGGAAAGGAGAAGATGAAGGCTGAATTTCAAGCTAGAGACTATCGCAAAAGATCGACGGGTAAAGCTCCGTTCTCGGCTGTAAAGAAGTTTAGGGAGGACACCAATAAATCGAGGACGACTGCGGGGATTTCCATTAGAGCACGACCGTTGACGGACTCCCGAGCGACTTCGGTAGCTAGTGTGGGCAATAACCGTCAAGAGAAACCTGAATGCCCCCAATGTGGGCGAAGACACATAGGTGAATGTTGGGGTAAGTCTACCAATAGGGCTTGTTACGGATGCGGTTCGAAGGACCACTTCATTAGAGATTGCACGGAGCTTGATGAGAAGAATAGGATGCAAGGTGCAAGACCTAGTGGAATGACACTAGAGGTAGACCACCAAGAATTTCGGGAGGTAGGGGTGGTAGTCGAGAGGGCCACCGACACGGCTGTTCGATCCGAGACCAGTACTCTGCTAGGGCATATGCCATCCGTGCGAGAGGAATCATCCTCCCCGATGTTATCACCGGTACTTTCACTCTCTTCGATACTAGTGTGATTGCATTGATTGACCTGGCTCTACTCATTCATATGTATGTGAAACCTTAGCATCCAATAAGACTCTACTTGTTGAGTCTCTCGAGTTTGTAATTCAGTGTCAAACCCTTTGGGTCAATACGTGCTTGTCGACAAAGTGTGCAAGAAATGTCCCTAGTAATTGAGGGTCCCGCTTCCGTGGACCGATGCTTTTGCCGCTTGATGAATTTGATGTTATTCTTGGTTTGGATTGGTTGACCGTGCATGATGCGGTTGTGAATTGCAAAAGCAAGACTATTGATTTGAGGTGCGCGAATAACGGGATAATCCGAGTTGAGTCTACGGACTTAAAAGGGTTGCCAGCTGTAATATCAGCAATGTTGGCCCAGAAACATGTAAGAAAGGGGTGCGAAGCATACCTTGCGTATGTACTTGATGACAAGGAATTGGAAAAGAAACCCAAATCGGTGCCGGTGGTTTGTGAATACCGGATGTTTTTCCTGAAGAATTACCGGGTTTACCACCTGTTCGGGAAGTAGAATTTGGTATTGAGCTTGTACCTGGGACTACGCCAATTTCGATAGCTCCGTATCGTATGGCACCAACCGAGTTGAAGGAGTTGAAAGCTCAGTTGCAAGAGTTGACGGATAGAGGTGTCGCTCGACCAAGTTTTTCACCTTAGGCTGCACCAGTGTTGTTTGTGAAAAAGAAGGACGGAACCATGAGGTTGTGCATTGACTATCGTCAGCTTAATAAAGTGACAATAAAGAACAAATATCCGTTACTGCGTATCGATGATTTGTTCGATCAACTGAAGGGAGCCTCAGTGTTCTCAAAAATAGATTTGAGATCAGGCTATTATCGATTCTAATTCGGGACTCGGACATACCCAAAACTGCCTTCAGAACGAGATACGGTCACTACGAGTTCTTAGTGATGCCGTTTGGGCTCACTAATGCCCCTGGGGTATTTATGGATTTGATGAATCGGATCTTCAGCCCGTATTTGGATCGGTTCGTAGTTGTGTTCATTGACGACATTTTGGTCTATTCAAGAGATGAGACCGAACATACGGAGCACCTGAGATTAGTGTTGCAAATTTTACGGATAAGCGGTTATATGCTAAGTTCAAGAAGTGTGAGTTCGGTTAAGAGAGGTTAGCTTCTTGGGTCATGTGGTATCTCGATCGGTATTCGAGTCGACCCGAGCAAAATTTCAGTCATACTTAACTGGAAGCCTCCAAGAAATATTACTGAGGTTCGGAGCTTTTTGGGACTTGCCGGTTACTACCGACGGTTTGTAAAAGGATTCTCGATGATAGCCACACCCATGACAAAACTGCTTCAGAAAGATGTCAAGTTTGAATGGACGGAAAAGTGTCAGAAAAGTTTCGACCAATTGAAAACTCATTTGACGAAAGCTCTAGTACTAGTACAGCCCGAATCTGGCAAAGAGTTTGTCATCTATAGTGATGCCTCCCTACTTGGGTTAGGTTGCGTATTGATGCAAGAAGGTCGAGTTGTGGCCTATGCGTCGAAACAATTAAAGCCACATGAGAAAAATTATCCGACCCATGATCTCGAATTGGCTGCCATCGTATTCGCCTTAAAGATATGGCGACATTACTTATTTGGTGAGAAGTGCCATGTGTATTCGGATCAAAAAAGTCTCAAATATTTGATGACTCAAAGAGACTTAAATCTACGACAAAGACGTTGGCTCGAGTTGTTAAAAGATTATGAGCTTGTCATTGATTATCACCCGGGAAAGAATAATGTGGTTGCGGACGCCTTAAGCCGAAAATCACTGTTTGCTTTACGAGCTATGAATGTACACTTGTCTATCCTACCCGACAATGTGTTAATAGCCGAATTAAAGGCTAAACCATTATTGACTCATCAAATTCGTGAAGCTCAGAAAGTTGATGATGAGCTGGTTGCAAAACGGGCTGAGTGTGTTCCGAACAAGGAATCGGAGTTTCAAATTGATGATGACGATTGTTTGAGGTTCAGAAATCGTTTGTGTGTTCCAAGAAATTCAGAACTCATTTCGATGATTCTGAACGAAGCTCATTGTAGCCGAATGTCAATTCACCCGGGGAGTACGAAGATGTACAACGATTTGAAATGTCGGTTTTGGTGGCATGGTATGAAACGAGACATCTCCGACTTTGTTTCGAGATGTTTAATATGTCAACAAGTGAAAGCGGAACATCAAGTGCCTTCAGGGTTACTTCAACCGATCATGATACCCGAGTGGAAATGGGATCGAGTCACAATGGACTTTGTGTCCGGGCTGCCATTGTCAGCTAGTAAGAAGGATGCGATTTGGGTTGTTGTTGATAGACTGACTAAGTCGGCTCACTTTATCCCTGTGCGTACGGATTTTTCATTGGATAAACTAGCTGAATTGTACGTTTCTCAGATTGTGAGATTACACGGGGTACCGATTTCTGTTGTGTCGGATAGAGATCCGAGGTTCACCTCGCGATTTTGGAAGAAATTGCAAGAAGCTTTGGGTACCAAGTTGCATTTCAGCACCGCCTTTCACCCCCAAACCGATGGTCAATCCGAGCGAATAATTCAGATACTTGAGGATATGTTGAGATGTTGCATCCTCGAGTTCAGTGGTTCATGGGAACGGTATTTACCTTTGATTGAATTCGCTTACAACAATAGTTTTCAATCAAGTATTAAGATGGCGCCTTACGAGGCCTTGTACGGGCGTAAATGCCGTACACCATTGTTTTGGACCGAGCTCGGTGAGAGCAAAATTTTCGGAGTGGATTTGATTAAAGATGCTGAACAGAAAGTAAGAGTAATCCGTGAAAATCTGAAGATAGCCTCCGATCGTCAGAAGTCGTACGCGGATTTGAAACGAAAAGACATTGAGTATCAGGTGGGAGATAAAGTGTTTCTTAAAGTTTCTTCTTGGAAAAAGATACTCAGATTTGGGCGCAAGGGCAAATTGAGTCCGAGGTTCATCGGGCCATATGGGATATCCGAACGAGTCGGTCCAGTTGCGTATTGTAACACCCTGAACCCGAGACCGTTGCCGGTGTCGGACACGAGGGGTTAACAAGCCAAAACCACTTATGGCACCGACCAATTTGACATTCCCAGGCAAGCTGGAAAACTGCATCGCTGTCGCCTTAAAAAGAATATCTCGAGTTTCACAACTCAGAAACTGATTCCGTAAATTTTTCCTGAATTTAGACTCATATATCCATCCATGGATTTATTTCTAGAATTTTTTGTTAGGCCAATTGGTACAGTTTATTAGTTAAAGTCACCCAAGTTACAGGGGTCGACTACACTGACCTTCGCGTGTTACAACTTGAATATCTCTCTGTACAGGGTTTGAATACTGATGTCGTTTGTTTCTAATGAAACTAGACTCAAAAAGGAATCTGCACATATAAGGTATGACTTCTAATTCATTCTGGATAATTTATGGTAAATTTTCAAAGTCGTGACAGGGGACCCAGAAACCGTTCTGGCCCTGTCTCACGAGAACTTTAATATCTCTCGGTATACTGTTCATATGATCGTTTCGTTACTTTCATATGAAAATAGACTCGTTAAGGTTCGATCACATAATTTATTCACTATTTAAAACCATTCCTACAAATTTTGGTGATTTTCCACATCCACGTCACTGCAGCTGGCAGCATCTGTTTTTAAGGTAGGCTTTACCTATATTGTAGTTCCCATGAACCAACTATAGTCTAGTCATACTTAGGTCCACATATGATCATATTTAGCCATTCCAATGGCTGATCATGTGACCAACTCTCTCATTCCAAACCATAATCACATCATGAAACCAAATATAATTACAAACCACAAATGGTCTAATTCCATACTCCACTATTCCGAACCATTTTCGCATGGCCGTACACATATACATCACAAGTACTTAAAAACAACCGAGGGTAGTCCTATACATGCCATATCCAAAACTCAACTAAAGGAGTACCAAAAAGGGATTTGATAGTGTGGTTGACTTCAACTTCTATGATCCCGAATCCGATCGCTAACGAGCAAAATCTATAAACAGAGAAACAAAGAAACGGAGTAAGCAATTTATGCTTAGTAAGTTTCGAGCCATAATATACACACAACCAAAGCATAGCATTCAAGTAGCTAAACAATAATTCATATGCACAATTTCTCAAAGACATGCTTACTTCACAATCCCAACTCTTATATTCATACACAAATAACGGCCTAGTTAATGCCGATAGCTCATTTATCATTAGAGCGAATATTCATACGCACTTACTCATAGTGTGCAAAGCACACACAAAACATACCTTGTTGTTGGGAATTTCACAAGTGCATTAACTGAAAATTTTCCAGCAGCTTATAAATTTCAAATCACATACCTTCGAGTTTATCCGGATATAGCTACTGTTCAAAACACCTTCGGGACATAGCCCGGTTATGGTAACCCGACAAACGCCTTCGGGACTTAACCCGGATATCACAACTCGCACAATTGCCTTGGGCTTAGCCCGATATCATAGCTCGCACAATTTCCTTCGGCTTAGCCCGATATCACAATTCGCACATTCATTCACATCTTTGTTTCAATTTCATAACAAACTTTTATGCACATTTTACTTAATCAAAATATCATTTCGGCTCAATGGCCATATACAAGGGCACAATTTCGATTGCTTATTACTTCATTCAATCGAATCAAAATCTAAGTTTCGATACTCAAAACTTACCTCGGATGTTGTCGAACGATTCGATGGCTATTCGACTACTTTTTCCTTCCCTTTATCGGATTTGGTCCCCTTTGCTCTTGAGCTTAATTTAACAAATAATTTGATTCAATCATTTGAGTATCGAAAAGAAGAACTCAAGGCACTTAGCCCACATATATTCACTAGACATTAAAGTCACATAAGTACGAATTCATGAATCGACTCAACACACAAAGCCTTCAACATGCTTACTCATGGCGAACAACACAACCTCTTAGGCACTCATTCATGGCCGATTATGCATGTTGATGTTGAGGCCAATTACATGTTTAACACCACACATGAATGGCACACATTTTACTAGCTAATGCTTTACATATTGTAGCTCAATACTTATAATATAGCATCAAGCACTCATATGGCCGATTATACTTAGTCATACTTGCACCAATCAACAATAAATTCCAAGATTTTCACATCATATGAGTACTAGGCGAATGTACTTGCAATTTCACAACCATTCTTCAACATTTTCTTCTTTAAACAAACATATTTATCACTTACTTCATAACCAAAACATCATGTGCAAACATATACACACATATAGGTGCAAGGTCAATTCTCAAGGTGTTCACAACCATCTAAAACACAAATTTTACCAATCAAGTAACAAGCATAAATCATGCTCATGAATGCATCATGGCCGAATACATCACATTCATACCCCTTTCAACTTCGGTCATGGTTAAACAAAGAACTCAAAGTCCTACTCAAGAATACTAAAAAGAAATTTCAAGAGTAGTCAATCCTTCATTACATGCATCATCAACAAGCTTCACATTTAGCATGCAATGGCTTTAACACAATATCAACCTTGGCCAAACACCATTTTCATGGCATAACAAGGATTTGAACCATGGCTAACATGCACATCAAGTTAGCAACCAAAACAAGCATGAATCTCATGACACAACCTCAAACATACCTTAATCTTGATGCAAGTATGACCAAATCTCCTTCTAGTTCTCTTCCAAGCCAAGCATGAAGAAAACTCCTATCTTCTCCCTTAGTATTTTCGGCCAAGAAGGAAAGAACAAGGATGAACAAATTTTTTCTTGTTTTTCTTTCACATACACGGCAATTGGGGGAAATGCCACACTCACACACATTTTTTTCTTCTCTTCCCACAACTTAATTATTAAATCATTTCCCTCATCATCCATTAACAAAACATGTTTCAACATGTTTTCTTTGCCCATAACCCTTGTCATGGCCGCCACTAAGCTTCCTTTTGGGGAAATTTGACATGCAAATCCTTATTTTTGCATGCATGATTAACTAGTCATCATACATTTCCCCATCATACTTTCAAAGTTTACTACTAGGTCCTTTCTAGTGAAATTCACCTTTATAACACTAAATCGAATCATCAAAAATGCCACACACAAATTAACACATATCATAGGCATCAAAATAAATTTTAAATTATTTTTATGCCTCGATTTTGTGGTCCCGAAACCACATCCCGACTAGGGTCAATTTTGGGCTGTCACACGTATCCTTTGATTTTGCCCCCTGAACTTGAAAAGATTCACGACGTCTTTCATGTTTCGATGCTTCGACGCTATAGATCTGATCCGTCCCACGTAATTAGTCCATCAGAGGTTGAGATTCAAGCCAATATGAGTTATGAAGAAGAACCGATTCGTATCCTAGCTCGTGAAATGAAGGAGTTGCGAAACAAAAGGGTTCCATTAGTAAAAGTGTTATGGCTCAAACACGGGATGGAAGAAGCTACTTGGGAACCCAAGAACTCTATGAAAGAGCGTTACCCAAACCTATTTACCGGTAAGATTTTAGGGGACGAAAATTTCGTAAGTGGGGGAGAATTGTAACAGCCCTAATTTGACCCTAGTCGGGATGTGGTTTCGGGACCACAAAACCGAGTCATAAAATTTAGTTAAAATTTTATTTGCATACCTTATATGTGTGGTAGTACTTGTATAAAAATTTGATGATTCAATTTTTATCTTAGGAATGTGAATCTTGCTCGAAAGGATTTAGTTGAGAGACTTAGAAATTTTGATAGGTAAATAAGTGAGGACCAAATAGTATGGAATTATGAAAAGTTGGGTTTGCATGTCAAAATGCCCCAAACTAAGTTGAGTGGCTGGCCAAGCATGGCTTCATCTTTCCAAGATCATGTTGTTATTATTATTTAATGTTGGTAAGATATTAAAATAAAGGAAATAAAGATTAATGATAAGAAAATGAACAAAAAAAAAAAAATAGGTGTTCATCCTTGCTACCCCTTAGCCGAAAAACCAAGTGAAAGAAAAAGAGAAAAGCTTTGGAGAAGTCGGCCATACTAGTATCTAAGTTGAGGTATGTTGAAGTTATTCCTTTAAATTCATGTGTATTGTTGGTTGTTAGTTTGAATTCTATCTATCCCATGGTGGGATTTGGGGTTGTTGGAGAGTTGGAATTTGACAAGAAGCTTAAAAAAAAATTTTAGTAGATACCTTGATGCTATTGACATGTTAGTTGTGTGGATGAACTAAGTTGCTTGTTATGTTAGCATGAAAGTGAAGATGTTAAGTCATTTTGTTGGAGGTGCCAAGTTGGGACTAAGAAGGGAGGAGTATTCGCTAACATAGTTGAAAGGGATGTTGCCGATTTTTAGAATTGGGTTAGGGAGTGGCTATAATGGGCATAGAGATGTTGAACCTAAGAAATGTAGCAACATGCAAATTTATATGATATCACAAATGGAGGTGAAGCTATGCTAGATTGGGAAAAAGGTTGGTCAAGTGTGCATTAGAAGAATTTAGGTGTTTAGATGATGTTATAGATGACACTATACATATATATATATTCGGCCATCAAAGGGAGTATGTAGGTGATGTTGAGTCAAATTTTGGTGCACAATCGGGTATGTATATATATATATATAAGTATGCCCATTCATGATGTTACCTTTAATCATGTGTATAATCGACTAAATGAGTAATTAGTAAGAGGGTTGCGAATATACAAATATACATATGCATGTGTAATTGAACTATAAATGTATAGCAAGATGATTGAACTAGTTTATTTATCTATTAAGCCCGAGAAGTTAAAGAAGGAGAAACAAGCAAGGGCAAAGCCAAGGACATCGAGTAGCCGGGGCGGAACCGTTATACTCAACGCAAGGTAAGTCCTTAAGCACTTGTTGTGAGAACTCCTTGGATAGATTTTTTCGGAGTGATTCTCCTATTTATTAATATGACCATATGTACAATTTGAATTTAGTAAATTGCTTTACCATGATGAATTGACATAGGGCACAATGTGTGCAAAGATTATGTGGCACTATGTGTGCCGATTGGGAGGTTGAGGCATGAGGCTATCTCAAATGCACTATGTGTGCGATTTACTATGGCACTATGTGTGCGATTTGCTATGGCACTATGTGTGCGAACATAATAAGCACTATGTGTGCCACATTCGGTTGTTGAAATAAATTGTGCATGAACGAGGTAAGTGATTGAGCTACTAACTAAATATTGAAATTGAGATTGTGCGGTGTATGCATAAAATTATCTCTCGCATCGTTGTTCCAACGTGAGGAAACGGATCCAAATCGATTGGGCTGACTTGGCGTTTGATTTGGTTGAAGGACTTGGCATGAGATCGAACCAAAATTTAAGAAATTGCAGCATAGTTTGTTATGGTTGGAAACATCGATTTTGTATTATTTGTTTATTCACTTATGATTGTTATTGTTGGATGGTAGAGTAGTGCTTACGACTTCTTGAGTTATGTACTCATTTGGTGTGCTTATTTGTTGTTTATTTAGGTTCTTGATCCATTTTGCGTGCTCGGGACCGTCGTCGAAGCCATCACACTGACTAGCGACTTTTTGGTATCTTCTTCTTAGATGGTCTAAGAAAACATTTCGTCATGTATAGGCTATTATGTTTTGTTTGAACTTGGTATGTAAAATTTTGAATAGCCATGCGAAAATGGCTTATAATTGTTTTGAGCATAATGTTATAATCATTTGGTATGTATATGCTCATTAAGAGGCATGGAAATGTTTGGCAATGACCAGCCATTAGAATGGGTCATCATGATTATATTTTGGACTATATATGAAAAAGGGGTGGTTGAATCATAGAAACTATGTGTTAGAGAAAGTCTACCCTAGAAATAGATGCTGGCAGCAACAGTGACGTGGATGTGAAAAGTCACTAAAAATAGTAGGAATGGAATTAAATAGTGAATAAATTATGTAAATGAACCTTGATGAATCTATTTTCATATGGAAGAAACGAAACGGTCATATGAGTTGTATGTTAAGAGATATTTGGGTTTTCGTGAAACAGGGCCAGAACTGTTTCTGGATTCCCTGTTCCGACTTTGAAAATTCATTATAAATTAACCAGAGATAATTAGGAGTCATACCATATATGTATAAATTCCTCTTTGAGTCTAGTTTCTATAGAAACAAACGACATCAGTATTGAAGCCCTGCACGGGGAGTTATTCGAGTTGTAACGCATGAAGGTCAGTGTAGTCGGCCCCTGTAACATGGGAGACTTTAACTAATAAACTGTACTAATTGGCTCGACCAAAAATTCTAGAAAAAAATATGTAGATGGAAATATGAGTCTAATTTCAGGAAAAAATTACAAAACTGATTTTCGAGTTGTAAAACTCAAGTTATGATTTTTGAAGCGACTAGTACACAGATTGGCAGCTTGTCTGGAATTTCTCAATAAGTGGTTGAAGTCTGTTAACACCTCGTGTTCGACTCCGGCGACGGTCTCGGGTTCGGGGTGTTACAAGACCATTACCGGAGTCGAACACGGGGTGTTAACGGACTTAATTCATTTGCTTACACAGTTCATTTTAAAATTTCTAGACAAGCTGGCTAACTGCATCACAGTCACTTTAAAAATCATATCTCGAGTTCAAAAACTCGAAAACCAATTCTGTAAACTTTTCCTGAAACTAGACTCATATATCTATCTACAAATATTTTTCTAGAATTTTTGGTCGGGCCAATTAGTACAGTTTATTAGTTAAAGTATCCCCTATTTCAGGGTTCGACTACTCTAACCTTCACGCATTACGACTTAGATATCTCCCTGTACAGGGCTTCAATGCTTATTCCATTTATTTCTAATGAAACTAGACTCAAAAAGGAATCTGTACATATAAGGCATGACTTCTAATTATCTCTCGTTAATTTATAGTGAATTTTCAAAGTCAGAATAGGGAATCCAGAAATCGCTCTGGCCCTGTTTCACGAAAACTTAAACATCTCATAAAATACGGCTCATATGGTCATTCCGTTTCTTTCATATGAAAATAGACTCATCAAGATTCGATTACATAATTTATTCATTATTTAATTACATTTATACTATTTTTAGTGATTTTTCAAACTCACATCACTGCTGCTGTCAGCATCTAGTTTAAGGTAAATTTCACCTATTTCATAGTTTTTCATGAGTCAACTAGCCATTTGTCATACATAGCACCAAAATGATTGTGATTAACCATTCAAATGGCTAATCATTACCAAGCATTTCCATACCACTCAATGAACAATATACAAAATGATTATAATGCTATGCTCAAAATATGTATAAGCCATTTTCGCATGGCTATCCGAATATATACATTACCAAAAGGTACTTGATTAACAACCAAGGTCAGTCCTATACATGCCATTATCAAAGTTCAACTAAAAGAGTACCAAAAGGGCTTTGACAGTGTGGACGACTTCGACTTTGACACTCCCGAGTCCGATAGCTGACGAACAAAATCTATAAAACAGAGAATCAAAGCAACGGAATAAGCATTTTAATGCTTAGTAAGTTTAAGTAATGAAATTATTTACGACTAAAGTATAGCGTTCATATGATTAAATGAATAATTGCATATACGCATATTCCCAAAATCACACTTACTTCACGCTTCAACCAGTATATTCATACACAAGGGATCAAACCTAACTAAGGCCGGAAGTTTGTTAATCAATTGAGCGAATACTATTTAAAAGAAAATCAACTTTCCGATGCATATACGAAACATACCTTATTGTTTGGATTTTATGAGCGTATTAATTGAAATTATTACAGCAAGATCGCTCATTTCCAAACCCAAGTACCTTCGGGATTTAACCGGATATAGCAAATTGCACAAATGCCTTTGGGACTTAGCCCGGATATAGTAACTCGCACAAATGCCTTCGGGACTTAGCCCGGATATAGTCACTAGCACAAAATGCCTTCGGGTCTTAGCCCGGATATCGTCACTAGCGCAAATGCCTTCGGGACTTAACCCGGATATAGTGACTAGCACAAAGTGCCTTCGGGTCTTAGCCCAGATATCATCCGAATAATCATGCACATATATCAATAAATCATAACACATCTATTTTTCATTTTCGTTACTAGAACTCAAACACAAGACATTTATCAACCATTACCATTTTTGGCTCAATAGCCACATACAAAGAGCATGATCTCTTTACACATTCGGCTACTAGTCATAGTATAAACTAATTACCTCGATATATAATTCAAGTAGAATCATTATATCGTCGTTTATTTGTTATGATTATATGTCATGGCTTAATCAAATCATAAACTAAGTTCCATTACTCAAAGACTTACCTCGAATGTTGTCGAATGACTTCAACGGCTATTCGATTACTTTTTCCTTTCCTTTATCGGACTTAGTTCCCCTTTGCTCTTGAGTTAATAAAACAAATGAATTTATTCAATTACTTATCCAACTTTACTATATACAAATATCTATTTATTAAGATTCATTTCAAACTAAATATTAGGCAACCGATCATATATTCTCCCCATAGTGATATTCAAACATTGTAGCCAAAGAATCACAATTATCGAATGTTTAACTATGATCGGACATATGGTATTGTCCGTATGTCTTAAGCTAATTACCGAACCTATTGCCTCAATTCATGTACATATCGAATATAGTAATCCTTACTTGAACTATTAGCCAACCTTATCAAATGAACAATTATACTTAAAATACCATATATATGTATATCTACATAAGTGCATAGATACTATGTTACCAACAATTATTTCCTTGCTTAGTAGCCGAACCAATATACAAATTAATTCATACAGTCAAACGAATCAATAATAGACTACCCTTAATCATATCTACCCGTCACATTTACTCTACTTAAACCGAATGAACTTGCACATAAAGTCCTTGGCCGAACCTCTCTAAACACAAGTCAACCAAAATCTTAATATTTATCTTGTGTATAACCTTATTTACCTTCCAATAATCATAACAATATCAAACTCTTAATATTTATGTACAAAGCCAAATCTTAATATGATCCAACCTCCAACTCATTCATTTCAATCACTCACACGACATTTGTTCAATTCATTAGACAAATCTATGTTTGGCCATTGTACTCATGAGCATTAAAATTTATAATTTGACTAACTTAAACCCTTCTCTTCAACAATTCTTCATAAAACATAAAGACTATAACCCAATCTCGTCCTTTAATAACTAAAACCGAATGCTCAAACCATCACCAACATTTCAAAATTTTGACATGGGTTATGTAAGAAATTAGCTAATTAACTAGAAACAAGCTTAAAATTTAAAAAAAATCTAACACAGTTTACTAACCTCCCTTAGGCTTAAAGTGACCGAAACCTTCTCTTCTTCCTCCCTCAAGTCACGGCAATGGAGGAGCAAGGATGAAACAACTTTGGTTTCTCCTCCCACTCACCTCATGTTTTATTATTCTTAATTCATTATTTTATTTTGTAAACTAAAAATGTTAATAGAAAATACATATTATCAATAATAGCCCATACCATGGCCGCCCTTTGCTTATCATAAATGGAAATTTGACATGCAAATCCATCATTTTTACAACATGCATTAATAGATCCTTATAGATTAACCTATCCCATTTCAAAAGTGTCACACATAAGTCCTATTAACTAAATTCACATGCAATCGACTAAATCGAAGCTTAAAACTTTCACACATTCATATTCACATATTTTAGACAATAAATATCATATTCAAATACTTCGATGACTCGGTTTAGCGGTCCCGAAACCACTTTCCGACTAGGGTCAATTTAGGGCTGTCACAAAACTAATTAAAATAATAACTTAGTATATTCTAAAAATTAAATAATTTAGCTGAAATGAAATTGAAATGAGTTGAAATAAGCTCAAGTGAGCTTATTTGAGCTAAAAGGAGCTCAAAGAGCTGGAAAAGAGTTAAAGTCGACTTGCACAAGGGTGCAAAGAGTCTTCATGGAGTTGGACTGAGCTTCATCAATAGGGTTGAGCTCTGTTTCAGCCCAAATTTGGATGATCAAAATTGAGATAGCTTCTTTAAAGAGCTTAGCTCGAGATCAGGTGATAGGACCTTCAGGTAGCTTAATGAGCTCCTTGCTCGAGCTTGGTGAGCTTTGGGGTGTGCTTACATCATCCCCTCCTATTCAAAGAAACTTGTCCTAAAGTCATGCCATTTGCTCAAAACAACGCATACATCATCATAAGACCCTTGGTGGCCAAATGGGATATATTGGCTCACAGCGACCTTATCATAATGAAGCAAGAAATTCATCGATGACAACCAACTAGAATCACAAGTCCTTCAAAAATTATTACCTCAGAAAACAACATTGTAGGACTCAAATCTTTGTACAATTGATATGAACTCGTTTCGATGATGATTCGAGTCGTAATGTTGCCCGATCGTGAATTTGAGTAAATCTGAACAGTTGGCAAAAAGTTGTTTGAAAATATAAAAGATAGACTCAAATGGAATGGTTTCAAAATGGTTATGGAATTAAAGAATAGAATTCAGCTAAGGCTTAAGAGTGAAACAACAATTTTTGGATTGTTTACCCTAAACTTAGACAAGCACTTAGGTTAAAATCGATGGAAATGATAAGGGATAGTTTGATAAAAACTTTACCGACTATCTATGCAAGATAGGAATCAAATGTAAGGTTGAATGCCACATTTAGAAAAGTAATAAGTTCGGTTTAACAAGGAAATGATAGACACCACAAGAAATGCTTGATAAGTCAGATCAGTTCCAAAAGAACAAAAAGAATTGGATAACTCACAAAACTCAAGTTTAACATAAATTCAGCAAAAGGTTCTTTTCAATAGGTTGATTATACATATTTATAGTACCAAAGAAGTTTAGCTGAATGGTCATATATGATCATCTTAATGAGCTAATAATAAGCTAAAATAAAGCTCAAAAACTCTTGGAATGTCGAACTAAATAACTCCACCCTTCAATACACATCAATTCAGCTAAATCAATGGTCTTGAATGCTTAGGAAAAACCTTTGTAAGTCTCCTTGGTCAGCCAAATAGACCAGCAACTTTAATGAAAAATTAACTCATGAAGTGATCACTTTAATCAACAATCGTTATGGAAGATGAAAGAGGCTACTGCAGAATTTAAAAAGGTGTAATGCTTCCTTTAATGGATGATAACAGCTCCTTTTAATGAAGAATAATGCTTCCCTTTGTATGTAACCGAAATTCACTTGAAAAGTCTTTTCAATCAATTTGTAATAGCCCTTGAATGTAACGGTTTCCAGCTAAAAAGGCACATGCAATTAACACATTAAAATAGGCATATTAAGCACATTTAAACACATAAAACACTAAAATTAAATAAATGAACTTAAAACTTAAAAACACATGCATCACTAAATTATTCCAGCAACAAGATAATTTAAAAGAAGCTTAACTTAAACAAGTTCATTAACTCAATTATTTTAAACTAATATGAGTTGAATAAAATCTAGCAACTCATTTATTAATCTAAGATTAATTTATTAAAAATCAAATTCAACTTGCAATAAATTACAAGTGAAGCCTATTGGGCTAGTCAAAGCATGACTATTGGATTCAGCTTTTTGCTCTTCCCAAGCTCAATCCACATAGCTTGCTAATGCATCTTGAAATTTCTTAGCTTGTGAAAGAGTTATAGGCCCTTATGTGATGTGAGCATGCCGCAAAGCTCCTCTAGCACAAACCAAGATTCGATCGAGCTACCCCAAGGCCCCATTATGTGAGCACGAGCTAAATCCTTTAAAGAACACATTTTGGCCTTAGCTGCTCACATATGGAATGAAACCATGGCTAGACGCATTGAAGGAGCTCAAACTAGCTCAACAAGGACTCCTTGCATTCGTTTTGCAAGTCGACCTTAGCTCCCATTCGGTCCCATGAGCTCAACTCATGTAACACCCCGTACCCGAGTCCGTTACCGGAATCGGACACGAGGTGCACACAGACTTAACTATTTTCACAGTCCATTTAGAAATTTCCAGACTAGCTGGTCACTGCATCACTGTCGCCTTAAAAATCATATGTTGAGTTTCAAAGCTCAAAAATTAGTTTCGTAATTTTTCCCTGAAACTAGACTCATATGTTCATCTACATATTTCTTTCTAGAATTTTTTGTCAAGCCAATTAGTACATATTATTAGTTAAAGTCTCCCCTATTCCAGGGTTCGACTACACTGACCTTCGTGCATTACGAATTGAATATATCCTTGTACAGGGCTTTAATACTGATGCCGTTTGTTTCTATAGAAACTAGGCTCCAGAGAGGAATCTATACATATATGGCATGACTCCTAATTATCTCTGGTTAATTTACAATGAATTTCCAAAGTCGGAATAGGGGATCCAGAAACCGTTCTGGCCCTGTTTCACGAGAACTTTAATATCTCTTAACATATAACTCATATGACCGTTTCGTTTCTTCCATATGAAAGTAGATTCATCATTGTTCATTTAAATAATTTATTGACTATTTAATACCATTCCTAATATTTTTAATGATTTTTCACATCCACATCACTGCTGCTGTCATCATCTGCCTTTAAGGTAGGCTTTACCTATTTCATGATTTCCATGATTCAATTAGCCCTTTTTGCATACATAGCACAAAGTGTGATCATGATTAACCATTCCAATGGCTAATCGTTTCAAAACAATTCCATACCTCATAATGATCAACATACAAATGATTATGGTACTATGCTAAAACGATATAAGCCATTTTCGCATGGCTTTCCAAGTTTACACAAACCGAAAGGTACATGACCTTCAACAAAAGGGTAGTCCTATACATGCCATTTCAAAGTTCAACCAAAATTGTACCAAAATGGGGGCTTTGATAGTGTGGGAGACTTCGACTTCCAAAAATCCCGAGTCCGATAACTGACGAGCCAAAATCTATAAACAAAGAAACAGAGAAAACGGAGTAAGCAATTTATGCTTAGTAAGTTTGAGCAAGAAATTCCAGCATAACAAAAGCACAACATTCATAAAGCTAACGGATAATTTCATATGCAGAAATTCTCAATATCCTACTCATTTCACATTCCAACCCCTATGTTCATACATAAGGGATCATCTTAGCCAAATACCGGAAACTCATTACTCGATGAATCGAATATTATTCAAGGAATCAACTAATTCAAGCACATACGAACATACCTCATTGCTGGAATTTTTCAAGCGTATTAACTGAAAATTTTACAGCAAGATCGCTCATTCTCGAATCACGTACCTTGAACTTAACCGGATATAACGACTCGCTCAAATGCCTTCGGACGAAGCCCGATTATAGTGACTTCATACGAATGCCTTCGGACTTAACCCGGGTTTAATAACTTGCACAAATGCCTTCGGGCTTAGCCCGATTTATTAACTCGCATACGAATGCCTTCGGATCCTAGTCCGGATATAGTCACTTAGCACAAAGCCTTGGGACTTAGCTCGGACATCATTCAATAACCGAGCACAATTATCAATAAATTATGACACATTCAGTATTTCATTTTCATTAGCAAAACTCAAACACAAGGCACTTTTCACACTTGCAATTTCGCTCAATAGCCACACACAAAGAGCATGATTTTAATTTGCTTTAAACATGATCTAATCAATTCGAATTTAAGCTCTATTACTCAAGAACTTACCTAGGATGTCATTGAACGATTTCAATGGCTATTCGACCACTTTTTCCTTCCCTTTGTCGGATCTAGTTCCCCTTTGCTCTTGAGCTTAATTTAACAAATAAATCGATTTAATCATTTGAGCATCGAAAGAGGAATACAAGGTACTTAGCCAATATATATATACTTATTACGCATCAAAGTCGCATGTGTACGAAATCATGAATCGAACTCAACACATTAGTTAATATTCCTCTTAGCCGAATTTTCTAAGCCAAGAATAGGCATCAATATGCTTGCCTCTAACCGAATGCATGCACACCAATTTCCCCTCATGTGGCGGAATATGCATGTCCATGTTGAGGCCAATTATACACTTAATACCACACAAAAACAGCATACATTTTACTAACTAACGCATTACATATCGTAGCTCAATACACAACTCTCATTTACTTCATAACCGAAACATCATCACAAGCAAATATACACCTTGAAATAGTATATATGTCATACCAATACAATATATATATATGCTAGAGCCGAATCTCAAGTTGATTGTAACTAAACATGAACATAATTTCAAAACACAAATCTTACTTTCCATGCAATGAGCATAAATCACACTTTTGGATGTACCATGGCCGAATACATCACAACACCATAATTTTGGTCATGATTAAACAAAGAACTTAATGTCTTACTGAAAAATACTAAAAAGAAAGTCCAAGAGCCATCAATCCACCATCACATATATCATTAGCAAGCTTCATATTTAACATGCAATGGCAATAACACAAAATCCACCTTGGCCAAATACCATCCCCATGATATAACAAAGGTTTGAACCATGGGCTAACAAGAGCATCAAGCTATCAACTAAAAACATGCATGAATCTCATGGCACAACCTCAAACATACCTTAATCTTGATGCAAGTATAGCCAAACCTCTTCCTAATCCTCTTCCAAACCAAGCATGAAGCAAAATTCCTCCTTCCCTCTAGTATTTTCGGTCAAGAGAGAATGAAAATGGATGAACAAATTTTTTCTTTTCTCTTCCTCAATACACTGCAATGGGGCATGCATGAGACCATTTTTTCTTTTTCCATTTCTTTATTACCCATGCTCATTAATTTATTTTTTCACCCATGATTCACCAACAAAACATGTCTATGACATGTTTTGCCCATATTTCTTTGTCATGGCCGCCATCACTTGTAAAAAGAGGGTATTTGACATGCAAGGCCATTGTTTTGCATGCATGCTTTAATTAGTCATCACACATTCCCCATCATACTTTCAAAGTTTTCTACTAGGTTCTTTCTAGTGAAATTCACATTTATAACTCTAAATTAAAGCATCAAAATGTCACACATGAGTTAACACATATTATAGGCATCAAAATAAATATCAAATTATTTTTATGCCTCGTTTTTTGTGGTCCCGAAACCACATTCCGACTAGGGTCGTTTTAAGGTCACACAACTCTCCCCACTTAAGAAATTTTTCGTCCCGAAAATCTTACCGTAAATAGATTTGGGTATCGCTCTTTCATAGAGTTCTCGGGTTCCCAAGTAGATTCTTCTATTCCGTGTTTGAGCCATAGTACTTTCACTAGCGGGACCCTTTTGTTTCGTAACTCTTTTACTTCACGAGCTAGGATACGAATCGGTTCTTCTTCATAACTCATATCGGCTTGAATTTCAACCTCTGATGGACTAATTACGTGCGACGGATCAGATCTATAGCGTCGAAGCATTGAAACATGGAAGACGTTATGAATCTTTTCGAGTTCAGGGGGCAAAATCAAACGATACGCAACTGGGCCAACTCGTTTAGAGATTTCGTACGGCCCAATGAATCTCGGGCTCAACTTGCCCTTACGTCGAATCTGAGTATCTTTTTCCAAGGCGAAATTTTAAGAAACACTTTATCTCCCACCTGATACTCAATGTCCTTTCCTTCCAAATCCGCGTACGATTTCTGACGATCTGTGGCCGCCTTCAGACTTTCACGGATTACCTTTACATTCTGTTCAGCATCTTTAATCAAATCCACTCTGAAAATTTTGTTTTCACCGAGCTCGGTCCAAAACAATGGTGTACGGCATTTATGCCCGTACAAAGCCTCGTAAGGCGCCATCTTAATACTTGATTGAAAACTATTGTTGTGCGAATTCAATCAAAGGTAGATACCGTTCCATGAACCATCAATTCGAGGATGCAACATCTCAACATATCCTCAAGTATCTCGAATTATCCGCCGGATTGACCATCGGTTTGAGGGTGAAAGGCGGTCTGAAATGCAACTTGGTACCCAAAGCTTCTTGCAATTTCTTCCAAAATCGCGAGGTGAACCTCGGATCTCTATCCGACACAACAAATCGGTACCGTGTAATCTCATAATCGAAAACGTACAATTCAGCTAGTTTATCCAATGAAAAATTCAATGCGACAGGATAAAGTGAGCCGACTTAGTCGGTCTATCAACAACAACCCAAATCGCATCCTTCTTACTTGTTGTCAATGGCAGTCCGGACACAAAGTCCATTGTGACTTGATCCCATTTCCACTCGGGTATCGTAATCGGCTGAAGTAATCCTGAAGGCACTTGATGTTCCGCTTTCACTTGTTGACATATTAAACATCTCAAAATAAAGTCAGAGATGTCTCGTTTCATACCATGCCACCAAAACCGACGTTTCAAATCGTTGTACATCTTCGTACTCCCCGGGTGGATTGCCATTCGGCTACAATGGGCTTCGTTCAAATTATCGAAATAAGTTCAATTCTTTGGAACACACAGACGACTTCTGAACCTCAAACAATCGTCATCATCAATTTGAAACTCTAATTCCTTGTTCGGAACACACTCAGCCCGTTTTGCAACCAACTCATCGTCGACTTTCTGAGCTTCACGAATTTGATGAGTCAATAATGGTTTGGCCTTTAATTCAGCTACTAACACATTGTCGGGTAGAATAGACAAGTGTACATTCATTGCTCGTAAAGCAAACAGTGATTTCCGGCTCAAGGCGTCCGCAACCACATTAGCCTTTCCCGGGTGATAAGCAATGACAAGCTCATAATCTTTTAACAACTCGAGCCAACGTCTTTGTCGCAGATTTAAGTCTCTTTGAGTCATCAAATATTTGAGACTTTTGTGATCCGAATACACATGGCACTTCTCACCAAATAAGTAAGGTCGCCACATCTTTAAGGCGAATACGATGGCAGCCAATTCGAGATCATGGGTCGGATAATTTTTCTCATGTGGCTTTAATTGTCTCGACGCATAGGCCACAACTCGACCTTCTTGCATCAATACGCAACCTAACCCAAGTAGGGAGACGTCACTATAGATGACAAACTCTTTGCCAGATTCGGGCTATACTAGTACTGGAGCTTCCGTCAAATGAGCTTTCAATTGGTCGAAACTTTTCTGACACTTTTCCGTCCATTCAAACTTGACATCTTTACGAAGCGGTTTAAATCACGGGTGTGGCTATCATCGAGAATCCTTTTACAAACCGTCGGTAGTAACCGCAAGTCCCAAAAAGCTCCAAACCTCGATAATATTTCTGAGGCTTCCAGCTAAGTATGGCTGAAATTTTACTCGGTCGACTCGAATACCGTCTGAGATACCACATGGCCCAAGAAGCTAACCTCGCTAACCAAAACTCACACTTCTTGAACTTAGCATATAGTCGCTTATCCCGTAAAATTTGCAACACTAATCTCGGTGCTCGCATGTTCGGTCTCATCTCTTGAATAGACCAAGATGTCGTCAATGAACACAACTACGAACCGATCCAAATACGGTCTCAAGATCCGATTCATCAAATCCATAAATACCGCAGGGCATTAGTGAGCCCAAACGGCATCACTAAGAACTCGTAGTGACCATATCTTGTTACAAGGCGCTTTGGGTATATCTCAATCTCGGATTCATGAATCGATAATAGCCCGATCTCAAATCTATTTTTGAGAACACCGAGGCTCCTTCGTTGATCGAACAAATCATCGATCTGTGATAACGGATATTTGTTCTTTATTGTCACCTTATTGTCGACGATAGTCGATGCACAACCTCATGTTTCCGTCTTTCTTTTCACAAACAACACCGGTGCACCCTAAGGTGAAAACCTCAAGTGAGCAAAACCTCTATCCACCAACTCTTGCAACCGAGCTTTCAACTCCTTTAATTCGTTGGTGCCATACGATACGGAGCTATCGAAATCGGTGTGGTCCTGTACAAGCTCAATACCAAACTCTATCTCCCGAACAGGTGGCAAACCCGGTAATTCTTCCGAAAAAATATCTAGGTAATCACAAACCACCGGCACAGATTCGGGTTTTATTTCTAACTCCTTATCATCAAGTACATACTCAAGGTATGCTTCGCACCCCTTTCTTACATATTTTTGGGCCAACGTTGATGATATTACAGCTGGCAACCCCTTTAAGTCCGTAGACTCAACTCGGATCATCTCGTTATTTGCGCACCTCAAATCAATAGTCTTGCTTTTGCAATTCACAACCGCATCATGCACGGTCAACCAATCCAACCCAAGAATAACATTAAATTCATCGAACGGCAAAAGCATCAAGTCCGCCAGAAAACAGGAACCTCAAATTACTAGGGGACATTTCTTACACACTTTGTCGACCAGCACGTAATGACCCAAGGGATTTGACACCCAAATTACGAACTCAGTAGACTCAATAGGTAAAGTCTTACTGGATGCTAAGGTTTCGCATATATAAGAATGAGTAGAACCAGGGTCAATCAAAGCAATCACATTAGTATCAAAGAGAGTGAAAGTACCGGTAATAACATCTGGAGAGGAAGCATCCTCACGTCCGCGTATAGCATAAGCCCTAGCAGGAGCGCGAGCCTCGGATCTAGTCGTAACATCTCTAGATCCTCTCTGACCACCACTAGCATTGCCCGTATTTCTAGACGGTCTACCTCGGCGATGGTAGCACCGGTTTCCCACTCGATCTACATTCTGCTCGCACAACCTCGGGCAATCTTTAATGAAGTGGTCAACTGATCCGCACTTGTAACAGGAGCAGTCACGGAATCTATAACTTCCAGAATGCCATTTGCCGCAATACTGGCACTCCGTTCTCCCTCGACGATCATTTCCACCACTAGCGATCGAAGTGACTCGTGTGGTCACAGGGGGTCGGTCGCGATCTCGTCTAGAAAAGCCCGAAGTGTCTCTAGACCGGCCTAAGCCATCTCTAAATTTCTTTGATGATCGTGGGAAGGGCTTCCAAGACCTCTTCTGAAACTCCTTGCTCCCACTTCACTTTTCTTTTCTCCATCTCGAGCTCCTCGGCTTTGCACGCCGCTCGACAAGAGCCACAAACTCTCGGATTTCCAAAACGCCAACATACGACTTTATATCATCATTCAGGTCCATCTTGAGCGTTTACATCATCACTTCAAGAAATGCATTCCCGCTGCATCGATCGAGCCTCACAAATTTTCATTCATAGTCGGTAACCGACATGGAACCTTGTTTAAGTTAGAAATTCCTTCCGTTTTTGATCCATAAATCTCGATGATATACTTTTTCGAAACTCGGTTTGGAAAAACTCCCAAGTTACTTGCTCTCGGGCACAATGTGAAGTCGAGTACACCACCAATAGTAGGCGTAATCACGTAGCAAGGAGATAGTACACTTTAGGCATTCATCGGTGTACAAGATAGCTCATCGAGTGCGGATAGTGTTGTCCAACCAAAATTCAGCTTGCTCGGCATCGTCGCTATCCGTAGCTTTAAATTCAAGAGCCCCATGTTTTCGGATTCATCAACTTGGGGCTTATTCGACCTTATTTGGTCGATTCATGGAGGCATTGTAGGTGCGAGGGTCGTATGAGTCGGGAATGGAGGTTGTGGAATGCACCGTTTTAGTTCTAATGTATTGGTTGAACCAATCATTCATCACGCTATAGAAAGCTTGCCTAGCCTCATCATTCGGATTGCTAGCAACAGGTTGAGAGTCCGCCGGTCTTTGTCCTTTGTGCGGAGCAGCACCACACTCTCCACATCATCGCCTATCGCTCGGTTGGGATCGGGATCCATTACTATAATTAAACACAAATTCAAATGTCGAAATCACCACACTATCAATTAATCACATAATGGCATGTATAGCTAGACCCAAACGTATTACGGTAGTCCTAGAATCGACTAAACCGTAGCTCTGATACCAATAAAATTGTAACACCCCGTACCCGAGTCCGTTACCGGAATCGGACACGAGGTGCACACAGACTTAACTATTTTCACAGTCTATTTAGAAATTTCCGACTAGTGGTCATTTGCATCATTGTTGCCTTAAAATCATATCTTGAGTTTCAAAGCTCGAAAATTAGTTTCGTAATTTTTCCTGAAACTAGACTCATATGTCCATCTACATAATTTTTCTAGAATTTTGGTCAAGCTAATTAGTACAGTTTATTAATTAAAGTCTCCCTATTCCGTGGTTCGACTACATTGAACTTCGTATGCGTTGCAATTGAATATCTCCTTGTGCAGGCTTTAATATCGATTCCGTTTGTTTCTATAGAAACTAAACTCGAGAGGAATCTATAAATATATGGCATGACTCCTAATTATCTCTGGTTAATATACAATGAATTTCCAAAGTCGAATAGGGATCCGAAACCGTTCGCCTGCTTCACGAGAACTTTAATATCTCTTAATAACTCATATGACCGTTTCGTTTCTTCCATATGAAAGTAGATTAATCAAAGTTCATTTACATAATTTATTGACTATTTAATACCATTCCTACTATTTTTAATGATTTTTCACATCCACATCATCTTCTTTGTCAAGATCCGCCTTTAAGGTAGGCTTTACCTATTTCATGATTTCCATGATTCAGTTAGCCCTTTTTGCATACATAGCACAAAGTGTGATCATGATTAACCATTCCAATGGCTAATCGTTTCAAAACAATTCCATACCTCATAATGATCAACATACAAACGATTATGGTACTATGCTAAAACGATATAAGCCATTTTCACATGGCTTTCCAAGTTTACACAAACCGAAAGGTACATGACCTTCAACAAAAGGGTAGTCCTATACATGCCATTTCAAAGTTCAACCAAAATTGTACCAAAATGGGGGCTTTGATAGTGTGGGAGACTTCGACTTCCAAAAATCCCGAGTCCGATAATTGACGAGCCAAAATCTATAAACAAAGAAACAGAGAAAACGGAGTAAGCAATTTATACTTAGTAAGTTTGAGCAAGAAATTCCGGCACAACAAAAGCATAGCATTCATAAAGCTAATGGATAATTTCATATGCACAAATTCTCAATATCCTACTCATTTCACATTCCAACCCCTATGTTCATACATAAGGGATCATCTTAGCCAAATACCGGAAACTCATTACTCGACTGAGCGAATATTATTCGAAGGGAATCAACTAATTCAAGCACATACGAACATACCTCATTGCTGGAATTTTTCAAGCGTATTAACTGAAAATTTTACAGCAAGATCGCTCATTCTCGAATCACGTACCTTCGGAACTTAACCGGATATAACGACTCGGTCAAATGCCTTCGGGACGAAGCCCGGTTATAGTGACTCGCACGAATGCCTTCGGGACTTAACCCGGGTTTAATAACTTGCACAAATGCCTTCGGGCTTAGCCCGGATTTATTAACTCGCACGAATGCCTTCGGATCCTAGTCCGGATATAGTCACTTAGCACAAAGCCTTCGGGACTTAGCCCGGACATCATTCGAATAACCGAGCACAATTATCAATAAATTATGACACATTCGTATTTCATTTTCATTAGCAAAACTCAAACACAAGGCACTTTTCACACTTGCAATTTCGGCTCAATAGCCACACACAAAGAGCATGATTTTAATTTGCTTTAAACATGATCTAATCAATTGAATTTAAGCTCTATTACTCAAGAACTTACCTAGGATGTCGTCGAACGATTTCAATGGCTATTCGACCACTTTTTCCTTCCCTTTGTCGGATCTAGTTCCCCTTTGCTCTTGAGCTTAATTTAACAAATAAATCGATTTAATCATTTGAGCATCGAAAGAGGAATACAAGGTACTTAGCCAATATATATATACTCATTAGGCATCAAAGTCGATCATGCGAAAATCATGAATCAAACTCAACACATTAGTTAATATTCCTCTTAGCGAATTTTCTAAGCCAAGAATAGGCATCAATATGCTTGCCTCTAACCGAATGCATGCACACCAATTTCCCCTCATGTGGCCGAATATGCATGTCCATGTTGAGGCCAATTATACACTTAATACCACACAAAAACAGCATACATTTTACTAACTAACGCATTACATATCGTAGCTCAATACACATCTCTAATTTACTTCATAATCGAAACATCATCACAAGCAAATATACACCTTGAAATAGTATATATGTCATACCAATACATCATGTACAAACATATATACATATATATATGCTAGAGCCGAATCTCAAGTTGATTGTAACTAAACATGAACATAATTTCAAAACACAAATCTTACTTTCCATGATATGAGCATAAATCACACTTTTGGATGTACCATGGCCGAATACATCACAACACCATAATTTTGGTCATGATTAAACAAAGAACTTAATGTCTTACTCAAAAATACTAAAAAGAAAGTCCAAGAGCCATCAATCCACCATCACATATATCATTAGCAAGCTTCATATTTAACACGCTAACTCAAAATCCACCTTGGCCAAATACCATCCCCATGATATAACAAAGGTTTGAACCATGGGCTAACAAGAGCATCAAGCTATCAACTAAAAATATGCATGAATCTCATGGCACAACCTCAAACATACCTTAATCTTGATGCAAGTATAGCCAAACCTCTTCCTAATCCTCTTCCAAACCAAGCATGAAGCAAAATTCCTCCTTCCCTCTAGTATTTTCGGTCAAGAGAGAATGAAAATGGATGAACAAATTTTTTTCTTTTCTTTTCCTCAATACACGGCAATGGGGCATGCATGAGACCATTTTTTCTTTTTCCATTTCTTTATTACCCATGCTCATTAATTTATTTTTTCACCCATGATTCACCAACAAAACATGTCTATGACATGTTTTGCCCATATTTCTTTGTCATGGCGGCCATCACTTGTAAAAAGAGGGTATTTGACATGCAAGGCCATTGTTTTGCATGCATGCTTTAATTAGTCATCACACATTCCCCCATCATACTTTCAAAGTTTTCTACTAGGTCATTTCTAGTGAAATTCACATTTATAACTCTAAATTAAAGCATCAAAATGTCACACATGAGTTAACACATATTATAGGCATCAAAATAAATATCAAATTATTTTTATGCCTCGTTTTTTTGTGGTCCCGAAACCACATTCCGACTAGGGTCGTTTTAAGGCTGTCACAACTCAGCTCCATCTAGCTCAATTGAGCTCATTCTTAATTTCTATTTAATTATGTTTGCTGGAATAAATTAAATAAGTTAGCTAAATTAGTTAAAGTCAGCCTAAATAATTAATTGTGTTTTAATTTGTCTAATTCTGGACATTTTAATTAAGTTTAATTATGTCTTGGTTTGTTCATATTTATTAGCTATTTTAATGTGTCAAGTTTAGGACCAATTTAAAGCTTACTGCCCATTAAAGTTATCTAGCCGATTTAGCTAATTAAGATGTTCTAAGCTTCAGCCAAATTTAAGACATGTCTTAAACCTTACATGTTTAACGTGTCTTAGCTAAATACAAGGTTTTAAATAGTCTTTGAGCTACTGAAATTAATATGTCTAAGTTGAGTTAATATGTTGAATTAATTTGAGTGCAGGTGCAATGTTTGGGACAGCATTAATGCAAGTTTAGCTATTGATTTATTTTCTCAAAAAGACATGATGGTTCGGTCATTGCAACAGCCAGAACCAGGTGCTGATTATTCTTCCCAAAGTAACCGGCTAGCTCCTCCAAGCTACCATTGAAAGCTTTCACACCAGCAGCCCATGCCGTTCACATTACAAGGCTGTTCATATTTTTGCTTTCACACCTTGTGGCCGATTGTCTCCTTGTGTTCACATTTCATGGACGGCTAGCTACCCAAGAAGTTCATTAAAACTTCCAGTCTATTTAGCTTTTCTAAGCATCAACTTAATTAAGCTTCCCAAACACCAAGGCCGAATTTATTGATGCAACTCAGCTCCCAAAACACTCAAATAAGTTCCAGCTAAACTAAGGCATGTAGACGCTGCCCTTTGACGTCTTCCACGCACAAGAAAGCTTCTTGGAAATTTCTTGAAGAATTTTGGAATTTTCAACATATTCAAAAGCTGAAATTAAGTGACAATTTAGCTAGCTTTGTGACTATTCGGCTAGGTTAAGATCAGTACTATAAATATGTAACTCTTTTCTTTGTTTTAGAACTTTTGTCAACTTCAATGTTATCTAAGTGTTTTTGTGAGAATTTATTCTCTCAATTTCGTCCAAAGACTCAACTGACTTATCTACTTGTTAGTTGATGCGACCATAGCTCGGGAAATTACTACCGAATCTATTGAACTACCATGAGGACCTATAACTCTATCACGAGCTAAGAAATTTCAAGAAGTGTTAGCAAGCTATGTGGATTGAGCTTAGAGAGAGCACGAAGCCGAATCCAATAGCCATGCATGGAACAGCTCTATTGGCGTCACTTGCAATTTATTGCAAGTTGAACTTGAATTTTAATAAACTCATCTAATTTCAATAAATAAGTTGCTGGACTTTATTCAACTCATCTTAGTTTATTTTAATTACTAGAGTTTTTGTTGAACTTCATTTAATAAGTGTTGCTCTTAATTAATCTAGTTACTAGGATTATTTATTGATGCATGGTTTAAGTTTAATTAATTATGCTTCTATTAATTTAACTAGTTGCTGGAATAATTGTTACATAGGTTTTAGCCCATTTATCTAAGTTAAGTTTTAATGAGTGCATGTTCAATAAGTGCTTAAATGTGTTTAATAAGTTCAATTTAATGTGTTTAAATACAGGTAACTCTTTAGCTCATAACTGTTACAATTCAAGGCTGCTACACATTCAATAAAGTGGCTTTTCAAGTCATTTTCGATTACAAGCAAGGGAGCTGTTACAAATAAGGTTTTATACATCATTTAAGGAGCTTTAAGGAGCATTATACCATCCTTTTATTTCAGCAGCAACCTCTTCATCTACCAGCCGTTTTTGCTACTTCAAAAATTAACTCAAAGCATTCAAAATGCCTTTAAGGAGCTGGTGTCTATTCAGCTAGCCAAAGGACAATTCAAGAGTCATTTTTCAAGAATTTATGGTCATTCATTCAGCTGAATTGCAGAGAATTCAAGAGTGGAGTTATTTGGTTCAAGAATGTCAAAAGACTTGAACTTTATTTTAGTTTTTAATTAGCACATTAAGATGAATTCTTGTGACTATTCGTCTAGCCTATTCTAGCACTATAAATAGGAGAAATCTGCCTTTGTAAAAGGACTTTTTTTGATGAATTTGATAATATCTTATTACTCTGTGAGTGTTGAACTCCCATTGTTCTCCAAAGACTGAGTTGGCTTATCAAGCAACTCTTGTGGCCTCAATTCTGTTTATTTTTTGAACTTATCACTTGCATCCATGTGTGGCCTTCACCATACCGAGGTTTCTATCTTTGTAGATAGCAGGTCGAGGTTTACTATCAAATAATCCTTACCATTTTTTCCATCACCCTTTTCAACCTTAATGCTTTTTAAGTTTCGGGTCAACACGAATCTATTGTGCTAGTTCACTCTTAAGCTTTAGCCTACCATCTATTATTGTTTATTTAACCTTTTTGCAACCTTTCCTTTTAACTTACCCTTCAACTATCTTAAGCCTATTTTTTTTTTAAATTGTCAATCTTACCTAATTTAAACGATCGGGCAACAACACGACTCGTGACATCCATATCCAAGTTAGTATCATTAGTGGCATCAACCTGAATTTTTCCCAACTTATCACTCTATTTGAGTGTGGTGTTCACCATCCTACATACCATTGGTTCTTACCTTTTTAGGTAATGGGTCAAGGTCGATATCACCATCAACTATCCCTCTGAAGATATTATAAGTTTTGGGTCAGCACTCCTATTTAGTGTTGGTTCACTCTTGCATCTTAAGATTCACTTTCCGTCCATCCACAAGTATCCACCTAACCGAACAAGCTATCATCTATACTTTTATTTCTTGTTAGCTGAACCTAAAACTATCCAAACTCAACCATTTCGAATCCATATTTGTTCCTAAACCGCAATCTAAGCCTAATTGAATCCAAGCTTCTCAAGTCGAACAACACTTCTTCGTTAGACGATCGGGCATTTAAACGACTCAACTCACTGACACGTGGCAAGATGGTATCATTTGGTATCAGAGTTGCTTAAAACGAGAAGTACGAACGTTCGAAGACATCCCATAATAGGGTTGTAAAAAAATTCAAAAAATAAAAAATAAAAAATAAAAAATATATATATTTAGTATTATTTTGTGTATTATGTATTGCAGTTCTATATATTGAAAAAAAATCAAAATTATTTAAAAAAAGAGAAGAAAGTGATTAAAAGTTTGTTTTCAGTATTTGTAATCCCGATCAACAAAATTCTGCTTCTATTTCCCTTGCTACCCTACATGATGCGAGCTTGGCCAAGGAGCTAGTAGCCAAACCCTTGGAGCTGCCATTGGGACTAATCACCTGAGCTCAAGCAAAGAGGCTCCAAGAGACTATTTCAAGCTACATATATCGAGCTTGGAAAGAAGGAGTGTTTGATCAATAAGTGACCAACTCAACAAGCTCATTTTGCAACGTTCTTCAAGCTGACTTAGTTCGTTTCAGCTTAAAGGAGCTCAATTAGACACAAAGCTAGCTCATTGAGCTGATTTCAATTTATTTTACTTAATGCATTTATGTTGCTAGAATAAATTTAATTAGTTGTGTTAGTTAATTAGTTAAATTTGAGCTCAAATAATGAATTAATTTAACATGTCTTAAATCTGGACATTTTTAATTCAATGTATTAAATATGCCTTATATTAATACATAATTTTAATGTGTCTAGTTTAGAACATCATTTTAATGTGTCTAGTTTAGGGACAAATTTATTAGTTGCTGCAAATTAATTTGTCTTAGCCGAATTCATGGTGTCCTCACTCAATTAATTTGCTGCCAGTTAATTTGTCTAGAAACATGCATGGGATGACATGGAATGGGCAGCTAACAAGTGCACCTCTTTGTGGACACCAAGGGCAAAAGGTGGTGTTGTTTTCTCTCCTCAAGGATGGCTGTCCAACTCCCCCAAGCAGCATCTCTTGTGTTCACATTTGTTGAAAGTTCTATTCACACCTGTGGATGATTAGATCTATGTTTTCACACTTAAAGGGCTATTGCAGTGCTAAACAATGCTCACTAAAACTAAGCCTTTTTAGCTCAACCATGAAACACATTTAAGGAGCATTCAAGCTGATTTTAATAAACTTGGCCGAACATGGACAACACCATTTAGCTTTCCCAACAACTCCATCAATGATCAACAGAACAATCATCATCTAGAAGGTGTCCATTTATGTTTTTCAAGCTAGGAAGATTCTAGGGACGTCCAAGAAGCTATAAGGAAACTTCCAGCCCCTTTCTAGCCTAATTTAGCCGTCCATTCAACATCCCATATAGCCATTCGACTACCTATTGTTTAGGCTATAAATATGAGTTGTTTTTCTCTTGTAAAAGGGTAATGAACATTTTATTAACTTTAAGATATATTGTAAGTGTGTTCAACTCTCAGCTTTCTCCAAAGACTGATCTGACTTATCAAGAAACCCTTGTGGCGTCAATCCGTCTTTGTTTCCTAACTTATCACTTTGTCCCAAAGTGTGGCGTTCACTATACTGAAGGTTCCTATCTCGCATAGATAGAGGGTCTCAGTCATTATCCTAATCATCTATCTTCCAATTCCATTCTTTTCTTTCCTAAGTGTTCTTATAAGTTTTGGGTTAACACACAACTATTGTGTTGGTTCATACTTGAACCCTAGTCGAACCATATTCCTATTTTTTCGCAGCCAATTTTAATCCATTTCCATTGAACCTTTCTTATTCATTTTCAAGCCTATTTTGCAAACCGTTTTAATCTTACTCAATTTAATGGTCGAGCAAACTTTAAGACTCAATTCTTAACCTAGGCGAGTACGTATCATTTGGTATTAAAGCTGGTTAAATCGAGGTAAGAATCAACGTTTTGATATTCTCAAGATTGCAAGTAGCAAAAAAATAAAAATAAAAAAAGGAAAAGTATATATATTGAAGTGTAAAAATTCAGAAATAGTTTTAAAAAAATTTACAAAAGTATAAAAAAAGGGTGAAGTTCATATACAAATAAATTTCCTGCCCGAAAAATAATTTCATTCCTTACTCATACCAAACAGCCACACTTAAAGCCTTCAATTTGTTTGTTAGCCTACCTATTGTCCCAACATTAATCTCAATGATGAGTCGAGTCGTATTTACTTTGCCTGATCATCTACGAGAAAGTATGGTTCAATTAGATGGATATCTAACAAAATCAATGAAATAGGCTCAACTAGGATTGAAAGTTCAAAAATAAAATGGCCAATTGGACAGGGAAAATATTTGGTTATTAAATAAGTGGTAAAAGTTGATTATGTTTTGGGTATGGTAAAAGGATGGAAAGAAACAATTCAAGAAGCAAGCAAGAACCAACACTAATTAGTGTTGACCGAATACTTCTGTGCTTTTGAAAAGGTTTGTAAATTCGGTCAAAACCTTGATCCACTATCAAGAAAGATAGGAACCTCTGTATAGGGTTTGAACACCACACTTGCGAAAGTGATAAGTTCAAGAAAGGCAAAGAACGGTTTGACGCCACTAACTTTGTAAATAAGCCAACAAGTCTTTAAACGAAATCGAAGAAAAGTATTTCTCACCAAATGAGTAGAGTTTCATTAAAATGTCCAAACATCCTTCAAAAATGACTGGTTACACATATTTATAAGTATAGAAAAACTACCTGAATAGTCACATTTTAATGTGCTAATTAAAACTGAAATTAAACTCAAGTCTCTTGGCATTCTTGTAACAATTAAATCCATCCTTGAATTCACTTTAATTCAACTGAATAAATATCCTCGATTGCTTGAAAAATGTCTCTTGAGATGTTCTTTGGCTAGCTAAAAAGACACCAACTACTTAATGGTGTTTTGAATGCTTATTTTAATATTTGAAAGAACAAAATCAGCTGGTAGGTGAAGAGGTTGCTGTCGAATTTAAAAGGGTGTTAAAATGCTCCTTAAAACTCCTTAATTGATGTATGAAACCTCCCTTGTAACAGCTCATTCCTTCGTAACCAAAAAAACACTTGAAAAGTCACTTCTATTAAGTTGTAACAGCCTTGAAATGTAACGGTTGTGAGATGAAGGGACACCTGCAATAAACACATTAAAATGAACTTTATTAAACACGATTAATCACTAATTAAACTCAATCACATTAAGTACTTGACTTCAATAAATGAACTAGAAACAAACGCATCAATTAATGCAGCAACTAGTTTAATTAAAAGAAACAAAATTAAATAAACTTGAAATCATGCTTCAATAAATTATCCTAGTAACTAGACTAATTAAAAAAGCATCTTATTAACTGAAGTTCAATAAAAACTGAAATAAATAATATAAGATGAGTTGAATTAAAACCAGCAACTCATTTATTAAACTTAATATGAGTTTATTAAAATTTAAATTCTACTTGCAATAAATTGCAAGTAATGCCTATGGGGTCCATCCATGCATGATTAATGGGTTCAACTTCTTGTTCTTCCCAAACTCATTCCACATAGCTTGCCAATGTGTCTTTAAATTTCTTAGCTCGTAACCTAGTAATAGGCCTTTATGGCAATGCAATGGATTCGGTAGAGACATCCCGAGCTAAGGTCGTATCATTCGCCCTCTTGAAAGTGACTTGTCCTCAAATCGGAACCTGCATCAAAAGGAGACAAATCAGCAACATTAAAGTTTGCACTAACGTTATATTCACCTGGTAAGTCAAGTCAATATGAATTTTCATTGATCCGTTCAATAACTTGGAATGGACCATCTCCTAGTGGTAACAACTTAGATCGTCGTTAAGCTAGAAACTGTTCTTTCCTAATATGAATCTAGACCTAATCACCGGGTTCAAAGATAACCCATTTTCTTCCTTTGTTCGCCCTGTGAATGTAACTCTCAGTTCGGGCTTCAATATTAGCTCGCACTTTTTGATGGACCTCATTGATGTATTCAACCTTTTTCTTGGCATCTACATACACAAAATGATTGCTAGGAAATGGAAATAAATCAAGGGGAGTTAATGGATTAAAGCCATAAACTACTTCAAAGGGAGAAAACTTAGTAGCAGTATGGACAGAGCGATTATAAGTAAATTCATTGTGAGGTAACATTCTTCCCACGACTTTAGATTTTTATGGACGATGGAATTCAACAAAGTAGTCAATACTCAATTTACCACCTCCGTTTGTCCATCCGTTCGAGGATGACAAGTGGTCAAAAATAATAGCTTTGTTCTGAGCTTTCCCCACAATGATCTCCAAAAGTGGCTCAAAAACTTTGCATCGTGATCGGAAACGATCGTTCTTGGAATTCCATGTAAATGAACAACTTCCCTAAAGAAGAGATTAGCTACATGAATAGCATCATTAGTCTTGGCACATGCAATAAAATGAGACAATTTCGAAAATCTATCAACTACCATATATATAGAGTCTTTGCCTATTTTTGTTTTTTGATAATCCAAGGACAAAGTCCATGGATACATCCGTCTAAGGGAATTCAGGTATGGGTAGCAGCATATACAAACCATGAGGTTAAATTTTTGACTTACCTCGTTTGCAAGTCACACAACGCTCACATACATGTACAACATCTCTTCGCATTCGCAGCCAATAAAAATGTTCTTGTAGAGTTGATAGTGTCTTTCTTATACCAAAGTGTCCCATGAGGCCTCCACTATGCACCTCTTGCATAAGCAATTCTCGAATGGAGCGTTGTGGTATGCATAACTTGCCTTCCTTAAAAAGGAAGCCCTCATACCTATAAAATTTCTCAAAAGATTCATTCTCACAAGCAACAAAGATATTACCAAAGTCATTATCATTAACATACAATTCTTTCAAATAAGAAAACCCAAGTAGCTTAGAATCAAGATAAGACAATAAAGTGTACCTCCTTGATAGGGTATCAGCCACTACGTTTTCTTTACCTTTCTTATACTTGATGACATATGGAAAGGATTCAAGATATTCAATCCACTTTTCATGATGCTTGTTTAACTTATGTTGACCCTTAATGTGCTTTAAGGCTTCACGATTGGAATGAATCACGAACTCATTCGGCCACAAGTAATGATGCCCGTCTCGGGAGATCAAATTAAGGCATACATTTCCTTATTATACACGGGATAATTGAGAATAGCCCCATTTATTTTCTCACTAAAATATGCCACCGGTCTTCCATCTTGGGTTAGCACAGCTCAAATTCCTACATCTGAAGCATGACATTCGATTTAAAAGGTTTTAGCAAACCAAGAAGTGCTAATAAAGGTGATTGGACAGGGCATTGTTTAATTTTATTAAATGAATTTTCTTGCTCATTTGTTCAATAAAATGCTAAATGTTTCTTAATAAAAGCTGTCAATGGCGCAACAATTGTATTAAAGTGAGGCACGAAACATCGATAAAAACTAGCCAACCCATGAAAGCTTCAGACTTGGCTAATGCTAGTTGAGTGCGGCCATTCTTGGATCGCTTTAACTTTCTCTTGATCAACTTCCAACCCTTCAGACCTCACCACAAAACCTAAGAACACAACTTTGTTAGTACAAAACGAACACTTTTTAAGGTTTGCATAGAGTACCTTCTGTCGCAACGTTTCTAACACCTATGGCAAATGTTGAATATGCTCTTCCAATGACTTGCTGTATATCAAGATATCATCAAAATAAACTACACAAAATTTTCCAATATAAGCACGTAACACATGGTTCATTAATCGATAAAAGTACTAGGTGCGTTCGTAAGACCAAATGGCATTACCAACCATTCGTACAAACCATTTTGGTCTTGAAGGAAGTCTTCCACTATTCATCGCCTTTTTGCATACAGATTTGATGGTGGCCACTTCTAAGATCGATCTTCGTGAATATCTTGGCACCACCTAACTCATCGAGCATATCATCGATGCGAGGAATTGGATGTCTATATTTGACGGTGATCTTGTTGATAGCACGGCATTCAACGCACATTCGTCATAAACCATCCTTTTTAGCCACAAGTAGAACTGACACCACATTCGTCATAAACCATCGTTCAGCAACTTGTTTTTGTAATTCCTTGGTTTCTTCCAAGTTAATTCGATAAGCAGACCGATTAGGAAGTGCGGCTCCAGTTACTAGATCGATTTAGTGCTCGATGCCTCAAATTAGAGGCAATCAACTTGGGATTTCTTTTGGGAAAATGTCCTCGAATTCCTATAAAAGAGGCAACGTAGAAGAAGGTAGATCGTAAGGTAACTCGTTAGTGTTTAACAAAATTTCTTTGTACATAAGTACAAATATAGGTTGCCTCAAAGTTAAAGCTCTCCAAACATCACTCGCTCTCGCAAACACACTTATTTTACCATTTTTTTCTTCTTCATTTTTTTCTTTTCTTGCTTCCTCTTCACTCTCTTTTGAAATTTTACCTCTAGCTCTCTCATTTTCTAGCATTTGTCCCACAGATGTTTTGAGTTTGAGTTGGAGGGTATACTTGCTTCGGGGTTAATGGTGTAAGTGTCACATTCTTACCATAATGCTTGAAGGTATATCTATTAGTATAGCCATCATGAGCCACTCTCCGATTGAACTGCCATGGTCGTCCTAATAGCAAATGGCCGCGTACATTGGCATCAAATCGCATAGAACTTCATCAAAATATTTTCCAATGTTGAAGGAAACTAGGACTTGTTTCATGACTTTGAGATCACCACCATCGTTGAGCCATTGAAGCTTGTACAGGTTCAGATGTTTGGTGGCCGGCAGTCCTAATTTTTCCACTATGAGAGTACTTGCCACATTCGTGCAACTTCCACCATCTGTGAGAATGCTACAAATTTTCCCTTGGATTTGGCATCTCGAATGGAAAATATTCTCTCATTTTTGCTCGTTGTCCACTTCTTGTAGACTTAGACTTCGTTTGACTACAAGCATTGTAACAGCTCGATTTTGACCCTAGTCAGAATAGTGCTTTTGAGACCACGAATTCAAGTTAGAAAGATATTTTAATATTAATTTTCGTGTATATGGTAAGTGAATTGACATGTGTGAAAGTCTCCTAGGGAAATTTAACTATTTGTGTGCTTAATTTGCAAAAATGACCAAATCGCGTAATAAGTAAAAGCTATGTGCTAGATGTTAAAAGTGCTTATTTGACTTGGCTTTATAATTGGAAGGTCCTTATGTGGTTATTATGCCATTTACTTAGTTAATGGACATATATGGCCTTATTTCAAAAGTATTTTATGTGTTTAATTAAAGGGTAAAATGGGTATTTGTTTAATAAGTTTTAGTTAAATAAAACAATGCATAAAATAAAGCCATTATTCATGTTTCATAGCCGAAAATAGCAAAGAAAATAAAAGAAGAAGAACACCTAGGGTTTGACCATTGTATTCTTTGATTGAGGTATATTTTTGCTTCAATTTTTGATAATTTTTACGTTTTTATGATCGTTGCTAAATGTGCTATAAAGCCTATGCCTCAATTTCTGATTTTGTTGATGATTTGAAAATGTTTCATGGATGAATTTATGAGTTTTGTGTTGCTAAATGGTGAAATATGAAAGTTTGATGTTGAGTTTACATGCTTTGTCTTTGAATTTTAGTTGGATTCGAGTAAATTGAGATAATTTGTGAAAATGTTATTTTGAAGGACTAAAATGTGAAATAAATGAAATGTGTGGACTTTTTTGAGAGCCATGAAAATTCAGTTAAGCTTGTGTACAAAGAAATTATGTGTATTTTGTGATTTTGTGAAATAGGGACTAAAGTGTCGATATGTAAAAATTGAGGGCTATTTTGTAAAATACGCTAAATATGTGTTTATGGATTGAATTGAATTATTTTGTGAATAAAAGGGTTAATTTTGAATACATTTAGATCAAGAAAGGAGGAATTCAGACTTAGATTGAGGAAAGTCGAAGGTTATCGAGTAGAGAGTCCGAGTCGACAAATTCTGAGTACGAGGTAAGTTAGTACTTAAAATATGATGTTAAGTAAGTTTTGATGTATTTATTATACATAGGTTGTATATAATTGAATTGGATAATATGGTGATGGAACGAAAGTTTCGGCACTAAGTGTGCGATTTAAACTACTTTGGCACTAAGTGTGCAATTTAACTAGCTTCGGCTACTTGAGGCACTAAGTGTGCGATACCGACTTAGTCTCTGTTATTTTAGATGGCACTAAGTGTGTGGAAATATTTAGCTTTAGCTAACCTTATAGCACTAAGTGTGCTAATGTGTAAAATACAAATAACTTATAGAAAGTCTTATAATATTCAACATGAGGTAAGTACAAAAGTGAATAAGTACGGGAAGCTTCAGGTATGTATAATGCCTAAGTGGTAGATGATGTTATGTATATGAATCTCATTGAGTTGATATAGTTATATGGATTAAAATTGTGCAAATATTCATAGGTTATCATTTTACGTTCATATACTATGAATGTTTTGAGTACGAGCTTACTAAGCTTTGAAAGCTTTCTCTGTGTGATTACTATCTATTTTACAGTTATCGTAGCTACTAAAGGATCAGGGATAGTCCAGGACTGTCACCACACTATCGATATTATTTTGGTACTTTTGAAAATGTAAATATTTGAAGTATGGCATGTATGGGCTAGTAGTTGTGAAGTATGTTTTGTGATGTATATAGTTCGCCATGAGATTTGGCTAATTTGTGTTTGAACTCATATTTGAGAAAGGCTTATGATATGTGATGTTAATTTGCGACTATGGCATGAATGATGTATGTTTTAGCACAAAGAATGGTTGATTGGGTTGTACATGTATGTTTGTTTCCTTGTTATAGGTTGACCCATAATGGGTGGCAAGTTGCCTTAAACCAAGCCTGCATTGTGCCACACGGTCAGGGGACACGGGCGTGCCTTGTGGTCGTGTAAGAAAAGCAGTATTCTCTTAAAAATTACACAGCCTTGACACACAAGCGTGTCATATGGCCGTGGGCTAAAGTTAGTAGCTAGCTAAGTATCACACGGCCATAGCACACGGGCGTGCCTATTGCCCGTGGGTGAAAGTCAGTATGGTCACCCTATTTTGCCACAACTAGTTCACATGGGTGTGTTTAAGGCCCGTGTGAGACACATGGCCTGAACACACAGGTCTGTGACCTCAATAGAATTGAAAATTTTTCTAAGTTTTGAAATTTACGAGTTTGTTTGGTTTAGTCCCAACCTCTTCTTAATGCAGGTTTATGGTCTCATTGACCTAAGTAAGGGACTTTATGCTTATGTTTGACTTTTGATTGTAAAGTGATTTCGAAATGTTCCAATATGTCCGGTAATGCCCCGTAACCCTAGTGCGTCGATGGATACGGGTTAGGGGTGTTACAAACTCACCTTTAACTGGGTGTTCCAAATCCTCTTTTTTTTCAGAATTCAATTCGGGCTCATCTTTCTCTTGATCCTCTGTTTTAATTTCACCATCAGCACGTAACACCATGGTGCTCTGGTTTGGGCACTGACTTGCAATATGTCCTCTTCTGAGACATTTGAAGCATTTAATATCTCTAGAATGGTTTGATAAACTCTCGATAACTTTGCCTTTGCTTGATTTGGCCAAAGGCTTATTTCTCTTAGGCAACACCGTGGACTCCTTCGCTCAGTTTGATGGAAAGCTTCTGCTAATGCCTTGTTCTCATCTTGAAGGATTTTTAATGGAGTAGCCTCGGGTAGCACCCTTACGCTTCATTTTTTTTCCACTTTGATGGCCATGTGTACCATATGCACCACCTTGATGTAATGTTGAAGTTCGACGACATTAGCCATGTCATGGTTAAGACTAGCTAGAAAACGAGCCATAGTCGCTTTGCGGTGTAACACCCCAAACCCGGCCCAGACGTTACGGCTGAATTCAGCATGCCACATGGAGAATGTTACTATAGAAGTTATGCTTTATCCAAAAATCTTTCTTAGGATTTGAAGAATGTTTTGTTATAAGTTAAAGTGAATGGAAGCTATGCACGAGGTAGGAAGCCAGAAAAGAGGAGGTGAGTCTATTGGACTGCTTAAGTACCAAGCTCTTCATGGATCCAATCCTAGACATGCACACATCCATTGCCACACTTTAAACCTATTACTTGTCCACGTATAAATAATTAAGTTTAAAACTATTTAAAATATTCATTTCCTTTGAAAACGTTTACATTGCGGAAGCTTTGCTCGGTTATCATGATATTTTGAAAATAAGAAACTTTTATAAAACGCGCCTTAAAACTAACTAATTTAATAACCCAAAATAAGTAAAATAATAAAAAGAGCAGCTTATTACAACTTAAACCAGAAACAAAATACTCAAAATAATAATTGCAAAACCTAAAAAGAAACCAGAATTTAATCTTCGTGGCCACTCTAAATCCTGCCCAGCTCCAAGTCCACCAACTAGGGCTCACCTGCAAGGATGGAAGAGAAAGGGGTGAGTTTGGAAAACTCAGTGTGTAAGGAAAACCCATCCAAAGCCCAAGTCAGCTCAAGCCCATTGGGCCTAAGCTCATTCAGATAACAGTAGGCATTGGGTCGAAGCCCTTTTCAGAATACAGTAAACTGGGCCTTAGCCCCTTTTCAGATAACAGTATGGCCAATAGGCCCATTCTAGGACAGAACACACATATCCGTGTATGCAAGCCCAACCCAGCCTATAACCAACCGCTACACTCCACCCATACCAGCCCTACACTCTATGTGGGGAATAGCTCAACCCACCCAAATTTACACTCCACAGCTTGCAAAGATAGTCGCTCAAATATCGATAAGTTGAGGCAAAGCCTCCAGTACGTGGTCAAGCCACTTTCAGTACTTCCTCCATCAATAATCCAGTCCCATGCATCAGATAATGATAATAACATGGCATGCAGTAAATAGTAACAGTCAAACATGCACTTCTGTCATAATTAACCCTAGGGGTAAAATGGTCATTTTGCACCTAGGGGTATAATGGTAATTTTCCATACTTAGGGGTATTCTAGTAATTTATCTATTTTAGGGTTTTCATGCATATTTCCACCATTCACGTACTAATAGAAACACTTACCGGGTGCTCTTACCGAATTGGGCCCGTTGGTCCATTATCCCAATTTTGGCCCTTAAAGCCCAAAAATATCGAAGGCATAGAAATCATGCATTCTGCAGTCTAAACATTGTAGTATACCAAAACGTTAATCGATTTAACTCACGAGCATTCGCACACTCGCAAGTCCACAAAATACCGATTTTCGGCTTTTCGGCATTTCGGCTTTCGCCGATCTAGACTATGAAAAGGTGTTAGTTACACACCTTTTTGGACGATATGCTGACGAGATCCACACAGACGAACTGCCTACAATCAGATTACTAACACGTTAATCTAACTATCAAAAACGAACTACGTAATAACCCCCTTACCATATCGGCCAAAAGCACTTTAGGCACTAGCTATCCTACCTTTGCCGAAATTAGCGACTAGGTTTAGATCCAGTCGTTCCACTTGTCCAAGCCTTCGATCAGTAGCCTCTAGATCACACTATTATCACAATAAAACAGTTGTCACAACCCTTAAAGCCACAGAGCCCAAATCGATAGCCTCCCTAAACCTTTAGGGACTTCGGCTTTTTCTAACTTGAAAGAAATAAGACTAGATCTGAAGTAATGAGCACTTACCACTTATTCCTCTTTGATTACTACGCAGATATGATGTATATCTATCCTCTAAATGATGGCAGAACCCGAATCCAAGAGATCTAAAGTTTCGGCTATAAGCCACTAAGTCTTAGGGTATTTCGGCTTTTTAAGTGGTGAAGAAGATGACGATTCGAGGCTATAACCTTGGAATAATGCTGCCGACCGGTACCAAGGGTTTAGAGAAGATGAATGTTGGTCAAGAGGAACAAAAATTCCGAAGGATTTTGGCTTTGGAGAAATCAACACCAGTAGTGAGTTTCGAGATTTGGCTTTTATGGCAATCAGCTATGGAGGTTTTGTGGAGGATGGGATCGACAGAGAAGGTGAGTAGGGTGATCAGAAGGTTTCGGCTAAAGGAAGAAGTATAAGGGAAGAAAGAAAATGAAGAGGAAGAGAGGGAGAAAATTCGGCATCAAGAAGAGGAACTTGCGTTTTTGGCTTTTGTGAGAACTCAGAATGAATGAATGAAAACTTTCAGGTGGCTAACCCTAATCCTCCAAGACAGAAAAAGAAAAGAACCTAACCCTAATATCAACTAAAGCAATCGGCCCAACCTCCCTAAGGCCCTTGCCGAAACTCTCTTGAGTAATCATGTGCCCAGCACATGTCCAAAATTAAAAAGTAACTACATGCCTACCTTGCGACTCGAACCTTGGACCTTCAATTCCTTCCCATGCGCCATTTTTTTAGGAATCTAGTTGTAACACCCCGTACCCGAGTCCGTTACCGGAGTCGAACACAAGGTGCACACAAACTTGACTTAATCATTTTCACAGTCCATTTAAAAATTTCCAGACAAGCTGGTTACTGCATCACTGTCGCTTTAAAAATCATATCTTGAGTTTCAAAGCTCGAAAATCAGTTTCGTAATTTTTCCCTGAAATTAGACTGACATTTCCATCTACATATTTTTTTCTATAATTTTTGATTGGGCCAATTAGTACAGTTTATTAGTTAAAGTATCCCATGTGACAAGGGTCGACTACACTGACCTTCACGCGTTACAACTCGAATATCTATCTGTACAGGGCTTCAATACTGATACCGTTTGTTTCTATAGAAACTAGACTCAAATAGGAATCTATACATATATGGCATGACTCCTAATTATCCCTGGTTAATTTACAATGAATTTCCAAAGTCGGAACAGGGGGTCCAGAAACCGTTCTGGCCCTGTCTCACAAACACCTAAATATCTCTTAACATACAACTCATATGACCGTTTCGTTTCTTCCATATGAAATTAGATTCATCAAGGTTCATTTACATAATTTATTCCCTAATTTATTCCATTCCTGATATTTTTAGTGATTTTTCACATCCACACCACTGCTGCTGACAGCATCTGCCTTTAAGATAGACTTTACCTATTTCATAATTTCCATGATTCAATTGGCCCTTTTTGCATACATAGCACAAAGTGTGATCATGATTAACCATTCCAATGGCTAATCGTTTCAAAACAATTCCATACCTCATAATGATCAACATACAAACGATTATAGTACTATGCTAAAACGATATAAGCCATTTTCGCATGGCTATCTAAGTTTACACAAAACCGAAAGGTACATGACCTACAACAAAAGGGTAGTCCTATACATGCCATTTCAAAGTTCAACCAAAATTTGTACCAAAAGGGGCTTTGATAGTGTGGATGACTTCGACTTCAATGATCCCGAATCCGATAGCTAACGAGCAAAATCTATAAAACAAAGAGCCAAAGCAACGGGGTAAGCATTTTAATGCTTAGTAAGTCTCAAGTAATGAAATCAGCTTTGACTAAAGTATTACATACACATAGCTAAATGAATCACTTTAGTAATACACATTCTCATAATCATATACACACACAAGGTATCAACCTATCTAAGAGCCGAAAGTTCGTTAGTCGATCGAACGAACACTATTTCAAACGAATCGACTTTTCCGATGCACATGTAAACATACCTTATCATATGGGTTTTTTCGAGCGTATTAATTGAATTTATTACCGCACCAAAATGCTCACCTTCAAACCGAGCTTCTTCGGAATTTAGCCGGATATAACCACAAGCACAATTGCCTTCGGGTCTTAACCCGGATTTGGTATCTTGCACAAATGCCTTCGGGTCTTAGCCCGGATATGACAACTCGCACGAATGCCTTCGGGTCTTAGCCCGGATATAATCACTAGCATAAATGCCTTCGGGACTTAGCCCGGATATATTCACTAGCATAAATGCCTTTGGGACTTAGCCCGGGTATCATTCAAATGCTCATGTATACATATATCAATAATCACGACACATCCATATTTCATTTTCGTTACTAAGGCTCAAACACAAAATATTTATCAAACCTTTCCAATTTCGGCTCAATAGCCACACACAAAGAGCATGATTTCAATTAACTTTATAACTTAGTCCCTACGCACATTTGGCTGTCCGCCATAATATGACAAATCATTTCAATATAATTCAAGTAGGGTCATTACTCGAAGACTTACTTCGGACGTGGTCGAGCGATTTCGACGGCTACTTGACTACCTTTTCCTTCCCTTTATCGGATTTAGCTCCCCTTTACTATTGAGCTTAATTTAACAAATAAATTGATTTAATCATTTGAGCATCGAAAGAGGAATTCAAGGTACTTAGCCAATATATATACTCATTAGGCATCAAAGTCACATATGTACGAAATCATGAATCAAACTCAACACATTAGTTAATATTCCTCTTAGCCGAATTTTCTAAGCCAAGAATAGGCATCAATATGCTTGCCTCTAACCGAATGCATGCACACCAATTCCCCTCATGTCGCCGAATATGCATGTCCATGTTGAGGCCAATTATACACTTAATACCACACAAAACAAAGATACATTTTACTAACTAACGCATTCCATATTGTAACTCAATACGCATCAATCATTTACTTCATAACCAAACACCATCATATGTAATTATATGCCTTGAGATAGTATATATGTCATACCAATACATCATGTGCAAACATATATATATATACATGCAAGAGCGAATCATAAGGCTGATTATGACTATCTCATATATCTTCATTATGGCGAATGCTCCTTCTACACCATTTACCTTCACAAAGCATGAATTTCATCATCCAACTTACAAGCTTACAATGTCATGAAGTTTAACCTCATAGTATCTATCAAACTCTCACTCAAAATTGCTAAAAGAATATTCAATAATTATTAATCCACCATCACATGCACCATTGCAAAGCTTCACTTTTAGCATGCAAATGATATCAACACAATCTCACCTTTGCGAATATCATCTCCATGACATAGTAAGGATTTGAACCATGGCTAGTTAGAACTCAAGCTAACTACTAAAATATACATGAATCTCATGGCAAAACATCAAACTTACCTTAATAGTGACCTAGGATAGCCGAATGCTTCACTCCCTTCTTCCCTTTTTCCTTCAATTTTCGGCCAAAAGATGTTCAAGGATGAACACACACATTTCTTTTTCTTCTTTGTATTTTCTTCCTAGTTTTGGCTCAAAGAAAGGATGAACAAATTTTTTTTTCTTTCTTTTCCTTCAACTCACGGCAATGGGGGGGATTACACCTTCTCTCCCTTTTTTTTTTTCAATTCTTTATTCCTCACCTTAGTTTAATTTTTCCTCCCATATTGCACCAACAAAACATGTCTATGACATGTTTTGCCCATCCTCCCTTGTCATGGCCGGCCATCACTTATAAAAGGGGGGTATTTGACATGCAAGACCATTGTTTTGCATGCATGCTTTAATTAGTCATCACACATTTCTCTATCCTACTTTCAAAGTTCACTACTAGGTCCTTTTTAGTGAAATTCACATTTATGACCCTAAATCAAATCATCAAAAATGTCACACACAAATTAACACATATCATAGGCATCAAAATGAATATTAAAATATTTTATGCCTCGGTTTTGTGGTCCCGAAACCACTTCCCGACTAGGGTCAATTTTGGGCTGTCACAACTCTCCCCCACTTAAGAAATTTTCATCCCCGAAAATCTTACCGGTAAATAGGTTCGGGTAACGCTCTTTCATAGAGTTCTCGGTTTCCCAAGTAGCTTCTTCCATCCCGTGTTTGAGCCATGACACTTTTACTAACGGAACCCTTTTGTTTCGCAACTCCTTCACTTCACGAGCTAGGATACGAATCGGTTATTCTTCATAACTCATATCGGCTTGAATTTTAACCTCTGATGGACTAATTACGTGCGACGGATCAGATCTATAGCGTCGAAGCATCGAAACATGAAAGACATCGTGAATCCTTTCAAGTTTAGGGGCAAAATCAAACGATACGCAATCGGACCGACTCGTTCGGATATCTCATATGGCTCGATGAACCTCGGACTCAATTTGCCCTTACGCCCAAATCGAGTATCTTTTCCAAGGTGAAACTTTAAGAAACACTTTATCTCCCACGATACTCAATGTCTTTTCGTTTCAGATCCGCGTCGACTTACTTCGACGATCGGAGGCTATCTTGATTTTCACGGATTACTTTTACTTTCTGTCAAAGATCTTTAATCAAATCAACTCCGAAAATTTTACTTTCACCGAGCTCGGTCCAAAACAATGGTGTACGGCATTTACGACCGTACAAAGCCTCGTAAGGTGCCATCTTAATACTTGATTGAAAACTATTGTTGTAAGCAAATTCAATCAAAGGTAAATACTGCTTCCCATGAACCACCGAACTCGAGGATGCAACATCTCAACATATCCTCAAGTATCCGAATTATCCGCCGGATTGACCATCGGTTTGGGGTGAAAAGCGGTGCTAAATGCAACTTGGTGCCCAAGGCTTCTTGCAATTTCTTCCAAAATCGCGAGGTGAATCTAGGATCTCTATCCGATACAATAGAAATAGGTATCCGTGTAATCTCACAACTGAGAAACATACAATTCAGCAAGTTTATCCAATGAAGAGTCCGTGACGTGGGATAAAGTGAGCCGACTTAGTCGATCTATCAACAACAACCCAAATCGCATCCTTTTACTTGTCGATAATGGCGGTCCGGACACAAAGTCCATTGTGACTCGATCCCATTTCCACTGGGGTATCGTAATCGGCTGAAGTAATCCTGAAGGCACTTGATGTTCCGCTTTCACTTGTTAACAAATTAAACATCTCGAAACAAAGTCGGAGATGTCTCGTTTCATACCATGCCACCAAAACCGACGTTTGAAATCGTTGTACATCTTCGTACTTCCCGGGTGGATTGCCATTCGGCTACAATGGGCTTCGTTCAGAATTATCGAAATAAGTTCTGAATTTCTTGGAATACACAACCGATTTCTGAACCTCAAACAATCGTCATCATCAACTTGAAACTCTGATTCCACATTCGGAACACATTCAGCCCGTCTTGCAACCAACTTATCGTCGACTTTCTAAGCTTCGCGAATTTGATGAATCAATGATGGTTTGCCCTTTAATTCGGCTACTAACACATTGTCGGGTATAATAGACAAGTGTACATTCATCGCTCGTAAAGCAAACAGTGATTTTCGGCTTAAGGCGTCTACAACCACATTAGCCTTTCCCGGGTGATAATCAATGACAAGCTCATAATCTTTTAACAACTCGAGCCAACGTCTTTGTCGCAGATTTAAGTCTCTTTGAGTCATCAAATATTTGAGACTTTGGTGATCCGAATACACATGGAACTTCTCACCAAATAAGTAATGTCGCCATATCTTTAAGGTGAATACGATGGCGGCCAATTTGAGATCATGGGTCGGATAATTTTTCTCAAGTGGCTTTAATTGTCTCGACGCATAGGCCACAACTCGACCTTCTTGCATCAATACGCAACCCAACCCAAGTAGGGAGGCGTCACTATAGATGACAAACTCTTTGCTAGATTCGGGCGCACTAATCTTGGAGCTTCATCAAATGAGTTTTCAATTGATCGAAACTTTTCGACACTTTTCCGTCCATTCGAACTTGACATCTTTACGAAGCGGTTTACACATGGGTGTGGCTATCATCGAGAATCCTTTTACAAACCGTCGGTAGTAACCTAAGTCCCAAAAGCTCGAACCTCGTAATATTTCTCGGAGGCTTCCAGCTAAGTATGGCTGAAATTTTACTCGGTCGACTCGAATACCCGATCTGAGATACCACATGACCCAAGAAGCTAACCTCTCTTAACCGAACTCACACTTGCCGAACTTAGCATATAACTGCTTATCCCGCAAAATTTGCAACACTAATCTCAGGTGCTCCGCATGTTCGGTCTCATCTCTTGAATAGACCAAGATGTCGTCAATGAACACAACCACGAACCGATCCAAATACGGTCTGAAGATCCGATTCATCAAATCCATAAATACCGCAGGGGCATTAGTGAGCCCAAACGGCATCACTAAGAACTCGTAGTGACCATATCTTGTTCTGAAGCCAGTTTTGGGTATGTCCGAATCTCGGATTCGCAACTGATAATAGCCCGATCTCAAATCTATTTTTGAGAACACTGAGGCTCCCTTCAGTTGATCGAACAAATCATCAATACGTGGTAACAGATATTTTTTCTTTATTGTCACTTTGTTAAGCTGACGATAGTCGATGCACAACCTCATGGTTCCGTCCTTCTTTTTCACAAACAACACTGGTGCACCCCAAGGTGAAAAACTCGGGCGAGCAAAACCTCTATCCACCAACTCTTGCAACTGAGCTTTCAACTCCTTTAATTCCGTTGGTGCCATAAGATACGGAGCTATCAAAATCGGTGTGGTCCCAGGTACAAGCTCAATACCAAACTCTATCTCCCGAACAGGTGGCAAACCCGGTAATTTTTCAGGAAAAACATCTGGGTATTCACAAACCACCGGCACAGATTCGGGTTTTATTTCTAACTCCTTATCATCAAGTACATACGCAAGGTATGCTTCGCACCCTTTTCTTACATATTTCTGGGCCAACATTGATGATATTACAGCTGGCAACCCCTTCAAGTCCGTAGATGATATTACCCGGATCATTTCGTTATTTGCGCACCTCAAATCAATAGTCTTGCTTTTGCAATTCACAACCACATCATGCACGGTCAACCAATCCAAACCAAGAATAACATCAAATTCATTGAACGGCAAAAGCATCAAGTCCGTCGGAAAACAGGAACCTCGAATTACTAGAGGGCATTTCTTACACACTTTGTCGACAAGCACGTAACGACCCAAGGGATTTGACACCCGAATTACGAACTCAGTAGACTCAATAGGTAAAGTCTTACTAGATGCTAAGGTTTCGCATATATAAGAATGGGTAGAACTAGGGTCAATCAAAGCAATCACATTAGTATCAAGGAGAGTGAAAGTACCGGTAATAACATCTGGCGAGGAAGCATCCTCACGTGCGCGTATAGCATAAGCCCTAGTAGGAGCGCGAGCCTTGGATCTGGTCGTAGCATCTCTAGATCCTCTCTGACCACCACTAGCATTGCCCGTATTTCTAGATGGTCTCCCTCGAGCAGTGGTAGCACCCGGTTTCCCACTCTGATCTACATTCTGTTCAGACAACCTCGGGCAATCTTTAATGAAGTGGTCAACTGATCCGCACTTGTAACAGGAGTGGTCACGGAATCTACAACTTCGAATGCCATTTGCCACAATGTCGACACTCGCTTACGTCTCGACGTTCATTCCCAACATCGGCGATCAAGTGCCTCGTGTACCCACAGGAGGTCGATCACGATCTCGTCTAAAAGGCCAAGTGCCTCTAGACCGCCCACATCATCACAAAATTTCTTTCTTTGCTGTAGAAGAGACTTTCCGAGGATCTTTTACTAAACTCTCCATTCCCACATCAACTTTTTGTTTTTCTTTTCTAAGCTCTTGACTTTACAAGCTCGCTCGACAAGTACTACGAACTCTCGTATTTCAAGAATGCCAACGACCATTTTATATCTTCATTCAGCCCATCCTTGAAGAGTTTACACATGGCGACCTCGGACGAAATACATTCCCGGCGTTCTACTAAGTTTAACAAATTTTCGCTCGAATCGATGAATCGACATAGAACCTTGCTTAAGCTCAAGAAATTCCTTCCGCTTTTGATCAACAAATCTCGATGATATACTTTTTCCGAAACTCAATTTGGAAAAACTCCCAAGTTACTTGCTCTCGGGCACAACAAGTCGAGTGCTCCACCAATAGTAGGCGTAATCACGTAGCAAGGAGATAGTACACTTTAGGCATTAGTCGGTGTACAACATAGCTCGTCGAAAATCCGGATAGTGTTGTCCAACCAAAATTCAGCTTGCTCGGCATCGTCGCTATCCGTAGCTTTAAATTCAGTAGCCCCATGTTTTCGGATTCTGTCAATTGGGGGCTTATTCGACCTTATTTGGTCAGTTATGTGACAGCCTTAAAACTACCCTAGTCGGAATGTGGTTTCGGGACCACAAAACCGAGGCATAAAAATAATTTAATATTTATTTTTATTTCCTATAATGTGTGTTAACTCATGTGTGACATTTTTGATGTTTTGATTTAGAGTTATAAATGTGAATTTCACTAGAAAGGACCTAGTAGTAAACTTTGAAAGTATGATGGGGAAATGTGTGATGACTAATTAAAGCATGCATGCAAAACAATGGACTTGCATGTCAAATTTCCCCCCCCAATAGCTAGTGGCCGGCCATGACAAGGAATTATGGGCAAAATCATGTCATGAAACATGTTTGGTAAGTGGGTTATGTTGGAATAAATAAAATAAGGAGTATGGAATAAAAAAAAATGTGTGTGTGAAGGCTTCTCTCCCTCCCCACCGCCGTAGGTAGGAAAGAAAACAAAAAATTTGTTCATCCATTTCACTCTCTTTTGGCCGAAAATACTAAGGATAAGGAAGGAGTTTTGCTTCATGCTTGGTTTGGAAGAGGATTAGGAAGGGTTTGGCTATACTTGCATCAAGATTAAGGTATGTTTGATGTTGTGCCATGAGATTCATGCATGTTTTTGGTTGCTAACTTGATGTTCTTATTAGCCCATGGTTCAAATCTTTGTTATATCATGGGGATGGTATTTGGCCAAGGTGGATTTTGAGTTAATGCCATTGCATGTTAAATATGAAGCTTGATGATGATACATGTGATGGTGGATTGAGGACTCTTAGATTTTCTTTAAGCATTTTTGAATGAGATACTAAGTTCTTTGTGTAATCATGACCAAAATTATGGTGTCGTGATGTATTCGGCCATGGTACATCCATAAGTGTGATTTATGCTCATTGCATGGAAAGTAAGATTTGTGTTTCGAAATCATGTTCATGTTTAGTTACAATCAACTTGAGATTCGGCTCTAGATATATGTATATATGTTTGAGCATGATGTATTGGTATGACATATATATACTATCTCAAGGTATATACTTACTTATGATGATGTTTCGGTTATGAAGGAAATGATAGATGTGTATTGAGTTACAATATGGAATGCATTAGTTAGTAAAATGTATGCTGTTTTTGTGTGGTAATAAGTGTATAATTGGCCTCAACATGGACATGCATATTCGGCCACATGAGGGGAAATTGGTGTGCATGCATTCGGTTAGAGGCAAGCATATTGATGCCTATTCTTGGCTTAGAAAATTCGGCTAAGAGGAATATTAACTAATGTGTTGAGTTCGATTCATGATTCGTACATATGCGACTTTGATGCCTAATGAGTATATATATTGGCTAAGTACCTTAAATTCCTCTTTCGATGCTCAAATGATGAAATCAATTTATTTGTCAAATTAAGCTCAAGAGCAAAGGGGAGCTAAATCCGATAAAGGGAAGGAAAAAGTAGTCGAGTAGCCATCGAAATCGCTCGACAACATCCAAGGTAAGTGTAACACCCCGTACCCGAGTCCGTTACCGGAATCAGACACAAGGTGCACACAGACTTAACTATTTTCACAGTCCATTTAGAAATTTCCAGACTAGCTGGTCACTGCATCACTGTTGCCTTAAAAATCATATCTTGAGTTTCAAAGCTTGAAAATTAGTTTCGTAATTTTTCCCTAAAACTAGACTCATATGTCCATTTACTGATTTTTTCCTAGAATTTTTGGTCAAGCCAATTAGTACAGTTTATTAGTTAAAGTCTCCCCTATTCCAGGGTTCGACTACACTGACCTTCGTGCGTTATGAATTAAATATATCCTTGTACAGGGCTTTAATACTGATTCTGTTTGTTTCTATATAAACTGTACTCAGAGGGTAATCTATACATATATGGCATGACTCCTAATTATCTCTGGTTAATTTACAATGAATTTCCAAAGTCAGAACAGGGGATCCAGAAACCGTTCTGGCCCTGTTTCACGAGAACTTTCATATCTCTTAACATATAACTCATATGACCGTTTCGTTTCATCCATATGAAAGTAGATTCATCAAAGTCCATTTACATAATTTATTCACTATTTAATACCATTCTGACTATTTTTAGTGATTTTTCACATCCACATCACTGCTGCTATCAGCATCTGCCTTTAAGGTAGGCTTTACCTATTTCATGATTTCCATGATTCAATTGGCCCTTTTTGCATACATAGCACAAAGTGTGATCATGATTAACCATTCCAACGGCTAATCGTTTCAAAACAATTCCATACCTCATAATGATCAACATACAAACGATTATGGTACTATGCTAAAAACGTATATAAGGCATTTTCGCATGGCTATCCAAGTTTACACAAAACCGAAAGGTACATGACCTTCAACAAAAGGGTAGTCCTATACATTAACCAAAATATCCTCTCACTACTAGTCTATTCTACACATGCCATAAGATATTCCAAAACATAGCAGTACCAAACAGTGGATAGTGATAGTGTGACTAGTTCTTGACGATCCCCGAGCTTGTAGCCGCAATGAGACCTATGAGGCGGAGGAAGCAGAGTAAGCAGAGTAAGCATTACAATGCTTAGTAAGTTTTAAGTAGTGTCAACAGATAACAATCAAATTATAACATAGTTGTTCGTATTTTTATTTCACTCTTCCTTCGGCATACCATCCCTTTACCGAATATAGACATCTCATCATATACAATAGGCGATAAACTCTCACATAAAAGTGAGCTCATGTGACATAGATATATCGTAGATTTCACATAACCTCTCACACAAATCCGATGTCACATAATCATAGGAATAGTCCCATAGATTGCTCTCGTATGCATCATATATAAACTTGGAGTAGATACCTGTTTAACCTTTCGCATTGCGTATATTTATAAGCAATTCTTATTACGAAGTCTTACCCGACATAATCTCCACACGTAGTCATCGGGTCGTGTCGGACATAATCTCCACACGTAGTCATCGGGTCTCACCCGAACATATTTCAAGTTTCATGTACACTTAATCACATGTTACAACATTCACGTTAGCCATTCGGCTTTACCACATATATATATACACTTTCACATTCATCACGTCGGCCATTAGGCCTTATCACATATATATACACTTTCACATTCATCACATTGGCCATGAGGCCTTATCACATATATATACCTTTTCACATTCATCACATCGGCCATTAGGCCTTATCACTTATATATACCTTTTCACATTCATCACATCGGCCATTAGGCCTTATCACATATATATACACTTTCACATTCATCACATCGGCCATTAGGCCTTATCACATATATATACACTTTCACAAATTTTGATATCAAAGATCCATCTAACACTCATGTATCATTTTACAATATCACAATTTAGAATTCAAGTATGGGATCAATCAATAGCTTATGGGCAACTAAAACAAGTTTTTATCCATGTTTACAACAAAATCACATATTCGCTACGAGCTGTTTTCTGAGCAATGGTCACTAAATTATTTATACCCGAGCTACAAGACTCCAAATCACTTGCCGTTAATTTTCTCAGAATATAGACTCATATATCTTCCATCCATGAAATTTTCAGAATTTTGGTTTGGCCAATTAATACCAGATTTTTCTTAAAGTTTCCCTGTTTCCTTTGTTTGACTAATCGACCACTCTTCGCTCTGAATCAAATTTTTCATTGTACAGAATTCATAATGTGTTCTATTTGGTTCCATTTGAAACTAGACTCATTAAGGAGTCTAAGCATTATAACCATTTTTTACAAATCATAATGATTTTACAAAAAGCGAGCAGGGATTTGAGTCATTCCGACACTATCCCGCACAACTTTAAATATCTCTTTATAGGACATTTCTTTGCTTCCACGGTCTCTTTTATAAGAAACTAGACCAACTAAGCTTTGATTACATATTTTATTCAGCCTATAATTCCACACCAACAATTTATAGTGATTTTCTAAAATCACATTATCTGTTCTTGTCCAAGCAAATTATTACAATTTGCTCTTAAATTTCCAAGTCCGCACACTTATGAACTTACCATTTGGGTTTAAGACATATCATGGCCACATCATATCTTATTAAATCAACTCATTATGTCCTATTATGATTGAATTTAATCAACGTTTAATCACTTAAAACTTACCTCGGGGTGGTCGACGACTAGATATCCACGGCTATTCGTTTACTTTCTCTTTTCCCTATCCGACTTTGAGCCTCTTTGCTCTTAAGCTTGGATTACACAAATTTAACTTATTGTTAATCAACTAATCAAGCATTATATCATGAGCATATTCGCTTTCACACATTTTAAACATAGTAATAATCATGCACATTAAAATCAAAATGCAATTAATCCCATACACAAAAATATAGGACACTTCACTTCCATCTACTTATATACACGTATCACATAAGACTATTTCATACTTTCTATCACCTAAACAAACAACAAATTTTCCAATTAATTTCTTGAGTCCACATTCGCATCTATATCCACAAAACACATTAGCCAATTACTATAAATCATCTAAACATCTTTCACTTAAATCACACATACATATCATGCTAGCACATAACACCATGATTTTGTCCTAATTTGGACAGCCAATAATTTAAGTATTACAGCAGACATATTAATTAGTAATAAACTATCTTAAGTTCAATTTTAACTCCCTCATGCAGCAACCACACAGCATGCAAGTTAACTTCCAACATTCGGTCAAAGCATTTAAATAAAAGAATATGCATGCTAAATTTCCAGCATTTGGACAACATTTCAACTTGAAATTTTCCAGCCTTTCACCTTCAATATTTCAATATTCAAAAGCAAAAAGAAGAGTACAACTAATCAATTAAATTTTTTGAACATAATTCAAGGTATATGTTCAACTAAATATTCATGTTAACTCATAATCAATAAGATATTAAGTAGAAAATAAAACATTATTAGCATGCATGCTATCTACATACAACAACCATTCGACCTCCATCTATTATCAATCCTCAATACACAAAACATCAAAACCCACATCAAAGAAATATAAACATCTATGACCAAATGTCATCTTCATGACATAGCAAAGATTTGAACCATGGGCTAGCTAGAACTCAAGCTAACAACTAAAACATGCATGAATCTCATGGCACAACATCAAACATACCTCAATCTAGTTACATGCATGGCGAACCTCTTCGACCTTTCTTCTTCCTTCCTCCTTAAAATTTTCAGCCAAGGATGAACCAAAGGATGAACACTTTTTTTTGTTTTTCTTTCTTCCATTCACGGCAAAAGGGGGGCATGGATGAGACCATTTTTTTCATCACTCCTCCATTTCATTATTTAATTACCATGCTCTTTATTTTATTTTTCCTAACATACATCACTAACCTAACATGTTTGTGACATGTTTCCACCCATAGCATGGCCAGCCACTATGCCATAATTTGGCTAATTTGACATGCAAGGACAATCACTTTCCCACATATATTAATAGGCCACTTGAACACTTGCCTAGCATATTTCTAAATTGTCTCACATAAGTCCCTACTAATAAATTTCACATACACTGACCAAATTAAAGTATGGAACTATCACACAAGCATTTACGCACGTCATAAACACAGAATATAATCTTTAATTATTTATAAGACTCGGTTTCGTGGTCCCGAAACCACTCTCCGACTAGGGTCAATTTAGGGCTGTCACAGTAAGTACTTGAGTAATAGAGCTTAAATTCTGAATTGATTAGATCATGTTTAAAGCAAATTAAAATCATGCTCTTTGTGTGTGGCTATTGAGCCGAAATTTCAAGTGTGAATAGTGCCTTGTGTGAGTTTTGCTAATGAAAATGAAATACGAATGTGTCATAATTTATTGATAATTGTGCTCGGTTATTGAATGATGTCCGGGCTAAGTCCCAAGGCCTTGTGCTAAGTGACTATATCCGACTAGGATCCGAAGGCATTCGTATGAAGTTAATAAATTCGGGCTAAGCCGAAGGCATTTAATGCAAGTTACTAAACCGGGTTAAGTCCCAAGGCATTCGTGCAAGTTACTATAACCGGGCTTTGTCCCGAAGGCATTAGAGTGAGCCGTTATATCCGGTTAAATTCCGAAGGTACGTGATTCGAGAACGAGCAATCTTGCTGTAAAAGTTTCAGTTTATACACTTGTGAAGATTCCAAAGAATGAGGTATGTTCGTATGTGCTTGAATTAGTTGATTCCTTGAATAATATTCGCTCAATCGAGTAATGGGTTTCCGTATTTGGCTAAGATGATCCCTTATGTATGAACATAGGGGTTGGAATGTGAAATGAGTATGATATTCAGAATTTGTGCATATGAAATTATCCGTTAGCTTTATGAATGCTATGCTTTTGTTGTGCTGGAATCTCTTGCTCAAACTTACTAAGCATAAATTGCTTACTCCGTCTTCTCTGTTTCTCTGTTTTATAGATTTTGCTCGTTAGCTATCGGATTCGGGATCATCAAGTCGAAGTCATCCACACTATCAAAGCCCCCATTTTGGTACAATTTTGGTTGAACTTTGAAATGGCATGTATAGGACTACCCTTTTGTTGAAGGTCATGTACCTTTCGGTTTTGTGTAAACTTGGATGGCCATGCGAAAATGGCTTATATATCGTTTTAGCCTAGTACCATAATCGTTTGTTTGTTGATCATTATGAGGTATGGAATTGTTTTGAAATGATTAGCCATTGGGATGGTTAATCATGATCACACTTTGTGCTATGTATGCAAAAGGGCCAATTGAATCATGGAAATCATGAAATAGGTAAAGCCTACCTTAAAGGTAGATCTTGACAGCAGAAGATGATGTGGATGTGAAAATCACTAAAAATAGTAGGAATGGTATTAAATAGTGAATAAATTATGTAAATGAAATTTGATGAATCTACTTTCATGTGGAAGAAACAAAACGGTCATATGAGTTATATGTTAAGAGATATTAAAGTTCTCGTGAAATAGGCGAACGGTTTCGGATCCCTGTTCGACTTTGGAAATTCATTGTAAATTAACCAGAGATAATTAGGAGTCATGCCATATATCTATAGAAACAAACGGCATCGATATTAAAGCCTGTACAAGGAGATATTCAATTAAATAGCATACGAAGGTCGGTGTAGTCGAACCACAGGATAGGGAGACTTTAACTAATAAACTGTACTAATTGGCTCAACCAAAATTCTAGAAACAAATCGTAGATGGACATATGAGTCTAGTTTCAGGAAAAATTACGAAACAAATTTTGAGCTTTGAAACTCAAGATATGATTTTTAAGGTGACAAGGACGCAGATGACCAGCTAGTCTGGAAATTTCTAAATGGACTGTGAAAATAGTTAAGTCTGTGTGCACCTTGTGTCCGATTCCGGTAACGGACTCGGGTACAGGGTGTTACAAGTTACCGGAGGCATTGTAGGTGCGGGGGTTGTATTAGCCGGGAATGGAGGTTGTGGAACAGCCGTGTTAGTTCGAATGTATTGGTTGAACCAATCATTCATCACGCTATAGAAAGCTTGCCTAGCCTCATCATTCGGATTGCTAGCAACAGGTTGAGAGTCCACCGGTGCTGTCCCTTGTGCGGGAGCAGGCGCCACACTCTCCACATCATCAGCTATCGCTCGGTTAGGATCGGGATCCATTACTATAAATAAACACAAATTCAAACGTCAGAAATCACCACACTATCAAATAATCACATAAAATGGCATGTATAGCTAGACCCAAACGCATTACGGTAGTCCTAAAATCGACTAAACCATAGCTCTGATACCAATAAAATTGTAACACCCCGTACCCGAGTCCGTTACCGGAGTCGAACACAAGGTGCACACAAACTTGACTTAATCATTTTCACAGTCCATTTAAAAATTTCCAGACGAGCTGGTTACTGCATCACTGTCGCTTTAAAAATCATATCTTGAGTTTCAAAGATCGAAAATCAGTTTCGTAATTTTTTCCTGAAATTAGACTCACATTTCCATCTACATATTTTTTTCTAGAATTTTTGGTCTGGCAAATTAGTACAGTTTATTAGTTAAAGTCTCCCTTGTGACAAGGGTCGACTACACTGACCTTCGTGTGTTACAACTCAAATATCTCTCTGTACAGGGCTTCAATACTGATGCCGTTTGTTTCTATAGAAACTAGACTCAAATAGGAATCTATACATACATGGCATGACTCCTAATTATCCCTGGTTAATTTACAATGAATTTCCAAAGTCGGAACAGGGGGTCCAGAAACCGTTCTGGCCCTGTCTCACGAAAACCTAAATATCTCTTAGCATACAACTCATATGACAATTTCGTTTCTTCCATATGAAAGTATATTCATCAAGGTTCATTTACATAATTTATTCACTAATTTATTCCATTCCTGCTATTTTTAGTGATTTTTCACATCCACACCACTGCTGCTGACAGCATCTGCCATTAAGGTAGACTTTACCTATTTCATAATTTCCATGATTCAATTGGCCCTTTTTGCATACATAGCACAAAGTGTGATCATGATTAACCATTCCAATGGCTAATCGTTTCAAAACAATTCCATACCTCATAATGATCAACATACAAACGATTATAGTACTATGCTAAAAACGTATATAAGCCATTTTCGCATGGCTATCTAAGTTTACACAAAACCAAAAGGTACATGACCTACAACAAAAGGGTAGTCCTATACATGCCATTTCAAAGTTCAACCAAAATTTGTACCAAAAAGGGGGCTTTGATAGTGTGGATGACTTCGACTTTAATGATCCCGAATCCGAGAGCTAACGAGCAAAATCTATAAAACAAAGAGCCAAAGCAACGGGGTAAGCATTTTAATGCTTAGTAAGTCTCAAGTAATGAAATCAGCTTTGACTAAAGTATTACATTCACATAGCTAAATGAATCACTTTAGTAATACACATTCTCATAATCATATACACACACAAGGTATCAACCTATCTAAGAGCCGAAAGTTCGTTAGTCGATCGAACGGACACTATTTCAAACGAATCGACTTTTCCGATGCACATGTAAATATACCTTATCATATGGGTTTTTTCGAGCGTATTAATTGAATTTATTACCGCACCAAAACGCTCACCTTCAAACCGAGCTTCTTCGGAATTTAGCCGGATATAACCACAAGCACAATTGCCTTGGTCTTAACCGGATTTGGTATCTTGCACAAATACCTTCGGTCTTAGCCGGATATGACAACTTCGCACAAATGCCTTGGTCTTAGCCGGATATAATCACAAGCATAAATGCCTTCGGACTTAGCCGGATATATTCACTAGCATAAATGCCTTCGGACTTAGCCCGGTATCATTCAAATGCTCATGTATACATAAATCAATAATCACGACACATCCATATTTCATTTTCGTTACTAAGGCTCAAACACAAAATATTTATCAAACCTTTCCAATTTCGGCTCAATAGCCACACACAAAGAGCATGATTTCAATTAACTTTATAACTTAGTCCCTACGCACATTCGGCTGTCCGCCATAATATGACAAATCATTTCAATATAATTCAAGTAGGGCCATTACTCAAGACTTACTTGGACGTGGTCGAGCGATTTAACGGCTACTCGACTACCTTTTCCTTCCCTTTATCGGATTTAGCTCCCTTTGCTCTTGAGCATAATTTAACAAATAAATTGATTTAATCATTTGAGCATCGAAGAGGAATTCAAGGTACTTAGCCAATATATATACTCATTAGGCATCAAAGTCACATATGTACGAAATCATGAATCGAACTCAACACATTAGTTAATATTCCTCTTAGCGAATTTTCTAAGCCAAGAATAGGCATCAATATGCTTGCCTCTAACCGAATGCATGCACACCAATTCCCCTCATGTGGCGAATATGCATGTCCATGTTGAGGCCAATTATACACTTAATACCACACAAAACAGCATACATTTTACTAACTAACGATTCCATATTGTAACTCGACACGCATCAATCATTTACTTCATAACCAAAACACCATCATATGTAATTATATGCCTTGAGATAGTATATATGTCATACCAATACATCATGTGCAAACATATATATATATACATGCAAGAGCCGAATCATAAGGCTGATTATGACTATCTCATATATCTTCATTATGGCGAATGCTCCTTCTACACCATTTACCTTCACAAAGCATGAATTTCATCATCCAACTTACAAGCTTACAATGTCATGAAGTTTAACCTCATAGTATCTATCAAACTCTCACTCAAAATTGCTAAAAAGAATATTCAATAATCATTAATCCACCATCACATGCACCATTGCAAAGCTTCACTTTTAGCATGCAAATGATATCAACACAATCTCACCTTAGCGAATATCATCTCCATGACATAGTAAGGATTTGAACCATGGCTAGTTAGAACTCAAGCTAACTACTAAAATATACATGAATCTCATGGCAAAACATCAAACTTACCTTAATAGTGACCTAGGATAGCCGAATGCTTCACTCCCTTCTTCCCTTTTTCCTTCAATTTTCGGCCAAAAGATGTTCAAGGATGAACACACACATTTCTTTTTCTTCTTTGTATTTTCTTCCTAGTTTTGGCTCAAAGAAAGGATGAACCAATTTTTTTCTTTCTTTTCCTTCAACTCACGGCAATGGGGATTACACCTTCTCTCCTTTTTTTTCAATTCTTTATTCCTCACCTTAGTTTAATTTTTCCTCCCATATTGCACCAACAAAACATGTCTATGACATGTTTTGCCCATCCTCCTTGTCATGGCCGGCCACCACTTATAAAGGGGGGTATTTGACATGCAAGACCATTGTTTTGCATGCATGCTTTAATTAGTCATCACACATTTCCTATCCTACTTTCAAAGTTCACTACTAGGTCCTTTTAGTGAAATTCACATTTATGACCCTAAATCAAATCATCAAAAATGTCACACACAAATTAACACATATCATAGGCATCAAAATGAATATTAAATTATTTTATGCCTCGGTTTTGTGGTCCCGAAACCACTTCCCGACTAGGGTCAATTTTGGGCTGTCACACTAGTGGCGCCACCTTGGCAATTTATCAAAGACTTATTTGTGTCATGACTTACGAAGTTCTTCTTAAAGCCCGCTTAACCCAGTCTCCTATTCACTTAAAATCCAACCTTGATATTTTACCATGTTTAACCTAGGCTTGGGCCTTCTAAAGACCTACTAACACATTTAAACACAATTCCAAAATTCAGAACACCAAAATTTCAAAATTTACCAAAAAGCACAGAAAGCCCAAAAAAACCCGAAAATTAGGGCGTTACAACTCCCCCCTTAAAGAAATTTCGGCCTCGAAATTTACCTGATCTAAATAATTGAGGGTATTGTTGACGCATAGTCTCTTCTAACTCCCAAGTAGCCTCTTCCCTTTCATGATTACGCCACAGTACTTTTACCAATGGAACCGACTTCCTTCTTAAAACTTTAACCTCTCGATCTAAAATTTGTACGGGTTCTTCTTCAAAGGTCAAATCAGTCTTTACTTCAATCTCTTCCACTGGCACGACATGTGAAGGATCCGATCGATTTCGTCTCAACATAGACACATGAAAGACGTCATGGATTCTGTCCAACTCCGGTAGTGATTCTAACTGATACGCTACTGGTCCTACCCGTTTAAGAACCTGATAAGGCCCTATAAACTGCAGACTCAATTTGCCCGTCTTGCCGAACCTCAAGATCTTCTTCCAAGGTGAAACCTTCAAGAAAACCATATCCCCAACCGCGAACTCAATCTCTTTGCGGTTTAGATCCGCAAACGACTTTTGTCTATAAGATGCCTCCTTTAATCAATCTCTTATCAATTTAACCTTACTTTCAGTATCTGCCACTAACTCCGATCCAAGCACTTGTCGTTCCCCCAACTCTGTCCAACACATAGGAGTACGACATCTTCGCCCATAAAGTGCCTCATATGGAGCCATCTGAATACTTGTTTGGTAGCTGTTGTTGTATACGAACTCCGCCAATGGCAATTAGTCCTCCCAACTACCACGAAAATCGATGATACAACCTCTTAACATATCCTCCAAAATTTGAATAACCCTTTCCGACTGTCCATCCGTCTGACGGTGAAAGGCAGTACTAAAATCCAATCGTGCACCTAATGCCTCCTACAACTTCTGCCAGAACCGAGACGTAAACCTAGGGTGTCGGTCAAAAATAATCGACACTGGAACCCTGTGCAGTCGCACTATCTCTGCCACATACAACCTGGCCAATTGTTGCAGTGAGTAATCAGTACGAACTAGTATGAAATGTGCAAATTTTGTTAACTTATCCACAACTACCCACACAGAATCTTTCTTGGTAGGTGTCAAAGGTGGCACTCACAAAGCCCATAGTTACTCTCTCCCACTTCCATAGTGGAATTTTCACCGGTTGCAATAATCTAGAAGGTAATTGGTGCTCGACCTTAACTTACTGGCACGTCAGACATTTCCCAACAAATTCAGTCACCTCCCGTTTCAGTCCAGGTCACCAGTACACCTCTCGTAGATTTCGATATAACTTATTCCCTCTAGGATACATGGCACAGGGTCCACCATGAGCCTCCTTTAAAATTAACCGCCTCAATTCAGTGTCTTTCGGAATACAAACTCTTCCACGAAAGCGTAGAACTCTGTCAGTGTTCAGTCCAAAATCCTTATTCTCACCATTCTCAACTTGCTAAAACCGAAGAACTAATGAATCATCCTTCAACTATTTTTCTTTAATCTGCTCAGTCCAAGTAGGCCTCACTTGCAATTCTGCCAATAGACTTCCATCGTCGAACAGACTCAACTGTGCAAACAAGGCTCTCAAATCAGTAACAACCCTTTGACTCAACGCATCAGCCACCACGTTAGCCTTACCTGGGTGGTACTCAATCGAACAGTCGTAGTCCTTAAGTAACTCTACCCATCTTCGTTGCCTAAGGTTTAACTCCTTCTGAGTCAACAGATACTTTAGGCTCTTATAGTCTGTGTATCTGATACACTTTTCTCTATATAAGTAATGTCTCCAGATTTTCAATGCGAAGATTACTGTTGCTAGCTCTAAATCGTGTGTAGGGTAGTTCGCTTCATGAGGCTTAAGCTGCCGCGAAGCATAAGCGACCACCTTAACCTCTTGCATCAGTACACATCCTAACCCCACATGCGACGCATCATCGTACACAGTGAAGTCCTTCTGAACTCGGTTGAATCAACACTGGCGCTTGAGTCAATACCTTTTTCAAATGGTCAAAAGCTTTTTGCTGTTTCTCAGTCCAGAGAAATTCTACCCCTTTCTTTAACAGTTTCGTCAATGGTGCAGCAATCAGAGAAAATCCCTCCACAAACCTTCGGTAATAGCCTGCCAAACCCAGAAAACTCCGACTTTCCGATACTGACTTTGGTGGTTTCCATCCCAGAACTGCCTCAATATTCCAAGGATCCACTCTAATTCCTTCAACAGAAACCACATGGCTAGAAAAGCCACTTCTCGCAACCAGAACTCAGACTTACTAAACTTCGCATACAGTTGTTTCTCTTTCAGCACTTGCAGCACAATACGTAGATGCTCCTTATGTTTCTCCTCGATTTTCGAATATACCAGAATATCATCGATGAAAACTACCATGAATTGGTCCAAGTAAGGTTGGAATACCCGATTCATCAAATCCATGAAAGCGGCAGGTGCGTTCGTCAACCCAAACGGCATAACCAGGAACTCGTAATGACCATATCGAGTTCTGAATGCTGTCTTATGAATATCCACTTCCTTTACCCTTAGCTGATGTTATCTAGATCGAAGGTCAATCTTGGAAAATACTGAAGCTCCTCTAAGTTGGTCAAATAAATCATCAATTCTTGGCAGTGGGTATTTGTTCTTTATCGTCAGTTTGTTCAACTGGCGATAATCGATGCACATGCGCATCGTCCCGTCTTTTTTCTTTACAAACAGGACCGGTGCTTCCCATGGAGACACACTAGGTCTAATGAAGCCTCTATCCAATAACTCTTGGGTTTGAGCTTTCAGTTCTACTAACTCATTCGGTGCTATCCTATAGGGTGCAAGATACTGGAGCTGTTCCAGCCAGCAAATCGATTCCAAACTCAACCTCCCAATTCGGAGGTAATCTAGGAAGCTCTTCTGGGAAAACATCTCGGAATTCCCTAACAGTTTTGATGGTCTCCACGGTCAGATCCTCCGTTCCAACTTGGCTTACAAAAGCCAAATATGTCTCGCATCCCTTACGCATCAATTTCTCATCCCTCAAAGCCGATACTACATTGGACAAGTAATCTCTTCGTTCTCCAATAATCATTACCTCTTCATCCTCAACAGTCCTTAACACCATCCTCTTAGCTGCACAATCTAGCGTTGCCCTATGTTTGGTCAACCAATCCATCCCTAGGATCAAAATGAATTCTCCGAACGGTAACTCCATCAAGTCTCCACAGAAAATCCTACCTTGAGTCTCTAAAGGCACCTCCCTAAAGAGTTTCTCTACTTTAACCGAGTGACCTAAAGGACTTATCACAGTTACCCCACACACGGTCTCCTCAAAGTGAACACCCAATGCCCCAGAAATGTCACATGCAACATACAAATGAGTTGACCCCACATCTATCAGAGCAGTATAAGGTACGCCAGAGATAAAAAACGTACCAGGTATGACATCAGCTGCGTCACCCTCCTCACGGCGACAAGCAACATAAACCAAAGCTAGCTGCCGAGCCTCAGCATTAACAGTACCCCTGCCAGGTGCCCCACGTCCACGGCCATTACCACCGCGACCTTGGCCACGACCTCTCGGTGGCAGCGGTCCACCTCGCGCTGGTTGGATAGGTTGCATAACCCCGTGTTCAGCCACTTGAGTCTGAGCTGGCCTCCTAGGACAATCCCTGATCCTATGTTCCTTTAATCCACAATGAAGACAAGCCCCAGAACTTTAACCTCTCGATCTAAAATTTGTACGGGTTCTTCTTCAAAGGTCAAATCAGTCTTTACTTCAATCTCCTCTATTAGCACAACATGTGAAGGATCCGATCGATATCGTCTCAACATAGACACATGAAAGACGTCATGGATTCTGTCCAACTCTGGTGGTAATTCTAACTGATACGCTACTGGTCCTACCCGTTTAAGAACCCGATAAGGCCCTATAAACCGCAGACTCAATTTGCCCTTCTTGCCGAACCTCAAGATCTTCTTCTAAGGTGAAACCTTCAAGAAAACCATATCCCCAACCGCGAACTCAATCTCTTTGCGCTTTAGATCCGTAAACGACTTCTGTCTACCAGATGCCTCCTTTAATCAATCTCTTATCAATTTAACGTTACTTTCAGTATCTGCCACTAACTCCGATCCAAGCACTTGTCGTTCCCCCAACTCTGTCCAACACATAGGCGTACGACATCTCCGCCCATAAAGTGCCTCATATGGAGCCATCTGAATACTTGTTTGGTAGTTTGTTGTATCTGAACTCCGCCAATGGCAAGTAGTCCTCCCAACTACCACAAAATCGATGATACAACCTCTTAACATATCCTCCAAAATTTGAATAACCCTTTCCGACTGTCCATCCGTCTGAGGGTGAAAGGCAGTACTAAAATCCAATCCTGTACCTAATGCCTCCTACAACTTCTGCCAGAACCAAGATGTAAACCTAAGGTCTCGGTCAGAAATAATCGACACTGGAACCCCGTGCAGTCGCACTATCTCTGCCACATACAACCTGGCCAATTTTTACAGTGAGTAATCAGTACGAACTGGTATGAAATGTGCAAATTTTGTTAAGCTATCCACAACAACCCACACAGAATCTTTCTTGGTGGGTGCCAAACGTAGCCCACTCACAAAGTCCATAGTTACTCTCTCCCACTTCCATAGTGGAATTTTCACAGGTTGCAATAATCCAGAAGGCAATTGGTGCTCGGCCTTAACTTGCTGGCAGGTCAGACATTTCCCAACAAATTCAGTCACCTCCCGTTTTAGTCCAGGCCACCAGTACACCTCTCGTAGATCTCGATATAACTTATTCCCTCCAGGATACATGGCACAGGGTCCACCATGAGCCTCCTTTAAAATTAACTGCCTTAATTCAGTGTCTTTCGGAATACAAACTCTTCCACGAAAGCGCAGAACTCCGTCAGTGTTCAGTCTAAAATCCTCATTCTCACCATTCTCAACTTGCTGAAACCGAAGAACTAATGAATCATCCTTCAACTATTTTTCTTTAATCTGCTCAGTCCAAGTAGGCCTCACTTGCAATTCTGCCAATAGACTTCCATCGTCGAACAGACTCAACTGTGCAAACAAGGCTCTCAAATCAGTAACAACCCTTTGACTCAACGCATCAGCCACCACGTTAGCCTTACCTGGGTGGTACTCAATCGAACAGTCGTAATCCTTAAGCAACTTTACCCATCTTCGTTGCCTAAGGTTTAACTCCTTCTGAGTCAACAGATACTTTAGGCTCTTATGGTCTGTGTATCTGATACACTTTTCTCCATATAAGTAATGTCTCCAGATTTTCCATGTGAAGATCACTGCTGCTAGCTCTAAATCGTGCGTAGGGTAGTTCGCTTCATGAGGCTTAAGCTGTCGCGAAGCATAAGCGACCACCTTAACCTCTTGCATCAGTACACATCCTAACCCCACATGCGACGCATCGCTATACACAGTGAAGTCCTTTACAGACTCCGATTGAATCAACACTGGCACTTCAGTCAATACCGTTTTCAAATGGTCAAAAGCTTTTTGCTGTTTCTCAGTCCAGACAAATTCTACCCCTTTCCTTAACAGTTTCATCAATGGTGCAGCAATCAGAGAAAATCCCTCCACGAACCTTCGGAAATAGCCTACCAAACCCAGAAAACTCTGACTTTGGTGGTTTCCATCCCAGAACTGCCTCAATTTTCCAAGGATCCACTCTAATTCCTTCAACAGAAACCACATGACCTAGAAAAGCCACTTCTCGCAACCAGAACTCAGACTTACTAAACTTCGTATACAGTTGTTTCTCTCTCAGCACTTGCAGCACAATACGTAGATGCTACTTATGTTTCTCTTCGATTTTTGAATATACCAGAATATCATCGATGAAAACTACCATGAATTGGTCCAAGTAAGGTTAGAATACCCGATTCATCAAATCCATGAAAGCGGCAGGTGCGTTTGTCAACCCAAACGGCATAACCAGGAACTCGTAATGACCATATCGAGTTCTGAATGCTGTCTTATGAATATCCACTTCCTTTACCCTTAGCTGATGTTATCTAGATCGAAGGTCAATCTTGGAAAATACTGAAGCTCCTCTAAGTTGGTCAAATAAATCATCAATTCTTGGCAGTGGGTATTTGTTCTTTATCGTCAGTTTATTCAACTGGCGATAATCGATGCACATGCACATCGTCCTGTCTTTTTTCTTCACAAACAGGACCGGTGCTCCCCATGGAGACACACTAGGTCTAATGAAGCCTCTATCCAATAACTCTTGGGTTTGAGCTTTCAGTTCTACTAACTCCTTCGGTGCCATCCTATAAGGTGCAATGGATACTGGAGCTGTTCCAGGCAACAAATCGATTCCAAACTCAACCTCCCGATTCGGAGGTAATCTAGGAAGCTCTTTTGGGAAAACATCCCGGAATTCCCGAACAGTTCTGACGGTCTCCACGGTCAGATCCTCCGTTCCAACTTGGCTTACAAAAGCCAAATATGTCTCGCATCCCTTACGCATCAATTTCTCAGCCCTCAAAGCCGATACTACATTGGACAAGTAATCTCTTCATTCTCCAATAATCATTACCTCTTCATCCTCAATAGTCCTTAACACCATCCTCTTAGCTGCAGAATTCAGCGTTGCCCTATGCTTGGTCAACCAATCCATCCCTAGGATCAAAATGAATTCTCCAAACGGTAACTCCATCAAGTCTCCACAGAAAATCCTACCTTGAGTCTCTAAAGGCACCTCCCTAAAGAGTTTTTCTACTTTAACCGAGTGACCTAAAGGACTTATCACAGTTACCCCACACACGGTCTCCTCAAAGTAAACACCCAATACCCCAAAAATGTCACATGCAACATACGAATGAGTTAACCCCACATCTATCAGAGAAGTATAAGGTACGCCAGAGATAAAAAACGTACCAGTTATGACATCAGGTGCGTCACCCTCCTCACGGCTACGAGCAACATAAACCAAAGCTGGTTGCGGAGCCTCAGCATTAACAGTACCCCTGCCAGGTGCCCCACATCTATAGCCATTACCACCGCGACCTTGGCCACGACCTCTCGGTGGCAGCGGTCCACCTCGCACTGGTTGGACAGGTTGCACAGCCCCGTGTTCAGCCACTTGAGTCTGAGCTGGCCTCCTAGGACAATCCCTGATCCTATGTTCCTTTGATCCACAACAAAGACAAGCCCGAGAACGCTTCCAGCATTCCCCCAGATGCATTCTACCACAATCTCTACAAGCTTGTGGTCTAACCGTGTTCACCGGAACCTCTCGAACTGATTCCTCCGTCCTAGCTCACTTAACATTTTGGTTTGCAGCACCAGCTAATCTAGCATCCCTCCTGAACCAGTTTCGATCTCTATCGAGGTTCTTTCGTTCGGTTTGCTTCACCTCTTCGACTATCTTAGCCTTCTCTACCAGTGCAGCAAAATCGCGCTCTCTCTGTGGAGCTATAAGCACCCTTAGCTCATCCCTAAGGCTATCCTCAAAATGAACACTGTGCTCATATTCGGTGGGGATAATGCCACTAGCGTACCGACTCAATTGCAGAAACTCTGCCTCATATTCAGCAGCGGTCTTACTACCCTGGGTCAGGTTCAGGAATTCCTTTCTTCGTGCATCCACATAGCTAGCCCCGACATATTTTGCCTTGAAGGACTGCTTGAACAACTCCCATGTTACCCTCTTAGCTGGGGTACCCTCTCCCACAGTGATCCACCACTGATACGCCTCGTCCTGCAGTAATGACACTGCCCCTTTTAACTTCTGCTCTACTAAGCAGTCCAGGACATCCATAATCTGCTCCGTGGCTTCCAGCCAGTACTCAGCCACATTTGGGGCTACTCCAAATATACCCCTAAAAACCTCTGCTCCATTGGCCCGGAGTCGCTCAGAAATGGACCCCCTATTCATGGGCCCGACATTAGCTCCGGCCACCATTTCCAAAACTCTTAACATGGCCTGGGATAAAGCGTCGTCCCCCGCGGCCCGATCATACGGTCCATTAGCATCCACCGGTGGTGGTCGTGCCTCGCCAGCTGGTATGTGTTTAGAAGACGAAGATCCAGCTTGAGTACTACCTCGGCCTCGACCACGGCCTCTTCCCCGAGTAGCTCTCGTACTCATATTGATTTATCTGATTACGAATTTTATGTCGTTAGTTTACTATTTCCACTGTTTATTATAGAATATCTTATGAACAGATAAAGTTTTAGAGTTGTTCTCGCGCAACCACAGTTTAGCCACTGTCTCAGTTCCCTAGGGCTTAGTTTACCCTACAGTCTTAGTTTTGTAGCCTTAATGCTACATTATCTATAGTACTATCTCTAAGGCTCAGTACTATCTACAGTACAGTTCAATATATAAAACAGAAAGATACTTACAGACTTGGTGCCAGGATTTGGTGTGCCACCTCATCAGTTTTCAGACAAACTCAAAAGATTTAGGCCTTTTTGAAATCCATTTCTCACACCTTTGGTTTAAAGAAAATAGGTTTGGAAATTATCTCCTTTCAACAAAAAATTTGTTTTCAAAAATCAGATTTGTTTCAAAAATACCCTCTTTGGGCTCAAAGTTTTGAAAACCTTGTTGGACCCGATCCACAGCCGAGTTTTACAACCGGGCTCTGAGACCACTAAATGTAGCACCCCAAACCCAGCCCAGACGTTACGGCCGAATTCAGTGTGCCACATGGAGAATGTTACTATAGAAGTTATGTTTTATCCAAAAATCTTTCTTAGGGTTTGAAGAATGTTTTGTTATAAGTTAAAGTGAATAGAAGCTGTGCACTAGGTAGGAAGCCAGAAAAGAGGAGGTGAGTCTATTGGACTGCTTAAGTACCAAGCTCTTCACGGATCCAATCCTAAACATGCACACATCCATTGCCACACTTTAAACCCATTACTTGTCCACGTATAAATAATTAAGTTTAAAACTATTCAAAATATTCATTTCTTTTGAAAATGTTTACATTGTGGAAGCTTTGCTCGGTTATCATGATATTTTAAAAATAAGAAACTTTTATAAAACACGCCTTAAAACTAACTAATTTAATAACCCAAAATAAGTAAAATAATAAAAAGAGCGGCCTTATTACAACTTAAACCAGAAAGAAAATACTCAAAATGATAATTGCGAAACCTAAAAAGAAACCAGAATTTAATCTTCGTGGCCACTCTGAATCCCACCCAGCTCCAAGTCCACCAACTAGGGCTCACCTACAAGGATGGAAGAAAAGGGGTGAGCTTGGAAAACTCAGTGTGTAAGGAAAACCCATCCAAAGCCCAAGTCAGCTCAAGCCCATTGGGTCTAAGCCCATTCAGATAACAGTGGGTATTGGGCCGAAGCCCTTTTCAGAATACAGTAAACTAGGCCTTAGCCCCTTTTCAGATAACAGTATGGCCCATAGGCCCATTCTAGAACAGAATAGACATATTCGTGTATGCAAGCCCAACCCAGCCTATAACCAGCCGCTACACTCCACCCGTACTAGCCCTACACTCCATTTGGGGAATAGCTCAACCCACCCAGCCCTACACTCCACAGTTGCAGCATAGCTACTTAGAGGCAAAGCCTCCAGTACGTGGTCAAGCCACTTTCAGTACTTCCTCCATCAATAACCCAGTCCCATGCATCAGATAATGATAATAACATGGCATGCAGTAAATAGTAACAGTCAAACATGCATTTTAGTCATAATTAACCCTAGGGGTAAAATGGTCATTTTGCACCTAGGGGCATAATGGTAATTTTCCATACTTAGGGGTATTCTAGTAATTTATCTATTTTAGGGTTTTCATGCATATTTCCACCTTTCACGTACCAATAGAAACACTTACCGAGTGCTCATACCGAATTGGGCCCATTGGCCCATTATCCCAATTTTGGCCTTTAAAGCCCAAAAACATCGAAGGCACAGAAAGCATGCATTCTAAAGTCTAAACATTGTAGTTTACCAAAACATTAATTGATTTACCTCACGAGCATTCTCACACTCGCAAGTCCACAAAATACCAGTTTTTCAACATTTTGACTTTTTGGCTTTTGCCGATCTAGACTATGAAAGGGTGTTAATTTCACACCTGTTTGGACGATGTGCTGACGAGATCCACACACATGAACTGCCTACAATCGGATTACTAACATGTTAATCTAACTATCAAAAATGAACTACATAATAACCCCCTTACCATATTCGACTAAAAGCACCTTAGGCACTAGCGATCCTACCTTTGCCGAAATTAGCAACTAGGTTTAGATCCAGTCATTCCATTTGTCCAAGCCTTCGATCAGTAGCCTCTAGATCACACTATTATCACAATAAAATAGTTGTCACAACCCTTAGAGCCATAGAGCCCAAATCGATAGCCTCCCTAAACCTTTAGGGACTTCGGCTTTTTCTAACTTGAAAGAAATAAGACTAGATCTGAAGTAATGAGCACTTACCACTTATTCCTATTTGATTACTACGCAAATCTGATGTATATCTATCCTCTAAATGATGGCAGAACCCGAATCCAAGATATCTAAAGTTTCGGCTATAAGCCCCTAAGTCTTAGGGTATTTCGGCTTTTTAAGTGGTGAAGAAGATGACGATTCGAGGCTATAACCTTCGAATAATGCTGCCGACCGGTACCAAGGGTTTAGAGAAGATGAATGTTGGTCAAGAGGAACAAAAATACCGAAGGATTTTGGCTTTGGAGAAATCGGCACCAGTAGTGAGTTTTGGGATTCGGCTTTTATGGCAATCGGCTATGGAGGTTTTGTGGAGGATGGGATCGACAGAGAAGGTGAGTAGGGTGATCAGAAGGTTTCGGCTAACAGAAGAAGCATAAGGGAAGAAAGAAAATGGAGAAGAAGAGAGGGAAAAAATTCGGCATCAAGAAGAGGAACTTGCATTTTCGGCTTTTGTGAGAACTCAGAATGAATGAATGAAAACTTTCAGGTGGCTAACCCTAATCCTCCAGGACAGAAAAAGAAAAGAACCTAACCCTAATATCAACTAAAGCAATCGGCCCAACCTCCCTAAGGCCCTTTCCGAAACTCTCTTGAGTTATCATGTGCCCAGCACATGTCCAAAATTTAAAAGTAACTACATGCCTACCTTGCGACTCGAAACTTGGACCTTCAATTCCTTCACATGCACCATTTTTTTAGGAATCTAGTGGAGCCACCTTGCCACTTTATCAAAGCCTTATTTGTGTCATGACTTACGAAGTTCTTCTTAAAGCCCGCTTAACCTAGTCTCCTATTCACTTAAAATCCAACCTTGATATTTTACCATGTTTAACCTAGGCTTGGGCCTTCTAAAGACCTACTAACACATTTAAACACAATTCCAATATTCAGAACACCAAAATTTCAAAATTTACCAAAAATCGCAGAAACTCGAAAAAAGCCCAAAAATTAGGGCGTTACATGCGGTCTTCTTGCACATCCGCACGAATCATCGCCATCTCTATCTCCTTAGAATAGTCTTCTACGCTCTTAGTTATTTGAGTAAGATTTTGAAGTTTTTGATGAAGCTCCCGGTGATAATACGAAGGAATAAATCATCGTCACATTGCAGCTTTCATCTCAACCCAGTATTAAAAGGACTTTCTCCATTGCACCTTCGACTAGTAGTGAATTGATCCCACCAGATCATCGCGTAATCGAAAAATCGATTGCAGCTAGTTTGACCTTCTTACTCTCGAAATAGTTGTGGCATTCAAATACTAAATCAATCTTTTTTTCCCACTCTAGGTACACCTCCTGATCGGATTTGCCTTGAAAGGGAGGTATTGACAGCTTTATATTCTTGAGATCAACATCTTATCGTCTTCGATCTCTTTGGCTATGATTCCGTTGTTCCCTCCGTTGAACACTCACATTGGACCCTTAGTCACTCTCGGCCTCACTAGGATCTGACTAATCATCTTCGTTAAATTGTTGTCAGCCACGGTTTCTAGGGGACTTTGAGGTTTCCTTCTCCCTCGTACTCTTTCTTCAACTAAATCCAACCTTTCTTGTATAGGATCAAGCTTCCGGTCAAAGAGTCGCTCCACCTCTCGAAGCATAGCTTGAAGATTAAGGCCCGAAACATTTCTAACAGGTTGTTGATCTTGTCGCTCCTCCATATTTCGTTCAGGATTTTGTGACAACAAAGAAAATAAAATAAATCAAAACTAAAAAAAGTTAATAATTGAAACCTCAAAACAAACCTTACATTCACTCAGAAAGAAAGAAATCGGTAGCATTCAAACTCGTGTTTACACTCGTATGTTGGCTTTTACCTCCTTTCGATTGTGCTCAGGCTCTCGTGCCCTTTTTCGCTCCTTCTTTTCTCATGACTTCGTAAGCAGACTTCCCAATGCTTCATCGTAGGCTTAGGGGTCGGTCAAAAATTGGGGTAGAGTAGGCTGTAAGAAAAGATGAAAAGGGGTTTAAGTGTGCCATGGAATGGGTAGGAATGGGAATTTTCTTGAAAAAATGTCTCTTGAGATGTTCCTTGGCTAGCCGAAAAGACACCAGCTACTTAATGGTGTTTTGAATGCTTGTTTTAATATTTGAAAGAACAAAATCAGCTGGTAGGTGAAGAGGTTGCTTCTGAATTTAAAAGGGTGTTAAAATGCTCCTTAAAACTTATTAATTGATGCATGAAACCTCCCTTGTAACAACCTTGAAATGTAACGGTTGTGAAATGAAAGGACACCTGCAATAAACACATTAAAATGAACTTTATTAAGCACAATTAATCACTAATTAAACTCAATCACATTAAATACTTGACTTCAATAAATGAACTAGAAACAGAGGCATCAATCAATGCAGCAACTAGTTTAATTAAAAGAAGCAAAATTAAATAAACTTGAAATCATGCTTCAATAAATTATCCTAGTAACTAGATTAATTAAATAAGCATCTTATTAAATGAAGTTCAATAAAAACTCAAATAAATAAACTAAGATGAGTTGAATTAAAACCAGCAACTCATTTGTTAAACTTAAGATGAGTTTATTAAAATTTAAATTCTACTTGCAATAAATTGCAAGTAACGCCTATGGGGTTCATCCATGCATGAGTAATGGATCCGACTTCTTGTTCTTCCCAAACTTGTTCCACATAGCTTGCCAATGTGCCTTTAAATTCCCTAGCTCGTGACCTAGTAATAGGCCCTTGTGGCAACTTAATGGACACGGTAGAGACATCCCCAGCTAAGATCATATCACTTTTTATTTTGGCCATTCAGCCAACTACTTTGTTTATCAAATCCCTTAGCCTAATCCATCCGCCATTATTCTAAGCCATTTTAAAACTTCTTGTTTAAGCCTACTTTCTATCCATTTTTAGCCTTCTTTGAAACAAGTCAAGACTTACCCAATTTATCGATCGGGCAGCTATTACAACTTGAATCATCATCGAGAAGAGTTCGTATCATTTGGTATTAGAGCTGGTTAAATTGAGGTAAGAATTGACCTTTTTGATATTTTTCGGGATTGTATTTTAGCGAAAAATTCAAAAAAATTTCAAAAAGAAGAAATTCGTGAAAAAAAATAAGAAAAGAATATATTTTTTTGAAGTGTTAAAAAAATTTTGAAATTTGCAAAAAAAAGAAATTAAAAAAAAAAAAGAAAAGTGAATTAGTGTTCAAAGTACTTTCTGCCCGAATTTTCATTATTTCTTCCTAAAACCAAACTGCCACACTTTCACCCTATTCTTTTTTGTTTCTAGCCCTCCTATTCGACCCATCATCACTCTCTCACCCAACCTAACGTTTCTTTTGCAAACTGACTCACAAACGGGAGATGAATCGTCTAAGTAGTCCTTGGACAACTTCAATATGCGAATAGAGCGAAAAAAGGCACGAGTGTGTGGTAAGATTATTCGACTGTGTAAAAGCTGAAATTGAGAGGATTTTTCTTTCTGATAGAATTTGTAAGGTTTGTGCTGGCGAGTTTTTCATTTTCTGTTTAATCACTTTTCTTTTTTACTTCCATTCAATCATGAATCAAGAAGTGTTTACAGAATTCGATTATCAATATTTGATGAACGAGATGCGTAGAATCATGAACTCCAAATTTGATAAGTTGCATGAGCGATTGGATCGAATTGAGGAAAGAGACCAACTAGAACAACTTTCTTCAAGTCAAAAGATGGAGTCAAGGTAGTCACGAAGACACGCATTTGATGATCATTCGAGGAGAGACTCATACCGAGATTTTTACTCATCAAGAAAGTCGAGATGGTATGAAGCAACCCCCGAAGTTGAAACCTATCAAAACTACCAACGAGATGGTAGAAATTTTTATTCTAGTGCTTTAAAGTATTCATCTGTGGAGAAATCATCACGAAAAAGTGAACGTGTTTCGTCTAAGTATTCTTTCACGAAATGTCATTCCCGAAGAGATGTATATCATGATTCCTACTCAACAAAGAATTTAAGATGAAGCAAAGCAAACTCTGAGTATGAAGTCTATTACAGAGACGAACGAGAAGATCCAAGTAATTATTCATATACGCAAAGGTATTCATCTACAATGATATAATCTCGAAAAGATGACCATATTTCATATGTGGATACTTCATATTTTTCCCAACAAGAGGTTTCTCATTTTTCCTCTTTTATATTATCTCCCTCTTGTAATAAAATAAAAAAAGGGTGTGAAAGAAAAAAAAGGAAAAGAGAATGACTGTGAAAAAGAAAAGGAGAATGAGAAAAAGAAAAATGAGATTGAAAAAGAAAAAGAAATTGAACAAGAAAAGAAGATTGAAAAGGAGAGTGAGTATGAAGAAAGAAAGAAAAATGATCAAGAAATGAGTTTTTTTGAAAAAAAAAGTGAGTTCGAAAAAGAAGCGAGTGAAAATGAAGAACGACAGCAAGAAAAAGCGAGGAGTGTTTCAACTAACTGAACTAAAAGTTCTCCTTGTAAGCGAGTGAAAATGAAGAACGACAACAAGAAAAAGCGAGGAGTGTTTCAACTAACTGAACTACAAGTTCTCCTTGTATTGTTTCTTGTTTTTAGGTTTCTAAAGAATCGATTAACAAGTTCCATCTCTAATACCTTCCCAAGGAGAGAAGATTCACATTGGTTGGCAAAAGTAATCCTAGTCCACCTATGCCATAAGGTAAGGAAGGTAAGTGTTATAAAGCGTTTCAATCTCCACCAACCTATGATGATATGGTCAATTGCCATTCTTTGATTAATGGTGATGTGTTTATTTTAAATGATGGCAAGGAAAGCATCACTCATGAAAATTGTGGTGTTGACAAGCATGTTGGTGAAGTAAGTATAAATCAGCACAAACAATTTTTGAATTTGTGTGTTAAAAAGTTGCCATGTAAAACTCCTAGTCCGATTGTTTGTGATGATGGTGTAATGTTGCGGCCTTGTTGTGTAAAGTTTGTGTGTTTGTGTATGTTTGATCGAGTAAGACTTGAGTTTAATGATTATTTGAATGATTGCTTGACCCCATATTCATTGACTAATATGAGAGGGAAATTGGAAATCAAGAAACTCCTGTTGCATGTAGACTCAAGTGATCAAGTTCGTGTGTTCAAACATGGAATTTACTATTTTGGTTCGTTCTGTGGGAAACTCAAACATCCTAAACTTTGTGCAAATAATTTGTTTGGTGTTTGGACTTTGACTAAAGAAATGAAATTCAGTGATTCTGATTATCAATTAGATTCGTTTCTTGTTTATAATGTGCTACTGGTTATAAATTTCTTAATTCATCATAAACGGGTAAGATAGTTTGTGGATTTTGATGTAAATGGAGACATGAAAATTTTTTTACTAGATATGCTATGCGATGAAAAATCTGTTGTTGACGTTGGATTGATTCAGCATTTGCAAACATTGGACATGTGTGTTAAAGGATATTCACTTGCAAAACTTAAATTATTTAATTATGTTGGTTTTGTGGAGCTTATAAATTATTGTGCAACATTCTTTTGCATAAGAAAGTCTTTGTATGAGAAGTTTGACTGTTTGAATGTTTATATGCTCACATCTTCTTTGTTTCACTTGTGTGAGTTGTTGATGAAAGAAAAGTCTTTGCAGCTTGTAACAATGAATGACCAAAACCATGTGTTCAAGCCCCGAGTATGCGATCTTGAATTGCTGATAAGAAAATGTGTGTATTGTAATTATGCTTGGACAAAATGTGTTGAATCTTCTTATCTTTTCCGAATTTCATTGCTATCCATGAAAACAAAGCATGCGAACATTGTTAGTTTGCAAAATCAAAATTTGATTTATGACTCTAGAAATTGCTCCATGTTGTGGATTAAAAGGTTCGAACATGTGTTGCTTGATAATGTTTTTGAATTGCCTCATGTTCTTTTTATAATATTGGTCAAGGAACTTCCAAGTTAGATTGAGAAGGTAAAAAGAAAGTTTTGTTTTTGGTCCCGGTGACTATTGTTTCTTGTTATTGATCAAGGGATTTCATTCTTACAATGATTTTCTCTGAGGCTCTAATTTTCAAATGATTTGTGATTTTGGTTGGTTGCCATCAAAGAATTTCTTGTTTCGTTATGATAAGGTGAAACCAACTTCTATCTTTGGTGCCGGGATTGGATTACATTGCCAATTTTTCATTCATTGCAGAAAGGTAAAATCAACTTCTATTTTTGACCCCGGCATTGCTTCATTCGCACAATTGTTGAAAAAGGATTCAAAAAGTTCCTTTAAGTTTATCACACATAGTGTCACTAATTTATTCTATTTTCGTGTAGGTGACACTTCGAAATGGTTTCCTCCTAAAGAGGGAGGGCATGCACATAACCATTTGTCTTTTCAAGATGTTTGTGATTTTCAGGTTCTTGGGAGCCACTATGCCAATTCCCTCGACCAAAGGGCTGGTGATGATGCAAAATTTTTCTCGAGCAAGTGGCCCGATTTGGGCACAAATGACCTTAAAGATGGAGGGAATGATACGAACCCAGTCGTATCATGTTTCGACACAATTCGACAACATCGAGCATGGCCTAAGCTCGAGGGGCCTAAGTGTAAAATGAAGCCTGAATTTAATTCAACGAGCTCAATTCAGCTCATATCCAGCTCAATGAGCTCTTGTGCTTATTCAACAAGATTAATTCAACTTAAATAAGCTCGTTTGAGCTTAATTTAATTTCTTTCCAGCTCATTCTTTTACCATTCGAATAAATTCAGTATTAGGTTTTAATTATTTAATTTGGTGCAACTCAAATAATTATTGTTTGTTGTGAGTTTAAAATCTGGATATTTTAATTAAATTTAAATGTGTCTTAGTTTGTTGCATATTTAATTTTCTAATTAAATTGTCTAAGCTAGGACAAATTTATTTCTTGTTAAAGTGTCCAGCAAAAATTAATGTGCCTTAGTTCATACATGTCTTTATTGTGTCTTAGGCTGCTACCGAATTTTAATATGTCTTAGTAAAACATGCTATTAATTTGTTACAACCTATTTTAATGTGTCTTAAGTTCCAGCTGAATTAATATGTCTTAATGCAGCTAAATTAATTTGTCTTAATTCCATTTAATGTGTCCTTGAAATTGTTTTACTTCTAAATGCAAGCAAGGGAGCTAATACAAGATACATGCATGGACGACATTTATGAAAGAATGTAACTAGTTGTAGCATTAAGCTAAAATTAATTCCAACAGCCTTTTATTCTTCTACAAAAAGTCTGTTTGTGTATCTCAACAGCCAAGATGCTGTTCACACCAAGCTTTCTCACAATGGAACTGATCATTTCCGTCCTTTCACATTGGGAGGCTATTGGGAGTTAAGTTTTCAAACCTAGGGCTATTTGGTTCAGTTTGTTCACATTTTATGTCTATTGAAGTGCCCCAAAAATAGCTCATTAAACTCAAGAATATTCGGCTGAACCAAGCAACCTAATTAAGGCTCATTCAAGCACAAGGCTGAACCAACTTCAATCAATTCAGCTTCTCATCATTTCTTTTGATTTACCAGCTGGAGTACGGCATCTAGAAGCAGCCATTGATGTTCTCCATGCCTAAGAAACTTCAAGGAAGCTTCCTCTAAAATTTTGGAATTTTCAGCTATCCGTTGAGCTATCTTAAGAGCCTATTCAGCTACCATTATAATGCCTATAAATTCTGGCTCATTTTACTTTAAAAGAACTTTTGATGAATTTTATATTATCATATTACTATGTGAGTGTTCATACTCTCACTGTTCTTCATAGACTGAGTTGACTTATCAAGCAACAATTGTGGCGTCAATTCCATTTATTTCTTGAACTTATCACTTGTTTTCAAGTGTGCCGTTCTACATACCGAGGTTCCTATCGTCATAGATAGCGGGTCGAGGTTTATCATCAAACTATCATTACCATTCTTCCCATTCCATTTCGACATCCTAAGTGCTTATTTTGAGACTCTGGTCAACAATCACTATTGTTGGTTCATTCCCTGGCCTTAGCCATCCATCACTTCCCACCATTCTTTCATTTCGCCCATTCAGCCAACTACTTTGTTTATCAAATCCCTTAGCCTAATTCATCCGCCATTCTTCTAAGCCATTTTAAAACTTCTTGTTTAAGCCTACTTTTTATCCATTTTTAGCCTTCTCCGAAATAAGTCAAGAGTTACCCAATTTATCGATCGGGCAACTATTATGACTCGAATCATCATTGAGGTGAGTTCATATCACAAATGTTGAGGCAAGTAAGAATAAGAACGAACCTGCTTCTAATCGTTCTCGAGATATTAAGTGTTTTAAGTGCTAAGGGAGGGGACACATTGCTAGTCAATGTCCCAATCTTCGGGTGATGGTTGTTCGACCAAATGGTGAAATTGAGTCTGAAGATGAAAAGGCAGAATAACCTGAAATCCCCACTGACAAAGAAGAAGAACTTGAGATGCCCATTGAAGGAGAGATCCTTGTTGTGAAACAAAGTCTAAACATCCAAGGAATTGAAGATGAACAATAACGAGAAAACATTTTTCACATTCGCTGCCACGTTCAAGGCAAAGTGTATAGCTTCAAAATCAAGGGAGGAAGTTACACCAACGTTGCGAATACTATGCTCATTGAAAGACTTGGCTTAGCCATGAAAAAGCATCTGAATCCTTACAAGTTGTAGTGGTTAAATGACGGTGGTGAACTCAAGGTAACCAAGCAAACGAAGGTGGCATTTTCGATAGGAAAATACAAAGATGAGGTGATTTATGTTGTTGTGCCAATACACACGGGACACCTTCTGTTAGGTCATCCTTGGAAATTTGACCGACGAGTTTTCCATGATTGTTACATGAATAGATACTCGTTTAAGCATCTCGGAAGGAACATCACTCTAGCCCCTCTTACACAGAAGCAAGTCTATGAAGATCAGCTCAAGTTGAAGCAATCTATAGAAAAGTCAAAATAAAAAGAGCAAGAAAAAAAGAATGAAAAGAAAAAGAAAAGAAAAAGAAAAGAAAGTGGAAAAAAAGAGAGGGAAAAGTGAGAAAAGTGATTTAAAAATGAAAGTGATAAAAGAAAAAGAGAACGAGAGTGAGAATGAAAAAATGAGTGTCTTTGCGAGGAAGCGAGAAATCCGAAAGTTATTTTTGGTGAGACAACCCATTCTTGTACTTATGTACAAAGAATGTCTTTTGGATACTAACAAAATTGAAATTTCTTTGCCATCTCCTATTGTATCTTTGTTACAGGCATTTGAAGATATATTCCAGACGAAGTGCCAAGCGGTTTGCCTCCTATATGAGGCATCGAGCACCAAATCATCTTTGTGTCTAGTGCAGCTATTCCGAATCGACTGGCTTATTAGAGTAACCCCGAGGAAATGAAAGAGTTGCAAAAACAAGTAGCCGAGTTAATGGAAAAGGGATACATCCGAGAAAGTCTAAGTCTGTGTGCGGTTCCTATCTTGCTAGTACCTTGTGGTGAATGTTTATTGACTACTGCGCCATCAATAAGATCAATGTCAAATATAGACATCCCATTCCCCACCTCGATGACATGCTCGACGAACTCAGCGGAGCCTAACTCTTTTCAAAGATCGACTTAAAGAGTGGCTACCACCAAAATCATATGTGGGAGGGAGATGAATGGAAGACCTCATTCAAGACTAAGTATGGTTTGTACGAATGGTTGGTAATGCCACTCAGTCTTAGGAATGCATCTAGCACTTTTATGCGTTTAATGAATCATGTATTGCATGCCTTTATTGGAAAATTTTTTGTAATCTACTTTGATGATATTTTGATCTATAGCAAGTCATTGGAAGATCACGTCCAACATTTATAAGCTGTGCTAGAAGTTTTGCGAAAGGAGGTACGTTATGCTAAGGTTGTGTTTCTAGGTTTTGTGGTAAGTGCCCGTGGCATAGAAGTTCACCAAGAAAAGGTCAAAGCGATCAATGATTGGCCACGCCCAACGAACATCAGCCAAGTACAGAGTTTTCACTGGTTGGCAAGCTTTTATCGAAGTTTTGTGCCTAATTTTAGCACAGTCGCCCCCTTGACAAGTATTATCAAGAAAAACTCACCCTTTAAATGGATTGATGATCAAGAAAATGCATTTAATAAGATCAAGGAATGTCTAACTAATGCTCCTATATTGTCTTTACCTGATTTTAACAAGACATTTGATATTGAGTGTAATGCCTCAGGAATTGGCATTGGAGCTGTTTTGACGCAAGATGGACAGCCTGTAGCATATTTTAGTGAGAAACTCAACAAGGCCACGTTGAACTATCCAACATACGACAAGGAAATGTATGCCTTGATTCAGGCCTTAGAAAATTGACAACATTATCTCTGGATGAAAGAATTTGTCATTCATACTGATCATAAGGCCTTAAAGTACATTTGAGGACAAACAAAGCTAATTAAGCACCATCCTAAGTGGGTGGAATATTTGGAGTCATTTCCTTGCATGATAAAATATAAGAAAGGTAAAGAAAACATTGTCACCGATGCATTATCATGAAGGTATGCACTTGTCAATCAATTGGATTCTAAACTGCTTGGTTTTGAATTTTTGAAAGAACTTTATCAAATTGATATTGATTTTGGTGAGGCATATAAGTGTTTTACGCAAGGTGCTTATGAAAAGTATTATCAGCACGAAGGCTACCTATTTCGTGAAGGTAAGCTTTGTATACCCTACGAGTCTATAATAGACATACTTGTTGACAAAGCCCACAGCGGAGGACTTATGGGCCATTTTGGAGTTGCTAAAACATTGGCCATATTGCAAGAACACTCTTACTAGCCAAGGATGAAACGCGACATGTTGAAGAAGTGCGATTGATGTATTGCTTGTAAGAAAGCAAAGTATCGGATCAAATTGCATGGTCTGTTTACACCATTGCCTATACCAGATGTACCATGGATAGAAATTTCTATGGACTTCATTCTAGGCCTTCCTAGAACCAAACATGGAAAAGATTCGATATTTGTGGTTGTAGACTATTTTTCAAAAATGGCTCATTTTATACCTTATCATAAGATGATGATGCTACTAACATTGCCAATTTGTTTTTTAGAAGTTGTTAGGTTGCATGGGATACCCTGCACTATCGTCTTCAATCGAGTTACAAAGTTTCTTAGCCACTTTTGGAGGATGTTGTGGGGTAAGTTAGTCACCAAATTATTGTTTATGACAACGTGCCACCCCCAAACCGTTGGCCTGTGACAGCCCAAAATTGACCCTAGTCGGGAAGTGGTTTCAGGACCGCTAAACCGAGTCGCCGAAATGTTTGAACGTAATATTTATTGTCTAGAATATGCATTTATGAATGTGTGAAAATTTCAAGCTCCGATTTAGTCGATTGCATGTGAATTCAGTTATTAGGACTTGTGTGACACTTTTGAAATGTGATAGGCTAATCTATAAGGACCTAATAGTGCATGTAATCAAAAGGGAGGACTTGCATGTCAAATATCCCTTCTTTTTATAAGTGGTGGCCGGCCATGACAAAGAATGATGGGCAAAACATGTCATGGACATGTTTTATTGGTGCATTATGGGAGGAAACAATAAACTAAGGTTAGGAATAAAGAAATGGAAAAAAAAAAAGAGAGAAGGTGTGTGATCCCCCATTGCCGTGAATTGAGGGAAAGAAAACAAAAAAAAAATGTTCAACATTTTCACTTCTCTTGGCCGAAAATCCTAAGGAAGAAGGAGGGAGTTCTTGCTTCATGCTTGGGTTGGAAGAGGATTAGGAGGAGGTTTGGCCATACTTGTATCTAGATTAAGGTATGTTGAGGTTGTGCCATGAGATTCATGCATGTTTTTAGTTGCTAGCTTGAGTTCTAATTAGCCCATGGTTCAAATCTTTGCTATGTCATGGGAATGATGTTCGGCCAAGGTGGATTTTGTGTTAATGCCATTGCATGCTAAATATGAAGCTTGTCGATGATATATGTGATGGTGGGTTGATGATTCTTGGATTTTCTTTTTAGCATTTTTGAGTGAGACATTAAGTTCTTTGTTTAACCATGACCAAAATTGAAATGGTATGGTGTTGTGATGTGTAACACCCCGAACCCGAGACCATCGCCGGTGTCGGACACGAGGGGTTAACAAGCCAAATCCACATATTTCGCCCACCAATTGACATTTCCAGTCAGGCTGGAAAACTGTGTCACCGTCGCCTTAAAAATCATATCTCGAGTTTCAAAACTCAGAAACTGGTTTCGTAAATTTTCCCTGAATTTAGACTCTTATATCCATCCATGAATTTATTTCTAGAATTTTTGGTCGGGCCAATTGGTACAGTTTATTAGTTAAAGTCACCCATGTTACAGGGATCGACTGCTCTGACCTCCGCGCGTTACAACTTGAATATCTCTCTGTACAGGGCTTTAATACTGGTGCCGTTTGTTTCTGATGAAACTAGACTCAAAATGGAATCTGTACATATAAGGCATGACTCCTAATTATTTCTGGATAATTTATAGTAAATTATTAAAGTTGCGACAGGGGACCCAGAAACCGTTCTGGCCCTGTCTCACAATAGCTTTAATATCTCTTAACATGTAACTCCTATGACCGTTTCGTTTCTTCCATATGAAAATAGACTCATCAAGGTTCATTTACATAGCTTATTCACTATTTAATACCATTTCTACAAATTTTGGTGATTTTTCACATTCACGTCACTGCAGCTGGCAGCATCTGTTTTAAGGTAGGTCTTACCTAGTTTGTAGTCTCCATGAACCAACTAGTCTTGCCATACATAGGTTCACATATGATCATTTTAACCATACCAATGGCTGATCATGTGACCAACATTCCCATTTCAATCCATAATCACATCATGACACCATATATATATATATACAAACCGCAAATAGTCTAAGTTCAGTACTTCACTTTTACGAGCCATTTTCGCATGGCCGTACACATATACATCACAACACAATTGAACCGACAAGGGTAGTCCTATACATGCCATTTCAAAGCTCAACCAAAAATATACCAAAATGGAGGCTTTGATAGTGTAGATGACTTCGACTTTAATGATCCCGAATCCGATTGCTATCGAGCACAATCTATAAAACAGAGAGCCAAAGCAACGGGGTAAGCATTTTTATGCTTAGTAAGTCTCAAGGAATAAAATCAGCTTTAATTAAAGCAATACATTCACATGGCCAAATGCATCATTTCATTAATACACATTCACATAATCATTCTTACTTCACACTTCATCATTATATACTTTCACAAGGTATCAACCAATTCAATAGCTGAAATTCGTTAGTCGATCGGCGAATGTTGCTCAAACATGTCGACTTTCCAATGCACATATAAACATACCTTATTCTTTGGGCTTTTCGAGCGTACCAATTGAATTCATTACAGCAACCAACACTCACCTCCAGCCCAAGCTTCTTCGGAATACAACCGGATATAACCACGTGCACGAATGCCTTGGTCTTAGCCGGATAGAACGACTTCATACGAATGCCTTGGTCTTAGCCGGATGTAGCCACTAGCACAATTGCCTTGGTCTTAACCGGATATAATTTCCAGCATAAATGTCGTGGGACTTAGCCGGATATCATTCAATTGCTCATGCACACATACATCAATAATCATTAGACATTCATGTTTCATTTTCGTTACTAAGGCTCAAACACAAATGTAATCACTAGCATAATCGCCTTCGGGACTTAGCCCGGGTATCATTCGAATACTCATACACACATAAATCAATAATCATTACACATCCATATTTCATTTCACATAATTCAAGTAGGGTCACTTCTTGAGGACTTACCTCGGATGTTGTCGAACGGCTTTTACGGCTATTCGATCACTTTTTCCTTCCCCTTGTCCAATTGTGGCCCTCTAAGCTCTTGAGCTTAATCTTGGTGCAAGTTTAGCCAAATCTCCTTCTAGATCTCTTCTAAACAAATAAAATGAAGCAAAATCTCTTCTTCCCCTTAGTTTTGGCTCAAAAGAAAGGATGAACAAATTTTTTCTTTCTTCCTTTACAACTCACGGCAATGGGGAGATACCACACTCACACACACATTTTTTTTCATTCTTTTCTTACCCATGCTTATTTGTTTATTATTTCTCCTAATGCCCAACAAAACATGTTTCATGACATGTTTAGCCCATATTCTTGGTCATGGCGCCACCACCTATAAAAGGGAATTTGACATGCAAGTCCATTGTTTTGCATGCATGCTTTAATTAGTCATCACACATTTCCCTATCGTACTTTCAAAGTTCACTACTAAGTCCTTTCTAGTGAAATTCACCTTTATAACACTAAATCAATCATCAAAAAATGTCATACATGAGCATACACATATTATAGGCATCAAAATAAATTTTAAATTATTTTTATGCCTCGGTTTTGTGGTCCCGAAACCACATTCCGACTAGGGTCAATTTTGGGCTGTCACATGATGTATTCGGCCATGGTATATCCATAAGAATGATTTATGCTTATTGCATGGTAGGTAAGATTTGTGTTTTGGATATATGTTTATATTTGGTTATAATCAACTTGAGATTCGGCCCTTGCACCTATATGTATATATGTTTGCATATGACATATATACTATCTCAAGGTATATATTTACTTGTGATGATGTTTCGGTTATGAAGTAAATGATAGATGTGTATTGAGCTACAATATGTAATGCATTAGTTAGTAAAATGTATGCCATTCATGTGTGGTATTAAACATGTAATTGGCCTCAACATCAACATGCATAATCGGCCACATGAATGAGTACCTACGTTGATGTGTTGTTCGGCCATGAGTAAGCATGTTGAAGGCTTTATCTTGACTTAGAAAATTCGGCTAAGGAGAGTACTAACTAATGTGTTGAGTTTGATTCATGAATTTCGTACATATGTGACTTTAATGTCTAATGAATATATGTGGGCTAAGTACCTTGAATTCCTCTTGTCGATGCTCAAATGATTAAATAAATTTATTTGTTAAATTAAGCTCAAGAGCAAAGGGGGACTAAATCCGATAAAGGGAAGGAAAAAGTGGTCGAATAGCCATCGGAATCGTTCGACAACATCCAAGGTAAGTTTTCGAGTAATGGAACTTAGATTATGATCTAATTAGATTATGTAATAAACAAATCAAAATCATGCTCTTTATGTGGCTATTGAGCCGAAATTGTAAATATGATAGTGTCTTGTGCTCGAGCTTTGGTAGTGAGAATGAAATACAGATGTGTTATGATTTGTTAATATATGTGCTTGGTTATTCGAATGATATCCGGGTTAATTCCAGAAGGCATTTGTGCGAGTTACCAAATCCGGGTTAATTCCCGAAGGCATTTGTGTGAGTTACCAAATCTGGGTTAATTCCCGAAGGCATTTGTGCGAGTTACCAAATCCGGGTTAATTCCCGAAGGCAATTGTGTGAGTTACCAAATCCGGGTTAAGTCCCAAAGGCATTTGCGCGAATTACTATAACCGGGCTATGTCCCGAAGACAATCGAGCAAGTAGCTATATCCGGTTAAATTCCGAAGGTACGTGATTCGGGAATGAGCAACCTTGCTATAAAAATTTCAGTTAATACGCTTGAAAAATTCCAGCAATGAGGTATGTTCGGATGTGCATTGGAATAGTTGATTCCCTTCGAATAATATTCGCTCAGTCGAGTATTGAGCTTCCGGTATTTGGCTAAGTTGAGCCCTCATGTATGAATTCAGGGGTTGGAATGTGAAGTAGGAACGATTTGGGAATATCTATATACGGAATTGTCCGTTTAGTTATATGAATGCTATACCTCTGTTGTGCTTAAATTCTTTGCTCAAAACTTACTAAGCATAAATTGCTTACTCCGTTTCTTTGTTCTCTGTTTTATAGATTTTGGCTCGTCAGCTATCAGACTCGGGATTTTTGGAAGTCGAAGTCTCCCACACTATCAAATCCCCCTTTTGGTACAAATTTTGGTTGAGCTTTGAAATGGCATGTATAGGACTACCCTTTGTTGTTTTTTTTCAAGTACTTTTTGTGATGTATGTGAGTACAGCCATGCGAAAATGGCTCGTAGAAGTGGAGTATGGCATTAGACCATTTGTGTTCATGTATATATATATGGTTTCATGATGTGACCATGGACTGGAATGGAAGTGTTGGGCAATGATCAGCCCTTGGAATGGCTAAATATGATCATATGTGGACCTATGTATGACAAAACTCTAGTTGGTCCATGGAAACCACGAAATAGGTAAAGTTTACCTTAAGAATAGATGCTGACAGCAGCAGTGGTGTGGATGTGAAAAATCACTAAAATTAGTAGCAATTGAATTAAATAGTGAATAAATTATGTAAATGAACCTTGATGAATCTACTTTCATATGGAAGAAACGAAACGGTCATATGAGTTGTATGTTAAGAGATATTTAGGTTTTCGTGGAACAGGGCCAGAACGGTTTTTGGATTCCCTGTTCCGACTTTGGAAATTCATTATAAATTAACCAGAGATAATTAGGAGTCATGCCATATATTTATAGATTCCTCTTTGAGTCTAGTTTCTAGAGAAACAAAAGGGATCAGTATTGAAGCCCTGTACAGGGAGATATCCAATTCGTAATGCATGAAAGGTAGTGTAGTCAAACCCTGGAATAGGGGAGACTTTAACTAATAAACTGTACTAATTGGCTCGACCAAAAATTCTAGAAAAAATATGTAGATGGACATATGAGTCTAGTTTCAGGGAAAAATTACGAAACTGATTTTCAAGTTTCGAAACTCAAGATATGATTTTTAAGGCGGCATTATGCAAGAACCAAATTTGTCTGGAAATTTTTAAATGGACTGTGAAAATAATTAAGTTAAGTCTGTGCGCACCTTGTGTTCGACTCCGGTAACGGACTCGGGTACGGGGTGTTACATGGCCAAACTGAGGTAGTTAACCAAGTCTTGTCGACTTTATTACGGGCCATTATTCAGAAGAATTTGAAGTCGTGGAAGGAATGTTTGCCACATGTGGAGTTCGGTACAACTGAACGATTCATTTAGCCACAAAGCATTCTCCTTTTAAGGTAGTATATGGCTTCAACCCTTTAACCCCTCTTGATTTAGTTCCTTTGCCCTCTAACCAGCTAGTGCACATATATGGAAAAAGAAAAGCTGATTTTGTTAAACAGCTTCACAAGAAAGCCAAACATAATATCGAGAGGAGAACCGAACAATATGTTCAAGGAGCGAACAAGGGACGCAAACGAATTGTGTTCGAACCCGGAGACTGGGTTTGGATCCATATGCGCAAAGAAAGGTTTCCTGAGCAACGAAGGTCAAAGCTCCTACCGAGGGGTGACGGTCCATTCCAAGTGTTGCAGCGAATGAACGATAACATCTACAAATTGGATTTACTCGGTGAATATGGAGTTAGTGCTAGTTTTAACGTTGCTGATCTTTCCCCTTTTTACGTGGCTTCGAAGAGGGGGGAATGATGCGAGCTTGGCCAACGAGATAGTAACAAAACCCTTGGAGCTACTGTTGGGACCAATCACCCGAGCTTGAGCAAAGAGGTTCCAAGAGACTATTTCAAGCTACATAGATCGATATTGGAAAGAAGAACTGTTTGATCAACAAGTGACCAACTCAACAAGCTCATTTTGCAACATTCTATAAGCTCACTTAGTTTGTTTCAGCTCAAAGGAGCTCAATTCGGCACAAAGCTAGCTCATTAAGCTGATTTCAATTTATTTTACTTAATGCATTTATGTTGCTAGAATAAATTTAATTAGTTGTGTTAGTTAATTAGTTAAATTTCAGCTCAAATAATGAATTAATTTAATGTGTCTTAAATCTGGACATTTTTAATTCAATGTATTAAATATGTCTTATATTAATACATAATTTTAATGTGTCTAGTTTATGACATCATTTTAATGTGTCTAGTTTAGGGACAAATTTATTACCTGCTGCTAATTAATTTGTCTTAGCCGAATTAATGGTGTCCTAACTCAATTAATTTGCTACCATTTAATTTGTCTAGGAACATGCATGGGACGACATGGAATGCTAACAAATGCACCTCTTCGTGGACACCATGGGCCAAAAGTGGTGTTGTTTTCTCTCCTTAAGGATGGCCGGCCAACTCCCCCAAGCAGCATCTATTGTGTTCACATTTGCTGAAAGTTCTATTCACACTTGTGGATGATTGGATCCATGTTTTCACACTTAAAGGGTTGTTGGAGTGCTCCAAAATACTCATTTAAGCTAAGTCTTTTTAGCTCAACCAAGTAGCACATTTAAGGAGCCTTCAAGCTGATTTTAATCACATTGGCCGAACATGGACAACACCATTCAACTTCCCCAACAACTCCATCAATAATCAGCTAAACAATCATCATCTAAAAGGTGTCTTGATGCGACCATAGCTTGGGAAATTACTACTGAATCCATGGAGCTACCACGAGGACCTATAATTTGATCATGAGCTAAGAAATTTCAAGAAGCGTTAACAAGCTATGTGGATCGAGCTTGGGGAGAGCACAGAGCCGAATCCAATAGCCATGCATGGAACAGCTTAATTGGCATCGCTTGCAATTTATTGCAAGTTGAACTTGAATTTTAATAAACTCATCTAATTTCAAAAAATGAGTTGCTGGACTTTATTCAACTCATCTTAGCTTATTTTAATTACTTGAGTTTTTGTTGAACTTCATTTAATAAGTGTTGCTCTTAATTAATCTAGTTACTAGGATTATTTATTAATGCATGGTTTAAGTTTAATTAATTATGCTTCTATTAATTTAACTAGTTACTGGAATAATTGTTGGATAGGTTTTAGTCCATTTATTTAAGTTATTTTTTAATGAGTGCATGTTCAATATGTACTTAAATGTGTTTAATAAGTTCAATTTAATGTGTTTAAATGCAGGTAACTCTTCAGCTCATAACTGTTACAATTCAAGAATGTTACACATTCAATAAAGTGGCTTTTGAAGTCATTTTTGGTTACAAGCAAAGGGGCTGTTACAAATGAGGTTTTATACATCATTTAAGGAGCTTTAAGGAGCATTATACCATCCTTTTATTTCAGCAGCAACCTCTTCATCTACCAGCCATTTTTGCTACTTCAAAAATTAACTCAAAGCATTCAAAATGCCTTTAAAGAGCTGGTGTCTATTCGGCTAGCCAAAGGACAATTCAAGAATCGTTTTTCAAGAACTTATGGTCATTCATTTAGTTGAGTTGAAGAGAATTCAAGAGTGGAGCTATTTGGTTCAAGAATGTCAAAAGACTTGAACTTTATTTCAGTTTTTAATTAGCACATTAAGATGAATTCTTGTGACTATTCGTCTTGCCTATTCTAGCACTATATATAGGAGAAATCAGCCTTTGGAAAATGACTTTTTTTGATGAATTTGATAATATCTTATTACTTTGTGAGTGTTCAACGCCCATTGTTCTCCACAGACTGAGTTGGCTTATCTAGAAACCCTTGTGGCGTCAGTTCTGTTTATTTTTTGAATTTATCACTTGTATGCAAGTGTGGCGTTCACCATACCGAGGTTCCTATCTTTGTAGATAGCGGGTCGAGATTTACTATCAAATGATCCTTACCGTTTTTCCATCACCCTTTCAGCCTAATTGCTTTCTATGTTTCGGGTCAACACAAATCTCTTGTGTTGGTTCACTCTTAAGCTTTAGCCTACCATCTATCATTGTTTATTTAACCTTTTTGCAACCGTTCGTTTTAACTTATCTTTCAACTATCTTAAGCCTAGTTTTTTCAAATCGTCAATCTTACCCAATTTAAATGATCGGGCAACAACACAACTCGTGATATCCATATTTGAGTTCGTATCATGTCCATTGATGTTTTTCAAGCTAGAAAGATTCTAGGGATGTCCAAGAAGCTACAAGGAAACTTCCAGCCCCTTTCTAGCCTAGTGTATCCGTCCATTCATCATCCATATAGCCATTAGGCTACCCATTGTTTAGGCTATAAATATGAGTTGTTTTTCTCTTGTAAAAGGTTAATGATCGTTTTATTGTGTGATTAAAACGATTTGATTTCTTACCAATATAACGATTTGATTTCAGATTCAAACTTAAACAACTCTTTCTCGTAAAAAATTAAATTTCAATGCTTAATTTATTTGTGATTTTATCCAATAAATTCTTCAAGATTCAATTAAATATTTAGAAAAAATGTTAATAACTCAAATTAAAATATTACATGTATAAAAAAATTATTTTACTTTAAAAGTTTTTAATTTTATTTTTTTGAACAATCTCATCAGGTTTTGATTATATTATTTTTCTGACATAATGCCCAGAATTACCAATAACCCCTCCCTAATCCATAATTTGAACCCACATCCTCTTGTATTGACAACAATGTCCATGCCAATCGAGTTAAGAGTCAATTGATAAAAAATTTAAAATAAATTAAAAGAATTGAGATAAAAATAAAAACTGCAAAATTGATGAGATGGGTAGAAAGAATAAAGAAAGAGGGGAATGAAAGGGTGTCACAATCACGAGTAAAGACTTAGGGGTAAAGTCAATAAAGGGGTTAAGGACCTGATTGGAGGAGGCAGTAAGTCAGACCAAAAAGCTAGTTGAGTCAAATGAACTAAGAATGTAACATGAGATTGCAACACATTTTAATGATATTAAAGATATTTCTAAGATCAAACATAGTCCATTTCATGGAAAAGATACTTGTTGTTTCATGAGCTACAACCCTTGTTATTGAAAAGGTAACATCCCGTCCCCTTAAATAAACTTGAGGTAAACGAATAAGGGGAGCATAGAGCAAGATGGAGTAAGTTTGCAGATTTTAGTATGGTATTGCATGGCATGGTTTATGTATTTGAGACTTTTTATTTTGATTTTTGTTAAGTTATTAATCTAAGATATTAGATAAGCATATTGTTAACAATCAGGAAAACTTTAACACATGCCACATTGAAACCCATTTTGATTTCTTTTCAGCCTACCCTACACCTTCTTCATCGATCCCTTGTAACCCCTTTGAAACCGACACTTTAGATTAGAGAATAAGTCTAATTGAGTATTATACGAAATTAAATAAGAATAAACGAGAGGAAAAAGGCACGAGTGCGAGAGTGCAATAGAGAGAAGAAAAAGCCAAAATACTAGAGCAAACACGAGAGTGAGTGCCATCGATTCCTTTCTTTCCGAGTGACCGTGAGGTTTTTTTGTGAGGATTTAAAGTTTCTATGTCCAGAAGTCCTAATCGTAATATGGAAGAAAGAGCCAAAAGGTAACTAGTCTGAAACGTCTCGGCTCTAAATCACCAAGCCTTGTTACGAGAAGTGAAGTGATTATTCGATCGAAAGCTCGATGCTATCCAAGAAAGGATTGATCCAAGTCGAGGAAAGAGCCCAACGGGGGAGTCCACCAAGAAACCGAAGCCAACAATGATTTAACGAATATGACTTGTTCGACCCTAGTGTAGCCGACACTGACCAAGGGTCCAACTTAAGCATTCGGCGGATGGGGTAATGGAATCGAGGCCAAAGAGACCAAGGGCGAAGAGATGATGACTTAAAGAATATCAAACTTTCAATTCCTCCCTTTAAGGCAAGTCCGATCCCTAAGCCTATCTAGTGTAAGAGAAGAAAATTGAATTGGTATTTGATTGCCACAATTATTTCGAGCACAAGAAAGTCAAGTTGGCTGCAATTGAGTTTTCGGAATACACAATGATCTGGTGGGATCAATTAACCACTAGCCATAGACGCAATGGAGAGTGACCCATCACTACTTGGGTAGAGATGAAAGCGGCCATGCAACGACGATTTATCCCTTCTTACTACCACTAGGAGCTCCATCAGAAACTTTAAAATATCACTCAAGGAATGAGGAGTGTTGAAGATTATTACAAGGAAATAGAGGTTGCAATGATTCACACGGACATAGTAGAAGATTGCAAGGCAACGATGGTCGTTTCCTAGCTGGTCTCAATCGAGACATAGCTAATGTCATAGAGCTGCAACACTACATCGAAGTGGTGGACATGGTACACATGGCCATCAAGGTGGAGAAACAATTAAAATGAAAAGGAGCTGTCCGAGGCTATTCCACTGCGAACACCACAAAGTGGAGCCAAGGCATGGGCAAGAACACTCCAACCAACCACGCTAAGGAGCTGACGATGCCAGCCAAGGCAAATAAACCTATCACCGAGTCAAGTAAAGGCAAGGCCATCGAGAGTAATTCCAACTGCACGAGGGATATCAAGTGCTTCAAATGTCTCAAAAGAGGACCTATCACAAGTCAATGTCCCAACCGAAGCACTATGGTGTTGCGAGCGAATGGTGAGATTGAATCGGAGTCTAATATGGAAAATATGCCTGAAGTGACATCCGATAAAGAGGAGGACTTGGAGCACACCATTGATGGTGAGTTGCTTGTCGTCAAACGAAGTTTAAGTCTTCAAGGTGTGGAGAACGAGCAACAACATGAAAACATCTTCCATACGCGATGTGTAACACCCCAAACCCGAGACCATCGCCGGTGTCGGACCCGAGGGTTAACAAACCAAGTTCACATGTTTTTGCCCACCAATTTGACATTTCCAGTCAGGCTGGAAAACTGCGTCACTGTCGCCTTAAAAATCATATCTCGAGTTTCAAAACTCGGAAACTGGTTTCGTAAATTTTCCATGAATTTAGACTCATATATCCATCCATGGATTTATTTCTAGGATTTTTGGTCGGGCCAATTGGTACAGTTTATTAGTTAAAGTTACCCCTGTTACAGGGATCGACGGCTCTGACCTTCCCGCGGTATAACTTGAATATCTCTCTGTACAGGGCTTTAATGCTGGTGTCGTTTGTTTCTAATGAAACTAGACTCAAAATGGAATCTGTACATATAAAGTATATCTCCTAATTATTTTTGGATAATTTATAGTGAATTTTTAAAGTTGCGACAGGGAACCCAGAAACCATTCTGGCCCTGTCTCACAATGGCTTTAATATCTCTTAACCTGTAACTCCTATGACCGTTTCGTTTCTTCCATATGAAAATAGACTCATCAAGGTTCATTTAAATAGCTTATTCACTATCTAATTCCATTCCTATGAATTTTGGTGATTTTTCACATTCATGCCACTGCAGCTGGCAGCATCTGTTTTAAGATAGGACTTACCTATTTGGTGGTCTCCATGATTCAACTAGCCTTACCATACATAGGTTCATATATGATCATTTTAACCATGCCAATGGCTGATCATATGACCAACATTCCCATTTCAAGCCATAGCCACATCATGACACAAAATATATACATACAACCCGCAATTAGTCTAAGTTCATGCTTCCTTTTCGAGCCATTTTCGCATGCGGCCGTACATACTTACATTACAACATATTTAACAAACAAGGGTAGTCCTATACATGCCATCTCAAGTTCAACCAAAATTTATACCAAAATGGAGGCTTGATAGTGTGGATGACTTGACTTCAACGATCCCAAATCCGATTGCCTCGAGCGAAATCTAGAAAACTAAGAGCCAAAGCAACGGGTAAGCATTTTATGCTTAGTAAGTCTCAAGGAATATAATGAACTATAAATTTACAGCAATACATTCACATAGCCAAATGCATCATTTCATTAATACACATTCTTACTTCATACTTCATCATTATATAAGTTCAGTAAGCATCAATCAATTCAATAACTGAAATTCATTAGTCGATTGAGCGAATGTTGCTCAAACACATCGACTTTCCAATGCACATATAACGTACCTTATCCTTTGGGCTTTCCGAGTGTACTAATTAAATTCATTTCGCAACCAACACTCACCTCCGCCCAAGATTCTTGAATATAACCGGATATAATCACGTGCACAAATGCCTTCGGTCTTAGCCGGATAGAATAACTCATACGAATGCCTTGGGCCTTAGCCCTGATATAGCCACTAGCACAATTGCCTTGGGTCTTAACCGGATATAATTTCCACATAGTTGTCTTGGGCTTAGCCCGATATCATTCAATTTCTCATGCACACATACATCAATAATCATTGGACATACATATTTCATTTTCGTTACTAAGGCTCAAACACAATTATAATCATTAGCATATTCACCTTCGGACTTAGCCCGGTGGAATTCAAATACTCATACACACATAATCAATAATCATACACATCCATATTTCATCTCACATAATTCAAGTAAGGTCACTTCTTGAGGACTTACCTCGGATGTTGTCGAACGGCTTTTTCGGCTATTCGATCACCTTTTCCTTCCCTTGTCCAATTGTGGCCCTCTTAGCTCTTGAGCTAATTCAAACAAATTCAATTTATTAAAACCTCATTGTGCTTGCTTATGGCGAATATGACAAGGATTTTAAATGGTCATATGGCCACTCTTTAGCTTGAATACACAATGGTCATGCACATTTTATACTACATCAAGCAATTCAATACAATTTATTTGAGCATCAAGGAAATGCTAAGGCCTTCAATAGGCTACCCAAGGCGAATATTCATGTACATGTTGAGGTCAATTTTGCACTTAATACCTCACAAAAACAGCATGCAATCTACTAATTAATGCTTTGCACATTGTGGCCCAAAACTCATAATATAGCATCAAGCACTTATATGTGTGCTAGGCAATTGTGCTTGCAATTTCACAAGCATTCTTCCACATTTTCTTCTTTAAATCAATATATTCATCACTTAGTTCATAACCAAACATAATGTGCAATCATATATATGCATATATGAGCATGGCCAATTTTCAAGGTGTCCATAGCCATCCAAAACACAAATTTTAACTAACATGCAAGAAGCATGAATCATGCTCAAGAATGCATCATGGCGAATATGACAATCATGCTCCTTTTCAACTTTAATCATGATAAAACAAAGAGAAAACTCAAGATCTTACTCATGAATAGAAAATCCATCATTGCATGCATCATCATCAAGCTTCACACTTAGCATGCAATGGCTTTATCACCATAACAACTTTGCCCAAATACCATTTCCATGGCATAACAAAGATTTGAGCCATGGCTAACATGCACATCAAGTTAGTAACCAAGTCATGCATGAAACTCCAAACACAACCTCATACATACCTTAATCTTGGTACAAGTATGGCCAAATCTCCTTCTAGTTCTCTTCTAAACCAAAAATGGAGCAAAATCCCTTTCTTCCTCCTTATGATTTTCGCCAAAAGATGAGAAAGGATGAACAAATTTTTTTGTTTTCTCTTCTTGGTTGCACGGCAATGGGGGAATGCTACTCTCTCACACACATTTTTTTTTCATTCTTTTCTTACCCATGCTTATTTGTTTATGATTTCTCCCTAATGCCCAACAAAACATGTTTCATGACATGTTTAGCCCATATCACTTTGTCATGGCGGCCATCATTTGTAAAAAGGGAAATTTGACATGCAAGTCCATTATTTTGCATGCATGCTTTAATTAGTCATCACATATTTCCCTATCGTACTTTCAAAGTTCACTACTAAGTCCTTTCTTATAAATTAGCACCTAATTAATAAAAATCGAGACACGAAATATTTACGCATACCAATTCCACATACAATAAGCACGGAATATAACACTTAATTATTCTTGTAACTTCGGTTTCGTGGTCCCGAAACCACTCTCCGACTAGGGTCACATTCGGTGTCACAACTCTCCCCATCAAGAGATTTTGTCCCGAAAAGCTTACCGTAAATAGGTTCGGATATCGCTCCCTCATAGAGTTCTCGGTCTCCCAAGTAGCTTCTTCTATCCCGTGCTTGAGCCATAACACTTTCACTAGTGGAACCCGCTTGTTTCGCAACTCTTTCACTTCTCGTGATAGGATACGAATTGGTTCTTCCTCATAACTCATATTAGCTTGAATTTCAATTTCTGATGGACTAATCACGTGCGTTGGATCGGATCTATAACGTTGAAGCATCGACACGTGGAAGACATCGTGAACCTTTTGAGTTCGGGGGCAAAATCAAACGATATGCCACCGGACCGACTCGCTCGATATCTCATATGGCCCAATGAACCTCGGGCTCAACTTGCCCTTACTACCAACTCGAGTATCTTTTTCCAAGGCGATACCTTGAGAAACACTTTATCACCCACGATACTCGATATCCTTACGCTTCATATCCGCGCGACTTACGACGATCGAAGGTCGTCTTCAAACTTTCACGGATTACTTTCACTTTCATTCAGCATCCCTAATCAAATCCACCGAAAATCTTGCTTTCACCAAGCTCACCAAAACAATGGTGTACGGCATTTACGCCGTACAAAGCCTCATAAGGTGCCATCTTAATGCTCGATTGAAAGTTTGTTGTTGTAAGCGAATTCAATCAACGGCAAATACCGTTCCCATGAACCACTAAACTTGAGGACGCAACATCTTAACATATCCTCAAGTATCTGAATTACCCGCTCGGATTGACCATCGGTTTGGGGTGAAAGGCGGTCTGAAATGTAACTTGGTACCCAAAGCTTCTTGCAACTTTTTCCAAAACCGCGAGGTAAATCTCGGATCTCTATCCGACACGATAGAAATAGGCACCCGTGTAATTTCACAACTGAGAAACGTACAATTCCGCTTAATTTGTCCATTGAAAAATCCGTGCGTCGGGGGACAAAGTGGGCCGACTTAGTCAATCGATCTACCACGACCCAAATCGCATCCTTCTTACTTGCGACAACGGCAACGGATACAAAGTCCATTGTGACTCGATCCCATTTCCACTCGGGTATCGTGATTGGTCAAGTAATCCTCAAGGCACCGATGATCCGCTTTCACTTGTTGACATATTAAACATCTTGAAACAAAGTCGAGATGTCTCGCTTCATACCATGCCACCAAAATCGACGTTTCAAATCATTGTACATCTTCGTACTCCCGGGTGGATTGCCATTTGGCTACAATGGGCTTCATTCGAATTATCGAAATGAGTTCAATTCCTTGGGACACACTGACGACTTTTGAACCTCAAACAATCGTCATCGTCGATTTGAAACTCCGAGTCCTCGTTCGAACACACGCAGCCGCTTTGCAACCAACTCGTCGTCGACTTTCTAAGCTTCTCGAATTTGGTGTGTCAATAGTGGTTTGGCTTTCAATTCAGCCACTAACACACCGTCGGATCGGACGAGACAAGTGCACATTCATCGCTCGTAAAGTGAATAACGATTTACGACTCAAGGCATCCGCAACCACATTCGCCTTTCCCGGTGATAATCAATGATCGAGTTCATAATCCTTTAACAGCTCAAGCCAACGTCTTTGTCGCAGATTTAAGTCTCTTTGGGTCATCAAATATTTGAGACTTTTGTGATCCGAGTATACATGGCACCTTTCACCAAATAGGTAATGTCACCAAATCTTTAAAGCGAATACGATGGCGGCCAATTCGAGATCATGAGTCGGATAATTTTTCTCATGTGGCTTTAATTGCCTCGACGACAGGCCACAACTCGACCTTCTTGCATTAATACGCAACCTAACCCAAGTAGAGAGGCGTCGCTATAGATAACAAACTCCTTGCGGACTCGGGTTGCACTAGAATTGGGGCTTCATCAAATAAGTTTTCAGTTGATCGAAGCTTTTTGGCATTTCTCCGTCCATTCAACTTAACATCCTTTTGGAGTAAGCCGTCATCGGCGTGGCTATCGTTGAGAACCCTTTACAAAACGTCGGTAATAACCTAAGCCCCAAAAGCTTCGAACCTCGAGAATATTTCTGAGGCTTCCAATTTAGTATGGCTGAAATTTTATTCAGTCGACTCGAATACCCGATCAGATACCACATGACCCAAGAAGCTAACCTCTCTTAACCGAACTCACACTTGCTTGAACTTAGCATATAATTGCTTGTCCCGTAAAATTTGCAAGACTAACCGCAGTGTTCAAAGATGTTCGGTCTCATTTCTTGAGTAGACCAAGATGTCATCAATGAACACGACTACGAATCGATCCAAATATGGTCTAAAGATTCGATTCATTAAATCCATAAATACCGTAGGGCATTAGTGAGCCCAAACGGCATCACCAGAACTCATAGTGACCATATCTCGCTCAAGGCGCCTTGGGCACGTCTCAATCTCGGATTCGCAATTGATAGTAGCCCGATCTCAAATCTATTTTCGAGAACACCGAGGCTCCTTCATTGATCGAACAAGTCATCAATACGTGGCAACGGATATTTGTTCTTTATCGTCGCTTTGTTAAGTCGACGATAGTCGATCTACAATCGCATGGTTCCATCCTTCTTCTTCACGAACAAAGACCGCAAGCACCCCAAGGCGAAAAACTCGAAGCGAGCAAAACCTCTATCCACCAATTCTTGCAACTGAACTTTCAACTCCTTTAATTCCGTTGGGGCCATACGACACGGAGCTATCAAAATTGGAGTGGTACCGGTACCAATTCGATGCCAAATTCTATTTCCGAACAGTGGTAAACCCGGCAATTCTTCTGGAAAACATCCGGTATTCACAAACCACGCACAGATTCGGGTTTCTTCTCGATTCCTTGTCATCGAAAGCGTGACGCAAGGTACGCTTCGCACCCTTTTCTTACATATTTACGGGCCAACATCGCGATATTACGGTGGCAACCCTTTAAGTCCGTGGACTCAACCCAATTATTTCATTATTCGCGACTTCAAATCGATAGTCTTGCTCTTGCAATTTACAACCGCATCGTGCATGGTCAACCAATCCAAACCAAGAATAACATCGAACTCATCGAATGGCAAAAGCATTAAGTCCGCGGAAAACAAGAACCTCGGAACACTAGGGGACTTTTCTTGCACACTTTGTTAACAAGCACGTAATGACCCAAGGGGTTTGACACCCGAATTACAAACTCAGTAGACTCAATGGGCAAAGTCTTACTGGATGCTAAGGTTTCACATATATATGAATGAGTAGAACCAGGGTCAATCAAAGCAATTACATTTGTATTGAAAAGAGTGAAAGTACCGGTAATAACATCTGGAGAGGCAGCATCCACGCGTGCGCGTGATGGCATAAGTCCTAGCAGAGCACGAGCCTCGAGATCCGATGGTAGCATCTCTAGATCCTCTCGACCGCCAATCGACATTGCCCATATTTCTAGGTGGTCTACCTCGGCGATGGTAGCACCCGGGTTTGCACTCGACTTGCATTCTGCTCATGCATCCTCGGGCAATCCTTCATAAAGTGGTCGGCCGATCCACACTTATAGCGAGAGCGATCACGAAACCAACAGCTCCCGAATGCCATTTGCCACAATGTGGACACTCCGCCTCTCTCGGCGATCATTTCCGCCACCGGCGATCGAGGTGACTCGTGTGGTCACAGGGGTCGATCGCGTCCTCATCTAGAAAAGCCCAAACGCCTCTAGACCGGCTCGCATCATCTCGAAATCTCTTGATGCTTGTTGAAGAGACTTTCCGAGGACCTCTTCAAATTCTCCAATCCCCACATCACTTTTTGTTTCTCCTTTCTAAGCTCTTGACTTTACAAGCTCGCTCAACAAGTACTACGAACTCTCGATCTCGAGAATGCCAACAAACATCCTTATATCATCATTCAGCCCATCCTCGAGCGTTTACACATAATAGCTTTGGACGAAATGCATTCTCGCAGCATCGGCTAAGCCTCACAAACTTTCGTTCGTGTCGATAACGGACATAGAACCTTGCTTAAGATCAAGGAATTCCCTCCGCTTTTGGTCGATGAATCTCGACTAATATACTTTTTCGGATCTCGGTTAGAAAGAATTCCCAAGTCACTTGTTCTCTAGGCACCACGAAGTCGAGTACTCCACCAATAGTAGGCGGACTCGCGTAGCAAGGAGATGGTACACTTTAAGCACTCATCGGTGTATGCAGGATAGCTCATCAAGCACCGGATAGTGTTATCTAACCATAATTCAGCTCGCTTCGGCATCATCATCATCCGTAGCCTTAAATTCAGTGGCCCCATGTTTTCGAATCCTATCGATCGGGGCCTTACCCGACCTTATTTGGTCGATTCTGGGAGGTATTGTAGGTCGGGGTTGCATTAAATCGGGAATGGAGGTGGTGGAACAGTAGTGTTGGTTCGAATGTATTGATTAAACCATTCGCTCATCACACTATAAAAGGCTTGCCTAGCCTCGTCATTAGGATTACTGGCCATAGGTTGAGAGTCCGCGGTGCTGTCCCTTGCGCGGAGCAGCGCCACACTCTCCACATCATCAGCTATCGCTTCGGTTGGGATCGGGATCCATTGCTATAAACAAACATGAAGTCAAATTGTCGAATTCATCACACTATCGATTTATCATTTAATGGCATGTATAGCTAGACCCCAAACACATCACGGTAGTCCTAGAATCGACTAAACTGTGGCTCGATACCAATAAAATTGTAACACCCCAAACCCGAGACCATCGCGGTGTCGGACCCGAGGGTTAACAAACCAAGTTCACATGTTTTTGCCCACCAATTTGACATTTCCAGTCAGGCTGGAAAACTGCGTCACTGTCGCCTTAAAATCATATCTCGAGTTTCAAAACTCGGAAACTGGTTTCGTAAATTTTCCTGAATTTAGACTCATATATCCATCCATGGATTTATTTCTAGGATTTTTGGTCGGGCCAATTGGTACAGTTTATTAGTTAAAGTTACCCTGTTACAGGGATCGACGGCTCTGACCTTCGCGCGGTATAACTTGAATATCTCTCTGTACAGGGCTTTAATGCTGGTGTCGTTTGTTTCTAATGAAACTAGACTCAAAATGGAATCTGTACATATAAGGTATATCTCCTAATTATTTTTGGATAATTTATAGTGAATTTTAAAGTTGCGACAGGGAACCCAGAAACCATTCTGGCCCTGTCTCACAATGGCTTTAATATCTCTTAACCTGTAACTCCTATGACCGTTTCGTTTCTTCCATATGAAAATAGACTCATCAAGGTTCATTTAAATAGCTTATTCACTATCTAATTCCATTCCTATGAATTTTGGTGATTTTTCACATTCATGCCACTGCAGCTGGCAGCATCTGGTTTAAGATAGGACTTACCTATTTGGTGGTCTCCATGATTCAACTAGCCTTACCATACATAGGTTCATATATGATCATTTTAACCATGCCAATGGCTGATCATATGACCAACATTCCCATTTCCAAGCCATAGCCACATCATGACACAAAATATATACATACAACCCGCAATTAGTCTAAGTTCATGCTTCCTTTTCGAGCCATTTTCATCTACCGTACATACTTACATTACAACATATTTAACAAACAAGGGTAGTCCTATACATGCCATCTCAAGTTCAACCAAAATTTATACCAAAATGGAGGCTTGATAGTGTGGATGACTTCGACTTCAACGATCCCAAATCCGATTGCCTCGAGCGAAATCTAGAAAACTAAGAGCCAAAGCAACGGGGTAAGCATTTTTATGCTTAGTAAGTCTCAAGGAATATAATGAACTATAAATTTACAGCAATACATTCACATAGCCAAATGCATCATCTCATTAATACACATTCTTACTTCATACTTCATCATTATATAAGTTCGTAAAGCATCAATCAATTCAATAACTGAAATTCATTAGTCGATTGAGCGAATGTTGCTCAAACACATCGACTTTCCAATGCACATATAACGTACCTTATCCTTTGGGCTTTCCGAGTGTACTAATTAAATTCATTTCGCAACCAACACTCACCTCCCGCCAAGATTCTTCGAATATAACCGGATATAATCACGTGCACAAATGCCTTGGTCTTAGCCCGGATAGAATAACTCATACGAATGCCTTGGGCCTTAGCCGGATATAGCCACTAGCACAATTGCCTTCGGTCTTAACCGGATATAATTTCCAGCATAGTTGTCTTCGGGCTTAGCCCGGATATCATTCAATTTCTCATGCACACATACATCAATAATCATTGGACATACATATTTCATTTTCGTTACTAAGGCTCAAACACAATTATAATCATTAGCATATTCGCCTTGGGACTTAGCCCGGTGGAATTCAAATACTCATACACACATAATCAATAATCATACACATCCATATTTCATCTCACATTATTCAAGTAAGGTCACTTCTTGAGGACTTACCTCGGATGTTGTCGAACGGCTTTTTCGGCTATTCGATCACCTTTTCCTTCCCCTTGTCCAATTGTGGCCCTCTTAGCTCTTGAGCTAATTCAAACAAATTCAATTTATTAAAACCTCATTGTGCTTGCTTATGGCCGAATATGACAAGGATTTTAAATGGTCATATGGCCACTCTTTAGCTTGAATACACAATGGTCATGCACATTTTATACTACATCAAGCAATTCAATACAATTTATTTGAGCATCAAGGAAATGCTAAGGCCTTCAATAGGCTACCCAAGGCCGAATATTCATGTACATGTTGAGGTCAATTTTGCACTTAATACCTCACAAAAACAGCATGCAATCTACTAATTAATGCTTTGCACATTGTGGCCCAAAACTCATAATATAGCATCAAGCACTTATATGTGTGCTAGGCCGAATTGTGCTTGCAATTTCACAAGCATTCTTCCACATTTTCTTCTTTAAATCAATATATTCATCACTTAGTTCATAACCAAACATAATGTGCAATCATATATATGCATATATGAGCATGGCCGAATTTTCAAGGTGTCCATAGCCATCCAAAACACAAATTTTAACTAACATGCAAGAAGCATGAATCATGCTCAAGAATGCATCATGGCCGAATATGACAATCATGCTCCTTTTCAACTTTAATCATGATAAAACAAAGAGAAAACTCAAGATCTTACTCATGAATAGAAAATCCATCATTGCATGCATCATCATCAAGCTTCACACTTAGCATACAATGGCTTTATCACCATAACAACTTTGCCCAAATACCATTTCCATGGCATAACAAAGATTTGAGCCATGGCTAACATGCACATCAAGTTAGTAACCAAGTCATGCATGAAACTCCAAACACAACCTCATACATACCTTAATCTTGGTACAAGTATGGCCAAATCTCCTTCTAGTTCTCTTCTAAACCAAAAATGGAGCAAAATCCTTTCTTCCTCCTTATGATTTTCGGCCAAAAGATGAGAAAGGATGAACAAATTTTTTGTTTTCTCTTCTTGGTTGCACGGCAATGGGGAATGCTACTCTCTCACACACATTTTTTTTTCATTCTTTTCTTACCCATGCTTATTTGTTTATGATTTCTCCTAATGCCCAACAAAACATGTTTCATGACATGTTTAGCCCATATCACTTTGTCATGGCCGCCATCATTTGTAAAAAGGAAATTTGACATGCAAGTCCATTATTTTGCATGCATGCTTTAATTAGTCATCACATATTTCCCTATCGTACTTTCAAAGTTCACTACTAAGTCCTTTCTTATAAATTAGCACCTAATTAATAAAAATCGAGACACGAAATATTTACGCATACCAATTCCACATACAATAAGCACGGAATATAACACTTAATTATTCTTGTGACTCGGTTTCGTGGTCCCGAAACCACTCTCCGACTAGGGTCACATTCGGGGTGTCACACGATGCCAAGTCCAAGGGAAAGTCTATAGTGTCATCATTGATGGTGGAAGTTGTACGAACATGGCAAGCACACTTATGGTGGAAAAGCTTGGTTTACCAACTACGAAGCACCCAAGCCCCTACAAACTTCAATGGTTCAATGACGGGGGTGAACTAAAGGTAACAAAACAAGTACTTATTTCTTTTTCCATTGGTAAATATGCGGATGAGGTGCTTTGCGTTGTTGTGCCAATGCACGCAGGGCACTTATTGCTAGGAAGACCATGGCAGTTCGACCGAAGAGTTATCCATGACGAGTATACCAATAGATATACATTCAAGAATTTGGGAAATAACGTCGCCCTAGCCCCATTGATGACAAAGCAAGTTTACGACGATCAAATGAAGCTGAAAAACTCTGTAGAACAAATGAGAGAAAAAGAAAAGAATGTAAAAGTGAAAGAAAAAAAAAATGAGAAAAAGAAAGAAAAAATAGCAAAAGAGAGTGAAAAGAAAATGAGAAAAGACAAAGATGAAAAAGAAAAAGAAAGTGAGAAAATGAGTGTATTTACAAAAGCGAGCAAAATTCAGAAGGCCTTAGTGATGAAACAAGTAAAGTAAGGATCCATTTGTTTATTTTCGCGCGAATAGTCTTTTTTCTTATTCTGTCTAAAGTGGCCTTTTCCTTTTTTTATCTCTTTATGGATGAGCTTCACCGGGCAGTGGCTCCATTTCTTACTGCGTCGGGGGGCATCCACAGTGGAGTTAATCCACCACCAGGCCGGCCCTTCCGGGGATCCGTCTTTCTTTCCTATTAGTTCTACAAACGATAACCAGCAGCAGCCTGGTCCTTCAGAAGGACAGGCTAGGGCTCCCAGAAATTATATCGAAGAGTTGAAAGAGGATAAATCCCTAGGCCGTAGTTTTAGGAATGCATGTATAAAGCAGGAAGAGATAATTCAAGTTATGACGCAGCTGTTACTCATATACAAGGAAACTTTGTTTAACACTAACAAGTTGCCCGAGGATTTTCCCTCCTCTGTTTTGACTCTTTTGTAGGATTTTCAAGACGTGTTCTCGGATGAAATTCCGAGGGGGTTACCACCTATTTGTGAAATCGAGCACCAAATTGATTTTGTGCCTGGAGCTATTATTCTGAATTAACCAACCTATAAGACCAATACCGAAGAGACTAAAAAATTGCAACTACAAGTTAACGAAAAATTGCAACTACAAGTTAACGAGTTAATCGAGAAAGGTTATATTCGTGAGAGCCTTAGTCATTGCGCTGTTCTCGTTTTGTTGGTGCCAAAGAAAGACCGGATGTGGAGAATATGTGTAGACTATCGAGCTGTGAATAAGATCACTATTAAATACCAGCATCCCATACCTCGTTTAGACGATATGCTTGATGAACTAAGCGGTGCGAAAATTTTCTCGAAAATTGATTTGAAGAGTGGATACCATTAAATTCGAATGCGAGAAGGCGACGAGTGGAAGACGGCCTTCAAAACTAAACATGGTCTGTATAAGTGGTTGGTCATGCCATTTGGCCTAACCAACGCACCTAGCACATTCATGAGGTTAATGAATTATGTCTTAACGTCTTTTATTGGTAAGTTTTGCATCATTTACTTTGATGATATCCTTATATATAGCAAAAATTTGGAAGAACATATGATGCATCTTAAGTCTGTCTTGAAAGTTTTACAAAAGGAAACCCTTTACGCTAACCTCAAGAAATGTTCCTTTTGTTATGATAAAGTTTTCTTTTTAGGCTTCATAGTCAGCTCGGAAGGTCTAGAAGTGGACCAAGAAAAGATCAAGGCCATACAAGATTGGCCAAGGCCTACAATTGTCAGTCAAGTACGAAGCTTCCATGGTTTGGCCAGCTTCTATCGATGATTTGTGCCAAACTTCAGCACAATTGGCGCACCATTGATGAGTGTCATAAAAAAGAACTCGACTTTTCAATGGACCGATGAGCAAGTGAAGTCCTTTATTGAAATTAAAAATTTCCCTACTAACGCCTCTTTGCTTCCATTACCCAATTTCGCTAAAACATTTGAAATTGAATGCAATGCTTCAGGTGTTGGGATCAAGGCCATTCTAATGCAAGATGGAAGGCCTATGGCATACATTAGTGAGAAAATCAATGGAGTCGCGCTTAATTACCTTATATACGACAAAGAAATGTACACGCTAATCTGAGCCCTCGTGACGTGGCAACATTACTTATGGCCAAAAGAGTTCGTGATTTACTCCGATCACGAGGCCTTGAAACACATCAAGGGCTAGCACAAGTTAAATAAATGTCATGCCAAGTGGGTTAAGCATCTTGAGTCATTCCCTTACATAATAAAGTACAAAAAAGGTAAAGATAATATCGTAGCCGATGCTCTTTCGAGAAGGTACACTTTGCTATCATACCTTGACTCAAAATTGCTTGGCTTTTCCTTATTGAAAGATTCATATGTTAACGATGCTGATTTTGGTGATATCTTTATTGCTTGTGAGAATGGTGCTTTTGAGAATTTTTATAGGTACGAAGGATATCTTTTCAAGGAAGGAAAGCTATGCATTCCTCGAGGTTCTATTCGAGATTTACTTGTGCACGAGGTGTACAGTAGAGGCCTCATGGGACATTTTAGAGTAAGTAAGTCTTTGGCAATGCTCCAAGAACATTTTTATTGGCCCAAAATAAGGAAAGATGTCGAACAAATCTCTGAGCGATGCATAACGTGTAAAAAGGCTAAGTCTAAAGTTCAACCCCATGGTCTATACACCCCTTTGCCCATTTCTGAAGAGCCCTGGATGGACATTTCCATGGACTTTATCCTTGGATTGGCGAGAACGAAAATGAGGAAGGATTTTACCTTTGTCATTGTTGACCGATTTTCGAAAATGTCTCATTTTATTGCATGTACAAAAACTGACGATGTTGTTCATGTTGCTAACCTTTTCTTTAGGGACATTGTTTGATTGCACGGCATCCCACGAACCATCGTGTCTGATTAAGATGCAAAGTTCTCAAGTCATTTTTGGAGATCATTGTGTGGGAAATTAGGAACTAAGTTGCTATTTTCAACCACCTTTCACCTCCAAACAGATGGCCAAACGGAAATGGTCAACCACGTACTATCTACACTACTTCGAGCCATCATCCAAAAGAATTTTAAAATGTGAGAGGATTGTTTGCCACTTATAGAGTTCGCCTATAATCGATCTGTCCATTTGGCGACAAAATACTCACCTTGTGAAATAGTTTACGGTTTTAATCCTTTAACACCCTTAGACTTAGTGCCTTTGCCTAATGATCAACTTATCCATGTAGATGCTATGAAAAAGGATGATTATGTTAAAGACTTACATCAAAAGGTGCAGGCCAACATTGAAGCTAGGACTAAGACCTATTTGCGAAAGGTAAACAAAGGGTGAAAACGAGTTGTCTTTGAACTCAGTGATTGGGTTTGGGTTCATATGCGCAAAGAATGGTTCCCATCCCAATAGAAATCTTAGTTATTACCCCGAGGAGATGGACCATTCCAAGTCATCGAAAGAATCAATGAGAACTCCTACAAACTTGATTTACCAGGTGAGTATAACATAAGTGCAACTTTCAATGTGTCTGACTTATGCCCATTTGATGCAGAATCCGACTTGAGGACAAGTCACTTCGAAGAGGGGGGATGATGCGAGCATGCCCCGCAGCTCCTCTAGCTCAAACCAGGATCTGATTGAGCTACCCCAAGGCTCCATTACGCAAGAACGAGCTAAATCCTTTAAAGAAAACATTTTGGACTTAGCTGCTCACGTATGGAATGAAACCATGGCTGGATGCATTGAAGGAGCTCGAACCAGCTCAACAAGGACTCCTTGCATTCTTTTGCAAGTCGACCTTAGCTCCCATTCGGTACCATGAGCTCAACTCAGCTCCATCTAGCTCAATTGAGCTCATTTTTAATTTCTATTTAATTATGTTTGCTCGAATAAATTAAATAAGTTAGTCAAATTAATTAAAATCATCCTAGATAATTAATTGTGTTTTAATTTGTCTAATTTTGGACATTTTATTTAAGTTTAATTATGTCTTGCTTTGTTCATATTTATTAACTATTTTAATGTGTCAAGTTTAGGACCAATTTAAAGCTTGCTGCCCATTCAAGTTGTCTAGCCGATTTAGATAATTAAGATGTTCTAAGCTACAGTCGAATTTAAGACATGTCTTAAACCTTACATGTTTAATGTGTCTTAGCTAAATACAAGGTTTTAAATAGTGTTTGAGCTACTGAAATTAATGTGTCTAAGTTGAGTTAATATGCTGAATTAATTTAAGTGTAGGTGCTATGTTTGGGACGACATTAATGCAAGTTTAGCTGCTGATTTATTTTCTCCAAAAAACATGATGGTTCGGTCATTACAACAGCCACAACCAGCTACTGATTATTTTTCCGAAAGTGACCGGTTAGCTCCTCCAAGCTACCATTGAAAGCTTCCACACCAGCAGCCCATGTCTTTCACATTACAAGGCTGTTCATATTTTTGCTTTCCCACCTTGTGGCCGATTGTCTCCTTGTGTTCACATTTCATGGTCGGATAGCTACCAGAGAAGTTCATTAAAACTTCAAGACCACTCAGCTTTTCTAAGCATCAACTCAATTAAGCTTCCCAAACACCAAGGTTGAATTTATTGATGCAACTCAGCTCTTAAAACACTCAATTAAGTTCTAGTTGAGCTAAGGCATCTAGAAGATGCCCTTTGACGTCTCCCATGAACAAGGAAGCTTCCTGGAAATTTCTTGAAAATTTTAGAATTTTAGCTCATTTAAAAGTTGAAATTAAGTGACCATTTAGCTAGCTTTGTGACTATTCGACTAGGCTAAGATCAGTACTATAAATATGGAACTCTTTTCTTTGTTTTAGAACATCTGTCAACTTGAATGTTATCTAAGTGTTTTTGTGAGAATTTCTTCTCTCAATTTCGTCCAAAGACTCAGCTAACTTATCTACTTAGTGGCGTCAACCTGAATCTTTTCCGAACTTATCACTCGATTTGAGTGTGGCGTTCACCATCCTACATACCGTTGGTTCCTACTTTTTTAGGTAATGGGTCAAGGTCGATATCTGATATGATCATGCCCAAGAGCCCTACTGGACCAACTCCCTAGTGTTGCTTACAATCCTTTGCGAGCTGAATTAGTTCAAATTCCAATTCAACGAGCTCAAATCATCTCATTTCCAGCTTAATGAGCAAGCTCGATTTAGCTCAAAAGAGCTCATGGCATCTTGATGCTAGCTCAATGAGCTTGGTTTCATTTTATTTAATTTTATGCATTAATGCTACTGGAATAAATTTATTAAGTTATTAAAATATTTAAGATCAAATAAATGTGTCAAAATCTGGGCATAATATTTTAAAGTATTAAACGTGTCTTAGTTCATGCATCAATTTAATGTGTCTTAGTTGGGACAAATTTATTAGTTGCTGCTATTTAATTTGTCCAGCCAAATCTAAGTATATAATTTGTCTTAGTTGTTGCATATTTAAGGTGTCTTAGTTCAGCCGAATTAAAGATGTCCTAAACTAATTAAGTTGTTCCATTTAATTTGTCTAGGAACATACATGGGACAACATGAATTTGAGCAGCTCAGAAGTGCTCATTATTCAGTACCTCTTCGTGGACACCAAGGGCCAAGTGAGCTGATGTTTCCTTTCTTCAAGGCTACCCGTCCAGCTCTCCAAAGCAGCATCTTGGAGCTTTCACATTACTGCAACATCTTTTCACATGGAATGGCCATTCATTTTCATGCATTCACACCAAGGGACCACTCATATTTGGGTTTCACAGCTGCATGGCCATTGGAGTGCCCCAAAATACTCATTAAAGTCAATACGTTTTAGCTCAACTAAGCAGAACATTAAAGAAGCATCCAAGCAACCTTAAATCACCTTGGCCAAATCTTTCCCATGTTTTTTTGCCTATTAAATTGCTCTAATTATTTTCAGCTGATTGAGATCTCCCAAGTGTGTCCATTGACGTCTCCTAAGTCCAAGGAAGCTTAATGGAAAGTGTTAGGAAGCTTCAAGTAAATTTCAACTTCCTTAAGTGTTAAGTTGCTGTCCATTTAAGTCCCTTAAGTGCCTATTCGGCTAGCTCCTATTTTAGACTATAAATATGTAGTTCATTTTATTTGGAAAGGCTAATGAACATTTTATAAGCTTTGCTTATTTTGTGAGTTTGTTTTCAACTCTCATTGTTCTCCAAAGACTTGTCTAACTTATCAAGTAACCCTTATGGCGTCAACCCGTCTTTGTTCGAACTTATCACATTGTTCCCAAAGTGTGGCGTTTAAATTATACCGATGTTCCTATCTTTATAGATAGTGGGTAGAGGTTTATCATCAAACTATCGTTACCATTCTTCCTATCCCCTTTCATCATCCTTGATACGAACCCACCCCGCAAACTACTTTGGTCAAGTTTACCAAGCTGAGCATTGCACTGTTGGCAAGTTGATCCTAGCTCATTTTTAGCTCCCCAAGCTCCATCCAGCTCAATTCAGCTTGTTACCAATTTAATTTTGGTTTGACTCAGCTCATTAGAGCTCAACTCGGTTTGACGTAAGCTCATTAAGCTTGATTCGAAATTATTTAAATTCATGCATTCTAGGTTGCTGAAATAATTAAGTTAGTTTATTTAGTTAGCTTAAAATAATTAGCGCATTTTAATTTGTCAAATCAGTACATAATTAAATAAAGTTTTAATGTGTCTTAGTTTTGGACAAATTAATTAGCTGTTTCTATTTATTTGTCAAAGCCGAATTTAATGGTTGTCCCAGCATTAAACGTGAGTCATAAATATGTCCTTGTTTGGACATGTTTTTAATGTGTTTGTGATTAAAGCAGGAATTTAAATTGTCTCAACATTGCTGCTGGTTTAATGTGCCCAATTTAATTCATGTTGCTACTTTGACCAGCCGAATTTATGCTGCATGTTAATTGCTGTCCGAATTAAAGAGATGTTGGAGCAAGCACGATACGAATTTAAGGAGTTATTCAGCATGCAAGGGGCATCCATTAAAGAGGCTGTTAGTACATGCAATGGACGACACATTAAGTAAGGGAATAGTCTAGCTTTTTCAAAGCTTCTTTTTCGTGAACAATATAGGCATTAAAAGCTACTAGAGAAAACATGCATGGACGAATTTAATGTAAGTAAACACATACATGAATCGGCCAAAGGAGGGAGTTGAACACACATTAATTCCAGCTAATTTTTTTCATGCATAACGACAGCCAAGAAGGACTAATTTCCAGCTGCAGCCTTTATTTCCCTCTAAGTGACGCCTTGGGCATTATAATGGACACCTTTTTCTTCACCAAATAATCAGCTGAATGTGGCTGACGTTTGAAGTTCTCCAAGCTATTCTAATACCTCCCATGATCGTTTAGCTCAACGAAGCACCACCAGCTAGCTACTTGCATTCTGTCAGACCTTCTAATAGGATATTTTGAGCTCATTAATTCATCAGTTGTTGAGAAAGCTTCAAGGAAATTTCCATGGCTATTCTAGCATGTTCTAGCCGATTCTAAATGTCTAATGAGCTACCAAGAGTGACCATTCAGCTAGCTTTTTCATTTAGCTTATAAATAGTTGTTTGTTGTCATTCGAAAAAGGTTATTGAACTTCGATTATTGTTTCTTTGTTAATGAAACTATTTGGTGAGATTCTTTTCTCCCTAATTTCGTTGAAGACTTGTTGGTTTATCTAGGAAGCCTAGTGGCATCAACTTGTTTTTCATCTGTCCTGAACTTATCACTATTCATAGTGTGGCGTTTGAAACTATACCAAGGTTCCTACTTTGCTAAGTAGTGGGTCGAGGTTTACCATTTTTGTCATCCGATCACCTTAAAAGCCTATAAGCAATTGGGTCGATACTCTCCAGTATTGATTCGTGCTTGCTTTTGAGTTCCTTTCTTTCCATACTTACATTTCAGCTTATCCAAACCAAACTATCACCTTTCTCCATTCTTTTTCCTTTAAACGGAACCTTTAATATTCACATTTTTAAACCCTATCTTTGAACCCCTTGAATAGCTTTCGTATTATTTACTTAAAAAAATCATTTTGAACAAACCGAACGATCCTTCTTCGTAGATGATCAGGCATCTCACATATGAATTGACTCATCCCGTGGCGGATCGTATCATCTGGTATTAGAGCTTGCGAAACGGAAAGTACCGACGTTCGCACCATTATTAGGAATAGGTTCGTAAAGTGAAAAAATAAAAAAATAAAAAAAATATAAATTATTTTTTTGACTTTTTTCTTACTATATTCATCTTAAAGTAGTAAAAAAAAGGAAAATTTGAAGTTGAAAAAAAAAATCGTGAAAAAAAATAATATATATTTAAAAGTGCAAGTTTTGAAAAATTCGAAAAAAAAAGTGCGCAAAGAGTTTTGTGTTCATCTACTTGTGTTTTTGATCATTAAATTCCGATTCTATCATCTTCATATACCCAAACCCCACAATCAAAACCATTTCAATTTTTCTTTCAGCCTACCATTGACCCCCTCATCTTTATCCTTTGTTAAACAACTTGCAACCGACCCGTAAGCCTACGATAAGGCCTTGGCAAGTCCGAATACGAAGTTGCAAGAGAAAAGTTTGAGAGGTAAAAGGCATGATAGTGTGAGCATAATCGAGTGGAGGGAAAAGCAAAAATTACGACTGCAAACACGAGTGAGAATGTAATCAAACTTTTTCTTTCTAAGAGAAATCATGAGGTTTTTGTTGTGAGGAATTTATTTCTGTTCTTATTTAACAATCCTTTCTTTCAGTAATAAATTATGTCTTGTGAAGAATTTATCGAATCAGAGTTCCAATATTTGGTGCAAGAAATGAGAAGAATGGTGAATACTAAGTTTGACAAACTACACAAAAGACTAGATCATGTGGAGAAAAGAGACCAAATTGAACGAGTGTCATCAAGTTGGAGAGCGAATTTGAGAAGATCACGGAGATACTCATCCAACGACTACTAAAAAAAAGATTCCTATTGTGTTTCCTATTCGCCAATGACTTCGAGACAAAGAGACTCATACTATTACTCCTACTCATCGAAGAATTCGAGAAGAGATTTCTATCGAGATTCCTTTTCATCAAGGAATTTAAGATGAAGAAAAGTCGATTTTGATTTTGAATCCTTCTGAGAAGAGTGCAACATGAAATATACTCCTCTTCAAGAACTCCAAAGAAAACATCCATGGAGAGATCTTCACGAAGGACTGTTCATGAACCATATGTAAATGATTTTTCTTCTTTTGAACAAAATGATTATTCTCCTAAATCTTTTGTAACCTCTTGTAAAAAGAAAATGAGAAAAGAAAAGATGAAAAGCAAAAAGAGATTAAAGGAAAAGAGAGGCAAGAAAAGATTATGAGAGAAAATGAGAGGATCTTGAATGAAATCGAGAAAAGAAACAAAGAAATGAAAGAAAAGGAGAGGAAACAAAATGAGATTGAAAAAAAGATTGAAAAAAAGAATGAAAAAGAAAAAGAGTTCGATCAAATGAAAAGAGTGGAAAAAGAAATTCAGGAAAAAGAAACGAGTGTTTCCAAAGAAAAAGATGTTAGTGAGCAAGCGAGGATTGTTTCCACTAACCCACCTATTAGTTTTTCTTGTGATATCTCTTCCTAGGTTTTTGAAAATCCGTGTGACCAATTCCAGCTTCAATACCTTCCCAATAAGCGGCGATTTCGGTTGTAAAAGAAAGGCAAGAACGAGAATGGCAACTGCCTACTTGTGTCTGAAGGTAAGCGAGGTAAGGACTCTATGATTATCAAGTCACGATCATTTGATTTAAAAACTGCTAATAATGTTTTTGATGACTTAATTTCTGAAAGGTCTCCATGTTTTGATTTGGTTAGTCATTGCCCACCTATTGATGTTAATATCCTTGTTTCAAGAAGAGCCTCGAAAAGTTTGTCTCATGACATGTTTAACACTTCAGTTGAGTTGGTTTCGCCTATGTGAATCATGGAGGTGTGTGATAAAAGTTTTGCACATACAAATTTTGATGCGCTTGAATACTTAAACTCTTTGAATACATGTGCTAAACCATTTCGCTTAAACATGCCTATTCAATTGGTCTGTGCTTGATTTGAACTTTTGAAAAGTCGCGTGTTTACAATTTCTTTGTTCGACATCTGTGTTCAAAGGTTTTCGCATTGATTTTGCCATTCAAGAGAAATCTTTGAATTTTTTTGCAAAAATTTCATGCTTCGATCTGCCTGTTCGATTGAAATTCTTAAAGTATGAGTTTCTGCATATTTGTCTGCCTAAACTTTCTTTGTTATATTTTTGTGATTTATTTGAGAAAGTGAAACTGTTGCTGTATATCGAGCTAGGTGACCAAAATCGAGTCTTTAAGCTGGGAGTAAGCCACTTTGAGTTGTTATCAAGAAAAGGTAAGTATCGTAATCTCATTGTAAATAAATTTCTTGTATCTTTTCATCCGTTACGAATTTTTTCTTTATTTTTGAAAATAAATCTTATGGTTAGTTTACAAATCAAAATCAAGTTTTTGATTCTGGAAATTTTGTTTTTAATCCCGAAATCGGTTTATGCTAACCACCTTAAAAACATCTCATCATGTCCTTTTAAATACATTATCCATGGTGACATTGACATCTTCCATCTTTGTGGAAATTACATTTTGAAAGGCGCGAGTTACTTCTTTGATTTTTCACCTTTTCAGGTTTATTCGAGTTTGAAATATCGATTACATTACCTTGCTGAGGAGCGACGGTTTGTTTTGCGCAAATGAGGTAAAATCAAACTTTCATAATGTAACTTCCAAGATAATCAAGGTAAGTCAACAATATCTTTTTTTTGTTTGAAAGATGAAGAAATCAGTGTTGTTGATGATGACTTTGTGGAAAGTGGCCATATTATTCATCCTGCTACTATAAGTCCATTCAATCGAATACGTTAAGATGAGGTTGTTCAAATAAAAAAGCTAAGTGAATATGTCCTTTGTTTTAATCCATTTGAAAAGTTGTGGTTGAAACGAAGAATGCATTCTTATTTGCTAAATTGTGTGAGTAATCATTCCTTGCTTCCATTCTGTTCAATTGTTCATATTAATGGCATATCGAAATTGTGCGATAATATAAACCATCCATGTTATGAACGAATAAAATTTTTGCCATATTGACGTGATCTGGCTTGGTCGATTGAGTCCAGTCCACGTATGATTGCCTGATTGTCTTTGAGAAGTGTCGTTCACAAGATTGGCGAATTGTTTGAATTGGCTTAATAAGTTTAATGTTAATAAAAAAAAGTTTCAAAACTGGCTAAGTCTTAGATAGTAGATTCGGCTAGAAAGAAATAAGGATAGGAAGGTTTTGGTTAGGCTTGGTTTAGGATAACAAGTGAAGTAAAGATAGTTGGTTGGAATGGTGAACAAACTTAAACTTCAAGAAAGATTTGATACTATATCGAGTATCTTCCCAAATCTTATATTGTTTAATGTGGTCGGATAGAAAGTAGAATGATAGGAGAACGCCACACCAAAGTTAAGTGATAAGTTCAGAAAAGGAGTTCGGTTGACACCACTAGCTCGCTAGATAAGTCTCTCAAAATTCGTACAAAATTTGAGAGGGAGTAAACCTCACAGAAACAAAGTTTCATTAATAATTTGGCCAAAAGTCCTTTACAACAGATTTGAACAAACTATTTATAGCCTTGAAAAGAATAGTCGAATGGTCAAATTTCCAAGCTTAAGAACTAAGTAAATCGACTATGAATATGCTGGAATATTCTTGAAAATGTTCATAAATAAAATAGGTCCATGTCCGGCTGATTGGAGCTTCAAAGGACAACTTTATGAACCAAGGTGATGGCTTGAAGAAGATGAATGCATGGGAGTTTAATGGGTGATCCAAATTCAGCTATGGCATGCATGTGACATCCAATAGATGCTTTTTGGCTGAATAGTCTCTTAGAGAAGCAAAATGAATAGCAAACAATTCATGTAACAAGAACTATATGCATTCTCCCATTCATTGTAACTTGTTATCCATACTTCTTCTTTTAACTTCATTCATGAATTAAACTTAGGCCATTAATTAGATAACTACTCCTTGGCTAAATAGGTACTTAGGGAAGCTAATCATCAGCTAGAAATGCATGTAGAAAACCATTCATGAACCCTCATTGGCCTTGAACCTAGTCATCCATGAATCTTCCCATTCATTGAATAAAACTATGCATGCACCTAGCCTTAAATGCTCTCCTATATTCGGATGAACCTACAAGGGAAATGAAAACAATTAATTCTTCATAGATTCAGCTAAACTTAGAGGAATAACATCAAGACAAATTAATTATCACAAATTAACAAAATTAAATATTATCTAGCTGACATAATGAATTCGGCTAGCTCAAAATTATATGAAAATACTTAATGACCTGACATGAACTAGGAAATTCGGATTTGAGCTTAGCAAATAATTATAATTAAAGCAAACACTTAATTTATTTAAATGGTAAAGAAAAAAGCTAGAAAGAAACTAAGTTTAGCTCAAACGAGCTGAATTAAGCTCAAATGAGTTGATTTGAATTAGATAAAGATCGACAAGCTTGAGTTGAACTGAAATCAGTTTGCACTAAGGTTCATATAGCTCGTAATAAGCTGGCCCGATCTATTCCTTTATCTTGGAGCTCATTGTCATTCCAAAGCTGAACGGTCAAAGCTGAAACAACTTCTTGAAGGCGCTTAGCCCGAGCTCGAGTGATAGGTCCTTTGGGTAACTCGATGGAATCAAGCTTAGAGCTTGTTGAGCCTTGGGGTGTGGTCACGTCACATATGATCTTTGGACTGGATTTTATATGTGTTATTTGAATTTGAGTTCATCGCACCTTTCATTGTCAAATTTGGTGAATAAATTCAGAAAATTTTGTGAGATACCTTTTGTCCCATTTGATCGAGAAGAGCCGCGCGAAAGAAAATATTTTCCAGCAGACAAACGGCTCAACTTGAAGACAAGTCACCCTCAAGTGGGGGGAAGCATACGAACCCGCCTCCCGAACTACTTTGGTCAAGTTTACCAAGCTGAGCAGTTGTGTGACTTTGAAAATTCACCAAAAATTGTGTAAGTTGAATTAAATTTCAAATAAATTATGTAATTAAAGCTTAGAGTCTATTTTCATATAAAAGAAATAGGGGCAGAAAAAGAGTTGTATATCTAATTTTTGAGAGATAGTATGAGAATGAGTTCGAGATCCCCTATTTTGACTTGAAAATTTGTTAAAAAATTTTAGAAAAATAATTATGAGTTATAATTTATATGATTAGAATATTTGATGAGTCTACTTTTAATAAAAACAAACGGGAACATTATCCGAGTCTCGTACTATGAGATAAATAAATTTTAGTGAAGAAAGATCAAAGCTGTCAAACAGGAAAATAGTGGAGACTTTCAATAATAAACTGTACCTATTGGCTGGACCAAAAATTCTTAAAATTTATGGCAGAAGATATATGAGTCTAGTTTTTGGGAAAATTTACGGATCTTAATTTGGAGTTTCGTAACTCCAGATATAAATGATTTAGTGACTGTGACTCAAGAAAGCAGCTTAACCAGAACATGTGTAAATGTACAATTGGGTTAGTTTTACTATGGAAAGCATGTTAGTAAATTGCTTATTATTATTTCATGCGAGCTTACTAAGCGTAAAGCTTACCCCTCCTTTCCATTTCTTTTAGTGTTGTCGTTTAGCTCGGGGTTGGAGATCGTTGGAGGCAGCATCACACTATCAAGCCAACACCTTGACAAGATAAACACATATGCTAGAATTATCAAGTGAGTGGCATGTATAGGGACCTAGTTTTATAACATGTGTTATTATAATTTGGCCAAATATATTGGTTTTAGTGAGCTAATGATTCGACTTATAAATCTAGCTATTTATGTTATGTTTGATATTGGTGATGTGCATATGCTTGTTTACCATGCATGGTTGGTAATATGTTATGTGTTGTTGTGAATGTTTAATTCCGTTAACACCTCCAACCCTATCCCGACATTGGATACGGGTGAGGGGTGTTAAAATTCATGAACCCTTTTTGGCCTTGAACCTAGTCGTGCATGAATCTTCCCTTTCATTGAATAAAATCGTGCATGCACCTAGCCTTAAATGCTCTCCTATATTCAACTGAACATACAAGGGAAATGAACACAATTAATTCTTCATAGATTCTGCTGAACTTAGAGAAATAACATCAAGACAAATTAATTATCACAAATTAACAAAATTAAATATTATCTAGCTGACATAATAAATTCGGCTAGCTCAAAATTATATGAAAATATTTAATGAGCTAAAATGAGCTAGGAAATTCAGATTTGAGCTGTAGCAAATAATTATAATTAAAGAAAACACTTAATTTATTTAAATGGTAAAGAAAACAAGCTGGAAAGAAACTAAGTTTAGCTCAAATGAGCTGAATTTAGCTCAAGTGAGTTGATTTGAGCTAGATAAAGCTCAGCAAGCTTGAATTGAGCTGAAATCAGTTTGCACTAAGGTTCATGGAGCTTGTAATAAGCTGGCCCGATCTATTCCTTCATCTTAGAGCTCATTGTCATTCCAAAGCTGAACGATCAAAGCTGAAACAGCTTCTTAAAGGCGCTTAGCCCGAGCTCGAGTGATAGGTCCTTTGGGTAACTCGATGGAATCAAGCTTAGAGCTTATTGAGCCTTAGGGCGTGGTCATGTCAAATATGATCTTTGGACTGGATTTTATATGTGTTATTTGAATTTGAGTTTGTCACACCTTTCATTGTCAAATTTGGTGAGTAAATTTGGAAAAGTTTGTGAGATACCCTTTGTCCCATTTGACCGAGGAAAGCCATGCGAGAGAAAATATTTTCCAGCAGACAAACAGCTCGACTTGAGGACAAGTCGCCCTCAAGAGGGGGGAATGATACCAACCCGCCCCGTGAATTACTTTGGTCAAGTTTACCAAGCTGAGCACTGTACTGTTGGCAAGCTGATCCTAGCTCGTTTCCAGTTACCGACCTCTGTCCAGCTCAATTTAGCTTGTTACGAGTTTAATTTTGGTTTGACTTAGCTCATTAGAGCTCAACTCGGTTTGACGCAAGCTCATTTTGCTTGTTTCAAAATTATTTAAATTCATGCATTCAAATTTTCTGAAATAATTAAGTTAGTTTATTTAGTTAGCATAAAATAATTAGCTCATTTTAATTTGTCAAATCAGTACATAATTAAATAAAGTTTTAATGTGTCTTAGTTTAGGACCTGAATTTAATATGTCAAGTTTAGGACAAATTAATTAGATGCTGCTATTTATTTGTCTAAGCCGAATTTAATGGTTGTCCTAGCATTAAATGTGAGTCATAAATATGTTCTTGTTTAGACATGTTATTAATGTGTTTGTCATTAAAGCATGAATTTAAATTGTCTCAACATTGCTGCTAGTTTAATGTGCCAATTTAATTCATGTTGCTACTTTGTCCAGCCGAATTTATGGTGCATGTTAATTGCTGTCCGAATTAAATAGATGTTGGAGCAATCATGTGATGAATTTAAGGAGTTGTTCAGCATGCAAGGGGCATCCATTAAAGAGGTTGGTGGTACATGCAATGGACGGCACATTAAGTGAGGGAATAGTCTAGCTTTTTCAAAGCTTCTTTTTCGTGAACAACAGAGGCATTAAAAGCTGCTGGAGAAAACATGCATGGATGAATTTAATGGAAGTAAACACATGCATGAATTGGCCAAAGAAGGGAGCTGAACACACATTAATTCCAGCTTTTTTTTTTTGTGTATAGAAACAGTTATGAAGGATTAATTTCCAGCTGCAGCCTTTAATTCCCTCTAAGTGATGCTTTGGGCATTACAAAATGACCCTTTTTTCTTCACCAAATAATCTGCTGAATGAGGCTGACGTTTGAAGTTCTCAAGCTATTTTAATACCTCCCATGACCGTTCATCTCAACGAAGCACCACCAACTGGCTGCTTGCATTATACCGAACCTTCTTATAGGATATTTTGAGCTCATTAATTCATCAACTGTTGAGGAAGCTTCAAGGAAATTTCCATGGCCTATTCTAGCATGTTCTAGCCGATTCTAAATGTTTAATGAGCTGCCAAGAGTGACCATTCGACTAGCTTTTCATTTAGCTTATAAATAGTTGTTTGTTGTCATTTGAAAAAGGTTGTTGAACTTTGATTGTTGTTTATTTGTTAATGAAACTATTTTGTGAGATTCTTTTCTCCCTAATTTCGTTGAAGACTTGTTGGCTTATCTCGGAAGCCTAGTGGCGTCAACCTATTTTTCATCTATCCCGAACTTATCACTATTCATAGTGTGGCATTCGAAACTATACCAAGGTTCCTACTTTGCTAAGTAGTGGGTCGAGGTTTACCATTTTTTTCATCCGATCACCTGAAAAGCCTATAAGCAATTGGGTCGATACTCTCTAGTATTGGTTCCTGCTTACTTTTGAATTCCTTTCTTTCTATACTTACATTTCATCTTATCCAAACCAAACTATCACCTTTCTCCATTCTTTTTCCTTTAAATCGAACCTTTAATATTCACATTTTTAAACCCTATCTTTGAACCCCTTGAATAGCTTTCGCATTATTTACTTAAAAACATCTTTTTGAAAAAAAAAAATGATACTTCTTCGTTAACAATCAGGCATCTCACATACGACTCGACTCATCCCGAGGCAGATCGTATCAATCCTAAGTGCCTATTTTGAGACTCGGGTCAATAATCGTTATTGTTGGTTCATTCTCTGGACTTAGTCATTTATTTCCATCCACTATCCTTTCATTTCACCCATTCAGCCAACTACTTTGTTTATCAAATCCCTTAGCCTAATTTCATCCACCATTCTTCTAAGCCATTTTAAAACTTCTTGTTTAAGCCTACTTTCTATCCATTTTTAGCCTTCTTCGAAACAAGTCTAGACTTACCCAATTTATCGATTAGGCAACTATTACGACTCGAATCATCATCGAGGCGAGTTCATATATATATCACCATTAACTATCCCTCTTAAGATATTATGAGTTTTGGGTCAACAGTCCTATTTTGTGTTGGTTCACTCTTGCATCTTAAGATTAACTTTCCACCCATCCACAAATATCCACCTAACCAAACAAGCTATCATCTATACTTTTATTTCTTGTTAGCCAAACTTACAACTATCCAAACTCAACCATTTTGAATCCATATTTGTTCCTAAACCCCAATCTAAGCCTAATTCCATCCAAGCTTCTCAAGTCAAACGACACTTCTTCATTAGATGATCGGGCATCTAAACGACTCAACTCACTAACCCGAGGTGAGATCGTATCATCGTGGCAGCTCAATGGATTCAGTAGTGACTTCTTAAGCTAAGGTCGCATCAATAATGATATGGAATAATATTCACCGGGATCAAAGATAAAATTTTCTCTTACCATTTCTTACTGCCTTACATATTTCTCGACTAGCCACTTGGTAGGAAAACAAAACAAACTAAAGTTATAAGCATGCACATCATGTTTGCATCCCCTAAGGCATAGCATCCAACAACCTCCAGATTCAAAAATTTGATTTTGACCTTTACTTGGCAATAATTCTAGAAGACATGCTCTGGGTTTGAATATATGATTTTGGTCGTCCATTGTTAAAAGTAGCAAGGGCTTTCCTTTCATCAACATCTCACATATGAGAAACAAAGAAGAAATAAACAATCAACCATTCAAATAGTCAAACCTGTCACATTTCATCTAAAAAGACATGCTTATGCAAGAGAATGTTGCACAAGAATTTATAGGCTCCACAAAACTATCATAATCAAACAAGTCAAGCTTTGCACGTGAATATCTTTTAACAAACATGTCCAAAGTTTGCATATTTTGAATCAATCCAATGTTTCAATGCATAGCACATCTAGTAAACAACTCTTCATGCCTTCATTTACAACAAAATCCACAAACTGAGAAAGTTAACCAAGAAAAATAAGGAGGTCTTTTGAAAGCTATGTCACTAGCAACATTCTTAACAACATGCAACCTTGATTTCCAGAATTCAAAAACATTAATGAGTCTTACCTTTTCATGATGAATCAAGAATTTTATAACCAGCAACATAGAATGAACAAGGAGCGATTTTAAGTTATAATCAGAATCTTTAAATTTCGTTTCCTTAGTCAAAGGCCAAGAAACAAATAAACATAAATTATTCGGATAAAATTTAGGATGCTTGAGTTCCCAACATATCGAACCAAAATAACAAACACTAGTTTGAACACACAAGCTTGGTCACTCGATTCAACATGCAATAAGAGTTTCTTGATTTCCAATGTCCCACTCATGTTAATCAAAGAAGATGTGATCAAGCAATCATTCAAAAAATCATAAAACTCAAGTCTCACTTGATCAAACTTACAAAAGCATGCTGATGTGATCTAACCTTAATTTAATGAGTCGAGTCGTGTTGTTGCCCGATCGTCTAACGATGAAGTCTTGATGCGAACCTTGTTGCATCATGTTTTGTTACAACTCGATGTCATTGAGAGTGGCCTGAGCTCGAGGGGCCCAAGTGTAAAATAAAGCTTAATCTCAGCTCGTTGAGCTCAATTCAGCTCATTTCCAGCTCAAGAAGCTTGTTTGCTCATTTTGAATTTATTTTGAATTTATTTCATTTTAGTTGCGAGAATAATACTTGCTTAGTTAAATTAGTTAATTTGGTTCAGCTCAATTAGTCCATACGTTCTAAAGCTGCTAGCTATTTAATTAAGTTATTAATATAGTTTAGTCTAAATAAATTTTGGCCATTTTAATTAAGTGTTAGTTCATACATAATTTTAATATGTCCAACCTATTACATGTTTTAAATATGTTTATTTATAGTATATTAAATTAAGTTAAGATTTGAAAGTGTTTATTAAGTATAGTATGTTTAAATGTGTTTTTAATGTGTTTGCTAATGCTTGTAGGTGACTTTTCAGCTAGAATAAGTTAATGACGTGATCTGCCTCGGTTGAATGAGTCGAGTCTATGTAAGTTTCTCGATCATCAATGAGAAGGGTCGTTCACAAAATTATCGATTTGTTTGAATCGGTTTAGGAGGCTGAATGTTATTGAAATGGGGTTCATAGTTGGCTAAGTATATGATGGTAGGTTCGGCTAGAAAGAAACAAAGATAGAAGATATGTGGATGACTCGATTTAGGATGATAGGTTAAATAAAGGAATAAGATAGAAATAGAAAACAAACTTAAACTTCAGGAGTGGATGTGATCGTCTCGTGATAAGTTTTAAAGTTATGATTGATCGAACTTGAAAACTAACTATTATCACGATAAAGGCAAGCGCACCTATCGAACAGTAGTATAGTTTATAGCAAGACCGGAATGTCAAACCCAGACGAACTAAAAGTACTAGTATTAACCTTCTTTTTATTATCTAGCCTAAAAATAAGGGGATTTGTTTTTTCTAAATTAATTAACTAAACTAAGAATGCACAGGAAGAAAATTGGGGAAATAATTTTGGGAAAAACTGATTGATTGGGACAATACCCAAGGGAAAATCCACCTAGGCTTCACTTTTTTATTTGACTCTAAATCAGACGATTTATTCACTTGACTTGATCCTAGAAATCCCTAAGTTATATTACTATCTCTCTCGAGACTAACAACGTCTAACCCTAGGTTGATTAATTGAAATCTCTTTCTAATTAAAACCCCTAGTGTTGCATTAACTCGATCTGTGGATTCTCTTATTAGGTTTGACCCTAATCCGGCAGATTTATGTCGCCCTATGTCTAGGGGTGCAATCAACTCCGCTTAATTATGCTAGATCTACTCTTAGATAGGGACTTTTGCTCCTCTGAATAAGCACATCAATATTTGAATCAATATCCTGGAATATTAAAGCAAGAATTAAGAACACATAATTAAGAACAAAACAAGTATTTATCATATAATTTAGAAAGTAATAACAAAATCCATCTTAGGTTTCATCCCCCTTAGGTATTTAGGGGATTTAGTTCATAAGTGTAAAAGTAAACATCTCAGAATTATAATCATAACAAAACATAAAGGATCTCAAAAACCCCTGAAGGAAATTGAAGGGAGATCTTCAGTCTTGAAGGAGAATCTGACTTCTGAGATGGATCAATCGGCTTTCTTCGTGTAATTCATTGCCTCCTATTCTGTTGTCTCTCTCTAGGTACCTCCTTAGGTGTTTATATAGGCTTTATGGAGTAAGTGGGTTAAACCTAAGTGCCTTTATCATCTCGACATATCAAATCAAATGGTGTGGTCTTGACATGCATAATCGAAGCAAGTTCTAGAATAACAAATCAATATTGACACACTCAAAGCAATAATAAAAGTGAGCATGAAAGAAATAATATATGCTCTAAAGGCTCAACATCTCACAAAAATTATGGCTCTTTGATGTTAATCTTGTGAATTTCAACTCAAGATAATATCTAAACTTGGAGAAACAACCTAAAAAATTTTAATTTTCAAAAATCAATTTTTCATGCTTGATTCTCTAATTCCTTAAAGTTTGAATAGTCAATGCATAAATTCCTATGTTTTAATTCAAAACATATCAATAAGAATCATAAATTAATCAAAATTCATTCTAATAGTGATATGAGTGTGTCACGTGAGAATAAGGCAAAATTCAGGGATTTTTCTGATAATGATATGAATAACCCCCCCACACACACTTAAGATGTACATTGTCCTTAATGTACAAAGATAGATTTACTGAAAAATATAGATATAAGATCATAAGATAGGGAGAGAAGTAAACATTCTTGAATGTTAAATGGAATCCTTGAATTGGATTCATGAAGAGTGGTCGGCTAAGACAAGTGTGAGATTAGAGGAGGATACTCCAGTGGTGGTAGAGGTTCGTTAGTCCACAAGTCCTGAGCCAAAAGAATATTATATCTGGTGGTAGCTATGGTCATGGTCGAGCAGGACATGGTAGTCATGGAGAACCTTTTCCAGTGGAGTTGCAAATTCCTAAGTAATAGTGAGCATTGGAGCTCTTCATAACTGCGATAGAATCATTAACTCTTTAGGAAATATAAAGTAACATGATTACTCGTAAAGAAATGGCCAAAAATATAAATTACTTGATATAAATTATAAAACCTAAAAATGAAGTAAAAATAGTCTTAAAAATAAAATTAAAAGTAATTTAAAAAGGTAAATAAAGATAAAAGTAAACAAATAAAAATAAAGTAAAGTCTTTAAAAATCCTCATCGCCGGATGGTTCGTCAGGTGGGGGTGACAATGAGATGTGAAGGTGCTGACAAATTTGATGTAATGTTGCATCAATGTGATCGAAGCACTAAAAACATTACTGCTCGAATCGGTCAGAGATGTCAAAGAGTGAAGTAGTCATATGAACTGGGCGATGAATAAGTGATAGCTGAGAGGCTGGATCCTCGTGAGGTGGTGGGACATCATCAGTAGTGTCCTCTGGGTCCTCCTGCTCGGCTAACTAAATGAGGCGGTACTGGGAAGGATCAAATCCACATCGTCACTCGATCATCCTCATATAGAGCATACTCGAAATGCCCTGTGGGGACATCTGACTAATGAGGGTGAGGGAAGATGCTTGCACTGCTATGTTGAGGAGACCGAAGTACCGTGCTAGGCGAGTCACATAAGGGCCGATGGAAATGACTCACTTCCTATGCCGCTCCGTCTGATGGGAAATGGTGAGGGCAATGAAATAGGCGAGGTCGAATACGTGCCCATGCGCCATGCTCCATAAAAAATATGCGTCATTAGTGTTGACAACGCCAGTGCTCTCTCGCCGTCCTGTTAAGGTGTCGGCTAGGATGGCGTGCATGTATCCCAGGGATGGGACGAGAGCTAATGCCTTGGAGCGACTAGGGTCATAAGGCCCTCCAATAGTTTGAAGGAGAGTAGTGGATGTGGCGATGGAGGCTGGCAAAGTCGTCTTCATCCATGAACTCCTCTGTGTATACTCTTAACGCGACTCTGTACTCAGGCACACTCAACTGGTAAACTAAACCACCGAGATGGAACTGGACCATTTCAGGATCATCGAACTCTGTCATAACGACTTGAAGATGGAAGGTTGAACAGAATTCGAGTGTGAGCTCGAGGTATGTCGGCTCGACGATCTCAAAGAAAAGCCCCCATGGGTCAATATTTAAGAGGGCCCGGACAGTGTCAGTGAGGTGGATCTGCTCTAGCGCGGCCCAATCAATGCAACGGCCCACACCTAGGGGTCGGGCCCGTAGTATCTGAATAGTTCCTCCTGTGGTCTCGGTGGAAATTGGAGGAATGGATGCCTTATCTCGGCGGTAGGACTTAAGAATGATGATGCTCCTTTTCATTTTTTTGAGAGGGGGACGACAGTCTTCTTACCTTTTGGGTTCGTCATGGTATCTACAATGAAAAGACAAAGTTATAAAAAGTATGCAAACGTGTTAAAACTAAATAAAAATACTCCATAGGGGTTACTGACTAAACAGAAAATCTACTGAAAAATAACCAAGTCCTAATAGATATATCAAATCATTATTAGCATTAGGAATACAAAAATAGTGCTAACGAAATACTTAGTGAATGAGTGCATGATAGCATGAAATCTATGGAAGCACAAGAATGAATGAATGTACATAATGCATCAACTAAAATGGAAAATTTCTAAATAATAAGAAAGGGCATAAGCATGATTATCATTAGACCATTCAAATAAAACAAGAAATAACAAGATAATAGAGAGAAAAGAATGGACAAATGCAATAGTGCTTGCGGGTCGGCCATGGGCGTGGGCAGTAAGGCCGTGTGGTGCACAAGGGTGAGAAGAAGGGAGAAGGGAGAGAGAGAAGAGAAAAATGGAAGGAGAAAGGAGAAAAGAGTGGTCGGTCAGTGGTGGGAGAAGGGATTTTTCAATGGCTAGGGTTAGGTATTGGGAGAAAGGGTTGATGAATAGTGGGGGTTTATATAGATTTTAGGGTACACGGTCATGAGACACGCCCGTGTGCCCTTATTTCAGCCCGTGTGTTTCGTGATTTTAAAATTTAGGTGCGTCTGAAATTTGGCCCACTCCCGTGTTCTTTGGGTGTGTTGGTGCACACAACCGCGTAGCACAGCCTTGTCCTACTTCGTTCGATTCTCACACAACTGTGTATAAATGCACACGCCTGTGTTAGTTTGATAGTATCGACCACAGCTTCTAGACACGGGTGTGTCGAACGCCCGTGTTGTTTTGGTAGTTTCAACCACGACTTATAGACAGGGGCATGTCGCATGCCCATGTTGTTTTGGAAAGATTGTCCATGGCCATGTTGCACGACCATGGCAATGTATTGAATCCCGTGCTGGGGAAAAATTTTGCTCTATTTTCACACAACCGTGTTGCCTCCCGTGGTATGAACACGGCATAAAGCACGCCCGTGTGCTTGGCCGTGTGGATTTGGACCATCTGTGTTCAAGGATTCAATTAGTGATTTAGATCTTAAAAAGTAAAATTTTAAAGAAATCAACACTGTTAGTGCTCGGGTTGCCTCCCGAGAAGCGCTTATTTATATTCTAAGCTCAACTTACCTCAATTTCGCATGATTGTGGTGGACTGAGGAGTTGAAACTCCTCACCGCTGCTATCAATTTTATCAAAATAAGTCTGAGTCGAGTATTATTTACCTTAAAAGTTCCAAATACAGTATGTGTTACCTCGACTGTACCATGTAGGAAGATGTTTATTACCGTAAAGGGAGTCGCTCTGTCCGTATTGTGCTCTAAAGTAGCAATTCGGAGGTCATTTTTATCTAACAATACTTTGTCCCCAACTTTAATTGGCTTTGTTTCATCCCTATGTTCATTGTGGTATCGCTTCGATTTTTCGTGTGCTTTTGGTTTCTCCTTGACAGGTATTCCCCACTCATCTAGGTCATCGACCCGAAGTCTTCGTTCTTCATAGATTGGTCCTTTGTTGATATTTGAACATGGCTCATGTATGCTCCTCGAACGTGTTTTCTGCAAAGAAAGTTGCACCACATGATTAGTATTAGTAGCATGATTTATACAACCACCCTCAATATTCGATGTGTTATTCAAATTACGAGCTTAAAGAGTGATTGTTTCACCACCCACACGAAGTGTGAGTTCACCTGTACCAACATCAATAATGGTTCTAGTAGTTGCTAAAAAGGGTCTTCCTAAAATCAAAGGTATGCTACTATCCTCTTCCATATCTAGAACAACAAAGTCTACTGGGTACATAAATTTATCAATTTTAACAAGAACATCTTCAATGATACCCCTAGGAAATCTAATGGTTTTATTAGCCAATTGAATGCTTATCCTAGTTTGTTTGGGTTTCCCAAGACCTACCTGTTTAAACATTTTATAAGGTATAACATTAATGCTTGCCCCTAAATCAGCCAATGCATTATTCACGTTCAAACTACCAATTAGATAAGGAATCGTAAAACTCTCTGGATCTTTCAACTTGTTGGGTAACTTATTCTGTAAAATAGCTGAGCAAACTGCGTCCAACTCTACATGCGACTCCTCATCCAATTTTCGTTTCTTTGCTTAAAGCTCTTTTAAGAATTTAACTGCGTTTGGCATCTGCGAAAGAGATTCAATAAATGGTAAGTTAATGTGTAATATCTTTAGTAGTTTAAGGAATTTACAAAATTGTTTGTCCGTGTGGTCTTTCCTTATCGCACTGGGGTATGGCACACGAGGTTTGTACTCTCTACTTATCGGTTTTGCTCATTTTGGACCATCTCACCTTTACCTTTACTTACCACAGTTCCTTGCCTCGGTTCTGGTTTAGGTTCAACTAACCCTTTCTTATCTCGAACAATAATCATATTGAGTTGTTCCCTTGGGTTCAATTCAGTATTACTCGGCAAGCTACCTTGTGGTCGTTCAGAAATCAGTTTGGTGAGTTGGCCTATCTGGGTTTTGAGCCCCTGAATCGACGCTTGTTGATTCTTAAGTGCTGTCTCAGTATTCTAAAAATGAGTTTCTGACACTGAGATAAATTTTGTTAGCATCTCCTCAAGGTTCGAGTTTTTTTCCTACTGATAAGGTAGTTGTTGAAAGCCTGGGGGATGTTGTGGCCTTTGATTTCCTTGGCCACCCCACAAGAAGTTGGGGTGGTTCCTCCAACCTACATTATAAGTGTTACTATATGGGTTATTTTGAGGTCTAGAATTATTATTACCCATATATTGAACTTGTTCCTCCTCGGTGCTAGGATTGAAAGGTTGATATTTGTGCATACTCCTCCATTTAAATCGCACCTCATCATTGGATGTACCTGAGTAGAACCATATAAACTGTCAATCTTTTTATTTAAAAGTTCTATCTGCTTAGATAGCATAGTAACCGCGTCGAGGTTGAAAACACCGACTGTTTTTGTTGGCTTTGTTCTCATGACTTTCCACTGATAGTTATTCAGTGACATCTCTTCAATAAATTCATAAGCCTCTTTAGGTGTTTTTTTGTTTAAAGTTCCACCAACGGCTGCATTGATGAGTTGTCTTGTTGAGGGGTTCACACTGTTGTAAAAAGTCTGAACCTGTAACCATAAAGGTAACCCATGGTGAGGGCATCTTCTCAATAGATCCTTGTATATCTCCCATGCATCATAGAGTGTTTCTAGATCCATCTGCGCAAAAGAAGATATATCATTCCTCAACTTAGTTGTTTTAGCCGGTAAAAAATATTTAAGTAAGAAATTTTCGGTCATTTGTTCCCAAGTAGTGATTGACCCTCGTGGTAAAGTGTTCAACCACTGTTTAGCTTTGTTTCTCAACGAAAAGGGAAACAACTGAAAGCGAATGGCATCGTCAGAAACGCCATTGATCTTATAAGTGTTTCAAAACTCAAGAAAATTTGCCAATTGAGTGTTTGGATCCTCGTCCTGCAAACCATCAAACTGAACAAACTGTTGTATCATTTGAATTGTGTTAGGTTTTAGTTGAAAATTATTTGCAGCAATACCAAGTCTAACTATACTTGATTCGGCTCCTGTTAAAGTAGGTTTAGCATAATCATACATAGTACCAGGAGTAGGATTCTGATTTATTGGATTTGCAGCAACCATAGGAGGAAGCTGATTATTTTGATTTTCAGCCATCTCCTCGGTTGTATTATGGATTTCTTCCTCTTGTCCTTCCTCTATATTTCTTAGGTTTCGCTTTATTTCTCTTTGGTTTCTGCGAGCTGTGCTTTCAATCTTACTGTCAAAAAGTAATGGTGCTAACGGGTTTCTTCTAGTCATAAACTATAAAAGCCTGTCCAAAGAAAACAAAAGAAAATTTAGTAAAATTAACAAAACTAAAATAAAATTTAAATTGCAAAAAAATAAATGGCTAAAGTAATAAAAATTAAGCGTTCCTAATATTTTAGTTCCCCGGTAACGACGCCAAAAACTTGATGTGATCGTATCGTGATGGGTTTTAAAATTATTATTGATTGAACTTGAAAACTAACTATTATCACGATAAAGGCAAGTGCACCTATCGAACAGTAGTATAGTTTATAGCAAGACCAGAATGTCGAACCCACAGGAACTAAAAGTACTAGTATTAACCTTCTTTTTATTATCTAGCCTAAAAATAAGGGGATTTGTTTTATCTAATTTAATTAACTAAACTAAGAATGCACAGGAAGAAAATTGGGGAAATACTTTTAGGAAAAATTGATTGATTGGGACAATAGCCAAGGGAAAATCCACTTATGCTTCAGTTGTTATTGACTTTGAATCAGACGATTTATTCACTTGACTTGATCCGTAGAAATACCTAAGTTATATTATTATCTCTCTCGAGACTAACAAAGTCTAACCCTAAGTTGATTAATTGAAATCTCTTTCTAATTAAAACCTCTGATGTTGCATTAACTCGATCTATGGATTCCCTTATTAAGTTTGACCCAAATCCCGCAAATTTATGTCACCCTATGTCTAGGGGTGCAATCAACTCCGCTTAATTATGCTAGGTCTACTCTTAGACAGGGACTTTTGCTCCTCTGAATAAGCACATCAATACTTGAATCAATATCCTAGAATATTAAAGCAAGAATGAAGAACACATAATTAAGAACAAATCAAGTATTTATCATATAAATCAGAAAATAATAACAAGATTCGTCTTAGGTTTCATCCCCCTTAGGTATTTAGGGGATTTAGTTTATAAGTGTAAAAGAAAACATCTCAGAATAATAAGATAACAAAACATAAAGGATCCCAAAAACCTCTGAAGGAAATTGAAGGGAGATCTTCAGTCTTGAAGGAGAATCCGGCTTCTGCGATTGATCAATCGACTTTCTTCGAGTAATTCCTTGCCTCCTACTCCATGTGTCTCTCTCTATGTACCTTCTGGGGTGTTTATATAGGCTTTAGAATGCTTCAAAACCCTCAAGACTGACCTTTTCCGAATAGGACTAGACTTGGGCTCGACAGGGACACACCCGTGTGAGGTGGCTTAGGCCATGTTACAATCTATTAAATAGACACGGGTGTCTGAACAACCTGTGTGAGGAAGTCCAGGCCGTGTTGATTTCCCACGTTGACCCATTTTCTCCGTTTTTTGCCCATTTCTAGCTCTTTTTACCCTCCTACACTCACCTAAGTATAAAACATGAAATTAAAGGATTAGGAGCATCAAATTCCACTAATCTGATGATAATTCATCCAAAAATCTACTAAGCATGGGATAAAAATATGTATAAATTACGACTTATCAGGAGCGATTCAACACTATGATGAGTGTCACCCCGATTCCTATATCGTTTAAGGTGGGATAAGTGATTGGTAGTTGGATAGGAGAACACCACACCAAGTGATGGGATAAGTTCTAAAAACAAGTTCGGTTGAAGCCACTAGCAAGCTAGATAAGTCGCTCGAGACTCATACAAAATTTGAGAGGAAATAAACCTCACAGAAACAAAGTTTCATTAAACAAAAAGTCAAAAGTTTCTTACAAGCTGAAATAAGCAAACTATTTATAGGTATTACAAGGGATAGCTGAATAGGCTCTTAAGATAGCTAAATGGTTAGCTGAAAATTCCAGAATTCTTTAGGAAGATTCCTTGAAGCTTCTTGTGCATGGAGAATGGAAATGGGCAACTTCTTGATGCCTTATTCAGGTAGAAAGTTAATTGGAATAATTGGGAGCTGAAATGCATTAAGTAGGATCAGCCAAGTTGCTTGAATGACCTTATTGTGCTGCTTCGTTTAGCCGAATGTTCTTGGAGAATTTCTGAGCTGCTTAGGGCACATCAATTCTCAAGAAATGTGAACAAGCTAAGTGGAATGGACACTTGAGTGTGAACAAGCAAAACCAAACAGCCCTTGCTGTGAAAGTTCAAAGCCGAATGGTCTCAAGGTGTGAAAAGAACCTTTAGCTGAATTTAAACAGATGTGAAAGCTTTGGTGACCCTTACAATGCACGATGGGTTGCTTAGGAGATAGCAACCAGTAGTTCACTTTGGCTTTTGCTATACACGAAGAGGTCCTTAAAAAAGCTGAACCATCTGCTCCTATTTATGCCATCCCAAGTATGCACTTGTGTCATGGGTTGCGCATGGGAGCCCGCAACCATGACACATCTGTGTGAACTATCAAGAAGGAAAGAGGTTATTTGGCCCAATCAGACCGGGCCATTGCTTGAAGAGATTGAAGGCCCATCTACAAGTTAGACAAATATGGAAACATGATCTTACAAGATATTATTTTATAAGATTACATATCTTAGATAAGATATGTAATCTTAGAAGATATGATTTTATATTTGGTGGTAGGTGCCTTTTAATCTTAGCCATTGATGTACTTAATTTTGTACCGTTGGATTTGGAGAGGCTCAACTATAAATAAGAGACCTCTTCCCTCATTGTAAATCACTTGAGTTTTGAGCAATAAGAATTCTTGAGAGCATTCACTCAAATCTCTCTCTTGTGTTCTTATTTTCTTTGGCTTGTTCTTGTTTCGTTCTTCTTTCATCTTGTTTTGGCTTTAAGGTGCTTTGCTTAAGTTGTGTTTTGGGAAGAATTCTGTTGAATCCTTCTTTTGTAGAAGTTGGGCTGACTTAGGCATTTTTGGAGTAAGAAACTGCCTAAGGCCGCACGGATTGTGAGGCAAGAATCCTAAGTCCGTGACAGTTGGTATCAGAGCCGGTTCGAAAGCACTTTTGAGATATGTCGAAAGAAGTTGTTGATCAGAATGAGCCAATGGAGACCCGTGGGAGGGCTAGAAAGGCTAGTCGATCGAGGGATATGCTGTCGAGCTTGGAGATTCGAGTGGTCAATCTCGAGGAGTCCGTTGGTGACATGAAGGAGACACTCGAAGAGGTCCTAACCCGTATGGAGGAACTGAGGGAAGATAGCAAGGAGTTTGTGTTGGACTCCCTCAGATCCACTTCGGACAAACTGACAGGGAGGGATGAAGCTCTTGAGGCCCTATTGACTGCCATGAAAGAAGAGATTGCTGAGCTTAAGGGGGAGCTCAGAATCTGTAAGGCTGCCCTGGGAAGTGGGATGTTGGCTTCGGGACCGAAGCAACGTCATGTGGATGTTCCAAAACCCGAGAAGTTCAAGGGAGTTAGGTCCGCGAGAGAAGTGGATAACTTCTTGTGGGAATTGGAGCAATATTTTCGAGCAATTGGCATTGAGGATGATGCCACCAAGGTAAACACCGCTTCCATTTACTTTTCTGATGTTGCTCTCTTGTGGTGGAGACGTAGGTCCACGGATGAGAAACGTGGAGGAACGACCATTGGAACTTGGGAGGAGTTCCAAAGAGAGTTGAAGAAGCAGTTTTATCCACAACATGCCGAAAAGGAGGCTCGTGCTAAGTTGCGTCGGCTTACGCAACAAGGCACTGTTCGAGATTATGTTCGGGAATTCAGCGAGTTGATGCTTCAGATCTCAGACTTGAATGAGAAAGAAGCATTCTATTGGTTCGAGGATGGTTTAAAAATGTGGGCAAAGCAAGAGTTGCGTCGCCTAGATATCACCGAATTGACCGAAGCTATGCAAAGGTAGAAAATTTCTATGATGTTGGGGGAAGAAAGTTTGATAATAACGATTCTTCCAAACCCAAGTCGGGACCAAAAGACAATGGTGGGGGAAACAAGGATCAAAGGGAAAAGAGCGACGAAGGCCCAAAGTCTAGTCAAGGTAAGCCTTGGGATAGAAAAGGACCAATGAAGTGCTTTCTCTGCCAAGGCCCACATAGAATAAGTGTCTGTCCAAAGAGAGCCGCTTTTCATGCCATGGAGGCACGCAAGGAGGCCGAAGATGACACCAAAAGCCTCAATTCGATATTAAGAGGTGTCGAAGAGAAGTCAAGCAATGGGCTGATGTTTGTGGACATCATCGTAGCTGGCAAAAGATTGAATGCACTTGTTGATACTGGTGCATCTGATTTATTCATGTCTAAAGAAATGGCAAAGGAACTGGGCCTTAGAATTGAGGAAGATTCGGGACGAATCAAAACGGTGAATTCAGAAAGCATTCCCATAACGGGGGTGGCAAAAGGGGTGGAACTCAAACTTGGCGAGTGGACGGGCAAAGCGACCATTAAGGTAATCCCACTTGATGATTACGATTTTGTAGTTGGATTAAGTTTACTTGATAGGCTTAATGCGGATATTCACCCTTCCGAGAACTACATGACAATCTCCGATGCAAATCAACGATATATGGTGAGAATGAAAAGGAAGGGAAGCATGGAGGGAAAAACCTTATCGGCAATCCAATTTGCCAAAGGAGTCCGTCGAAATGAAGTCTCCTACCTAGCTACCTTGAGAGACAATATGGATGATAAATTTGAAGGGGGAAATTCCAAAGGAAGTGGAATGGTTGCTAAAGTCATTTCAAGATGTAATGCCCAAGGAGTTGCCCAAAAGATTGCCACCAAAGAGGGAGGTGGACCACAAGATTGAGCTGTTGCCCAATACTGAACCGCCAGCAAGGGCACCATATCGAATGGCTCCACCGGAACTAGAGGAATTGCGGAAGCAGTTGATAGAGCTTTTAGATGCCGGGTTCATTAGACCATCTAAAGCCCCATTTGGTGCACCTGTGTTATTTCAAAAGAAGCATGATGGATCTTTGAGAATGTGCATCGACTACAGGGCCCTAAACAAAATCACTATAAAAAACAGGTATCCCATTCCTCTTATTGCAGATTTGTTCGATCAACTTGGTAGCGCGAGATGGTTTACTAAGTTGGATTTGCGATCGGGGTACCACCAAGTGAGAATAGCCGAAGGGGATGAGCCCAAGACAGCCTGTGTAACTAGATATGGGTCCTTTGAGTTCTTGGTGATGCCGTTTGGGTTGACAAATGCTCCGGCCACATTCTGTACCCTAATGAATAAGGTATTACAACCTTTCTTGGATCGTTTTGTGGTTGTTTATCTTGACGATATTGTGGTGTATAGTAAGACGCTCGAAGAACATGTGGGACACTTGGGGAAAGTGTTCCAAACTCTACGAGAAAATGAGCTATATGTCAAAAAGGAGAAATGTTCCTTTGCCCAATGAGAGGTGCCATTTCTAGGCCATATTGTGGGAGGTGGCACGATTCGAATGGATGAAAGTAAAGTTCAAGCAATTACCGATTGGGAGCCACCAACCAAGGTGACGGAGTTGCGGTCTTTCCTTGGATTAGCAAATTACTACCGTCGCTTCATTGAAGGCTATTCCAAGATCACTGCACCCTTGACGGACCTGTTGAAAAAGGGCAAAGTGTGGGATTGGGACCCTCGAGTAAGAAAGCCTTCAACCAAGTGAAGCAAGCGATGACGAGTGAGCCTGTATCGCATTGCCAAATTTTTCAAAGGCGTATGAGGTACGCACGATGCTTCAGAGTATGCGATTGGAGGTGTTGATGCAAGATGGGCATCTGATTGCTTTCGAGAGTCGAAAGCTTAACGAGACGTAACGAAGATACACGGTCCAAGAAAAGAGATGACAAAGAAGGTGCATTGTTTACGCACATGGAGACACTATTTGCCGGGTTCCGTGTTTGTGGTATTCATCGATAATGTTGCAAATAGCTATTTCTTAACCCGTAAAAAGTTGTCCCCAAGCGTGCTCGTTGGCGAGTTTTCCTAGCGAGTTTGATTTTACCATGGAATACAAGCGGGAGTGCCAACATTGTGGCCGATGCACTTAGCCGAAAAATGGAATTTGCAACGATAAGCCAACCCGAGAGTCCCTTATTAGAGCGCATTCAAGAAGGACTGTCCCATGATCCCACGGCCAAAAATCTGATGGAGCTTGCTAGAGATGGAAAGACAAGGCGATTTTGGCTCGAGGGAGAATTACTATACACTCATGGGCGACGTCTATATGTGCCTCAACATGGGAATTTAAGAAAAGAAGTCATGAAGGAATGTCATGATTCAAAATGGGCTGGCCATCCCGGAGTACACCGCACCTTGGCTCTATTGGAGGATCGATTTTATTGGCCTCACATGGGTGATGATGTGGAGACCTATGTGAAAACTTGTTTAATATGCCAACAAGATAAGGTTGAGTTGAAAGCCCCTGCTGGTTTGTTACAACCGTTGCCCATTCCGGAGCGCCCATGGGAGAGTTTGTCCATGGATTTTATCACAGGCTTGCCTAAATCTGATGGATTTGCGAGTATTTTTGTTGTGGTGGATAGGTTTTTGAAGTATGCAACTTTCATCCCCGCAACCAAGGAGTGTCCTGCTGAGGAGGCAGCTCGCTTATTCCTTAAACATGTGGTGAAGTATTGGGGAGTACCACAATCTATCATCAGTGATCGAGATGGGCGATTCACGGGTTGATTTTGGACAGACTTGTTCAAGTTAATGGGCTCAGACCTAAACTTTTCCACTAGCATGCATCCACAAACTGATGGGCAAACCGAACAAGTGAATGCATTGTTAGAGACGTATCTTCGACACTATGTAAGTGCAACACAAAAGGATTGGCCAAAGTTGTTGGATGTGGCCCGATTTTCATACAATTTACAACGAAGTGGGCAACGAACCGAGTCCGTTTGAGATAGTGACGGGCAATGACCGCTTACACCCAATGCAGCTTGCAACTCGTTATGCAGACCGAATCCAAAGACTTATCGATTTGCAAGGGATTGGCAAGAGCAAAACGATCTAGCTAGAGCTTGTCTACATAAGGCAAGTAAGCGCAACAAGAAATGGGCGGACCAAAATCGAAGGGACGTACAATTTCAGGTTGGTGACCCAGTTCTTGCCAAACTACACCTGATTCTGCGACATGATGGGTTACACAAAGGACTCATTCGGCGGTATGAGGGGCCATTTCGAATTGTGAAGAAGGTAGGCAAGGTGGCCTACAAGCTTGAGTTGCCTGAAAAGCTTAAAGTTCATCCAGTATTCCATGTGAGTATGCTTAAGCCATTCCATGAAGATGGAGGAGACCCAAATCGAAGCAAGTCTGAACGAGCACCAATAGGGGTAAAAGTCGCCTATGATCGAGAGGTCGAGAACATTGAAGCGGATCGTGTGGTCAGACGTAAGTACTACCGGCCGCGGCGCCAATACTTAGTCCGATGGAAGGGATTCCCGTATAGTGAGATGAGTTGGGAACCTGCTGAAGCCTTGTGGCAATTCCAAGACAAGATAGATCGATACCATGCGGAAGACGCGGCGAGGGCGTCGCTAGATTTGGTGGGGGAGAATGTCATGGGTTGCGCATGGGAGCCCGCAACCATGACACATCTGTGTGAACTATCAAGAAGGAAGGAGGTTATTTGGCCCAATCAGACCGGGCCATTGCTTGAAGAGATTGAAGGCCCATCTACAAGTTAGACAAATATGGAAACATGATCTTACAAGATATTATTTTATAAGATTACATATCTTAGATAAGATATGTAATCTTAGAAGATATGATTTTATATTTGGTGGTAGGTGCCTTTAATCTTAGCCATTGATGTACTTAATTTTGTACTGTTGGATTTGGAGAGGCTCAACTATAAATAAGAGACCTCTTCCCTCATTGTAAATCACTTGAGTTTTGAGCAATAAGAATTCTTGAGAGCATTCACTCAAATCTCTCTTTGTGTTCTTATTTTCTTTGGCTTGTTCTTGTTTCGTTCTTCTTTCATCTTGTTTGGCTTTAAGGTGCTTTCGCTTAAGTTGTGTTTTGGGAAGAATTCATTGAATCCTTCTTTTGTAGAAGTTAATGACTTAGGCGTTTTTGGAGTAAGAAACTGCCTAAGGCCGCACGGATTGTGAGGCAAGAATCCTAAGTCCGTGACACTTGCACCAAATAAATTCAACAATAAATTAAACTTAAGACACATTAAAATCATGCATTCAGCTAGGACACATTAAAACAAGTAATAACTAGGACATATTAAACACAAATAATAAATTGAGACACAACATAAATTCTGCTGTAGCTTAGACAAATTAAAAGCATGTAGAAATCTAGACACATTAAATTTGGCTAACTCAAATATGCAAAAATAATTTAATGAGCTGATTTGAGCTAGGGAATTCAGATATGAGTTGTGACAAATTGAATTAAAATAAAACTAATACTTAGTTTATTAAAATAATAAAAGAAGTATGTTGGAAAGAAATTAAATCTAGCTTAACGAGCTGAATTAAGCTCAAGTGAGTTGAATTGAGCTAGATAGAGCTTGGCAAGCTAGAGTTGAGTTGAAATCAGCTTGCACTATGGTGCATGGAGCTTGTATTAAGCTGGCACTATCTATCCCTTTAGTTTGGAGCTCATCGGATCTATCCCTCTAGAATGTGTCCATTTATGTTTTCCAAGCTAGGAAGATTCTAGGGACATCCAAGAAGCTACAAGGAAACTTCCAACCTCATTCTACTTAATTTAGCATTCCATTCATCATCCCATATAGCCATTCGGCTACCCATTGTTTAAGCTATAAATATGAGATGTTTTACTCTTGTAAAAGGTTAATGAACATTTCATTAACTTTAAGCTATATTGTGAGTGTGTTCAACTTTCATCATTCTCAAAAGACTGACCTGACTTGTGAAGCAACCCTTGTGGTGTCAATCCGTCTTTGTTTTCGAACTTATCACTTTGTTCCAAAGTGACGTTCACTATAACGAAGGTTCCTATCTCGTATAAATAGAGGGTCTCGGTCATTATCGAATTCACCTATCTTTCCATTACTATTCTTTTTTTTCCTAAGTGTTCTTATAAGTTTTGGGTTAACACACAATTACTATGTTAGTTCATTCTTGAACCTTAGCCGAACCATATTCTTATTTTTCCCTAGTCAACTTTGGCCCATTCTCATTTGAACCTTTCTTCTTCAATTTCAAGCCTCTTTGCAAATCGTTTTAAGCTTACTCAATTTAATGGTTGGGCAAACTTTATGACTCAATTCTTAACCGAGGCGAGTGCGTATCATTTAGTATCAGAGTTGGTCAAATTGAGGTAAGAATCGACGTTTTTGAAACTCCTGGGATTGCATTTTAATAAAAAAATTCAAAAAAAATAATTCAAGAAAAAGGAAAAGAATATATATTTGAAATGTAAAATTTGGAAATAGTAAAAAAAAAAGAATTATGAAATATAAAAAAAAGTGAAGTTTAGTTACATCAATTTCTTTCTGGCAGAAATCTTTTCAATCCTTCCTCATACCAAACGGCCACACTTAAAACCTTTCATTTTTTGTTTGTTAGGCTACCCATTGTCCCAACATCAATCTCTCACCTAGCCCAACATCTCTTTTGCAAACCGACTCACAACGGGATCCTAATTCGTCTAAGTAGTCCTTGGAGAACTTCGAGAGGCGAACTTGAGCGAAAAAGGCAAAAGTCCGGTGAGACTATCCGAGAGAAAAAAGTCAAATTGTATAAACCTTTCTTTGTGAGAGAAGTGTGAGGATTTGCTAAGTGATTAAAATTCCATGTCTAGAAGTACGAAAAGGAATCAAATTGACGGAGGTGGTTTGTGACCCGTTCGCAATGTTGCTGGTGGAGGAGTTCCTGACTTGATGTTACAAGCCCTCGTGCGTAAAATGGAGAGGCTTTTCTATCGAAAGCTCAAGCCCATCGAGGATCGACTATTTCGAGTCGAGGCACGGGAACAACGTGAAAGAACCTCTGAGGTTACAAAGCAAGGACGTGGGTGACCTAATCAAAATCGAAAGAAGCCTAATGGGTCAAGTGATCAAGAGAGCAACCACTCGTCTGCTCGGAGTGTGCAAAATCAAAGTCAATGAAACCAGGGTCATCGAGAAAGAGATCGACCCAATGACAACCTCAAGAATATTAAAATGTCTATACTGCCATTCCAAGGAAAAAAATAATCCAAAAGCATATTTGGAGTGGGAGAAGAAAATAGAGCTTGTCTTCGAGTGCCATAACTACTCGAAGAGCAAAAAGGTAAAGTTCACGACCATAGAATTTTCCAGTTACGCAATTGTATGGTGGGATCAACTCATGAAGGCAGTCATGTGGAAACGCTTTGTTCCCTCATACTATCTCCAAGATTTTTACCAACGGCTGCAAAATCTCACTCAAGGCAATCGAAGCGTAAAAGATTATTACAAAGAATTGGAGGTTGCTATCATAGAAGCTGACGTGGAGGAAGATCATGAAGGGACAATGGCAAGATTTCTAGCAGGCTTGAAGCGAGACATCGCCAATATAGTGGAATATGTTTAAGTGATGGACATGGTTCATATGGCAATAAAAGTCAAGAAATAATCGAAGCAGAAGGGAACCAATCAAGCCTATCCATCCTCTTCTGCTAACAAGTGGAGTCAAGGGCCTAGCAAAGCTCCCATTCGTTCCAAGTAACCTATCATAGCCATTAAATCCAATCAACCAAGTGGCGAGGCAAGTAAGAACAAGAATGAACTTGCTTCCAATTGTTCTCAAGATATTAAGTGTTTCAAGTGTCAAGGGAGGGGACATATTGCTAGTCAATGTCCCAATCATTGGTGATGGTGGCTCGACCAAATGGTGAAATTGTGTCTGAAGATGAAAAGGACGAAGAACCTGAAACCCCCACCGACGAAGAAGAAGAACTTGAGATGCCCGTCGAAAGAGAGATTCTCGTTGTAAAATAAATTTTAAACATCCAAGGAGTCGAAGATGAATGATAGTACGAAAACATTTTTCATATTCGGCGCCACGTTCAAGGCAAAGTGTGCAGTTTGATAATCGACAGAGGGAGTTGCACCAACATCGCGAGTAGCATGCTTGTTGAAAGACTCGGCTTAACCACGATGAAGCATCCAAATCCTTACAAATTACAGTGGTTAAATGACAGTGGTGAACTCAAAGTAACCAAGCAAACAAAGGTGGCATTTTCGATAGGCAAGTACCAAGATGAGGTGATTTGTGATGTTGTGCAGATGCATGTGGGACACCTTCTGTCGGGTCGTCCTTGGCAATTTCACTGAAGAGCTGTCCATGACAGTTACATGAATAGATACTCGTTCAAGCATCTCAGAAGAAACATCACTTTAGCCCCTCTTACACCTAAGCAAGTCTATAAAGACCAACTCAAGATGAAGCAATCTATAGAAAAGTCAAAAGAAAAAGAACAAGAGAAAAAGAATGAAAAAGAAAAAGAAAAGAAAGTGGAAAAAAGAGGAAAAAGCGAGAAAAGTGATTTAAAAATACGAGTGATGAAAGAAAAAGATAATAAGAGTGAGAATAAAAAAACAAGTGTCTTTGCGAAGAAGCGAGAAATCCAAAAGTTATTTTTGGTGAGACAACCCATTCTTGTACTTATGTATAAAGAATTTCTTTTAGATACTAATGAAATTGAAAACTCTTTGCCATCTCCTATTGTATCTTTGTTATAAGAACTTGAAGATATATTCTAGGAGGAAGTGCCGAGCGGTTTGCCTTCTATACGAGGCATCGAGCACCAAATTGATTTTGTACCTGGTGTAGCTATTCCGAATCGATCGACTTATCAGAGTAACCCTGAGGAAACGAAGGAGTTGTAAAAACAAGTAGCCGAGTTAATGGAAAAAGGCTACATCTGAGGGAGTCTAAGTCCGTGTGCGGTTCCGATCTTGCTAGTACCTAAAAAGGATGGTTCGTGGTGAATGTGTGTTTGACTGTCACGCCATCAATAATGTCACCTTCAAATATAGACATCCCATTCATTCCCCACCTCGATGACAGGCTTGACGAACTCAACAGGGCCCAACTCTTTCAAAAATTGACTTAAAGAGTGGCTATCACCAAATTCGTATGCGGGAGAGAGATGAATGGAAGATTGCATTCAAGTCTAAGTATGGTTTGTATGAATGGTTGGTAATACCATTCAGTCTTACGAATTCACCTAGCACTTTTATGCGTTTAATGAATCATGTATTATGTGCCTTTATTGGAAAATTTTGTGCAGTCTACTTTGATGATATTTTGATCTATAGCAAGTCATTGGAAGATCACGTCCAGCATTTGCGAGCTGTGCTAAAAGTTTTTCGAAATGAGGTATTGTACGCTAACTTTAAAAAATGTTCTTTTTGTACTGATAAGGTTGTGTTTCTAGGTTTTGTGGTAAGTGCCCGTGGTTTAGAAATTGACCAATAGAAGGTCAAAGCGATCAATGATTGGCCGTGCCCAACGAACATCAGTCAACTGTGGAGTTTTCACAGGTTAGCAAGTTTTTATCGAACGTTTGTGCCTTAAAAACTTGGCAACAATATCTCTGGCCGAAGGAATTTGTCATTCATAGGATTATGAGGCCTTGAAGCACCTTAGAGGACAAACAAAGCTAAACAAGCGCCATGCCAAGTGGGTGAAATATTTGGAGTCATTTTTTTACATGATAAAATATAAGAAAGGTAAAGAAAACATTGTCGTTGATGCATTATCAAGAAGGTATGCACTTGTCAATCAATTGGATTCTAAACTGCTTGGTTTTGAATTTTTGAAAAATCTTTATCCAATTGATATTGATTTTGGTGAGGCATATAAGTGTTGTATGTAAGGTGCTGACGAAAAGTATTATCAGCATGAAAGCTATCTATTTTGTGAAGGTAAGCTTTGTATACCCAACGGGTCCGTAAGAGATGTACTTGTTAATGAAGCCCACAGCGGAGGACTTATGGACCACTTTGGAGTTGCTAAAACATTGGCCATATTGCAAGAACATATGATTGGCCAAGGATGAAATGCAACATGATGAAGAAGTAAGATCGATGTATTGTTTGTAAGAAAGCAAAGTCACAGATCAAACCGCATGGTCTGTATACATCGTTGCCCATACCGGATGCACCGTAGATAGACATCTCTATGAACTTCGTTCTAGTCCTTCCTAGAACCAAACATGGAAAAGATTCAATATTTTTAGTTGTAGACCATTTTTCAAAAATGTCTCATTTTATGCCTTGTCATAAGACTGATGATGCTACTAACATTGCCAATTTGTTTTTCGAGGAAATCGTTAGGTTGCATGGGATACCCCGCACTATCATCTCCAATCGAGATACAAAAATTCTTAGCCATTTTTGTAGGATGTTGTGAGGCAAGTTAGGCCCCAAATTACTATTTTCAACAACATGCCACCCCCAAATTGATGGCCAAACGAAGGTAGCTAACCGAGTCTTGTTGACCTTATTATAGGCCATTATTCGGAAGAATTTGAAGTCGTGGGAGGAATGTTTGCCGCATGTGAAGTTCGCTTGCAACTGAACAGTTCATTTAGCCACAAAAAGTTCCTTCTGTAGGTGACGATGTGAGGTGGTACCCTCCTAAAGAAAGAGGGCATGCAAATGACCTTCTTTCTTTCCGAGCCATTTATGGCTCTCAGACTATTGAAAATGATTATGTCTGGATCATGAACAAAAGGGTTTGTGATCTTGAAATTTTTTTCGAGCAAATGGCCTGATTTGAGGACAAATCATCTTCAAGAGGGAGGGAATAATGCGAACCTGGTTGCATCATGTTTTGACACAACTCGACGTCATCGAGAGTAGCCTAAGCTCGAGGGGCCTGAGCGCAAAATGAAGCTTAATCTCAGCTCGTTGAGCTCAATTCAGCTCATTTCCAACTCAATAAGCTTGTTTTATTATTTTGAATTTATTTTGAATTTATTTCGTTTTAGTTGTTGGAATTATTACTTGCTTAGTTAAATTAGTTAATTTGATTCAGCTCAATTAGTTCATGCGTTCTAAAGCTTCTAGCTACTTAATTAAGTTAGTTAATATAGTTTAGTCTAAATAAAACTTGGCCATTTTAATTAAGTGTTAGTTCATACATAATTTTAATATGTCCACCTATTACATGTTTTAAATATGTTTATTTAAATTTTATTAAATTAAGTTAAGAGTTAAAAGTGTTTATTAAGTATAGTGTGTTTAAATGTGTTTTTAATGTGTTTGTTAATGCTTGTAAGTGACTTTTCAACTGAATAAGTTAAGTCCAAGGAGATATTACAAAGTGTTAAATGTGACTATTCAGTTGGAATCGGTTACATTCAAAGGGCTGTTACAACATCTAAAGAAGAGCATTATGCACCATTAAATTTCAGTAGCCTATTCCTCTTGTCCAAGGAGTTATTCAAGAATAGCAATGGACAACAATTAAAGGAGAGCCTTATACATGTTGCTGGTGTCTATTCAGCTACCCAAGGCTGATTTAATGAAGGAATTGAAGTCATTTGGCAGCTCAAAATGTTGAATTCTTCCAACTTAAGTTTTCAGCTCATTTATTCAGCTAAATTGGAACATTAAATCATGTTAATAGTTGCTGTTACTTAGGCTTAGTGATTTCAAGAGTTTTTTTCTTAGTAATTGAGTTTTATTTCAGCTCATAACCATACATTAAAGCTGAATTCAAGTGTCTTTTCGGCTAGGTCTCATGTAGCGCTATAAATATTTTGTAATTAGCTTGTTTAGGAGACTTTTGATCCTTTGATTAATGTTTATAACATTTTGTGAGTTTTTCAACTTTCCTATTTCATTTTAGACTTAGCATGACTTATGTAGTTTGCTAGTGGCGTCATCCTGTTCTTTCCAAACTTATCACTCTTAAACAGAGCGTGGCGTTCACCCTTATATTGATTGGTTCCTATCTCCATATAGATTGTGGATCACGATTTATCTATCTTTCTATCCACCTTTAAGTGTCCTATAAAATTTGGGTTAGTAATCTATTTTAATAATAGTTCTTTCTTGACCTTAAAGCCATTCGAACCATCCACATTACCATTTTTCAAACCACCTGAGTTCCTTTGCTAAACCAAACCATATCCCTTAATTATCTTAAGCTATCACATAGCCCTTTTGTTTAAAGCCTTAATTAGCCGAATTCAACCAATACTCTGTTCAGGAACGATACTTCTCCATTTTAACGATCGAGCAACAAACGAATCAAATCAACTCACGAGACGAGTTCGTATCAAGTCTAGTTCATCGAATGAAAGTAAGTCGGTATTTGGCTAAGTTATAGATTCGAAGATCAAATTAGGTTCAAAGGGGTTAAGTTGGCTTTATGCATTTTGGTATGGTTAACAAAGAAGTTGGCAAGATGATGAAAGGGTTCGATTTGGATGGAAATGGAATCGAGAGAAGCTTAAGAAACAATAGTGAACCGACACTATATTAAAGTGCTGTCCCGAAACTTATATGTTCATAAGATGACTTGGTGAAAGAAGAATAGAAACCACGACCCAATATCTATGGAAGATAGGAACCTTGGTATAAGGGTTCAATGCCACACAACTAAGGTGATGAGTTCGACTTAAAAGAACTAGGTTGATGCCACTAGCTACGAGATAAGTCAACAGAGTCTTTGGATGAAATTGAGAGAAGTTAATCTCACAAAATACTTAAGTTCAATCATAAAATGGAAAAGTCCTTTACAACTAGTTGAAAGAATCTATTTATAGTTACAAACATGGGATAGTCGAATGGCCTTTTGGTAGCTAAACGGTTAGCTCCTATTTAACTTAAATGAGCTAGAAAATTCCATGAAGTTTCCTTGAAGCTTCCTAACCAAATGAAGGTTAATGATGAGCTGAAAATCTCTTAGTATAATTGGCCAAAGCGGATGCATGGAGCTAAGGTGTCTTTTCAGTTAGTGAATAGCCTTGGGCATTTAGAATTGAGCTTAGGATACTCCAATGGACAGAGAACTATTCACCAAATGTGTTGAAGAGTTGTGGCTTGTGATTTTCAATGAGTCTCTTGGAGAAGCTAAAAGGCTATAGCTGGATTAATTAACTCAAGGTCCATTGAGCTACATGAACAGCCACATGAAGAATAACCATCAGCTCTTTATTTCCGATTCATGTATGTACCTACACATTAAAACAACAAGTTAAATAGCTTAAGACATATTAATCGGCAGTAGCTTAAGATAGTTTAAATGAGCTTCAATTCAGCTGGACAAATTAAATAACAATCAAGACCATTTTCGGCTTGACAAATTAATTAGTAACAACAATTAAATTTGTCCTAAACTTGACACATTAAAATTATGCACTAGCTAAGACACATTGCAGTTATTTTAAATGACCAGAATTTAAACACATTAAAATACTATTTAATTTGTTCTAGTTGAATTTAACTAAATTAACTAACTTAATAAGTTATTCCAACTACTAAAATATGCATGAAAATTAAATGTCTTATTCTAGCATAATAAACGCAAGCTAAAGTGAACTAAAACCGAGCTCATTAAGCTAAGATTGAGCTGGTTGAGCTTGAAGAAGATTGCAAGGCTTGCTGGTCCAAAATGATGCGAACCTGGTCTCATCATGTTATGACCCAACTTGTCAACATCAAGATTGGGCTAAACTCGAGGGGCCCAAGTGCAAAATGAAGTTTTTAATTTCAGTTTGTTAATTTGGCTGCTGGAAAATAAAGACATGCATTATGTAACTCCCATGTTACTCAAAGTTTGCATCATTAAATTAAGTCATGCATTAAGTAACTCATTTGTTCATTTAGTTTACATATTAAACCATGCATTTAAGTATCTTAGTTGTTAAATATGTTTGAGTTTGTTTATAAAAGTATGTTATTTAATTTGGCTGTTACTTTTTACTACATAAATTAAAGTGAGTTTATTTTCATTTTAAATAATGTGATTTGAGCTACATGTTCATTAATAAATTTGTGTATAAGTGTTTATAGTGTGCTTATTCTTATGAATGTCTTTAATGCTTAATTATCTATCTTGTAGGTGACTGTTCATATGGCTAATTGGCTCTTCAAGTTTTGGACCTTTTTCAAGCTTTCAAAGCTCATTATGGTGCCTGTTCAAATGGACCAAGAGTGACTCTTCAAGTCTGATCAGTTTCATGCACTCAAAGCTAGTTATGGTGCCAATTAATGAGATGAATGCAAAATTCTTTTGACATTCAGTTTAAGGGAGATGAAGGGATAGCAAACAGCACATTAAAGGTTCATTAAGTCAATTATAAACTGAAGAGACATGCCTTTTCATTTGCACCAGAATCAAGTGAAGAGACATGACTATTGGCTTCCCTACATGACTTAAAAACAAAATTAAAGCTTGTAAAAACCTTTATTAATTGTTGAAAGTGAAAGGTAACAAATAGGCATTTGAATAGTCATAATAGTGCCTATAAATAGATTGTAAGAAGACATTATTTTGGTTAGAAAAGCTTTTGATAACATTTGTGAGTTGTTCAACTCTCTTATTTCGTTTAAGACTCAAGCAGACTTATCTAGCATCACTAGTGGAGTCTACCTTGTTTCTTTTTGAACTTATCACTCAATTCTGAGTGTGGCGTTCACCCCATTGGTACCTTTGGTTCCTATCTTCCTAGATAGCGGGTCAAGGTCCTATCTACATCATCAGTCCATTTTAAGTGACTTATAAGTCTCGGGTCAATACTATATATAATATTGGTTTATTCTTGTCCTTAAGTTCATCTATCCATCCTATCCAACACCTTAACTACTTTGTTTCTTTGTTAACCACTTTCACCATCATTCACTTAGCCCTTTGAACACTTTTTGTTTCCCAAAAAACACTTACTTAGCTGAATCTATCCATTGCTTAAACTAAAGAATGATACTTCTCCATTTTACGATCGGTAACAAAAATGACTCGAATTGTCACCGAGGCAAGTTCATATCACAAGAGCTTTCAAGAAGTCCAGCAACAATTTTGCCCCAAACTCTATCAACTAAGGTGTTGTAGGCGTCTTTGAGCCTCTTAGCCCGAGCTCAAGTTATCGGACCTAAAGGTAGCTCGAGTGGATTGTCACTCTCAAGATCCCTTAGGACTTGGCTGTATCATTCCCCCTTATTCAAGTAATTTTTCCCAAAATCTTCATCTACATCATAGGAGATAAATTAGCCACATTAAAGCTTGCGCTTATGTTGTACTCACCCGAAGGTTGAACTTGTAAGAATTCTCGTTGATTCGCTCCAATACTTGGAAAGGTCCATCTCCTCTTGGTAATAGTTTCGACCTTCATTGAGCTAGAAATTGTTCTTTCCTCATGTGAACCCAAACCCAATCTTTGGGTTTGAACACGACTTGCTTCCTTCCTTTGTTAGCCCTTACGTTTTGGTGTAGTTGATTCACGTATTCAGCCTTCCATTTAACATCTACATGAATGTAACAACCCAATTTAGACCCTAGTCAAAATGGTGGTTTTGGGACCATGAATCCAAGTCAAAAAAATATTTTAAATTTATTTTTTGTGTTTATTATGTGTGAATTAATATCTATAAAATTTTCGTGATTTAATTTTGTCATTTGAGTGCCCGATTAAATAAAATGACTTAATCGCGTAGAATGAAAATTTGATGGTTAATTCTAAAAGGACCAAATTGTTGTTGTTCTTTTAATATTGAGGTTTTATGTTGCAATTATGCCATTGACCAAATGTATGGATGGCATTAGGCATATATTATATAGTTTCCATATTAATTTATTAAGGTTAAAATGTAAATTAAACATTAAGTAATATATGTTATATTATAACATTAAGTAATATATTTTATATTATAACATAAAAATTAAAAGCCATTTAGTGTTTATATCATGTTCTTGCGAAACAAAATAAAAGAAAATGGGTTTTGAAGCTTTCAAATATTCGCCACCTTCCAAGCTTGATTCAAGGTTTGTTTTTGCTCGATTTTGATAATTTTTACGTTTTTAGATCGTTACTTGAGTACTAGTAAATACATGCTTGAATTTTTTATTTTGGTGAATATTTTGAGTTATGCCATTGTTGAAAGCTTGTGATTTTTGTTGTTTGATGATGAAATGTGAAATATATGTTTTAGGTTAACTTGTTTTGTATTGGAATTTTTGATGATTTTGAGTAATTAGGACTAAATTGAAAAAATAATCATTTGAAGGACTAAAATGTGAAATAAATGAATTATATGGACTTGTATGAATATTGGTAAAATTTGGCCTAACATGGGTGTGTTCAAATTTTGCATATTTTATGATTATGCAATAGGGACTAAATTCTAAAAGTGTAAATGTCATGGGTAAAATGGTAATTTCCCATTTATGTGTTTTGGACTAAATTGAATGAAAATATGTTTGAATGAGCTTAATTTGAATATGTTTAGATCAAGAACCAAAGAAATCGAATTTGAATCGGGGAAAACGAAAGTTGTCGACTAGTTGTCCCGTTCCATTTTATATTGTCTAAGGTAAGTTTATAAGCAAATAGATGTGGTTAAATTTTAATATATATGTGATCAATAAATAGCTGTAATAATATGAAGTAAATTATGAATCGGCATTGAGTAATTAAAATAATTTACATTTGATGATAAAGTAATGAATGAGTTCTAGTATTGAAAGTGGCAACATGAGCTATACATATTAAAATATTGATTATTTGTATATAAATTGCAAGTTTATATTCGGCTAAAAAAGATATGTTTATGTATGTGATGTTAAAGTATGAATCATGGACATATATATATGTATATTCAATTATATGATGATATTGTAATCTTGGTAGTAGATGATAATTTTGTTAATGAACATATGTATGCTCTAACCAATATAAAGTTGATACAAGAATGTATATGAGACATCGACATGTGAATTCTGATATGTGATGTGCAAGTAAGACCATGGCATCGATGTGTGATTCCTATATATGTGCGCGAGTAAGACCTTGTTTAATACGTTGCCATTGATATGTGATTCCGATATGTGATGTGCGAGGAAGACCATGGCATCGATAAATGATTTTGATATATGTGTGCGAGTAAGCCCACGTTTTATACGTTGGCATCGAAATGTGATTCCGATATATGTGTGCGAGTAAAACCCTGTCTAGACTAGTGGCATCGATATGTGATTACATGTAAGACCACGTCTGGGACGTTGGCATTGTACGATATGTGTGATTATTCGAGTGTCCTATCCAATTTTGAATGGTTCATCGAGCATCAATAAGTTGTGATCGAATGAGCAAAATGAGCTAAAGTGATCAGGTATGAATTGGTTTATCACCTACTTGAAAAATGTAAGTAAGTCACTTAATATTTGTTGCAACTCATATTTGAAATAAAGGAAGAATGCAAGTGAATGTGAAAAATGTATTCAGCCCTGTGAATAAATAATATGAGTATTTTTGAAATGATTTTTGAATATGTGCAATGATGGTATGTTCGACCATTGATATAAATACATATATGTGTACTTGTTATCCTTAGACTTACGAGTATATGCATATAAGTGTACGTGTATTTGGCATGATAAAGATGTTTTGGCTTAGTCATTGAATGATAGTTTGTTAATGTACCCATATATATATAAATGTTCATTCGGTCATTGATATGCTTATGCATAAGAAGCTATATTTTAATTCATGAGTATACGTTTATGTGTATACATGTACGTGGTCATTTAATGATTGAGCTTTGAAATCGAAAGATGCTTTGATAATTTATATATGTATACAGCCATAAATAAGTTATATGTAAAAGTATAAGATAAAAGTTAAATCATAAGAATGAAGTTTAATTTGAATATGATAGTATAATTTGATATAGTTTAAATGTATAGGTCATGTCCTTGAATGGTTCATTTGCTTATGACTTACTAAGCTATAAAAGCTTACTTTGTGTGTGTATGTTTGTTTTGTATTTTATAGATTTCGGATTCAAGTTATGAGCTCGAGAATCACTAGATAAGCTTATCACACTATCGACTATCTTTGGTATTTATAAGTTGAATATTCGAACCTATGGCATGTATAGGCTGGATTACATCTTGAAATGTTGGATTTTGGTTGTGTGTAATCTAAGCCATGCGAAAATGGCTAATCTTTTATGTTTGAATTCGGTTATGCTAAGTATGGCTTATGTTCATTTTAGTCATGAGGTTATATGCTATGAATGTATAATATTTGTGTTAGGTACTATATGATTTAAAAATGGTATGAATTATGACTTATGATGATAGAAATAGTTAAATTTGGTTGACAAGTATATTCTATAACACCCCAATTTTCAGGTTTTCTGTGTTTCTGTGATTTTCAAAATTTGTGTGTGTTCTGGTTGGTTAAAATATATATTTTAGTAGGTTAGTGGGCCTTTGGAAGGCCCAAACTTAAGTTAAATCCGTGGTAGTCTTCGGAATTTTAATTTTATGAACAGGTGATGCAATTGGTGTTTGGGCTTTTAAGAGTAAAGGGTAAAATATGACACAAAAAGAAGTGTGGTGTAGTGGCAAGGTGGCACCACTTAGGGACAAGGAAGTGACGCCATAGAGGAAGCAAGGGTCCAAGGTTCAAGTATTGGCTCTTGCAATATATTTTGGTTTTTCTTTTCAATAAATCTGGAAGCAAGTAGGTGTGCTTTAAAATTTAATGTGTTGGGTTTATGACACAAATGAGTTGATGGCCTAGTGCTGGTGGCGTGAGTTGGCATGTGAGAGGACTTTGGTTCGAATCCCTTGGCATGCAAATTATTTTGTATGTTGGGACGGCAAGAGTTGGTGTTGGTTTTAAACTCTGGTGATGGAGGGATTCCATAACGGGAAGCTAACATAAGAGTAGATGGAGAGTTAGCTTTAAATAGAGCAAACCATGAGGAGAGTAGGCATACCCTTCTTGGCTGATCCCTTTCGCTTTGTGACGTGCTCGTTTGGGTTGGGCGTCAGCTAAGAGTGTTTGGAGCGCGGATTAACTGCAGTCTCCTAACAGGTGTGTATTTCTCATTACTGTAGCAGTAGGATGGCTATTTCGGGCCGCGATGGGCTGAAATGGGCCATGTGGTCCTAATGGGTCCATAGGCCCAAGTGGATAAGTTGTAGAATTACTAAAATACCCCTGTCGAGTAGGACTACTGATTTACCCCTAGAGGGTAAAAATGACTATTTTGCCCCTCGTGCGTAAATGACTAACATGTGTGATGATTGGGTTAGTTGACATCGGTTTATGTTAGTTATCGTTAATTCGTAAGTCTAATGTGTTAGTGATCAATTGTAGGATTATCGTGTGGGAGATATCGTCATCAGTCGTCATCAACTAGGTGTGTAAACGACACCCGCCCTTAGACTAAATCGGTAAAAGCTGAAATACCGAAACGTTGGTATTTTGTGAACTCACGAGCGTGCGAGTGCTCGTGAGACAGTTGTTAATGAATATGGTGCATTTGGATGATTAGAGTGCAGAGTGTGCATTTTCGCACAACGGTATTTTTGGCTTAATGGGCGAACGGGCCAATGGGCCAATGACCATCGTGATGTGACAAAATTGACCCTAGTCGGGATGTGGTTTTGGGACCACAAAACCGAGGCATAAAAATAATTTAAAATTTATTTTGATGCCTATGATATGTGTTAATTTGTGTGTGACATTTTGATGTTTCGATTTAGTGTTATAAATGCGAATTTCACTAGAAAGGACCTAGTAGTGAACTTTGAAAGTATGATGGGGAAATGTGTGATGACTAGTTGCTCATGCATGCAAAAATAAGGATTTGCATGTCAAATTTCCCCCAACATGAAGTGGCCGGCCATGGCAAGAGAGGATGGGCAAAACATGTCATGAAACATGTTTTGTTGGTGCATTAGGAGAAATAATAAACAAAGGTGTATGGGTAAGAAAAGAATGAAAAAAAAATGTGTGTGAGTGTGGTATTCCCCCATTGCCGTGAGTTGTAGAGAACGAAATAAAAAATTTTGTTCATCCTTTCTTTGAGCCAAAACTAAGGAAGAAGGAGGATTTTTGCTTCATGCTTGGTTTGGAAGAGATCTAGAAGGAGATTTGGCTAAGTTTGCATCAAGATTAAGCTCAAGAGCTAAGAGGGCCACAATTGGACAAGGGGAAGGAAAAAGTGATCGAATAGCCGTAAAAGCCGCTCGACAACATCCGAGATTTCGCTCGATAGCAATCGGATTCGGGATCAATAAAGTCAAGTCATCCACACTATCAACGTCTCTATTTTGGTATAAATTTTGGTTGAACTTTGAAATGGCATGTATAGGACTACCCCTTGTTGGTTAAATATGTTGTGATGTATTTGTGTACGGCCATGCGAAAATGGCTCGTAAAAGTGAAGTATCGACTTAGACTATTTGCGGTTTGTATATGTATATATTTGGTGTCATGATGTGACCATGAATTGGAAATGGGAATGTTGGTCACATGATCAGCCATTGGCATGGTTAAAATGATCATATATGAACCTATGTATGGCAAGACCGGTTGGTTCATGGAGACTACCAAATAGGTAAGACCTACCTTAAAACAGATGCTGCCAGCTGCAGTGACGTGAATGTGAAAAATCACCAAAATTTGTAGGAATGGTATTAAATAGTGAATAAGCTATGTAAATGAACCTTGGTGAGTCTATCTTCATATGGAAGAAACGAAATGGTCATAGGAGTTACATGTTAAGAGATATTAAAGCTATTGTGAGACAGGGCCAGAACGGTTTCTGGGTCCCCTGTCGCAACTTTAAAAATTTGCTATAAATTATCCAGAAAGAATTAGGAGTCATTCCTTATATGTACAGATTCCATTTTGAGTCTAGTTTCATTAGAAACAAACTGCACCAGTATTAAAGTTCTGTACAGTGAGATATTCAAGTTGTAACGCGCGAAGGTCAGAGCAGTCGATCCCTGTAACATGGGTGACTTTAACTAATAAACTGTACCAATTGGCCCGACCAAAAATTCTAGAAATAAATCCATGGATGGATACATGAGTCTAAATTCAGGGAAAATTTACGAAACCAGTTTCCAAGTTTTGAAACTCGAGATATGATTTTTAAGGCGTCGGTGACGCAGTTTTCCAGCCTGACTGGAAATGTCAAATTGGTGGGCAAAACAAGTGAACTTGGTTTGTTAACCCCTCGTGTCCGACACCGGCGATGGTCTCGGGTTCGGGGTGTTACAATTTTATTGGTATCAGAGCCACGGTTTAGTCGATTCTAGGACTACCGTGATGTGTTTGGGGTCTAGCTATACATGCCATTAAATGATGACTCGATAGTGTGGTGATTTCTGACAATTTGACTTTGTGTTTGCTTATAGCAAGGGATCCCGAATCCGATTGCTATCGAGCGAAATCTATAAAACAGAGAGCCAAAGCAACGGGTAAGCATTTTTATGCTTAGTAAGTCTCAAGGAATAATATCAGCTTTAATTAAAGCAATACATTCACATAACCAAATGCATCATTCCATTAATACACATTCACATAGTCATTCTTACTTCACACTTCATCATTATATACTTTCACAAAGTATCAATCAATTCAATAACTGAAATTCATTAGTCGATTGAGCGAATGTTGCTCAAACATGTCGACTTTCCAATGCACATATAAACGCATTTTATTCTTTGGGCTTCTCGAGTGTACTAATTGAATTTATTACAGCAACCAACACTCACCTCCAGCCCAAGATTCTTCTAATATAACCGGATATAACCACGCACAAATGCCTTGGTCTTAGCCCGGATAGAATGTCTCGCACGAATGCCTTCGGTCTTAGCCCGGATGTAGCCACTAGCACAATTGCCTTCGGTCTTAACCCGGATATAATTTCAAGATAATTGTCTTCTGGCTTAGCCCGGATATCATTCGATTTCTCATGCACACATACATCAATAATCATTGACATACATATTTCATTCTCGTTACTAAGGCTCAAACACAATTATAATCACTAGCATAATCGCCTTCGGGACTTAGCCCGGCATTATTCAATACTCATACACACATAAATCAATAATCAATACATCCATATTTCATTCCACATAATTCAAGTAAGGTCACTTAAGCTCTTTGGACCACTTTGGAGTTGCTAAAACATTGGCCATATTGCAAGAACATATGATTGGCCAAGGATGAAATGCAACATGATGAAGAAGTAAGATCGATGTATTGTTTGTAAGAAAGCAAAGTCACAGATCAAACCGCATGGTGCATATACATCGTTGCCCATACGGATGCACCGTAGATAGACATCTCTATGAACTTCGTTCTAGTCCTTCCTAGAACCAAACATGGAAAAGATTCAATATTTTTAGTTGTAGACCATTTTTCAAAAATGTCTCATTTTATGCCTTGTCATAAGATGATGATGCTACTAACATTGCCAATTTGTTTTTAGAAATCGTTAGGTTGCATGGGATACCCCGCTATCATCTCCAATCGAGATACAAAAATTCTTAGCCATTTTGTAGGATGTTGTGAAAGTTAGGCCCCAAATTACTATTTTCAACAACATGCCACCCCAAATTGATGGCCAAACAAGGTATAACTTAAGTCTTGTTGACCTATTATAGGCCATTATTCGGAAGAATTTGAAGTCGTGGGAGGAATGTTTGCCGCATGTGAAGTTAAACACTGCTGAACAGTTCATTTACAAAAAGTTCCTTCATGGGTGACGATGTGAGGTGGTACCCTCCTAAAAGAAAGAGGGCATGCAAATGACCTTCTTTCTTTCCGAGCCATTATGGCTCTCGAGACTATTGAAAATGATTATGTGGATCATGAACAAAAGGGTTTGTGATCTTGAAATTTTTTTCGAGCAAATGGCCTGATTTGAGGACAAATCATCTTCAAGAGGAGAATAATGCGAACCTGGTTGCATCATGTTTTGACACAACTCGACGTCATCGAGAGTAGCCTATAGCTCGAGGGGCTGGCGCAAAATGAAGCTTAATCTCAGCTCGTTGAGCTCAATTCAGCTCATTTCCAACTCAATAAGCTTGTTTTATTATTTTGAATTTATTTTGAATTTATTTCGTTTTAGTTGTTGGAATTATTACTTGCTTAGTTAAATTAGTTAATTTGATTCAGCTCAATTAGTTCATGCGTTCTAAAGCTTCTAGCTACTTAATTAAGTTAGTTAATATAGTTTAGTCTAAATAAAACTTGGCCATTTTAATTAAGTGTTAGTTCATACATAATTTTAATATGTCCACCTATTACATGTTTTAAATATGTTTATTTAAATTTTATTAAATTAAGTTAAGAGTTAAAAGTGTTTATTAAGTATAGTGTGTTTAAATGTGTTTTTAATGTGTTTGTTAATGCTTGTAAGTGACTTTTCAACTGGAATAAGTTAAGTCCAAGGGAGATATTACAAAGTGTTAAATGTGACTATTCAGTTGGAATCGGTTACATTCAAAGGGCTGTTACAACATCTAAAGAAGAGCATTATGCACCATTAAATTTCAGTAGCCTATTCCTCTTGTCCAAGGAGTTATTCAAGAATAGCAATGGACAACAATTAAAGGAGAGCCTTATACATGTTGCTGGTGTCTATTCAGCTACCCAAGGCTGATTTAATGAAGGAATTGAAGTCATTTGGACTCAAAATGTTGAATTCTTCCAACTTAAGTTTTCAGCTCATTTATTCAGCTAAATTGGAACATTAAATCATGTTAATAGTTGCTGTTACTTAGGCTTAGTGATTTCAAGAGTTTTTCTTAGTAATTGAGTTTTATTTCACTCATAACCATACATTAAAGCTGAATTCAAGTGTCTTTTCGCTAGGTCTCATGTAGCGCTATAAATATTTTGTAATTAGCTTGTTTAGGAGACTTTTGATCCTTTGATTAATGTTTATAACATTTTGTGAGTTTTCAACTTTCCTATTTCATTTTAGACTTAGCATGACTTATGTAGTTTGCTAGTGGCGTCATCTGTTCTTTCCAAACTTATCACTCTTAAGCAGCGTGGCGTTCACCCTTATATTGATTGGTTCCTATCTCCATATAGATTGTGGATCACGATTTATCTATCTTTCTATCCACCTTTAAGTGTCCTATAAAATTTGGGTTAGTAATCTATTTTAATAATAGTTCTTTCTTGACCTTAAAGCCATTGAACCATCCACATTACCATTTTTCAAACCACCGAGTTCCTTTGCTAAACCAAACCATATCCCTTAATTATCTTAAGCTATCACATAGCCCTTTTGTTTAAAGCCTTAATTAGCGAATTCAACCAATACTACTGTTAGAAGCGATACTTCTCCATTTTAACGATCGAGCAACAAACGAATCAAATCAACTCACGAGACGAGTTCAGTATCAAGTCTAGTTCATCGAATGAAAGTAAGTCGGTATTTGGCTAAGTTATAGATTCGAAGATCAAATTAGGTTCAAAGGGTTAAGTTGGCTTTATGCATTTTGGTATGGTTAACAAAGTTGGCAAGATGATGAAAGGGTTCGATTTGGATGGAAATGGAATCGAGAGAAGCTTAGAAACAATAGTGAACCGACACTATATTAAAGTCTTTCCCGAAACTTATATGTTCATAAGATGACTTGGTGAAAGAAGAATAGAAACCACGACCCAATATCTATGGAAGATAGGAACCTTGGTATAAGGGTTGAATGCCACACAACTAAGGTGATGAGTTGACTTAAAAGAACTAGGTTGATGCCACTAGCTACGTAGATAAGTCAACGAGTCTTTGGATGAAATTGAGAGTTAATCTCACAAAATACTTAAGTTCAATCATAAAATGGAAAAAGTCCTTTACAACTAGTTGAAAGAATCTATTTATAGTTACAAACATGGGATAGTCGAATGGCCTTTTGGTAGCTAAGGTTAGCCTCTATTTAACTTAAATGAGCTAGAAAATTCCATGAAGTTTCCTTGAAGCTTCCTAACCATTTGAAGGTTAATGATGAGCTGAAAATCTCTTAGTATAATTGGCCAGCGGATGCATGGAGCTAAGTCTTGCCGATTAGTGAATAGCCTTGGGCATTTAGAATTGAGCTTAGGATACTCAATGGACAGATAACTATTCACCAAATGTGTTGAAGAGTTGTGGCTTGATTTTCAATGAGTCTCTTGGAGAAGCTAAAGGCTATAGCTGGATTAATTAACTCAAGGTCCATTGAGCTACATGAACGACCACATGAAGAATAACCATCAGCTCTTTATTTCGATTCATGTATGTACCTACACATTAAAACAACAAGTTAAATAGCTTAAAGTTTAACTTCAAATTAACTTCAACAATTAAGTTATTCCAACTTACTAAAATTATGCATGAAAATTAAATGTCTTATTCTGCTTAATAAGCATAAGCTAAGTGAACTAAACCGAGCTCATTAAGCTAAGATTAAGCTGGTTGAGCAGAAAGAAAGATTGCAAGAAGCTTCTTTGATCCAAAATGATCTGAACTGGTCTCATCATGTTATGATTAACTTGTCAACATCAAGATTGGGCTAAACTCGAGGGGCCCAAGTGCAAAATGAAGTTTTTAATTTCAGTTTGTTAATTTGGTGCTGGAAAATAAAGACATGCATTATGTAACTCCCATGTTACTCAAAGTTTGCATCATTAAATTAAGTCATGCATTAAGTAACTCATTTGTTCATTTAGTTTACATATTAAACCATGCATTTAAGTATCTTAGTTGTTAAATATGTTTGAGTTTGTTTATAAAAGTATGTTATTTAATTTGGCTGTACTTTTACTACATAAATTAAAGTGAGTTTATTTTCATTTTAAATAATGTGATTTGAGCTACATGTTCATTAATAAATTTGTGTATAAGTGTTTATAGTGTGCTTATTCTTATGAATGTCTTTAATGCTTAATTATCTATCTTGTAGGTGGTATTCATATGGCTAATTGGCTCTTCAAGTTTTGGACCTTTTCAAGCTTTCAAAGCTCATTATGGTGCCTGTTCAAATGGACCAAGAGTGACTCTTCAAGTCTGATCAGTTCATGCACTCAAAGCTAGTTATGGTGCCAATTAATGAGATGAATGCAAAATTCTTTTGACATTCAGTTTAAGGAGATGAAGGGATAGCAAACAGCACATTAAAGGTTCATTAAGTCAATTATAAACTGAAGAGACATGCCTTTTCATTTGCACGAGAATCAAGTGAAGAGACATGACTATTGGCTTCCTACATGACTTAAAAACAAAATTAAAGCTTAAAAACCTTTATTAATTGTTGAAAGTGAAAGGTAACAAATAGGCATTTGAATAGTCATAATAGTGCCTATAAATAGATTGTAAGAAGACATTATTTTGGTTAGAAAAGCTTTTGATAACATTTGTGAGTTGTTCAACTCTCTTATTTCGTTTAAGACTCAAGCAGACTTATCTAGCATCACTAGTGGAGTCTACCTTGTTTCTTTTGAACTTATCACTCAATTCTGAGTGTGTTCACCCATTGGTACCTTTGGTTCCTATCTTCCTAGATAGCGGTCAAGGTCCTATCTACATCATCATCCATTTTAAGTGACTTATAAGTCTGGTCAATACTATATATAATATTGGTTTATTCTTGTCCTTAAGTTCATCTATCCATCCTATCCAACACCTTAACTACTTTGTTTCTTTGTTAACCACTTTCACCATCATTCACTTAGCCCTTTGAACACTTTTTGTTTCCCAAAAAACTTACTTAGCTGAATCTATCCATTGCTTAAACTAAAGAATGATACTTCTCCATTTTGATCGGTAACAAAATGACTCGAATTGTCACCGAGGCAAGTTCATATCACAAGAGCTTTCAAGAAGTCCAGCAACAATTTTGCCCCAAACTCTATCAACTAAATTTGTTGTGGCGTCTTTGAGCCTCTTAGCCGAGCTCGGGTTATCGGACCTAAAGGTAGCTCGAGTGGATTGTCACTCTCGGCATCCCTTAGGACTTGGCTGTATCATTCCCCCATTCAAGTAATTTTTCCCAAAATCTTCATCTACATCATAGGAGATAAATTAGCCACATTAAAGCTTGCGCTTATGTTGTACTCACCCGAAGGTTGAACTTGTAAGAATTCTCGTTGATTCGTTCCAATACTTGGAAAGGTCCATCTCCTCTTGGTAATAGTTTGACCTTCATTGAGCTAGAAATTGTTCTTTCCTCATGTGAACCCAAACCCAATCTTTGGGTTTGAACACGACTTTCTTCTTCCTTCCTTTGTTAGTACGTTTTGGTGTAGTTGATTCACGTATTCAGCCTTCCATTTAACATCTACATGAATGTAACAACCCAATTTAGACCCTAGTCAAAATGGTGGTTTTGGGACCATGAATCCAAGTCAAAAAATATTTTAAATTTATTTTTGTGTTTATTATGTGTGAATTAATATCTATAAAATTTTGTGATTTAATTTTGTCATTTGAGTGCCCGATTAAATAAAATGACTTAATGGGAATGAAAATTTGATGGTTAATTCTAAAAGGACCAAATTGTTGTTGTTCTTTTAATATTGAGGTTTTATGTTGCAATTATGCCATTGACCAAATGTATGGATGGCATTAGGCATATATTATATAGTTTCCATATTAATTTATTAAGGTTAAAATGTAAATTAAACATTAAGTAATATATGTTATATTATAACATTAAGTAATATATTTTATATTATAACATAAAATTAAAAGCCATTTAGTGTTTATATCATGTTCTTGAAACAAAATAAAAAAAATGGGTTTTGAAGCTTTCAAATATTCGCCACCTTCCAAGCTTGATTCAAGGTTTGTTTTTGCTCGATTTTGATAATTTTCGTTTTTAGATCGTTACTTGAGTACTAGTAAATACATGCTTGAATTTTTTATTTTGGTGAATATTTTGAGTTATGCCATTGTTGAAAGCTTGTGATTTTTGTTGTTTGATGATGAAATGTGAAATATATGTTTTAGGTTAACTTGTTTTGTATTGGAATTTTGATGATTTTGAGTAATTAGGACTAAATTGAAAAAATAATCATTTGAAGGACTAAAATGTGAAATAAATGAATTATATGGACTTGTATGAATATTGGTAAAATTTGGCCTAACATGGGTGTGTTCAAATTTTGCATATTTTATGATATGCAATAGGGACTAAATTCTAAAAAGTGTAAATGTCATGGGTAAAATGGTAATTTCCATTTATGTGTTTTGGACTAAATTGAATGAAAATATGTTTGAATGAGCTTAATTTGAATATGTTTAGATCAAGAACCAAAGAAATCGAATTTGAATCGGGGAAAACGAAAGTTGTCGACTAGTTGTCCCGTTCCATTTTATATATCTAAGGTAAGTTTATAAGCAAATAGATGTGGTTAAATTTTAATATATGTGATCAATAAATAGTGTAATAATATGAAGTAAATTATGAATCGGCATTGAGTAATTAAAATAATTTACATTTGATGATAAAGTAATGAATGAGTTCTAGTATTGAAAGTGGCATAGAGCTATACATATTAAAATATTGATTATTTGTATATAAATTGCAAGTTTATATTCGTAAAAAGATATGTTTATGTATGTGATGTTAAAGTATGAATCATGGACATATATATATGTATATTCAATTATATGATGATATTGTAATCTTGGTAGTAGATGATAATTTTGTTAATGAACATATGTATGCTCTAACCAATATAAAGTTGATACAAGAATGTATATGAGACATCGACATGTGAATTCGATATGTGATGTGCAAGTAAGACCATGGCATCGATGTGTGATTCCTATATATGTGCTGTGAGTAAGACCTTGTTTAATACGTTGCCATTGATATGTGATTCCGATATGTGATGTGCGAGGAAGACCATGGCATCGATAAATGATTTTGATATATGTGTGCGAGTAAGCCCACGTTTTATCGTTGGCATCGAAATGTGATTCCGATATATGTGTGCGAGTAAAACCTGTCTAGACTAGTGGCATCGATATGTGATTACATGTAAGACCACGTCAGGGACGTTGGCATTGTACGATATGTGTGATTATTCGAGTGTCCTATCCAATTTTGAATGGTTCATCGAGCATCAATAAGTTGTGATCGAATGAGCAAAATGAGCTAAAGTGATCGGTATGAATTGGTTTATCACCTACTTGAAAAATGTAAGTAAGTCACTTAATATTTGTTGCAACTCATATTTGAAATAAAGGAAGAATGCAAGTGAATGTGAAAATGTATTCAATACGTGAATAAATAATATGAGTATTTTTGAAATGATTTTTGAATATGTGCAATGATGGTATGTTCGACCATTGATATAAATACATATATGTGTACTTGTTATCCTTAGACTTACAGTATATGCATATAAGTGTACGTGTATTTGGCATGATAAAGATGTTTTGGCTTAGTCATTGAATGATAGTTTGTTAATGTACCCATATATATATAAATGTTCATTCGGTCATTGATATGCTTATGCATAAGAAGCTATATTTTAATTCATGAGTATACGTTTATGTGTATACATATGCGTGGTCATTTAATGATTGAGCTTTGAAATCGAAAGATGCTTTGATAATTTATATATGTATGACCATAAATAAGTTATATGTAAAAGTATAAGATAAAAGTTAAATCATAAGAATGAAGTTTAATTTGAATATGATAGTATAATTTGATATAGTTTAAATGTATAGGTCATGTCCTTGAATGGTTCATTTGCTTATGACTTACTAAGCTATAAAAGCTTACTTTGTGTGTGTATGTTTGTTTTGTATTTTATAGATTTGGATTCAAGTTATGAGCTCGAGAATCACTAGATAAGCTTATCACACTATCGACTATCTTTGGTATTTATAAGTTGAATATTCAACCTATGGTATGTAAATTGGATTACATCTTGAAATGTTGGATTTGGTTGTGTGTAATCTAAGCCATGCGAAAATGGCTAATCTTTTATGTTTGAATTGGTTGCTAAGTATGGCTTATGTTCATTTTAGTCATGAGGTTATATGCTATGAATGTATAATATTTGTGTTAGGTACTATATGATTTAAAAATGGTATGAATTATGACTTATGATGATAGAAATAGTTAAATTTGGTTGACAAGTATATTCTATAACACCCCAATTTTAGGGTTTACGTGTTTCTGTGATTTTCAAAATTTGTGTGTGTTCGGTTGGTTAAAATATATATTTTAGTAGGTTAGTGGGCCTTTGGAAGGCCCAAACTTAAGTTAAATCGTGGTAGTCTTGAATTTTAATTTTATGAACAGTGATGCAATTGGTGTTTGGGCTTTTAAGAGTAAAGGGTAAAATATGACACAAAAAGAAGTGTGGTGTAGTGGCAAGGTGGCACCACTTAGGGACAAGGAAGTGGCATAGAGAAGCAAGGGGTCCAAGGTTCAAGTATTGGCTCTTGCAATATATTTTGTTTTTCTTTTCAATAAATCTGGAAGCAAGTAGGTGTGCTTTAAAATTTAATGTGTTGGGTTTATGACACAAATGAGTTGATGGCCTAGTCTGGTGGCGTGAGTTGGCATGTGAGAGGACTTTGGTTGAATCCTTGGCATGCAAATTATTTTGTATGTTGGGACGGCAAGAGTTGGTGTTGGTTTTAAACTCGGTGATGGAGGGATTCCATAACGGGAAGCTAACATAAGAGTAGATGGAGAGTTAGCTTTAAATAGAGCAAACCATGAGGAGAGTAGGCATACCCTTGGCTGATCCCTTTCGCTTTGTGACGTGCTTTCGTTTGGGTTGGGCGTCACTAAGAGTGTTTGGGCGCGGATTAACTGCATCTCCTAACAGTGTGTATTTCTCATTCTTGTTGATGAGGATGGCTATTTCGGACGCGATGGGCTGAAATGGGCCATGTGGTCTAATGGGTCCATAGGCCCAAGTGGATAAGTTGTAGAATTACTAAAATACCCTGTCGAGTAGGACTCTTGATTTACCCTAGAGGGTAAAATGACTATTTTGCCCTCGTAGTAAATGACTAACATGTGTGATGATTGGGTTAGTTGACATCGGTTTATGTTAGTTATCGTTAATCGTAAGTCTAATGTGTTAGTGATCAATTGTAGGATTATCGTGTGGGAGATATCGTCATCGATCGTCATCAACTAGGTGTAAACGACACATATTAGACTAAATCGGTAAAAGTTGAAATCCGAAAGCGTTGGTATTTTGTGAACTCACGAGCGTCACGAGTGCTCGTGAACAGATTGTTAATGAATATGGTGCATTTGGATGATTAGAGTGCAGTGTGCATTTTCGTACTGTATTTTTTGCTTAATGGGCGAAAAGCGGGCCAATGGGCGTATTGTATGTGACAAAATTGACCCTAGTCGGGATGTGGTTTTGGGACCACAAAACGAGGCATAAAAATAATTTAAAATTTATTTTGATGCCTATGATATGTGTTAATTTGTGTGTGACATTTTGATGTTTCGATTTAGTGTTATAAATGCGAATTTCACTAGAAAGGACCTAGTAGTGAACTTTGAAAGTATGATGGGAAATGTGTGATGACTAGTTGCTCATGCATGCAAAATAAAGGATTTGCATGTCAAATTTCCCCCAACATGAAGTGGCCGGCCATGGCAAGAGAGGATGGGCAAAACATGTCATGAAACATGTTTTGTTGGTGCATTAGGGAGAAATAATAAACAAAGGTGTATGGGTAAGAAAAGAATGAAAAAAATGTGTGTGAGTGTGGTATTCCCCCATTGCCGTGAGTTGTAGAAAGAAAGAAAAAAATTTTGTTCATCCTTTCTTTGAGCCAAAACTAAGGAAGAAGGAGGATTTTTGCTTCATGCTTGGTTTGGAAGAGATCTAGAAGGAGATTTGGCTAAGTTTGCATCAAGATTAAGCTCAAGAGCTAAGAGGGCCACAATTGGACAAGGGGAAGGAAAAAGTGATCGAATAGCCGTAAAAGCCGTTCTCGACAACATCCGAGATTTCGTTCGATAGCAATCGGATTCGGGATCAATAAAGTCGAAGTCATCCACACTATCAACGTCTCTATTTTGGTATAAATTTTGGTTGAACTTTGAAATGGCATGTATAGGACTACCTTGTTGGTTAAATATGTTGTGATGTATTTGTTATGGCCATGCGAAAATGGCTCGTAAAAGTGAAGTATCGACTTAGACTATTTGCGGTTTGTATATGTATATATTTGGTGTCATGATGTGACCATGAATTGGAAATGGGAATGTTGGTCACATGATCAGCCATTGGCATGGTTAAAATGATCATATATGAACCTATGTATGGCAAGACTGGTTGGTTCATGGAGACTACCAAATAGGTAAGACCTACCTTAAAAACAGATGCTGCCAGCTGCAGTGACGTGAATGTGAAAAATCACCAAAATTTGTAGGAATGGTATTAAATAGTGAATAAGCTATGTAAATGAACCTTGGTGAGTCTATCTTCATATGGAAGAAACGAAATGGTCATAGGAGTTACATGTTAAGAGATATTAAAGCTATTGTGAGACAGGGCCAAACGGTTTCTGGGTCCCCTGTCGCAACTTTAAAATTTGCTATAAATTATCCAGAAAGAATTAGGAGTCATTCCTTATATGTACAGATTCCATTTTGAGTCTAGTTTCATTAGAAACAAACTGCACCAGTATTAAAGTTCTGTACAGTGAGATATTCAAGTTTAACGCGCGAAGGTCAGAGCAGTCGATCCCTGTAACATGGGTGACTTTAACTAATAAACTGTACCAATTGGCCCGACCAAAAATTCTAGAAATAAATCCATGGATGGATACATGAGTCTAAATTCAGGGAAAATTTACGAAACCAGTTTCCAAGTTTTGAAACTCGAGATATGATTTTAAGGCGTCGGTGACGCAGTTTTCCAACCTGACTGGAAATGTCAAATTGGTGGGCAAAACAAGTGAACTTTTTGTTAACCCCTCGTGTCCGACACCGCGATGGTCTCGGGTTCGGGTGTTACAATTTTATTGGTATCAGAGCCACGGTTTAGTCGATTCTAGGACTACCGTGATGTGTTTGGGGTCTAGCTATACATGCCATTAAATGATGACTCGATAGTGTGGTGATTTCGACAATTTGACTTTGTGTTTGCTTATAGCAAGGGATCCGAATCCGATTGCTATCGGCGAAATCTATAAAACAGAGAGCCAAAGCAACGGGTAAGCATTTTTATGCTTAGTAAGTCTCAAGGAATAATATCAGCTTTAATTAAAGCAATACATTCACATAACCAAATGCATCATTCCATTAATACACATTCACATAGTCATTCTTACTTCACACTTCATCATTATATACTTTCACAAAGTATCAATCAATTCAATAACTGAAATTCATTAGTCGATTGAGCGAATGTTGCTCAAACATGTCGACTTTCCAATGCACATATAAACGTACCTTATTCTTTGGGCTTCTGGTGTACTAATTGAATTTATTACAGACAACCAACACTCTCCAGCCCAAGATTCTTGGAATATAACCGGATATAACCACGCACAAATGCCTTGGTCTTAGCCGGATAGAATGTCTCGCACGAATGCCTTGGTCTTAGCCGGATGTAGCCACTAGCACAATTGCCTTGGTCTTAACCCGGGATAATTTCAACATAATTGTCTTGGGGCTTAGCCCGATATCATTCGATTTCTCATGCACACATACATCAATAATCATTGGACATACATATTTCATTCTCGTTACTAAGGCTCAAACACAATTATAATCACTAGCATAATCGCCGGGACTTAGCCGGGCATTGAATACTCATACACACATAAATCAATAATCAATACATCCATATTTCATTCCACATAATTCAAGTAAGGTCACTTCTAAGCTCTTGACTTTAGCTCGCTCAACAAGTACTATGAACTCTCGTATCTCGAGAATGCCAAACATCCTTATATCATCATTTAGCCCATCCTCGGCGTTTACATAATGTCTTGGACGAAATGCATTCTCGTGCGTCGGCTAAGCCTCACAAATTTTCGTTAAGTGATGATCGACATAGAACCTTGCTTAAGGTCAAGGAATTCCCTTCGCTTTGGTCGATGAATCTCTGATGATATACTTTTTGAACTCGGAAAGTCTCTTCAACAAGCATCGAAGAGATTTGAGATGATCGAGCAGTCTAGAGGCGTTTCGGCTTTTCTAGGCGAGACCGATCGACCCCCGTGACCACAGAGTCACTTGATGCTTGATGGTGGAAATGATCGCCAGAGAGAATGAGTGTCCACATTGTGGCAAATGGCATTCGGGAGCTGTTGGTTTCGTGATCGCTCTGCTATAAGTGTGACAGCCCAAATTGACCCTAGTCGGAAGGTGGTCTCGGGACCCTGAGCGAGGCATAAAAATAATTTAAAATTTATTTGATGCCTATAATATGTGTGTATTCATGTATGACATTTTTTGATTGATTTAGTGTTATAAAGGTGAATTTCACTAGAAAGGACCTAGTAGTGAACTTTTAAAGTATGATGGGAAATGTGTGATGACTAATTAAAGCATGCATGCAAAATAATGGACTTGCATGTCAAATTCCCTTTGTACAAGTGATGGCCATGACAAAGAGATATGGGCTAAACATGTCATGAAACATGTTTTGTTGGGCATGGGAGAAATAATAAACAAATAGGCATGGGTAAGAAAAGAATGAAAAAAAAATGTGTGTAGTGTGGTAATCCCCCTTGCGTGAGTTGAGAAGAAGGAAGAAAAAAATTGTTGTGTTCATCCTTTCTCATCTTTTGGCGAAAATCATAAGGAGGAAGAAAGAGGATTTTTGCTTCATGCTTGGTTTAGAAGAGATCTAGAAGGTGATTTGGCTAAATTGGCATCAAGATTAAGGTATGTATGAGGTTGTGTTAGGAGTTTCATGCATGTTTTGGTTGCTAACTTGATGTGCATGTTAGCCATGGCTCAAATCTTTGTTATGCCATGGAAATGGTATTTGGCCAAAGTTGTTATGGTGATAAAGCCATTGCATGCTAAGTGTGAAGCTTGATGATGATGCATGCAATGATGGATTGTCTACTTTTGAGTAAGATTTTGAGTTTTCTTTTGTTTAATCATGATTGAAGTTGAAAAGGGGCATGATTGTCATATTCGCCATGATGCATTCATGAGCATGGTTCATGCTTCTTGCATGTTAGTTAAAATTTGTGTTTTGGATGGCTATGGACACCTTGAAATTGACCATGCTCATATATATATATATGTTTGCACATGATGTTTTGGTTATGAACTAAGTGATGAATATGGTTGTTTAAAGAAGAAGATGTTGAAGAATGATTGTTAAATTGCAAGCACATTATTTAGCACACACATATGAGTGCTTGATGCTATATTATAAGTTTTGAGCTACAATATGCAAAGCATTAACTAGTAAAATGCATGCTGTTTTGTGAGGTATTAAGTGCATAATTGGCCTCAACATGTACATGAATATTCGACCTTGGTAGCCTATTGAAGGCCTTAGCTTTTCCTTGATGCTGAATAAATTGTATTGAATTGCTTGATGTAGTATAAAATGTGCATGACCATTGTGTATTCAAGCTAAAGAGTGGCCATATGACCATTTAAACTCCTTGTCATATTCGCCATAAGCTAGCACAATGAGGTTTTAATAAATTGAATTTGTTTGAATTAGCTCAAGAGCTAAGAGGGCCACAATTGGACAAGGGGAAGGAAAAAGTGATCGAATAGTAGTAAAGCCGTTCGACAACATCCGAGTAAGTCCTCAAAAGTGACCTTACTTGAATTATGTGGAATGAAATATGGATGTATTGATTATTGATTTATGTGTGTATGAGTATTGAATAATACGGGCTAAGTCCCGATTATGCTAGTGATTAAAATTGTGTTTGAGCCTTAGTAACGAAAATGAAATATGTATGTCCAATGATTATTGATGTATGTGTGCATGAGAAATTGAATGATATCCGGCTAAGCCCGAAGACAATTATTGTAACACCCAGACGAGACCATGGATTATCGGACCGAGGTTAGCAAGCCAAGTTCACTTGTTTTGCCCATCCATTGGACATTTCAGTCAGGCTGGAAAAACTGCGTCACTGTCGCCTTAAAATCATATCTCGAGTTTCAAAACTCGGAAACTGGTTTTATAAATTTTCCTGAATTTAGACTCATATATCCATCCATGGATTTATTTCTAGAATTTTTGGTCGGGCCAATTGGTACAGTTTATTAGTTAAAGTCACCCATATTACAGGGATCGACTGCTCTGACCTTCGCGCGGTATAACTTGAATATCTCTCTGTACAGGGCTTTAATGCTGGTGCCGTTTGTTTCTAATGAAACTACACTCAAAATGGAATCTGTACATATAAGGTATGTCTCCTAATTATTTCTGGATAATTAATAGTAAATTTTAAAGTTGCAACAGGAACCCAGAAACCGTTCTGGCCCTGTCTCACAATAGCTTTAATATCTCTTAACATGTAACTCCTATGACCATTTCGTTTCTTCCATATGAAAATAGACTCATCAATGTTCATTTACATAGCTGATTCACTATTTAATACCATTCCTACAAATTTTGGTGATTTTTCATTCACGTTACTGCAGCTGGCAGTATCTGTTTTTGGTAGGTCTTACCTATTTTGTAGTCTCCATGAACCAACTAGTCTTGCCTTACATAGGTCCACATATGATCATTTTAACCATGCCAATGGCTGATGTGACAACATTTCATTCCAATTCACATCATGACACCATATATATATATATACAACCGCAAATAGTTTAAGTTGATACTTCACTATTACGAGCCATTTTCGCATGGCCGTACATATACATCATAACATATTTAAACCAACAAGGGGTAGTCCTATACATGCCATTTCAAGTTCAACCAAGAATTTATACCAAAATGGGGGCTTGATAGTGTGGATGACTTACTTCAACGATCCGAATCCGATAGCTATCGGCGAAATCTAAGCCGACCAAGCGCGGAGATAAGCATTTTTGCTTAGTTAGTCTCAAGGAATATAATCAACTCTAATTACAGCAATACATTCACATAGTTAAATGCATCATTTCATTAATGCACATTCACATAATCATACTTACTTCACCATCCCAACTCTTATGTTCATACACAAATAACGGCTTCATTAAGGCCGATAACTCGTTCCATCATAGGCGGATATTCAGCTCTTACTCCTAGCAGCATAGCACACACCCTTACCTTGTCATTGGGAAATTTCACAAGTGCATTAGCTGAAATTTTCCAGCAAGCTTATAATTTTCAAATCACATACCTTGAGTTTAACCGGATGTCGCTACTCGATCAATCGCCTTGGGACATAGCCCGGTTATGGTAACCCGCACCAAGGCCTACGGGACTTAGGATATCACGATTTGCACAAATGCCTTGGTCTAGCCGGATAGAATGACTACGAATGCCTTGGTCTTAGCCGGATGTAGCCACTAGCACAATTGCCTTGGTCTTAACCGGTTATAATTTCAGCATAATTGTCTTTGGGGCTTAGCCGGATATCAATCAATTTCTCATGCACATACATCAATAATCATTGGACATACATATTTATTTTCGTTACTAAGGCTCAAACACAATTATAATCACTAACATAATCGCCGCTTGGTTTTGAATTTTGAAAATCTTTATCCAATTGATATTGATTTTGGTGAGGCATATAAGTGTTGTATGTAAGGTCTTGACGAAAAGTATTATCAGCATGAAAGCTATCTATTTTGTGAAGGTAAGCTTTGTATACCCAACGGTCCGTAAGAGATGTACTTGTTAATGAAGCCCACAATGAGGACTTATGGACCACTTTGGAGTTGCTAAAACATTGGCCATATTGCAAGAACATATGATTGGCCAAGGATGAAATGCAACATGATGAAGAAGTAAGATCGATGTATTGTTTGTAAGAAAGCAAAGTCACAGATCAAACCGCATGGTCTGTATACATCGTTGCCCATACCGGATGCACCGTAGATAGACATCTCTATGAACTTCGTTCTAGTCCTTCCTAGAACCAAACATGGAAAAGATTCAATATTTTTAGTTGTAGACCATTTTTCAAAAATGTCTCATTTTATGCCTTGTCATAAGACTGATGATGCTACTAACATTGCCAATTTGTTTTTCGAGAAATCGTTAGGTTGCATGGGATACCCCGCACTATCATCTCCAATCGAGATACAAAATTCTTAGCCATTTTGTAGGATGTTGTGAGGCAAGTTAGGCCCCAAATTACTATTTTCAACAACATGCCACCCCAAATTGATGGCCAAACGAAGGTAGCTAACCGAGTCTTGTTGACCTTATTATAGGCCATTATTCGGAAGAATTTGAAGTCGTGGGAGGAATGTTTGCCGCATGTGAAGTTAAGCTTGCAACTGAGCAGTTCATTTAGCCACAAAAGTTCCTTCATGAGGTGACGATGTGAGGTGGTACCCTCCCAAAGAAAGAGGGCATGCAAATGACCTTCTTTCTTTCCGAGCCATTATGGCTCTCGGACTATTGAAAATGATTATGTCCGGATCATGAACAAAAGGGTTTGTGATCTTGAAATTTTTTCGAGCAAATGGCCCGATTTGAGGACAAATCATCTTCAAGAGGGAGGAATAATGCGAACTGGTTGCATCATGTTTTGACACAACTCGGCGTCATCGAGTAGCCTAAGCTCGAGGGCCCGGCGCAAAATGAAGCTTAATCTCAGCTCGTTGAGCTCAATTCACTCATTTCCAACTCAATAAGCTTGTTTTATTATTTTGAATTTATTTTGAATTTATTTCGTTTTAGTTGTTGGAATTATTACTTGCTTAGTTAAATTAGTTAATTTGATTCAGCTCAATTAGTTCATGCGTTCTAAAGCTTCTAGCTACTTAATTAAGTTAGTTAATATAGTTTAGTCTAAATAAAACTTGGCCATTTTAATTAAGTGTTAGTTCATACATAATTTTAATATGTCCAACCTATTACATGTTTTAAATATGTTTATTTAAATTTTATTAAATTAAGTTAAGAGTTAAAAGTGTTTATTAAGTATAGTGTGTTTAAATGTGTTTTAATGTGTTTGTTAATGCTTGTAAGTGACTTTTCAACTGGAATAAGTTAAGTCCAAGGAGATATTACAAAGTGTTAAATGTGACTATTCAGTTGGAATCGGTTACATTCAAAGGGTCATTACAACATCTAAAGAAGAGCATTATGCACCATTAAATTTCAGTAGCCTATTCCTCTTGTCCAAGGAGTTATTCAAGAATAGCAATGGACAACAATTAAAGGAGAGCCTTATACATGTTGTTGGTGTCTATTCACTACCCAAGGCTGATTTAATGAAGGAATTGAAGTCATTTATGTACTCAAAATGTTGAATTCTTCCAACTTAAGTTTTCAACTCATTTATTCAAACTAAATTGGAACATTAAATCATGTTAATAGTTGTTGTTACTTAGGCTTAGTGATTTCAAGAGTTTTTTCTTAGTAATTGAGTTTTATTTCACTCATAACCATACATTAAAGTCGAATTCAAGTGTCTTTTCGCTAGGTCTCATGTAGCGCTATAAATATTTTGTAATTAGCTTGTTTAGGAGACTTTTGATCCTTTGATTAATGTTTATAACATTTTGTGAGTTTTTCAACTTTCCTATTTCATTTTAGACTTAGCATGACTTATGTAGTTTGCTAGTGGCGTCATCCTGTTCTTTCCAAACTTATCACTCTTAAGCAGTAGTGGCGTTCACCCTTATATTGATTGGTTCCTATCTCCATATAGATTGTGGATCACGATTTATCTATCTTTCTATCCACCTTTAAGTGTCCTATAAAATTTGGGTTAGTAATCTATTTTAATAATAGTTCTTTCTTGACCTTAAAGCCATTCGAACCATCCACATTACCATTTTTCAAACCACCGAGTTCCTTTGCTAAACCAAACCATATCCCTTAATTATCTTAAGCTATCACATAGCCCTTTTGTTTAAAGCCTTAATTAGCGAATTCAACCAATACTACTTAGAACGATACTTCTCCATTTTAACGATCGAGCAACAAACGAATCAAATCAACTCACGAGACGAGTTCAGATCAAGTCTAGTTCATCGAATGAAAGTAAGTCGGTATTTGGCTAAGTTATAGATTCAAGATCAAATTAGGTTCAAAGGGGTTAAGTTGGCTTTATGCATTTTGGTATGGTTAACAAAGAAGTTGGCAAGATGATGAAAGGGTTCGATTTGGATGGAAATGGAATCGAGAGAAGCTTAAGAAACAATAGTGAACCGACACTATATTAAAGTGCTGTCCCGAAACTTATATGTTCATAAGATGACTTGGTGAAAGAAGAATAGAAACCACGACCCAATATCTATGGAAGATAGGAACCTTGGTATAAGGGTTCGAATGCCACACAACTAAGGTGATGAGTTCGACTTAAAAGAACTAGGTTGATGCCACTAGCTACGTAGATAAGTCAACAGAGTCTTTGGATGAAATTGAGAGAAGTTAATCTCACAAAATACTTAAGTTCAATCATAAAAATGGAAAAAGTCCTTTACAACTAGTTGAAAGAATCTATTTATAGTTACAAACATGGGATAGTCGAATGGCCTTTTGGTAGCTAAACGGTTAGCTCCTATTTAACTTAAATGAGCTAGAAAATTCCATGAAGTTTCCTTGAAGCTTCCTAACCAGCTGAAGGTTAATGATGAGCTGAAAATCTCTTAGTATAATTGGCCAAAGCGGATGCATGGAGCTAAGGTGCTGCTTCAGTTAGCTGAATAGCCTTGGGCATTTAGAATTGAGCTTAGGATACTCCAATGGACAGTAACTATTCAGCCAAATGTGTTGAAGAGTTGTGGCTTGTGATTTTCAATGAGTCTCTTGGAGAAGCTAAAAGGCTATAGCTGGATTAATTAACTCAAGGTCCATTGAGCTACATGAACAGCCACATGAAGAATAACCATCAGCTCTTTATTTCCATTCATGTATGTACCTACACATTAAAACAACAAGTTAAATAGCTTAAGACATATTAATCGGCGATAGCTTAAGATAGTTTAAATGAGCTTCAATTCATCTGGACAAATTAAATAACAATCAAGACCATTTTCGGCTTGACAAATTAATTAGTAACAACAATTAAATTTGTCCTAAACTTGACACATTAAAATTATGCACTAGCTAAGACACATTGCAGTTATTTTAAATGACCGAATTTAAACACATTAAAATACTATTTAATTTGTTCTAGTTGAATTTAACTAAATTAACTAACTTAATAAGTTATTCCAACTACTAAAATATGCATGAAAATTAAATGTCTTATTCTAGCATAATAAACGCAAGCTAAAGTGAACTAAAACCGAGCTCATTAAGCTAAGATTGAGTGGTTGAGCTTGAAGAAGATTGCAAGGCTTGCTTGGTCCAAAATGATCTAACTGGTCTCATCATGTTATGACCCAACTTGTCAACATCAAGATTGGGCTAAACTCGAGGGCCCAAGTGCAAAATGAAGTTTTAATTTCAGTTTGTTAATTTGGCTGCTGGAAAATAAAGACATGCATTATGTAACTCCCATGTTACTCAAAGTTTGCATCATTAAATTAAGTCATGCATTAAGTAACTCATTTGTTCATTTAGTTTACATATTAAACCATGCATTTAAGTATCTTAGTTGTTAAATATGTTTGAGTTTGTTTATAAAAGTATGTTATTTAATTTGGTATTACTTTTTACTACATAAATTAAAGTGAGTTTATTTTCATTTTAAATAATGTGATTTGAGCTACATGTTCATTAATAAATTTGTGTATAAGTGTTTATAGTGTGCTTATTCTTATGAATGTCTTTAATGCTTAATTATCTATCTTGTAGGTGACTGTTCATATGGCTAATTGGCTCTTCAAGTTTTGGACCTTTTTCAAGCTTTCAAAGCTCATTATGGTGCCTGTTCAAATGGACCAAGAGTGACTCTTCAAGTCGATCGGTTTCATGCACTCAAAGCTAGTTATGGTGCCAATTAATGAGATGAATGCAAAATTCTTTTGACATTCAGTTTAAGGAGATGAAGGGATAGCAAACAGCACATTAAAGGTTCATTAAGTCAATTATAAACTGAAGAGACATGCCTTTTCATTTGCACGAATCAAGTGAAGAGACATGACTATTGGCTTCCCTACATGACTTAAAAACAAAATTAAAGCTTGTAAAACCTTTATTAATTGTTGAAAGTGAAAGGTAACAAATAGGCATTTGAATAGTCATAATAGTGCCTATAAATAGATTGTAAGAAGACATTATTTTGGTTAGAAAAGCTTTTGATAACATTTGTGAGTTGTTCAACTCTCTTATTTCGTTTAAGACTCAAGCAGACTTATCTAGCATCACTAGTGGAGTCTACCTTGTTTCTTTTGAACTTATCACTCAATTCGAGTGTGGCGTTCACCCCATTGGTACCTTTGGTTCCTATCTTCCTAGATAGCGGTCAAGGTCCTATCTACATCATCAGTCCATTTTAAGTGACTTATAAGTCTCGGGTCAATACTATATATAATATTGGTTTATTCTTGTCCTTAAGTTCATCTATCCATCCTATCCAACACCTTAACTACTTTGTTTCTTTGTTAACCACTTTCACCATCATTCACTTAGCCCTTTGAACACTTTTTGTTTCCCAAAAAACACTTACTTAGCTGAATCTATCCATTGCTTAAACTAAAGAATGATACTTCTCCATTTTACGATCAGGTAACAAAAATGACTCGAATTGTCACTGAGGCAAGTTCATATCACAAGAGCTTTCAAGAAGTCCAGCAACAATTTTGCCCCAAACTCTATCAACTAAGGCTGTTGTGGCGTCTTTGAGCCTCTTAGCCCGAGCTCGGGTTATCGGACCTAAAGGTAGCTCGAGTGGATTGTCAGCTCTCAGCATCCCTTAGGACTTGGCTGTATCATTCCCCCCTTATTCGAAGTAATTTTTCCCAAAATCTTCATCTACATCATAGGGAGATAAATTAGCCACATTAAAGCTTGCGCTTATGTTGTACTCACCCAGAAGGTTGAACTTGTAAGAATTCTCGTTGATTCGTTCCAATACTTGGAAAGGTCCATCTCCTCTTGGTAATAGTTTCGACCTTCATTGAGCTAGAAATTGTTCTTTCCTCATGTGAACCCAAACCCAATCTTTGGGTTTGAACACGACTTGCTTCCTTCCTTTGTTAGCCCTTACGTTTTGGTGTAGTTGATTCACGTATTCAGCCTTCCATTTAACATCTACATGAATGTAACAACCCAATTTAGACCCTAGTCAAAATGGTGGTTTTGGGACCATGAATCCAAGTCAAAAAAATATTTTAAATTTATTTTTTGTGTTTATTATGTGTGAATTAATATCTATAAAATTTTCGTGATTTAATTTTGTCATTTGAGTGCCCGATTAAATAAAATGACTTAATCGCGTAGAATGAAAATTTGATGGTTAATTCTAAAAGGACCAAATTGTTGTTGTTCTTTTAATATTGAGGTTTTATGTTGCAATTATGCCATTGACCAAATGTATGGATGGCATTAGGCATATATTATATAGTTTCCATATTAATTTATTAAGGTTAAAAATGTAAATTAAACATTAAGTAATATATGTTATATTATAACATTAAGTAATATATTTTATATTATAACATAAAAATTAAAAGCCATTTAGTGTTTATATCATGTTCTTGCAGAAACAAAATAAAAGAAAATGGGTTTTGAAGCTTTCAAATATTCGGCCACCTTCCAAGCTTGATTCAAGGTTTGTTTTTGCTCGATTTTTGATAATTTTTACGTTTTTTTAGATCGTTACTTCGAGTACTAGTAAATACATGCTTGAATTTTTTATTTTGGTGAATATTTTGAGTTATGCCATTGTTGAAAGCTTGTGATTTTTGTTGTTTGATGATGAAATGTGAAATATATGTTTTAGGTTAACTTGTTTTGTATTGGAATTTTTGATGATTTTGAGTAATTAGGACTAAATTGAAAAAATAATCATTTGAAGGACTAAAATGTGAAATAAATGAATTATATGGACTTGTATGAATATTGGTAAAATTTGGCCTAACATGGGTGTGTTCAAATTTTGCATATTTTGCGTATTATGCAATAGGGACTAAATTCTAAAAAGTGTAAATGTCATGGGTAAAATGGTAATTTCCCATTTATGTGTTTTTGGACTAAATTGAATGAAAATATGTTTGAATGAGCTTAATTTGAATATGTTTAGATCAAGAACCAAAGAAATCGAATTTGAATCGGGGGAAAACGAAAGTTGTCGACTAGTTGTCCTGTTCCATTTTATATTGTCTAAGGTAAGTTTATAAGCAAATAGATGTGGTTAAATTTTAATATATATGTGATCAATAAATAGTGTAATAATATGAAGTAAATTATGAATCGGCATTGAGTAATTAAAATAATTTACATTTGATGATAAAGTAATGAATGAGTTCTAGTATTGAAAGTGGCAACATGAGCTATACATATTAAAATATTGATTATTTGTATATAAATTGCAAGTTTATATTCGCTAAAAAGATATGTTTATGTATGTGATGTTAAAGTATGAATCATGGACATATATATATGTATATTCAATTATATGATGATATTGTAATCTTGGTAGTAGATGATAATTTTGTTAATGAACATATGTATGCTCTAACCAATATAAAGTTGATACAAGAATGTATATGAGACATCGACATGTGAATTACGATATGTGATGTGCAAGTAAGACCATGGCATCGATGTGTGATTCCTATATATGTGCTGAGTAAGACCTTGTTTAATCGTTGCCATTGATATGTGATTCCGATATGTGATGTGCGAGGAAGACCATGGCATCGATAAATGATTTTGATATATGTGTGTAGTAAGCCCACGTTTTATACGTTGGCATCGAAATGTGATTCGATATATGTGTGCAGTAAAACCACATCTAGACTAGTGGCATCGATATGTGATTACATGTAAGACCACGTGCAGGGACGTTGGCATTGTACGATATGTGTGATTATTCGAGTGTCCTATCCAATTTTGAATGGTTCATCGAGCATCAATAAGTTGTGATCGAATGAGCAAAATGAGCTAAAGTGATCGGTATGAATTGGTTTATCACCTACTTGAAAAATGTAAGTAAGTCACTTAATATTTGTTGCAACTCATATTTGAAATAAAGGAAGAATGCAAGTGAATGTGAAAAATGTATTCATACAGTGAATAAATAATATGAGTATTTTTGAAATGATTTTTGAATATGTGCAATGATGGTATGTTCGACCATTGATATAAATACATATATGTGTACTTGTTATCCTTAGACTTACGAGTATATGCATATAAGTTATACGTGTATTTGGCATGATAAAGATGTTTTGGCTTAGTCATTGAATGATAGTTTGTTAATGTACCCATATATATATAAATGTTCATTCGGTCATTGATATGCTTATGCATAAGAAGCTATATTTTAATTCATGAGTATACGTTTATGTGTATACATGTACGTGGTCATTTAATGATTGAGCTTTGAAATCGAAAGATGCTTTGATAATTTATATATGTATACAGACCATAAATAAGTTATATGTAAAAGTATAAGATAAAAGTTAAATCATAAGAATGAAGTTTAATTTGAATATGATAGTATAATTTGATATAGTTTAAATGTATAGGTCATGTCCTTGAATGGTTCATTTGCTTATGACTTACTAAGCTATAAAAGCTTACTTTGTGTGTGTATGTTTGTTTTGTATTTTATAGATTTGGATTCAAGTTATGAGCTCGAGAATCACTAGATAAGCTTATCACACTATCGACTATCTTTGGTATTTATAAGTTGAATATTCAACCTATGGCATGTATAATGGATTACATCTTGAAATGTTGGATTTTGGTTGTGTGTAATCTAAGCCATGCGAAAATGGCTAATCTTTTATGTTTGAATTCGGTTATGCTAAGTATGGCTTATGTTCATTTTAGTCATGAGGTTATATGCTATGAATGTATAATATTTGTGTTAGGTACTATATGATTTAAAAATGGTATGAATTATGACTTATGATGATAGAAATAGTTAAATTTGGTTGACAAGTATATTCTATAACACCCCAATTTTCGGGTTTTACGTGTTTTGTGATTTTCAAAATTTGTGTGTGTTCGGTTGGTTAAAATATATATTTTAGTAGGTTAGTGGGCCTTTGGAAGGCCCAAACTTAAGTTAAATCCGTGGTAGTCTTCGGAATTTTAATTTTATGAACAGGTGATGCAATTGGTGTTTGGGCTTTTAAGAGTAAAGGGGTAAAATATGACACAAAAAGAAGTGTGGTGTAGTGGCAAGGTGGCACCACTTAGGGGACAAGGAAGTGACGCCATAGAGGAAGCAAGGGGTCCAAGGTTCAAGTATTGGCTCTTGCAATATATTTTGGTTTTTCTTTTCAATAAATCTGGAAGCAAGTAGGTGTGCTTTAAAATTTAATGTGTTGGGTTTATGACACAAATGAGTTGATGGCCTAGTGCTGGTGGCGTGAGTTGGCATGTGAGAGGACTTTGGTTCGAATCCCTTGGCATGCAAATTATTTTGTATGTTGGGACGGCAAGAGTTGGTGTTGGTTTTAAACTCTGGTGATGGAGGGATTCCATAACGGGAAGCTAACATAAGAGTAGATGGAGAGTTAGCTTTAAATAGAGCAAACCATGAGGAGAGTAGGCATACCCTTCTTGGCTGATCCCTTTCGCTTTGTGACGTGCTCGTTTGGGTTGGGCGTCGACTAAGAGTGTTTGGAGCGCGGATTAAGCTGCAGTCTCCTAACAGTGTGTATTTCTCATTCTTTATCAGATGGGATGGCTATTTAAGACGCGATGGGCTGAAATGGGCCATGTGGTCCTAATGGGTCCATAGGCCCAAGTGGATAAGTTGTAGAATTACTAAAATACCCACGTCGAGTAGGACTCTTGATTTACCCTAGAGGTAAAAATGACTATTTTGCCCTCGTGCGTAAATGACTAACATGTGTGATGATTGGGTTAGTTGACATCGGTTTATGTTAGTTATCGTTAATTCGTAAGTCTAATGTGTTAGTGATCAATTGTAGGATTATCGTGTGGGAGATATCGTCATCAGTCGTCATCAACTAGGTGTGTAAACGACACACGCCCTTAGACTAAATCGGTAAAAGCTGAAATACCGAAACGTTGGTATTTTGTGAACTCACGAGCGTCACGAGTGCTCGTGAAACGCTTGTTAATGAATATGGTGCATTTGGATGATTAGAGTGCGAGTGTGCATTTTCGCACTGGTATTTTTTGGCTTAATGGGCGGCGGGCCAATGGGCGGCTGACCTTGTGATGACCTCAAAATTGACCCTAGTCGGGATGTGGTTTTGGGACCACAAAACCGAGGCATAAAAATAATTTAAAATTTATTTTGATGCCTATGATATGTGTTAATTTGTGTGTGACATTTTGATGTTTCGATTTAGTGTTATAAATGCGAATTTCACTAGAAAGGACCTAGTAGTGAACTTTGAAAGTATGATGGGAAATGTGTGATGACTAGTTGCTCATGCATGCAAAATAAAGGATTTGCATGTCAAATTTCCCCCCCAACATGAAGTGGCCGGCCATGGCAAGAGAGGATGGGCAAAACATGTCATGAAACATGTTTTGTTGGTGCATTAGGGAGAAATAATAAACAAAGGTGTATGGGTAAGAAAAGAATGAAAAAAAAATGTGTGTGAGTGTGGTATTCCCCCATTGCCGTGAGTTGTAGAGAAAGAAAGAAAAAATTTTGTTCATCCTTTCTTTGAGCCAAAACTAAGGAAGAAGGAGGATTTTTGCTTCATGCTTGGTTTGGAAGAGATCTAGAAGGAGATTTGGCTAAGTTTGCATCAAGATTAAGCTCAAGAGCTAAGAGGGCCACAATTGGACAAGGGGAAGGAAAAAGTGATCGAATAGCCGTAAAAGCCGTTCGACAACATCCGAGATTTCGTTCGATAGCAATCGGATTCGGGATCAATAAAGTCGAAGTCATCCACACTATCAACGTCTCTATTTTGGTATAAATTTTTGGTTGAACTTTGAAATGGCATGTATAGGACTACCCCTTGTTGGTTAAATATGTTGTGATGTATTTGTGTACGGCCATGCGAAAATGGCTCGTAAAAGTGAAGTATCGACTTAGACTATTTGCGGTTTGTATATGTATATATTTGGTGTCATGATGTGACCATGAATTGGAAATGGGAATGTTGGTCACATGATCAGCCATTGGCATGGTTAAAATGATCATATATGAACCTATGTATGGCAAGACCGGTTGGTTCATGGAGACTACCAAATAGGTAAGACCTACCTTAAAACAGATGCTGCCAGCTGCAGTGACGTGAATGTGAAAAATCACCAAAATTTGTAGGAATGGTATTAAATAGTGAATAAGCTATGTAAATGAACCTTGGTGAGTCTATCTTCATATGGAAGAAACGAAATGGTCATAGGAGTTACATGTTAAGAGATATTAAAGCTATTGTGAGACAGGGCCAGAACGGTTTCTGGGTCCCCTGTCGCAACTTTAAAATTTGCTATAAATTATCCAGAAAGAATTAGGAGTCATTCCTTATATGTACAGATTCCATTTTGAGTCTAGTTTCATTAGAAACAAACTGCACCAGTATTAAAGTTCTGTACAGTGAGATATTCAAGTTGTAACGCGCGAAGGTCAGAGCAGTCGATCCCTGTAACATGGGTGACTTTAACTAATAAACTGTACCAATTGGCCCGACCAAAAATTCTAGAAATAAATCCATGGATGGATACATGAGTCTAAATTCAGGGAAAATTTACGAAACCAGTTTCCAAGTTTTGAAACTCGAGATATGATTTTTAAGGCGTCGGTGACGCAGTTTTCCAACCTGACTGGAAATGTCAAATTGGTGGGCAAAACAAGTGAACTTGGTTTGTTAACCCTCGTGTCCGACACGGCGATGGTCTCGGGTTCGGGGTGTTACAATTTTATTGGTATCAGAGCCACGGTTTAGTCGATTCTAGGACTACCGTGATGTGTTTGGGGTCTAGCTATACATGCCATTAAATGATGACTCGATAGTGTGGTGATTTCTGACAATTTGACTTTGTGTTTGCTTATAGCAAGGGATCCCGAATCCGATTGCTATCGAGCGAAATCTATAAAACAGAGAGCCAAAGCAACGGGGTAAGCATTTTTATGCTTAGTAAGTCTCAAGGAATAATATCAGCTTTAATTAAAGCAATACATTCACATAACCAAATGCATCATTCCATTAATACACATTCACATAGTCATTCTTACTTCACACTTCATCATTATATACTTTCACAAAGTATCAATCAATTCAATAACTGAAATTCATTAGTCGATTGAGCGAATGTTGCTCAAACATGTCGACTTTCCAATGCACATATAAACGTACCTTATTCTTTGGGCTTCTCGAGTGTACTAATTGAATTTATTACAGCAACCAACACTCACCTCCAGCCCAAGATTCTTGAATATAACCGGATATAACCACGTGCACAAATGCCTTGGTCTTAGCCGGATAGAATGTCTCGCACGAATGCCTTGGTCTTAGCCGGATGTAGCCACTAGCACAATTGCCTTGGTCTTAACCGGATATAATTTCAACATAATTGTCTTGGGGCTTAGCAGGATATCATTCGATTTCTCATGCACACATACATCAATAATCATTGGACATACATATTTCATTCTCGTTACTAAGGCTCAAACACAATTATAATCACTAGCATAATCGCCTTGGGACTTAGCCCGGCATTATTCAATACTCATACACACATAAATCAATAATCAATACATCCATATTTCATTCCACATAATTCAAGTAAGGTCACTTCTAAGCTCTTCGGCTTTACAAGCTCGCTCAACAAGTACTATGAACTCTCGTATCTCGAGAATGCCAACGAACATCCTTATATCATCATTTAGCCCATCCTCGAGCGTTTACATAATGTCTTGGACGAAATGCATTCTCGCTGCATCGCTAAGCCTCACAAATTTTCGTTCGTAGTCGATGGCGACATAGAACCTTGCTTAAGGTCAAGGAATTCCCTTCGCTTTTGGTCGATGAATCTCTGACTGATATACTTTTTTCGGAACTCGGGAAAGTCTCTTCAACAAGCATCGAAGAGATTTGAGATGATGCGAGCCGGTCTAGAGCGTTTGGGCTTTTCTAGACGAGGACGCGATCGACCCCTGTGACCACGAGTCACTTCGATCGCCATGGTGGAAATGATCGCCGAGAGAGACGAGAGTGTCCACATTGTGGCAAATGGCATTCGGGGAGCTGTTGGTTTCGTGATCGCTCCTGCTATAAGTGTGACAGCCCAAAATTGACCCTAGTCGGAAGGTGGTCTCGGGACCACAGAACCGAGGCATAAAAATAATTTAAAATTTATTTCGATGCCTATAATATGTGTGTATTCATGTATGACATTTTTTGATGATTGATTTAGTGTTATAAAGGTGAATTTCACTAGAAAGGACCTAGTAGTGAACTTTTAAAGTATGATGGGGAAATGTGTGATGACTAATTAAAGCATGCATGCAAAATAATGGACTTGCATGTCAAATTCCCCTTTGTACAAGTGATGGCCGGCCATGACAAAGAGATATGGGCTAAACATGTCATGAAACATGTTTTGTTGGGCATTAGGGAGAAATAATAAACAAATAGGCATGGGTAAGAAAAGAATGAAAAAAAAAATGTGTGTGAGTGTGGTAATCCCCCCCTTGCCGTGAGTTGAGAAAGAAGGAAGAAAAAAATTGTTGTGTTCATCCTTTCTCATCTTTTGGCGAAAATCATAAGGAGGAAGAAAGAGGATTTTGCTTCATGCTTGGTTTAGAAGAGATCTAGAAGGTGATTTGGCTAAATTGGCATCAAGATTAAGGTATGTATGAGGTTGTGTTAGGAGTTTCATGCATGTTTTGGTTGCTAACTTGATGTGCATGTTAGCCATGGCTCAAATCTTTGTTATGCCATGGAAATGGTATTTGGCCAAAGTTGTTATGGTGATAAAGCCATTGCATGCTAAGTGTGAAGCTTGATGATGATGCATGCAATGATGGATTGTCTACTTTTGAGTAAGATTTTGAGTTTTCTTTTGTTTAATCATGATTGAAGTTGAAAAGGGCATGATTGTCATATTCGCCATGATGCATTCATGAGCATGGTTCATGCTTCTTGCATGTTAGTTAAAATTTGTGTTTTGGATGGCTATGGACACCTTGAAATTGGCCATGCTCATATATGTATATATATGTTTGCACATGATGTTTTGGTTATGAACTAAGTGATGAATATGGTTGTTTAAAGAAGAAGATGTTGAAGAATGATTGTTAAATTGCAAGCACATTCTGCCTAGCACACATATGAGTGCTTGATGCTATATTATAAGTTTTGAGCTACAATATGCAAAGCATTAACTAGTAAAATGCATGCTGTTTTGTGAGGTATTAAGTGCATAATTGGCCTCAACATGTACATGAATATTCGACCTTGGGTAGCCTATTGAAGGCCTTAGCTTTTCCTTGATGCTCGAATAAATTGTATTGAATTGCTTGATGTAGTATAAAATGTGCATGACCATTGTGTATTCAAGCTAAAGAGTGGCCATATGACCATTTAAACTCCTTGTCATATTCGCCATAAGCTAGCACAATGAGGTTTTAATAAATTGAATTTGTTTGAATTAGCTCAAGAGCTAAGAGGGCCACAATTGGACAAGGGAAGGAAAAAGTGATCGAATAGCCGTAAAAGCCGTTCGACAACATCCGAGGTAAGTCCTCAAGAAGTGACCTTACTTGAATTATGTGGAATGAAATATGGATGTATTGATTATTGATTTATGTGTGTATGAGTATTGAATAATACCCGGGCTAAGTCCCGGCGATTATGCTAGTGATTAAAATTGTGTTTGAGCCTTAGTAACGAAAATGAAATATGTATGTCCAATGATTATTGATGTATGTGTGCATGAGAAATTGAATGATATCCGGCTAAGCCCGAAGACAATTATTGTAACACCCGAACCCGAGACCATCGCCGTGTTCGGACACGAGGGTTAGCAAGCCAAGTTCACTTGTTTTGCCCATCCATTGGACATTTCAGTCAGGCTGGAAAAACTGCGTCACTGTCGCCTTAAAATCATATCTCGAGTTTCAAAACTCGGAAACTGGTTTTGTAAATTTTCCCTGAATTTAGACTCATATATCCATCCATGGATTTATTTCTAGAATTTTTGGTCGGGCCAATTGGTACAGTTTATTAGTTAAAGTCACCCATATTACAGGGATCGACTGCTCTGACCTTCGCGCGGTATAACTTGAATATCTCTCTGTACAGGGCTTTAATGCTGGTGCCGTTTGTTTCTAATGAAACTACACTCAAAATGGAATCTGTACATATAAGGTATGTCTCCTAATTATTTCTGGATAATTAATAGTAAATTTTTAAAGTTGCAACAGGGAACCCAGAAACCGTTCTGGCCCTGTCTCACAATAGCTTTAATATCTCTTAACATGTAACTCCTATGACCATTTCGTTTCTTCCATATGAAAATAGACTCATCAATGTTCATTTACATAGCTGATTCACTATTTAATACCATTCCTACAAATTTTGGTGATTTTCACATTCACGTTACTGCAGCTGGCAGTATCTGTTTTTAAGGTAGGTCTTACCTATTTTGTAGTCTCCATGAACCAACTAGTCTTGCCTTACATAGGTCCACATATGATCATTTTAACCATGCCAATGGCTGATCATGTGACCAACATTCCATTTCCAATTCATAGTCACATCATGACACCATATATATATATATACAAACCGCAAATAGTTTAAGTTGATACTTCACTATTACGAGCCATTTTCGCATGGCCGTACACATATACATCATAACATATTTAAACCAACAAGGGTAGTCCTATACATGCCATTTCAAGTTCAACCAAGAATTTATACCAAAATGGGGGCTTGATAGTGTGGATGACTTGACTTCAACGATCCCGAATCCGATAGCTATCGAAATAAATCTAGAAAACCGAGAGCCAAAGCAATGAGTAAGCATTTTTATGCTTAGTTAGTCTCAAGGAATATAATCAACTCTAATTACAGCAATACATTCACATAGTTAAATGCATCATTTCATTAATGCACATTCACATAATCATACTTACTTCACCATCCCAACTCTTATGTTCATACACAAATAACGGCTTCATTAAGGCCGATAACTCGTTCCATCATAGGAGCGGATATTCACACGCTCTTACTCCTAGCGCCAGCAGCACACACCGCACTTACCTTGTCATTGGGAAATTTCACAAGTGCATTAGCTGAAATTTTCCAGCAAGCTTATAATTTTCAAATCACATACCTTCGAGTTTAACCGGATGTCGCTACTCGATCAATCGCCTTGGGACATAGCCCGGTTATGGTAACCCGCACCAAGGCCTACGGGACTTAACCCGGATATCACGATTTGCACAAATGCCTTGGTCTTAGCCGGATAGAATGACTCGCATACGAATGCCTTGGTCTTAGCCGGATGTAGCCACTAGCACAATTGCCTTCGGTCTTAACCCGGTTATAATTTCCAGCATAATTGTCTTTGGGGCTTAGCCGGATATCAATCAATTTCTCATGCACATACATCAATAATCATTGGACATACATATTTATTTTCGTTACTAAGGCTCAAACACAATTATAATCACTAACATAATCGCCTTCGGACTTAGCCCGTATCATTCGAATACTCATACACACATAAATCAATAATCAATACATCCATATTTCATTCCACATAATTCAAGTAAGGTCACTTCTTGAGGACTTACCTCGGATGTTGTCGAGCGGCTTTTACGGCTATTCGATCACTTTTTCCTTCCCTTGTCCAATTGTGGCCCTCTTAGCTCTTGAGCTAATTCAAACAAATTCAATTTATCAAAACCTCATTGTGCTAGCTTATGGCGAATATGACAAGGAATTTAAATGGTCATATGGCCACCCTTTAGCTTGAATACACAATGGTCATGCACATTTTATACTACATCAAGCAATTCAATACAATTTATTCGAGCATCAAGGAAAAGCTAAGGCCTTCAATAGGCTACCCAAGGCCGAATATACTTGTCCATGTTGAGGCCAATTATGCACTTAATACCACACAAAAACAGCATGCATTTTACTAGTTAATGCTTTGCATATTGTAGCTCAAAACTTACAATATAGCATCAAGCACTCATATGTGTGCTAGGCAATGTGCTTACAATTTCACAATTATTCTTCAACATCTTCTTCTTTAAACAAACTTATTCATCACTTCCTTCATAACCAAAACATCATGTGCAAACATATATATACATATATGAGCATGGCGAATTTCAAGGTGTCCATAGCCATCCAAAACACAAATTTTAACTAACATGCAAGAAGCATGAACCATGCTCATGAATGCATCATGGCGAATATGACAATCATGCTCCTTTTAAACTTCAATCATGATAAAACAAAAGAAAGCTCAAAATCTTACTCAAGAGTAGACAATCCATCATTGCATGCATCATCATCAAGCTTCACACTTAGCATGCAATGGCTTTATCACCATAACAACTTTGGCCAAATACCATTTCCATGGCTTAACAAAGATTTGAGCCATGGCTAACATGCACATCAAGTTAGCAACCAAAACATGCATGAAACTCCTAACACAACCTCATACATACTTTAATCTTGATGCAAACTTAGCCAAATCTCCTTCTAGATCTCTTCCAAACCAAGCCTCAAGCAAAATCCTCCTTCTTCCTTAGTTTTGGCTCAAAGAAAGGATGAACAAAATTTTTTCTTTCCTTCTCTACAACTCACGGCAATGGGGGGATTACCACACTCACACACATTTTTTTCATTTTTTATCACCCATACACCTTTGTTTATTATTTCACCCTAATGCACCAACAAAACATGTTTCATGACATGTTTAGCCCATCCTCCTTGTCATGGCGTACCACCACCTATAAAAGGGGAATTTGACATGCAAGTCCATTATTTTGCATGCATGCTTTAATTAGTCATCACACATTTCCTATCATACTTTCAAAGTTCATTACTAAGTCCTTTCTTGTGAATTCACCCTTATAACACTAAATCAATCATCATAAAATGTCATACATGAGCACACACATATTATAGGCATCAAAATAAATTTTAATTATTTTTATGCCTCGGTTTCATGGTCCCGAGACCACCTTCCGACTAGGGTCAATTTTGGGCTGTCACAACTCTCCCCACTTAAGAAATTTTCGTCCCGAAAATCTTACTGTAAATAGGTTTGGATATCGCTCTTTCATAGAGTTCTCGGTCTCCCAAGTAGCTTCTTCTATCCCGTGCTTGAGCCATAACACTTTTACTAGCGGAACCGCTTGTTTCACAACTCTTTCACTTCTCGTGATAGGATACGAATCGGTTCTTCCTCATAACTCATATTAGCTTGAATTTCAATTTCGATGGACTAATCACGTGCGATGGATCGGATCTATAGCGTCGAAGCATCAAACGTGAAAGACATCGTGAACCTTTTCGAGTTTAGGGGCAAAATCAAACGATATGCCACCGGATCGACTCGCTCGGATATCTCATATGGCCCAACGAACCTGGGCTCAACTTGCCCTTACGGTAGAATCGAGTATCTTTTTCCAAGGCGATACCTTGAGAAACACTTTATCACCCACGATACTCGATATCCTTACGCTTGTCCGCGTCGACTTACTTCGACGATCGGAGGCTATCTTGAGACTTTCACGGATTACTTTCACTTTCGCTCAAAGATCCCTAATCAAATCCACCGAAAATCTTGCTTTCACCGAGCTCGGTCCAAAACAATGGTGTACGACATTTACGACCGTACAAGGCCTCGTAGGTGCCATCTTAATACTTGATTGAAAGTTGTTGTTGTAAGCGAATTCAATCAACGGCAAATACCGTTCCCATGAACCACTAAACTCGAGGACGCAACATCTTAACATATCCTCAAGTATCCGAATTATCCGCTCGGATTGACCATCGGTTTGGGGGTGAAAGCGGTCTGAAATGCAACTTGGTACCCAAAGCTTCTTGCAACTTTTTCCAAAATCGCGAGGTAAATCTCGGATCTCTATCCCACACGATGGAAATAGGCACCCGTGTAATCTCACAATCGAGAAACGCACAATTCAAATAATTTGTCCATTGAAAATCCGTGCGTATGGGGACAAAGTGGGCCGACTTAGTCAATCGATCTACCACGACCCAAACCGCATCCTTCTTACTTGTCGACAATGGCGGTCGGATACAAAGTCCATTGTGACTCGATCCCATTTCCACTCGGGTATCGTGATTGGTGAAGTAATCTCAAGGCACCGATGTTCCGCTTTCACTTGTTGACATATTAAACATCTCGAAACAAAGTCGGAGATGTCTCGCTTCATACCATGCCACCAAAATCGGCGTTTCAAATCATTGTACATCTTCGTACTCCCGGTGGATTGCCATTTGGCTACAATGGGCTTCATTCGAATTATCGAAATGAGTTCAATTCTTTGGAACACACAGACGACTTTTGAACCTCAAACAATCGTCATCATCGATTTGAAACTCAATCCTTGTTCGAACACACTCAGCCGTTTTGCGGCCAACTCGTCGTCGACTTTCCGAGCTTCTCGAATTTGATGTATCAATAGTGGTTTGGCTTTCAATTCAGCTACTAACACACTATCGGATCAAGCAGATAAGTGCACGTTCATCGCTCGTAAAGCGAATAATGATTTACGACTCAAGGCATCCGCAACCACATTCGCCTTTCCGGGTGATAGTCAATGACCAGCTCGTAATCCTTTAACACTCGAGCCAACGTCTTTGTCACAGATTTAAGTCTCTTTGGATCATCAAATATTTGAGACTTTTGTGATCCGAGTATACATGGCACCTTTCACCAAATAAGTAATGTCGCCAAATCTTTAAAGGCGAATACGATGGCGCCAATTCGAGATCATGAGTCGGATAATTTTTCTCATGTGGCTTTAATTGCCTCGGCGATAGGCCACAACTCGACCTTCTTGCATTAATACGCAACCTAACCCAAGTAGAGAGGCGTCGCTATAGATGACAAACTCTTTGGGACTCGGGTTGCACTAGAATTGGGGCTTCATCAAATAAGTTTTCGTTGATCGAAACTTTTTGGCATTTCTCATCCCATTCGAACTTAACATCCTTTTGGAGTAGCCGTCATCGGCGTGGCTATCGTTGAGAAGCCTTTTACAAATCGTCGGTAATAACCTAAGCCCCAAAAAGCTCAGAACCTCATTAATATTTCTGAGGCTTCCAATTAAGTATGGCTGAAATTTTATTCTGTTAGACTCGAATACCCGTCTGCAATACCACATGACCCAAGCTAACCTCTCTTAACCGTAACTCACACTTGCGAACTTAGCATATAATTGCTTATCCCGTAAAATTTGCAAAGACTAACCGCAGGTGTTCAAGATGTTCGGTCTCATTTCTTGAATAGACCAAGATGTCATCAATGAACACGACTACTTAATCGATCCAAATATGGTCTAAAGATCCGATTCATTAAATCCATAAATACCGCGAGGGCATTAGTGAGCCCAAGCGGCATCACTAGGAACTCATAGTGACCATATCTCGCTTCAAGGCGGTCTTGAGTGCGTCCAATCTCGAATTAAATTGATAATAGCCCGATCTCAAATCTATTTTCGAGAACACTGAGGCTCCCTTTAGTTGATCGAACAAGTCATCGATACGTGGCAACGGATATTTGTTCTTTATTGTCGCTTTATTAAGCTGACGATAATCGATGCACAGCTGCATGGTTCCATCCTTCTTTTTCACGAACAACACTGGCGCACCCAAGGCGAAAAACTCGGCGAGCAAAACCTCTATCCACCAATTCTTGCAATGAAGCTTCCAACTTCTTTAATTCCGTTGGTGCCATACGATACGGAGCTATCGAAATTGGAGTGGTACCAGGTACCAATTCGATGCCAAATTCTATTTCCCGAACAGGTGGTAAACCCGGCAATTCTTCAGGGAAAACATCCGGGTATTCACAAACCACTGACACAGATTCGGGTTTCTTTTCTGATTCCTTGTCATCGAGCACGTACGCAAGGTACGCTTCGCACCCTTTTCTTACATATTTTCGGGCCAACATTGCTGATATTACAGCTGGCAACCCTTTAAGTCCGTAGACTTAACCGAATTATCTCGTTATTCGCAAGACCTCAAATCGATAGTCTTGCTTTTGCAATTTACGACCGCATCGTGCATGGTCAACCCATCCAAACCAAGAATAACGTCAATTCATCGAACGGCAAAAGCATCAAGTCCGGGGAGACAAGGACCTCTCGAACACTAGGGGACTTTTCTTGCACACTTTGTTGACAAGCACGTAATGACCCAAGGGTTTGACACCGAATTACAAACTCGAGAGACTCAATAGGCAAAGTCTTCTTGGATGCTAAGGTTTCACATATATAAGATTGAGTAGAACCGGGGTCAATCAAAGCAATCACATTAGTATTGAAAAGAGTGAAAGCACCGGTAATGACATCCGGAGAGGCGGCATCCTCGGCGTGCGCAGTATGGCATAAGTCCTCGTGAGAGCACGAGCCTCGGATCCGATGGTAGCATCTCTAGATCCTCTCGACCGCCATGACATTGCCCATATTTCTAGGTGGCCTACCTCGGCGATGGTAGCACCGAGTTTCCACTCGACTCACATTCTGCTCAAGCATCCTCGGGCAATCCTTCCTAAAGTGGTGGCTGATCCACACTTATAGCGAGAGCGATCACGAAACCAACAGCTCCCGAATGCCATTTGCCACAATGTTGACACTCCGCCTCTCTCTACGATCATTTCCACCATGGCGATCGAAGTGACTCGTGTGGTCACGAGGGTCGATCGCGTCCTCGTCTAGAAAAGCCCAGCGCCTCTAGACCGGTTCACATCATCTCGAAATCTCTTGATTGCTGTTGAAGAGACTTTCCGAGGACCTCTTCGAATTCTCCGTTCCCACATCAGCTTTTGTTTCTCCTTTCTAAGCTCTTCGACTTTACAAGCTCGCTCAACAAGTACTACGATCTCTCGTATTTCGAGAATGCCAACGAACATCCTTATATCATCATTCAGCCCATCCTCGAAGCGTTTACACATAATAGCCGGACGAAATGCATTCTCGCGTGTCGGCTAAGCCTCACAAACTTTCGTTCATAGTCGTAACCCACATAGAACCTTGCTTAAGATCAAGAAATTCCCTTCGCTTTTGGTCGATGAATCTCGATATATACTTTTTTTTTTTGAACTTGGTTTGAAAGAATTCCCAAGTCACTTGCTCTCTAGGTACCACAGTCAAAGTACTCCACCAATAGTAGGTGGAATCACGTAGCAAGGAGATGGTACACTTTAAGCACTCATCGGGTGTACAAGATAGCTCATCGAGCACCTTGATAGTGTTGTCCAACCAAAATTCAGCTCGTTCGCATCATCATCATCCGTAGCTTTAAATTCAGTGGCCCCATGTTTTCTAATCCTATCGACTGGGGCTTACTTGACCTTATTTGGTCAGTTCTGGAGGTATTGTAGGTCTTGAGGTTGCATTTGTCGGGAATGGAGGTTGTGGGACAGCCGTGTTAGTTCGAATGTATTGATTAAACCATTCGTTCATCACACTATAAAAGGCTTGCCTAGCCTCATCATTCGGATTGTTGGCCATAGGTTGAGAGTCCATGGTGCTGTCCCTTGTGCGGGAGCAGCGCCACACTCTCCACATCATCAGCTATTGCTCGGTTGGGATCGGGATCCATTGCTATAAACAAACTCAAAGTCAAATTGTCGAAATCACCACACTATCGATTCATCATTTAATGGCATGTATAGCTAGACCCCAAACACCTCACGGTAGTCCTAGAATCGACTAAACCGTGGCTCGATACCAATAAAATTGTAACACCCGAACCCGAGACCATCGCCGGTGTCGGACACGAGGGTTAGCAAGCCAAGTTCACTTGTTTTGCCCATCCATTGGACATTTCCAGTCAGGCTGGAAAAACTGCGTCACTGTCGCCTTAAAATCATATCTCGAGTTTCAAAACTCGGAAACTGGTTTTGTAAATTTTCCTGAATTTAGACTCATATATCCATCCATGGATTTATTTCTAGAATTTTGGTCGGGCCAATTGGTACAGTTTATTAGTTAAAGTCACCCATATTACAGGGATCGACTGCTCTGACCTTCGCGCGGTATAACTTGAATATCTCTCTGTACAGGGCTTTAATGCTGGTGCCGTTTGTTTCTAATGAAACTACACTCAAAATGGAATCTGTACATATAAGGTATGTCTCCTAATTATTTCTGGATAATTAATAGTAAATTTTAAAGTTGCAACAGGGAACCCAGAAACCGTTCTGGCCCTGTCTCACAATAGCTTTAATATCTCTTAACATGTAACTCCTATGACCATTTCGTTTCTTCCATATGAAAATAGACTCATCAATGTTCATTTACATAGCTGATTCACTATTTAATACCATTCCTACAAATTTTGGTGATTTTTCACATTCACGTTACTGCAGCTGGCAGTATCTGTTTTAAGGTAGGTCTTACCTATTTTGTAGTTTCCATGAACCAACTAGTCTTGCCTTACATAGGTCCACATATGATCATTTTAACCATGCCAATGGCTGATCATGTGACCAACATTCCCATTTCCAATTCATAGTCACATCATGACACCATATATATATATACAAACCGCAAATAGTTTAAGTTGATACTTCACTATTACGAGCCATTTTCGCATGGCCGTACACATATACATCATAACATATTTAAACCAACAAGGGGTAGTCCTATACATGCCATTTCAAGTTCAACCAAGAATTTATACCAAAATGGGGGCTTGATAGTGTGGATGACTTCGACTTCAACGATCCCGAATCCGATAGCTATCGAAATAAATCTAGAAAACCGAGAGCCAAAGCGGTGGAGTAAGCATTTTTATGCTTAGTTAGTCTCAAGGAATATAATCAACTCTAATTACAGCAATACATTCACATAGTTAAATGCATCATTTCATTAATGCACATTCACATAATCATACTTACTTCACCATCCCAACTCTTATGTTCATACACAAATAACGGCTTCATTAAGGCCGATAACTTCGTTCCATCATAGGAGCGGATATTCACACGCTCTTACTCCTAGCGCCATAAAGCACACACCGCACTTACCTTGTCATTGGGAAATTTCACAAGTGCATTAGCTGAAATTTTCCAGCAAGCTTATAATTTTCAAATCACATACCTTGAGTTTAACCGGATGTCGCTACTCGATCAATCGCCTTCGGACATAGCCGGTTATGGTAACCCGCACCAAGGCCTCACGGACTTAACCCGGATATCACGATTTGCACAAATGCCTTCGGTCTTAGCCGGATAGAATGACTCATACGAATGCCTTGGTCTTAGCCGGATGTAGCCACTAGCACAATTGCCTTCGGTCTTAACCGGTTATAATTTCCAGCATAATTGTCTTGAGGCTTAGCCCGGATATCAATCAATTTCTCATGCACACATACATCAATAATCATTGGACATACATATTTATTTTCGTTACTAAGGCTCAAACACAATTATAATCACTAACATAATCGCCTTGGGACTTAGCCCGGTATCATTCAATACTCATACACACATAAATCAATAATCAATACATCCATATTTCATTCCACATAATTCAAGTAAGGTCACTTCTTGAGGACTTACCTCGGATGTTGTCGAACGGCTTTTACGGCTATTCGATCACTTTTCCTTCCCTTGTCCAATTGTGGCCCTCTTAGCTCTTGAGCTAATTCAAACAAATTCAATTTATCAAAACCTCATTGTGCTAGCTTATGGCGAATATGACAAGGAATTTAAATGGTCATATGGCCACCCTTTAGCTTGAATACACAATGGTCATGCACATTTTATACTACATCAAGCAATTCAATACAATTTATTCGAGCATCAAGGAAAAGCTAAGGCCTTCAATAGGCTACCCAAGGCGAATATACTTGTCCATGTTGAGGCCAATTATGCACTTAATACCACACAAAACAGCATGCATTTTACTAGTTAATGCTTTGCATATTGTAGCTCAAAACTTACAATATAGCATCAAGCACTCATATGTGTGCTAGGCGAATGTGCTTACAATTTCACAATTATTCTTCAACATCTTCTTCTTTAAACAAACTTATTCATCACTTCCTTCATAACCAAAACATCATGTGCAAACATATATATACATATATGAGCATGGCAATTTCAAGGTGTCCATAGCCATCCAAAACACAAATTTTAACTAACATGCAAGAAGCATGAACCATGCTCATGAATGCATCATGGCGAATATGACAATCATGCTCCTTTTCAACTTCAATCATGATAAAACAAAAGAAAGCTCAAAATCTTACTCAAGAGTAGACAATCCATCATTGCATGCATCATCATCAAGCTTCACACTTAGCATGCAATGGCTTTATCACCATAACAACTTTGGCCAAATACCATTTCCATGGCTTAACAAAGATTTGAGCCATGGCTAACATGCACATCAAGTTAGCAACCAAAACATGCATGAAACTCCTAACACAACCTCATACATACTTTAATCTTGATGCAAACTTAGCCAAATCTCCTTCTAGATCTCTTCCAAACCAAGCTGAAGCAAAATCCTCCTTCTTCCTTAGTTTTGGCTCAAAGAAAGGATGAACAAAATTTTTTTCTTTCCTTCTCTACAACTCACGGCAATGGGGGGATTACCACACTCACACACATTTTTTTCATTTTTTATCACCCATACACCTTTGTTTATTATTTCACCCTAATGCACCAACAAAACATGTTTCATGACATGTTTAGCCCATCCTCCCTTGTCATGGCCGGCCACCACCTATAAAAGGGGGAATTTGACATGCAAGTCCATTATTTTGCATGCATGCTTTAATTAGTCATCACACATTTCCCTATCATACTTTCAAAGTTCATTACTAAGTCCTTTCTTGTGGAATTCACCCTTATAACACTAAATCAATCATCATAAAATGTCATACATGAGCACACACATATTATAGGCATCAAAATAAATTTTTAATTATTTTTATGCCTCGGTTTTGTGGTCCCGAGACCACCTTCCGACTAGGGTCAATTTTGGGCTGTCACAATTATGCTGGAAATTATAACCGGGTTAAGACCCGAAGGCAATTGTGCTAGTAGCTATATCCGGGCTAAGACCCGAAGGCATTCGTGCAAGTTGTTAAATCCGGCTAAGACCAAGGCATTTGTGCAAATCGTGATATCCGGGTTAAGTCCCGTGAGGCCTTGGTGCGGGTTACCATAACCGGCTATGTCCCAAGGCGATTGAACGAGTAGCGACATCCGGTTAAACTCGAAGGTATGTGATTTGAAAATTATAAGCTTGCTGGAAAATTTCAGCTAATGCACTTGTGAAATTTCCCAATGACAAGGTAAGTGCGGTGTGTGCTTTATGCGCTAGGAGTAAGAGCGTATGAATATCCGCTCCTATGATGGAACGAGTTATCGGCCTTAATGAAGCCGTTATTTGTGTATGAACATAAGAGTTGGGATGGTGAAGTAAGTATGATTATGTGAATGTGCATTAATGAAATGATGCATTTGGTTATGTGAATGTATTGCTTTAATTAAAGCTGATTATATTCCTTGAGACTTACTAAGCATAAAAATGCTTACCCGTTGCTTTGGCTCTCTTTTATAGATTTACTTCGATAGCAATCGGATTCGGGATCAATAAAGTCGAAGTCATCCACACTATCAACGCCTCTATTTTGGTATAAATTTTGGTTGAACTTTGAAATGGCATGTATAGGACTACCCTTGTTGGTTTAAAAATGTGGCGATGTATATGTATACGGCCATGCGAAAATGGCTCGTAAAAGGAAGCATGAACTTAGACTATTTGTGGTTTGAATGTATATATATGGTGTCATGATGTGATTATGGATTGGAAATGGGAGTGTTGGTCACATGATCAGCCATTGGTATGGTTAAAATGATCATATGTGAACCTATGTATGGCAAGACTAGTTGGTTGATGGAGACTACAAAATAGATAAGACCTACCTTAAAACAGATGCTGCCAGCTGCAGTGACGTGAATGTGAAAAATCACCAAAAATTGTAGGAATGGTATTAAATAGTGAATAAGCTATGTAAATGAACCTTGATGAGTCTATTTTCATATGGAAGAAGCGAAATGGTCATAGGAGTTACATGTTAAGAGATATTGAAGCTATTGTGAAACAGGGCCAGAACGGTTTCTGGGTCCCCTGTCGCAACTTTAAAAATTTACTATAAATTATCCAGAAATAATTAGGAGACATACCTTATATTTACAGATTCCATTTTGAGTATAGTTTCATTAGAAATAAACGGCACCAGCATTAAAGCCCTGTACAGAGAGATATTCAAGTTGTAACGCGTGAAGGTCAGAGCAGTCGATCCCTGTAACAGGGTGACTTTAACTAATAAACTGTACCAATTGGCCTGACCAAAATTCTAGAAATAAATCCATGGATGG